>NC_135505.1:14677516-15277516 GCF_052857255.1 Amblyomma americanum | reverse complement strand
GTAGAGGATATACCACCTGGGTGCGCATGGTACACTCAAGTCCTCAAAAAGAAGCTGACTGTTTACAACACATCATTAAAAATCCCAGCTTTTGCACAGCACGGCAGTCAGGGAACGCTGTCACTAGTTCACCAGAGCCGCAGCGAAGAAGGCGAGGTGCTTGCCTGGCCCTGGCAGAATGCATTGTGTGCCCTTCCCACTCTCGTTTGCTTTCTAACCGCAGTGGGGCAGCAGGCGGCAAAGAGAAAAATTAAACAATGATTTACCAATGCGAAATCAAATGAAGAGCATTAGCTAAGTTGCTTTCACCTAAGCTTTCGACAAATTTCGATACCAATGTGTACACCAAGCAACGATGATTCGTTTGGTGCCGCTCGCATCCCTCTGCAACCACTGGCTCACCCACCACGGCCTTCTAAAGGCTGTCTCCATTACGGTTTCGAAGACCAAAGGATATGGGTACGAATCCCCCACACACACCGGGTTTAAACTCAACTAACAACTTTGTGTGCCGAATCATGCCATTCTGTTTACCACACTCCGAACCCTCTGTGCCAAACAGGCGGGCACGATTTTTCACCAATGGTGATCCCAAGTGGCACCAGTTATGGCGCCCGCTCAGACGGTACACATATAGCAGAACGCCAGTATAGGATGTAATCCAGCCGCTGTGCCGGCTCAGCAACTGCACGCGCGCGCGGTCACGTAGTGGGGTGTCACATTTTGCTGAATTGAGGTGTTACAGCTATGATCACGCGATTTAGCCCCGCATCTTGAAATCTGAGAGCAGACACGAAACAAGCAATTGGAAGTAGTAAGAGCTAACACTCTTAAAAAAATAACCAAGTGTGCAGAGTTACCTGGTAATGAATGCTTTGTGGGTGGAGTGCAGCACATGTCTATAATGTGATTATTTCTTAACTTCACTCTGCGTATGATTTGAGAGGGAAAACGCAGAGGTCATTTTTAATTGCAGATATCTGTAGAGCTACAGAGCCTAGATGAAAAGTTTTCACGGAAGGATGATACGTGATTCAGTATACATCATTACCATCACCTATTTTTACCCCCTTTCAGTTACCGTTTAAGGGTATGATGCAACAGCATTAATGGCCACTGTCTGCACCTCACCTTGCGAAACCTTGTTCGCATACACGCATTTTGCTACTAATTTAATCACTAATCTCTTAATTTGTGCCTCTAGTATCTCACACACACTCGTAGTAAACACTCGTAACCTACCACATCGTATGAAAAACCGCTCGAACAGATATAATAATAATAATAATAATAATAATAATAATAATAATAATAATAATAATAATAATAATTGATTTTTGGGGAAAGGAAATGGCGCACTATATGTCTGGTATATCGTTGGACATCTGAAACGCATCCGTAAGGGAAGGGATAAATGAGAGAGTGAAAGAAGAAAGAGGTGCTGCAGTTGAGATCTCCGGAATAATTTCGACCACCTGGGGATCTTTAACGTGCACAGACATCACACAGCACACGGGCGCCTTAGAGTTTTCCCTACATGAAAACGCAGCCGCCGCAGTCGGGTTCGAACCCGGGAACTCCGGATCAGGAGTTGAGCGCCCTAACCACAGAGCCACCGTGGCGGGTACCGAACAGATATGAAACCCCGTTTTTCACCAGGGATGCCTGCACCTGAGACTCTGCTTGCACATTGATAACAACTTGTGGCGTAGCGAGCATTGTGATCTTTTACTGCTTTCAAGCTACACCCCCTCCGAGGACTTGGAGCTACCCGAGGACTTGGACAAGCCACGCTCGTAGCAGGTCGACAGCCATTTATGCTTCATGACTATACTCTGTTTCATACATCAAGTGCAACGCAATCAAAGCTAGCGCTCTTGTTTGCGCTGCCTACACCCACGACCAAATAGTAGTAGACACTATAACATAGGAAATGCTTTGCCTGCAGGCTTACTACATCCAAGAAGAGCTTCAAATGGGCCTAGTTGGTTTGTAATCTTCGACATTGCTATTGCGCTACTCATGGTTTACACAAACAAGAACGACACATACAGACAGGGCGCAAACTATCAACTGATTTTATTGCGTGGGAAATTCGTTTTATATGAAATGTTAAGATGAGAAAAGAAGGGACACAAAAACAGGTAGCTTCATGGAGATGAGTTGTCTAATGTTCTGCTGGCAGGCATGTGTGGAGGATGCAGTCTTTTCACTTCTACCGAAGGGTCGCTTACGCAAGTGCCTTCCTTCTCAGACGTCATGCAAAATGCTTCATAAGGCTCCCTTTGCATTTTATCTTGGGATCGCAGGATGACAGCGGTGCTATCAAGCAATGGCTTACAGTTTTTGCACTTGGAGCAATGCGCCGCCAGATTACCCGATGCCCTGTCTGTATGTGTCGTTCTTGTTTATGTAAACCATGAGTAGGGCAATAACAATATCGAAGATTACTACATCCCACATTCGTCATGAGCCCAATTAAATGCACTCTTACTGCTGACGACACACTGTCACTTTTTCATGCCTTAGACCACTCGGTCACAGAACAAGTGCGGAGTAACACACCTCCCTTTATTTTTACGCATGGACTACTTCTGTACCTTTCACAACGTTGCACCTGATGTATGAAACGGAACATAAATCCACCTCGTCGTATTCTTTGTGGCACTCCTTTCTGTGTCCGATTTGCACCTAGTACAGCTTGTCGAACACAAATTTCTTTTCAGGCGACATACGGTTCAGCCAAAGACCGTTTTGGCTGAACTTTCAAAAGGCAAAAAGATGTCCCAGAAACTTAACGAGAACCTAGGTGTTGGGGTCCCGCACAATGCAGGACTGCTGGAATTCAAGCCGCACATAACCTACGTACGGAAAGGGTTCTGGTGCAATGTTTAACATTGTGTTCAGCTGGCTTGAAATTTTTCTTAACAAAGAACAATTCACATCCTGCCTTGAGATCATGGTGCAAGAACTATTTAGACCTTGATACAACAGCCAAAAGCGTGACCAGAGCTTGTTTGCCAATCATGTTTTTTAGTGCAGAATACCTGTGCCACAAGAAGCAGGCCCATCAAGCCACAGTGGCCATCACCACTCGGTGCAACAGCGTGTACATATGTGTGCAGCATGGACATCAGTCAGTACCTTGTCATTTTACTTTGTGTTCTACTTGCTGGGACTACATGAATGGGCAGGAAAACAGCAAGAAGTGTTCTCGCAATTCGGTGTTTGCCGTCAAAATGCATTTATTGCAATTTTTTTTGTTTTATCCTCATATGGCAGCTAAGAACATGATTAACTATGCTGCCAAAAAAAATTTTGGCAGCATAGCGTAGTGGCGCAGCGGATAAGCAGTTCACCACTGTCCTGCAATGGCAGCTGCTCCCAGCTGCAGGTCTTCTTCTCAAATATCAATCGTTCATTTAGCTGCCACCTGCCAAGGTGGCCAGTTTGCATTGGGCAGGCAGGCTTTGAGGATGCCACAAAGTCACGTGACGTATAGACGGGCCACCTGCCTCCTAGCTTGCTCCCTGGGGACTACTTTCCAGAGTCATACTCGTGATTTTTCGCTTAAAATGCCAACAACACCGACACCGCACTTCCTTGACAATGGGACCTTCAACGCTACCACATTAAAAAGACGCACACACTTAAGACTGTTAGTGAACGGCGTGATGTAATCAGATGCCATGCAGCCGGCAATTGTACACCTGCATGGCTATAGTGCCTAGAATATACTTGCTAGTGTGCCAAGGGTGCGCGCTCGCGTGGTCGCTGCGGTAATGCCTTCCTGCAGCCACCGCGTGGTGGCGCTGCCAGTCGCTAAGGTGCCACCACGCCGCGTTCGCTGCCGAGGTAGCGTAGGTGGGGCAAGTCTGGCGTTGTTGCGCTGCGCTTTTCACTACGAAAGCCTATCTCTGAACGCTTTGAGAGCACTTTTGGCATAAAAACACTAATGGCTGCAGATAATCTTACCGGCCTGGCATTACCAGGAGAAAGTCCTGGACTGAAACAGCGCTCGCCGAAGCGTTTGACACGTACCACCAGGTCCAGTTTGCTTAATTTTTATTCGTTTATTCTTTGTTGTGAGCCGCGGAAGGACTTAAGCAGAAGTCATATTGACTGCTTATTGTTCAGCGAGGTACCCAATTTGAAATAAGCAACGAAAGGTGATGCTTTGGCCGCATTACGTTGTTGTGATTGAACGATCGAGTATGGTTCGGACTCATTATTGCTACATGGAAACTTCCGATCAATATTTTATTCGCCTAGGGGCCAGTCAGAATCAGAATCATGTTTATTTACACAAGAAGGCAATACAGCCTGGATAAATGTATACAGAAGGAGGTCCCATAGTCAGCGACAGTACTGGGACCTCCTATATTGTTTATCAAAATGCTAAAATAAATGCAAACATAGCAGTAGTAATAAGAAGCTGATGAAACAATCTTGCCGTTACATATTTCCGCGGCAACACACATATTATATACAGGGGTGAGTAGGCATATAGAACAACCAAGCAGAATAATGAAAATAGAAGTTATACAGTGTTTATAGTTATACAGTTATTCAGTACTACTTATAAATTACAATATTACTAAAAAAGCGAAAAACTGAACAGCAAATTGGCGATAGGAAAAATAGTGCACATATTAAAAGCATGTGGTGTACATCTGATGTAACACCTTATAATTCTAAAATGTGGTAGCTTGTCTGACAGCTATTGTGAACTATTAACGCTTTTAGTTAATAATAATAATTGTTTTTTTGGGGAAAGGAAATGGCGCAATATCTGTCTCATATATTCGTTGGACACCTGAACCGCACCATAAGGGAAGGAATAAAGGACGGAGTGAAAGATGAAAGGAAGAAGAGGTGCCGTAGTGGAGGGCTCCGGTAATAATTTTGACCTCCTGGGGATCTGTAACGTGCACTGACATCGCACAGCACACGAGCGCCTTAGCGTTTTTCCTCCATAAAGACGCAGCCGCCGCGGTCGGGTTCGAACCCGAGAACTCCGGATCAGTAGTCGAGCGCCCTAACCACTGAGCCACCGCGGCGGGGCTTTTAGTTCATTTTTAAATTTACATACAGATTTAGTGTTTTTTAATTCCACCGGTAGGTATTCCATAAGGAGAATGATGATAAATAAACTTTTTGCGTCCCATAATTGGTGCGTACTTGAGGCAGAATTAGGTTCCTGTTAATCGCAAATCTCGTGGTGCTGGTGTTGGTGAGCTCTGGCCTTGGGATGGATTGAAATGAAATATGTTCATTAATTACTTTGTATATGAAGATACCAAGGTTAAGTTGGACAAGTTCAGGTACGGAGAGTATTCGCAGTGAATTGAGTAAAGATTGAGCATTAAAATCGAAGGGGCTGTGTGTTAGTATTCGGACTGCTTGATTTTGAACTACTTGTAACGATGTCAAATGAGTATTGTAGGTGTCACCCCGGCATGTTATACAATAAGAGAGATGGGAATGTATGAATGAGTTATACAAGGTTAAAAGTACAGACTGATTAAAGTAAGGGCGAGTTCTGATGAGAATTCTTAAGCCATATGCTATCTTCCATTTAATGCCAGAAATATGGGAACGAAATTTTAAATGGCGATCTAATTCTTCTGCTAAAAGCAATGATGATTCGCTGACTGGAATGACGTGCGGGCCTAGGCAAATGGGGGGAACACAAGTAGTTGCGATCCACGCATCGCGATCGCGGGCGAAGGATATCGTATACACCTTCATGCGGAGTCAGCGCTCGGCTAGCTCTGTCCAGGTGGAAAGACAGAGTCGTGGCCCCCATTAATTCTCAATGGCGAGCAGAACATCAAACCCGGAATGGCGTCGCATATAGGTAAAAGAAAAGCAGGGCACTCTCGCTCTTTCCCACCACAGGGTCCGTCTTCAAAATTCGCATGCGACGATCAACACAAGCAGTTGGAATAGGTCTCACTACTGATGTGTTTTATTTGCAAATCACAGCTTGCTTCATACAACTTATGCGGGTGTGTATGAGCTTGAGCTTCCCTTTGTAATGGAACAAAATAAAATGGTAATTGTACCTGATTCTTACTTACAAATCTGGAATACAGTAAAACAGATAAAAAAGAGAGCTTGTTGTAAGCACGCGCTTGCTTTGTTCTTTTCCGAGAAAATACACTGTAGCGACCACAAGGCTGCGTTCTGGCATCAAGCTTCCAAATGTTACCATTCTTTCTATATACAAAGCGGCAAAGTTGTTTTTTTTTTTTCCGCTCCATAACGTGCGTAGGCTAGAGCCAGCAGGTGCTTCAGATATTCTGGTCCAGGTTGCAGGAATACAAATTGAGTCCAACGGATGCTGATCTTCAATAGCAATACAACCCATCTGCTGCTGCGGGCATCACTGGGCTGCTCTGTTGCTGCCGGCCCGTCGGAAACATCGTCGAGCGTGCTTGGCGGTCCTCCACCGGCACTGCGCATTTGCCGTTTAGTGACAGGTTGGTCATACAGGTTCCTCACTTTTCTTTTGGATGTCTTCTTAGGCAGAAGGTATTTCGGATAGCTGTCGAATACTGCTGGCATGACATCGGGCGTGAGACGTAGTCTATCTGGCGAGCTCGTTGACGACACCGTTCTCCGTCTCTAGATGTAGCAGTCTCCAAAATGTTTCTCGCACAAAACACACGCTAGATTCAAGTTGCGGTCCTGTCTTTTGATCAGCCGCTCCCACTCCGCAAGCCGTGTTGGGTCCGAGGACACACAGAACATGGAAGCCTTGCTCGGATTCGACCGGTAGCCACTCCGACGGAGCGGCACGAAACATGTTTTTTCCCGGCCATGATGCTTCGACTTTACCATCACTAGTCGCTGTGGTTTTCCCTCACATGGAACAGCACGGAAAAAACAACATAAAAAAAGCGCAGATGCGACCAAAATGTTATAATCCACACCGCGCACGACCAACGCAACTGCAGCGATTGCGGCATGTCCGGTAGCGACGGCACCTTTACGACCAGCAGTGCCCCTCGCGGCCAAAGTTGGCAGGCATCGAGCGTGCTGCCACCCTCTCGCATTGGGAGAGCGCTCCGCTCGACACACTAGTAGGATATTCTAGGCACTATAGCATGGCTCTACATAGCCACCACCAAAACACTGCTGCACCCCTTGTGACCTGCACGCTAACCTCTTGAAGATAATCGCCGCAGTACCACAGCCTATGCTCGGCGCCATTATAAGGGTATGATGCGATAGCTAGTGGGTTAAAGCCGATATATGCAGAATTATTCTACTTTCCTGGGAGTCCTCATGCCACGGCTAGCACAGTGGTACAGCAGTTAAGTGGTGCCCTAGTGCCATGGGATGGCAGATGCTGCCACTGGTGGAATTTGTGCGATACAGGTGTTGTAGGCAGTAGTGTGGCCACTGCATAGGGCTAGAGCGAGAACGCGCCTGGCTGCGCGATCACGTGATGCACGCTGTGCGAGCCGCGCGAGCTCGTTCTGGGCAATGTTCGCCTGCCCAGTCAATAAACCGGTCGCTGGTCCGGCTTTCCTCAACTCAACAGCAGGTTGTCCCTCTCGAGCAACCTCCCGCAGCCAATCATTAATCTAACGGCTACATGCCAGGTTGCACGAGTTCGCCATCTTTTATGGTTACCATTGAACTTAAAAACACACAAGTTTTCGCTCCATAGAGCAAGAAAGGCTTCTGCCTCAAAATAAGTTTCGTATTTGTATTAGTAACCTGCAGATACAATATATATATCATGCAGAAAGTAGCCATACTCTAAATGAAGGCACAGCGCACGAAAGGCGGGACTGAGAAAGAGACAAACACAGCGCTGACTTACGACTGAAAGGCTTTATTGCTTGCACGCAATAAATAGGCGAAAAGGAGCACAATCAACAGAAGAACCGCATCAGTGATGATTGTCAAAGAACACTACAAAAAAAAATGCACACAACAAAAAAAATCCAACCTACACAAGCGAACTTAACTGTTAAGATAGTCAATTTCTTTTTGTGTTAGCGCGACGGAAGGTTTGCTGACGCAGTTGTCAAGTCCCCGGTGAATTAAAAGAGCTTCCACGATTTCCCGCGTACGTTGGTCCTTATGTTTACACAGTATTTTTGTACGGCCGAAAAAAGGAGTGCATTTACAGGATAGCCAATGTATAACCAAATTGCTTTTGGGGGGTGGTTTTGGGGAGCGTTTATGCTCACTTAGGCAATCATTAAGGCAGTGCCCTGTTTGGCCAATATAAAATCGCCCACAGGATAGCTCCATCTTATAGACAACATTTTTACGGCACTGCACATTGGGTGATTCGTGATTTTTTCCGCATTCGGCAGGGGGAGGTCCTTCACGGTTTACGGTTTTACACAAGCGCTGCAGTTTGTTCGGGGCAGAAAAGATCACTCTGACACAGGCTTTTCCTGCAATTCTTTTCAGGTTATGTGATACCTTGTGCACATAAGGTATCACCGCATAGTTTCGGTTTTCTGCTGCAAGCGAACTCGTTGTTTTTGTTCTGAATTCGGCCCGACCGCGGCGGCTGCGTTTTTATGGAGGAAAAACGCTAAGGCGCCCGTGTGCTGTGCGATGTCAGTGCACGTTAAAGATCCCCAGGTGGTCGAAATTATTCCGGAGCCCTCCACTATGGCACCTCTTCTTCCTTTCTTCTTTCATTCCCTCCTTTATCCCTTCCCTTACGGCGCGGTTCAGGTGTCCAACGATATATGAGACAGATACTGCGCCATTTCCTTTCCCCCAAAAACCAATTATTATTATTATTAAGAATTTTCACCGCTACAGCACGCAGGATGTGGTCTGGAAAGCCGGCCTTTTTCAGCCTCATGATCTGGCTTCTTCTATCTTACTCATCCTCTCATTCAAAAATAGTAAAACGAGGCGTCGCGACAGCCGCCCTCAAAAATTCCATTTCCAGGTCATGTTCCCATCAAATGCAATCTAGCTTCAGAAGCCAGATCATGAGGCTGAAAAAGGCCGGCTTTCCAGACCACATCCTGCGTGCTGTAGCGGAGAAAATTCTTGCCGAATTCAGAACAAATACAACGAGTTCGCTTGCAGCAGAAAACCGAAACTATGCGGTGATACCTTATGTGCACAAGGTATCACATAACCTGAAAAGAATTGCAGGAAAAGCCGGTGTCAGAGTGATCTTTTCTGTCCCGAACAAACTGCAGCGCTTGTGTAAAACCGTAAACCGTGAAGGACCTCCCCCTGCCGAATGCGGAAAAAATCACGAATCACCCAATGTGCAGTGCCGTAAAAATGTTGTCTATAAGATAGAGCTATCCTGTGGGCGATTTTATATTGGCCAAACAGGGCGCTGCCTTAATGATTGCCTAAGTGAGCATAAACGCTCCCTAAAACCACCCCCCAAAAGCAATTTGGTTATACATTGGCTATCCTGTAAATGCACTCCTTTTTTCGGCCGTACAAAAATACTGTATAAACATAAGGACCAACGTACGCGGGAAATCGTGGAAGCTCTTTTAATTCACCGGGGACTTGACAACTGCGTCAGCAAACCTTCCGTCGCGCTAACACAAAAAGAAATTGACTATCTTAACAGTTAAGTTCACTTGTGTAGGTTGTGATTGTGTGCTTTTTTGTTGTGTGCGTTTTTTTTTTTGTAGTGTTCTTTGACAATCATCACTGATGCGGTTCTTTGTTGATTGTGCTCCTATTGCGTGCGAGCAATAAAGCCTTTCAGTCGCAAGTCAGCGTTGTGTTTGTCTCTTTCTCAGTCCCGCCTTTCGTGCGCTGTGCCTTCATTTAGTACCATGTACCAACTAGCCCAGACAAACACCTTATTGTAGCCATACTCTTTCATTTAGAGTAGAGTGAGCACTGATGACTTTTTAGTGGACAATGTTTTCGTCAGCTGTTCACAAAAAGAAAAGACCATCATTTCGCCAGTTGCGGGAAATATTTCCTAGCAAGAGGGAGATATGCGCAAGCTTGTAGCTTCATTTTGTCCGAGTTCTCACCCTCGAAAATAATGCATGTTTGCCAAAGCGGAAAGAAGAGGTGCACTGTTGCTCCAAGTTGTGCATTAAAAATTACAGAGGAGAGCAATACACAGCAGATAAGCACAAGCATTGAGGTGCATAATGTTTCCCCTTCATTTGCATTTGTCAGCTTATTTTTTTTCTAATACACCCTGAGCTTCTGCTGCTGTTCTGGTGGCAGACTCGATGGTTGTGCATGCGAACAGCGTCGTTTGAATAAACCAGGAAGTCCTGCATTTGTTGTGCTTGTTCCTTACTTTACCCAGCGATATAATTTGCAATGCACTGGTATGTACGGACGTGGGCCGACTTGTCAAGAACGCTATGCCGCGGGAGGAAAGGTGAAGCTTCAGATCTGCTATGTTGGTGACTCGACCGTCATACCTCTGTCGTTTATGTAGGTACGTGGAAGCGATTTAATCTGTTGCTGTGAAACCACTGCCTGCTTTAAAATTTCGCTCCCTTTTCCTCCGCAGAACATTACGCGAGCGCTCTAACACAAGCCTACTCGCGTTTGTACACAAGCTTGCAATTCTTTCGTGCATGCAGTAAACGCTATGCGAGTGCTCTAACGCAAGCCTACTCGCGTTTGTACACAAGCTTACAATTCTTTCGTGCATGCAGTAAACGCTACGCGAGCGATCTAACGCAAGCCTACTCGCGTTTGTACACAAGCTCACACTTTTTTTCGTGCATGCACAGACACAAAAAAATGGCGCCATGAACACGTGCATCTTCCTCACCTGAATAGGAAGAGAACTGATGCGTACTGAGCCTCGACACGAACCCGTGATTCTGCTCGTGGTGCTGCAACAATTGTCCACGGCGGGCGAACACATTAGTACACTGATCACAACTGTAGGAGGCTTTCGCACTACCACTAAGAGAGATTGCAGCTTCGGGATGCTGCTTTCGCACATGCCTCCTTCGAGATTGCTCCAAAACAAACTCAGCTTGGCACACAGGACACTGATACTTATCTCGTACAGGTGATTCTGCGGGTGGTGCGCTTGGTCCCTCCATTCCTAGAAGGGCACCTCGGCGACAGACACAAACACAATTCACACTAGCAAACAAAGAACGCGCAACAGAGCAAACAAGGAGAAACTGCGCGCCCAGCGCAACACAGAATATGGCAACGGCCACAAAGAAAGCTCAACGGAGCTGCGGCTGGACAATGCGGTAAAAAAACAGTGCAATTACTGCAAAGTTTACAGCAATTAGCGCAACAGCAAGATCGCAGATCCAGGCATCAGCGACGACGCTTGCACGATGCAACGGGGGACAAAACTGCGGAACAAAGGAGTCACGTGATCATGTATAATACAAAAACAAAATTCAAATCACATAAAAACAAAACTATAAAAAGTTTCTGTAAAATTTATAAGCATTGTTTTCAAATACGATACTAAAAATTATTTCAGCTGGACAAACAACACAAACAAATTTAGCCAGGGGAAGGGAATTACCCCTAGGGACGGGGAAATCTAAAGGCGGAGTAAGACCTAGGGAGGACCGGGACGGGTTGAACCACACAAACAAAAAAGAAGACTTTGCCGCCGCGGGGTTTACGCGCTTCGCAGCAGCAGCAGCAGCGGCGGCAGCAGCAGCAGCAGCAGTGGCGGCGGCGGCGGCAGCGGCAGCAGCAGCGGCGGCGGCGGCGGCGGCAGCAGCAGTGGCAGCAGCGGCGGCGGCGGTGGATGAAATTTGCTTCTATCGTAGTTATCACTTAAACCAGCACCTTGGCATTCACCAACGATCGCCAGTAATAATACCTTTTTGGACATTATTCTATCCCAGAGCTTGTTATGAACGTAAACAAACATTCTATAGCGGAATCGTGTTCGTGTCTCGTGAATGTTTTAGCTCGGCGACCGATCTCGCGACGACACGGTCGGCAGACTGGTTTTGTCGGTATCGCGGGCGTCAAAGCATGTCACACTACGAAGACATCTGGTCGTCGGACGCGCTGGTGTCGTTGTCGGCCTAGTGTGACAGCTTGGTCTTTCACAGACACGGTCTGCCGACACGGTCGGCCGATCATCGGTGTCGTTGTCGTGTCTGCATCGGCGTCGGCGTCGTGTAGGGCTAGTGTGACAGGCCCTTTACTAATGACCCCTCGCAAGCGACGCTGAAGAAACGGAAGGTTCTGTGGGAGAGCACGAAAGCCGGGAACCTGCTGGGTAAGAAAGTATTTCTACTGCATGATAAAGTAAAGTTTGATAATGATCTCTTCTTCTGGGATGAAACAAAAAACATGAGCGTCAAGATAGTGAACCTACACCCCCAGCAGCCTGAGACTTGATGCCTCTCCCAGGAATGTGACAATCATTTGCGCGTAATCAACATAAGTGCTTGTAGCGCAAGCAACAAAACAGAACCTCTTCAGATTTCCTTACTAGAGTGCGACGCATCTTATTCCGAAGTGTAAGTTTTTGTAAAAGTATTTGACGTTTAGTTCAGTCGAAAGCTTTGTTAAAATCCAAAAAAAATTCCTATGGTAAACAACTGCATTTTTATGTTATGTGCTAACTTATATTTAATGGAAATTAGTGCAGATTCAGTGATTTCTCCTTCTGGAAACCATACTGGGCTGCAGAGAGCAAGGCATTTTCGGTTAAGTGCTTAGTTAACCTTAGAATAATGACCTTTTCTAGTATTTTGGAAAACAGCGGGAACAGCGATATTGGACGATAGTTGCTGATACAGTCAGCAGCACAGCCTTTTTGAATAACTGACTTAAGCAAATTTTCATTATATCTGGAAATCTTCCGGTAGATAATACCTGATTGTTGTTAAGCGGCATAGGAGTTCATATAGGAATATCAGAAATAGCTTTGATTGGCACTGCTGCGAATGCATCAAACCTGAAGAACTATTTTAGTCGTTGTAAGACCTTGATTGTCAGGTGAGGTTTGCTTATGGCTGGGGGTTCGGGGTGAGTAGAACATGGAGTTGAATTGAATTTGAATATGCTTTTCGAACTCAAAAGAACTACGAGCAGTAAAGATCGAAAAGCTAAGGAATGTCTATTGACCTCATTGCTCAGAGCGCCGCACCACCAAACATTTGGTTATCAATCTTTAATTCAGCGGGTACAAAGGTATGACATTTACTAAGTAAACTTTTTACACCTTTGAGGAACATAACAAATGTCAGCAAATTTGTTTGCATAATAGCCGATGCGTGCCTTCTTTAAACCGGTACCGAACTTGTTGCGTTTCTTTTTTTGTATTCCGCGAACAACACTTTATCTCTGCATGATAAAAATGTGTGAAAAAGAACATTTCGTGCCTTTATTCTTAGCACTAACTCCCGTGTAATCCAAGGTTTCCTGGCTCCTTTTCTTTTTTTTTTACTGTTACATTAGGGAATGCGATATCGTAAAATTTAATTATTTTTTCTAGGAATCGTTCGTACAAGTCATTGGGGTATTAATTGGAGTGCTAAAAGTTCGTGCCAGTCTACAGCGGCTACAAGAGATCGGAACTGTTCAATTCTCTTTGTTATCATTCGAGTAGTGCGTGGAGTATTTTTGCATTGACAATCTGTAGGCCGGCCTCTTGGTATAAAACAGAAAATACATAAATGATCGCTGATGCCACTGGCAAGAACGTCAGCCATTGTTTTGTTGTGATCGCAACTTCACAAACAGAGGTCTATTTGACTCAGTATTGACAGTGACACGGGTTGGGGTATTGATAACATTGGAGAAGCCATAAGAAGACAAAATGTCAACGAAAGTGCCAGATGCATGAGGGACGAAGCAGGTTGATGTTAAAATCACCCATTAAGAGGAAGTCCTAGTACAGAAAGTTTTTCTCACATTAATTCAAGAATCCGGAAGAATTCTTCGTAAGAACCTGACGGCGGTCTATAAACAACGCCATACATGAATGCCCTGGATTTGACAAAAAGCGATTCAATGTTCTGGTTCAAAAGTGTGTAGTCAGATGCAACTTCATACCAAAGGTCTTGTTTCATATAATTTGCAACACCATCGCCTATTTTAGCTTTTCTGCTTAAAGATTCACGGCTATAACCATCAAAATGCGCTATATCAGCAGAATAATAATTGGTTTTCGGGGGAAAGGAAATGGCGCAGTATCTGTCTCATATATCGCTGGACACATGAACCGCGCCGTAAGGGAAGGGATAAAGCAGGGAGTGAAAGAAGAAAGGAAGAAGAGGTGCCGTAGTGGAGGGCTCCGGAATAATTTCGACCACCTGGGGATCTTTAACGTGCACTGACATCGCACAGCACACGGGCGCCTTAGCGTTTTTCCTCCATAAAAACGCAGCCGCCGCGGTCGGGTTCGAACCCGGGAACTCCGGATCAGTAGTCGAGCGCCCTAACCACTGAGCCACCGCGGCGGGGCAGCAGAATCTCTGAACCAGGTTTCTGAAAACCCAAAACATCGAACTTATGATTTAATGAAGATAAAAAAAAATGCAAACCTCTTCATCCTTGTTACGCAAACTGTGCGCATTTAGGTGGTAAAAGTAAGAACACCTTTCCTGCTTTTTAAATGATAAATGCTACGAAAGTATTCCATGTCATGGTAAAAAAGACCAGCCTCAGGACCTGCCTTTCTGCTGAAGAACCGGCCGCAGCAGTAAACGCTCGCCGCTTATCATTACATTTTTTCCAGATCATGTTCATCATAGATCCGAAGAACCTTATCACCTACTGCCCTACGAGCGAAAATGCGCCGGTCATTCTGCCACACGAAAGCATAATTAAGTTGGGTTCCTTTTGAGCGGACTAGCCAGAGTAACCGTTTGTTTTCCGCGGTCAAATTGTCCAGAAGCTTAACACCCGATTCCTTTATAATGAGAACAGTACGACATTTCATACATTTTCATTTTAGAGAGGCCAGACGAAATCTAGCAATAATGACTGATTGCTTTCCAGCCTTCGCTGGCAAGCGATGCAGGGATGCAGCTATCGCAGAACATTTTCCTAAATGATAAAGTATTCACACACACAGCACTCACTCCATCTTGTTACGTACATCACACGCAACCCCCTTGCAAGCAGTGCACGTTTCATGGGTCGTGGTCCCTCTATTTTTATCACACTTCGGAAAAGCTGGCAGGAGCATCGGGGAAAAATGATAAGCCACGAACAATAGCAAGAACCAACCTGCAAAGATGCGTTGACACAGGCCTGCGTTCGGTCCGCACCGCCGCTGCCGCCAAAATTTTCTTATTGAGTGATACTGGCAAACTGCCATTCCTTATCTTAGAGAACCTTTCAAATTTATTTCGCTTTCGTGATTAGGATCAGCTGTCACTAGCTGCCCTAAGTATCCATGTGGAAACCACTGCTACTCAAAAATTTGTTTTCGGTGGAAGAAAGAGAGATTTACTGTTGCGCATTTATTCTGCTGACCTGCGTCTATGTTTTAAAATTTGTCTTGAATAAAAATGGGAAAAAGAGCAAAGAAAACATTTCCGTCATCACAGTGGAAATAGCGCGGACATCGCTCCTGGTCTGCGACTTGAAAGGAGGCCGAGGGCACCTCAAGCTGCTCCCATGCAGGTTTTTTCCTAGGACTCCTCCATATTGTCACGTAGTGGTGACGGCAATCGAAGGAGCGATGAAGGGTGATAAAAGTTATTCTAAAAAAACGGCTTATTGGGCTGACTTGCACCCAAAATGGACTGAATCACTCGGCGGAGGCCAAGCGACAAGCGTGCTCGGCGGTCGTCGAACAGAATCCCCGCCGCTGCGGCCGTGCTCAATTTAAAGCTGATAGCAAACTTTTGAGATAAAGCCTGCAAAGCTACTAGAACATTACGGAACAACGTAGAATCAGCTCTGCATGGCTGCTATCAATCGAGATAAATCTTGTCGCGTCTTACGTCACCAACAAAGCAATAAAGTGGCGTGGCGGCAGATTTGAAGAAGGAACAAACACAAACGATTCCCGGCATTACTCCCCTCTCAAAGGAGCATCGACCCGATGCATTAAAACAAATAATGCGACAAGCAAGAAATAAAACGCATCGATCGAAAATAAACACAGAGTGTGGAAATGCAGCGTCCTTTAGCGCGCATAATAGGGCTTCAAACGGACGACATAGACAACTTTTGGTCGTACGCCGCGTCGCTGGGATGCAGTCATTGCCTGAGGGATGACTTCATAAAGCAGATGACCTAGACGATGAAGAACCTTGTCAGGGCCGACATAGCGGCGCAAGAACCACGGCGGCGAATGGGTGTCCAAACCCAGACTTGGTCTCCTGTCTTGTATTCCGCGTTGCGTCTTCGTAGGTTGTAGCGTCTGGCGTCGGTCCGCTGCTGGTCTTTGATCCGTAAAGGGCCTGTCGCACTAGCCCTACACGACGCCGACGCCGATGCAGACACGACAACGACACCGATGATCGGCCGACCGTGTCGGCAGACCGTGTCTGTGAAAGACCAAGCTGTCACACTAGGCCGACAACGACACCAGCGCGTCCGACGACCAGATGTCTTCGTAGTGTGACATGCTTTGACGCCCGCGATACCGACAAAACCAGTCTGCCGACCGTGTCGTCGCGAGATCGGTCGCCGAGCTAAAACATTCACGAGACACGAACACGATTCCGCTATAGAATGTTTGTTTACGTTCATAACAAGCTCTGGGATAGAATAATGTCCAAAAAGGTATTATTACTGGCGATCGTTGGTGAATGCCAAGGTGCTGGTTTAAGTGATAACTACGATAGAAGCAAATTTCATCCACCGCCGCCGCCGCTGCTGCTGCCGCTGCCGCCGCCGCCGCCGCTGCTGCTGCTGCTGCGAAGCGCGTAAACCCCGCGGCGGCAGTCTTCTTTTTTGTTTGTGTGGTTCAACCCGTCCCAGTCCTCCCTAGGTCTTACTCCGCCTTTAGATTTCCCCGTCCCTAGGGGTAATTCCCTTCCCCTGGCTAAATTTGTTTGTGTTGTTTGTCCAGCTGAAATAATTTTTAGTATCGTATTTGAAAACAATTCTTATAAATTTTACAGAAACTTTTTATAGTTTTGTTTTTATGTGATTTGAATTTTGTTTTTGTATTATACATGATCACGTGACTCCTTTGTTCCGCAGTTTTGTCCCCCGTTGCATCGTGCAAGCGTCGTCGCTGATGCCTGGATCTGCGATCTTGCTGTTGCGCTAATTGCTGTAAACTTTGCAGTAATTGCACTGTTTTTTTTACCGCATTGTCCAGCCGCAGCTCCGTTGAGCTTTCTTTGTGGCCGTTGCCATATTCTGTGTTGCGCTGGGCGCGCAGTTTCTCCTTGTTTGCTCCGTTGCGCGTTCTTTGTTTGCTAGTGTGAATTGTGTTTGTGTCTGTCGCCGAGGTGCCCTTCTAGGAATGGAGGGACCAAGCGCACCACCCGCAGAATCACCTGTACGAGATAAGTATCAGTGTCCTGTGTGCCAAGCTGAGTTTGTTTTGGAGCAATCTCGAAGGAGGCATGTGCGAAAGCAGCATCCCGAAGCTGCAATCTCTCTTAGTGGTAGTGCGAAAGCCTCCTACAGTTGTGATCAGTGTACTAATGTGTTCGCCCGCCGTGGACAATTGTTGCAGCACCACGAGCAGATTCACGGGTTCGTGTCGAGGCTCAGTACGCATCAGTTCTCTTCCTATTCAGGTGAGGAAGATGCACGTGTTCATGGCGCCATTTTTTTGTGTCTGTGCATGCACGAAAAAAAGTGTGAGCTTGTGTACAAACGCGAGTAGGCTTGCGTTAGAGCGCTCGCGTAGCGTTTACTGCATGCACGAAAGAATTGTAAGCTTGTGTACAAACGCGAGTAGGCTTGCGTTAGAGCACTCGCATAGCGTTTACTGCATGCACGAAAGAATGGCAAGCTTGTGTACAAACGCGAGTAGGCTTGTGTTAGAGCGCTCGCGTAATGTTCTGCGGAGGAAAAGGGAGCGAAATTTTAAAGCAGGCAGTGGTTTCACAGCAACAGATTAAATCGCTTCCACGTACCTACATAAACGACAGAGGTATGACGGTCGAGTCACCAACATAGCAGATTTGAAGCTTCACCTTTCCTGCCGCGGAATAGCGTTCTTCACAAGTCGGCCCACGTCCGTACATACCAGTGCATTGCAAATTATATCGCTGGGTAAAGTAAGGAACAAGCACAACAAATGCAGGACTTCCTGGTTTATTCAAACGACGCTGTTCGCATGCACAACCATCGAGTCTGCCACCAGAACAGCAGCAGAAGCTCAGGGTGTATTAGAAAAAAAATAAGCTGACAAATGCAAATGAAGGGGAAACATTATGCACCTCAATGCTTGTGCTTATCTGCTGTGTATTGCTCTCCTCTGTAATTTTTAATGCACAACTTGGAGCAACAGTGCACCTCTTCTTTCCGCTTTGGCAAACATGCATTATTTTCGAGGGTGAGAACTCAGACACAATGAAGCTACAAGCTTGCGCATATCTCCCTCTTGCTAGGAAATATTTCCCGCAACTGGCGAAATGATGGTCTTTTCTTTTTGTGAACAGCTGACGAAAACATTGTCCACTAAAAAGTCATCAGTGCTCACTCTACTCTTAATGAAAGAGTATGGCTACAATAAGGTGTTTGTCTGGGCTAGTTGGTACATGGTACTAAATGAAGGCACAGCGCACGAAAGGCGGGACTGAGAAAGAGACAAACACAGCGCTGACTTGCGACTGAAAGGCTTTATTGCTCGCACGCAATAAATAGGCGAAAAGGAGCACAATCAACAAAGAACCGCATCAGTGATGATTGTCAAAGAACACTACAAAAAAAAAACGCACACAACAAAAAAGCACACAATCACAACCTACACAAGCGAACTTAACTGTTAAGATAGTCAATTTCTTTTTGTGTTAGCGCGACGGAAGGTTTGCTGACGCAGTTGTCAAGTCCCCGGTGAATTAAAAGAGCTTCCACGATTTCCCGCGTACGTTGGTCCTTATGTTTATACAGTATTTTTGTACGGCCGAAAAAAGGAGTGCATTTACAGGATAGCCAATGTATAACCAAATTGCTTTTGGGGGGTGGTTTTAGGGAGCGTTTATGCTCACTTAGGCAATCATTAAGGCAGCGCCCTGTTTGGCCAATATAAAATCGCCCACAGGATAGCTCTATCTTATAGACAACATTTTTACGGCACTGCACATAGGGTGATTCGTGATTTTTTCCGCATTCTTCAGGGGGAGGTCCTTCACGGTTTACGGTTTTACACAAGCGCTGCAGTTTGTTCGGGGCAGAAAAGATCACTCTGACACCGGCTTTTCCTGCAATTCTTTTCAGGTTATGTGATACCTTGTGCACATAAAGTATCACCGCATAGTTTCGGTTTTCTGCTGCAAGCGAACTCGTTGTTTTTGTTCTGAATTCGGCAAGAATTTTCTCCGCTACAGCACGCAGGATGTGGTCTGGAAAGCCGGCCTTTTTCAGCCTCATGATCTGGCTTCTGAAGCTAGATTGCATTTGATGGGAACATGACCTGGAAATGGAATTTTTGAGGGCGGCTGTCGCGACGCCTCGTTTTACTATTTTTGAATGAGAGGATGAGTAAGATAGAAGAAGCCAGATCATGAGGCTGAAAAAGGCCGGCTTTCCAGACCACATCCTGCGTGCTGTAGCGGTGAAAATTCTTAATAATAATAATAATTGGATTTTGGGGGAAAGGAAATGGCGCAGTATCTGTCTCATATATCGTTGGACACCTGAACCGCGCCGTAAGGGAAGGGATAAAGGAGGGAATGAAAGAAGAAAGGAAGAAGAGGTGCCGTAGTGGAGGGCTCCGGAATAATTTCGACCACCTGGGGATCTTTAACGTGCACTGACATCGCACAGCACACGGGCGCCTTAGCGTTTTTCCTCCATAAAAACGCAGCCGCCGCGGTCGGGCCGAATTCAGAACAAAAACAACGAGTTCGCTTGCAGCAGAAAACCGAAACTATGCGGTGATACCTTATGTGCACAAGGTATCACATAACCTGAAAAGAATTGCAGGAAAAGCCTGTGTCAGAGTGATCTTTTCTGCCCCGAACAAACTGCAGCGCTTGTGTAAAACCGTAAACCGTGAAGGACCTCCCCCTGCCGAATGCGGAAAAAATCACGAATCACCCAATGTGCAGTGCCGTAAAAATGTTGTCTATAAGATGGAGCTATCCTGTGGGCGATTTTATATTGGCCAAACAGGGCGCTGCCTTAATGATTGCCTAAGTGAGCATAAACGCTCCCTAAAACCACCCCCCAAAAGCAATTTGGTTATACATTGGCTATCCTGTAAATGCACTCCTTTTTTCGGCCGTACAAAAATACTGTATAAACATAAGGACCAACGTACGCGGGACATCGTGGAAGCTCTTTTAATTCACCGGGGACTTGACAACTGCGTCAGCAAACCTTCCGTCGCGCTAACACAAAAAGAAATTGACTATCTTAACAGTTAAGTTCGCTTGTGTAGGTTGGATTTTTTTGTTGTGTGCGTTTTTTTTTTTGTGGTGTTCTTTGACAATCATCACTGATGCGGTTCTTCTGTTGATTGTGCTCCTTTTCGCCTATTTATTGCGTGCAAGCAATAAAGCCTTTCAGTCGTAAGTCAGCGCTGTGTTTGTCTCTTTCTCAGTCCCTCCTTTCGTGCGCTGTGCCTTCATTTAGAGTATGGCTAATTTCTGCATGATATATATATTGTATCTGCAGGTTACTAATACAAATACGAAACTTATTTTGAGGCAGAAGCCTTGCTTGCTCTATGGAGCGAAAACGTGTGTGTTTTAAAGTTCAATGGTAACCATAAAAGATGGCGAACTCGTGCAACCTGGCATGTAGCCGTTAGATTAATGATTGGCTGCGGGAGGTTGCTCGAGAGGGACAACCTGCTGTTGAGTTGAGGAAAGCCGGACCAGCGACCGGTTTATTGACTGGGCAGGCGAACATTGCCCAGAACGAGCTCGCGCGGCTCGCACAGCGTGCATCACGTGATCGCGCAGCCAAGCGCGTTCTCGCTCTAGCCCTATGCAGTGGCTACACTACTGCCTACAACACCTGTATCGCACAAATTCCACCAGTGGCAGCATCTGCCATCCCATGGCACTAGGGCACCACTTAACTGCTGTACCACTGTGCTAGCCGTGGCATGAGGACTCCCAGGAAAGTAGAATAATTCTGCATATATCGGCTTTAACCCACTAGCTATCGCATCATACCCTTATAATGGCGCCGAGCATAGGCTGTGGTACTGCGGCGATTATCTTCAAGAGGTTAGCGTGCAGGTCACAAGGGGTGCAGCAGTGTTTTGGTGGTGGCTATGTAGAGCCATGCTATAGTGCCTAGAATATCCTACTAGTGTGTCGAGCGGAGCGCTCTCCCAATGCGAGAGGGTGGCAGCACGCGCGATGCCTGCCAACTTTGGCCGCGAGGGGCACTGCTGGTCGTAAAGGTGCCGTCGCTACCGGACATGCCGCAATCGCTGCAGTTGCGTTGGTCGTGCGCGGTGTGGATTATAACATTTTGGTCGCATCTGCGCTTTTTTTATGTTGTTTTTTCCGTGCTGTTCCATGTGAGGGAAACCACAGCGACTAATGATGGTAAAGTCGAAGCATCATGGCCGGGAAAAAACATGTTTCGTGCCGCTCCGTCGGAGTGGCTACCGGTCGAATCCGAGCAAGGCTTCCATGTTCTGTGTGTCCTCGGACCCAACACGGCTTGCGGAGTGGGAGCGGCTGATCAAAAGACAGGACCGCAACTTGACTCCAGCGTGTGTTTTGTGCGAGAAACATTTTGGAGACTGCTACATCTAGAGACGGAGAACGGTGTCGTCAACGAGCTCGCCAGATAGACTACGTCTCACGCCCGATGTCATGCCAGCAGTATTCGACAGCTATCCGAAATACCTTCTGCCTAAGAAGACATCGAAAAGAAAAGTGAGGAACCTGTATGACCAACCTGTCACTAAACGGCAAATGCGCAGTGCCGGTGGAGGACCGCCAAGCACGCTCGACGATGTTTCCGACGGGCCGGCAGCAACAGAGCAGCCCAGTGATGCCCGCAGCAGCAGATGGGTTGTATTGCTATTGAAGATCAGCATCCGTTGGACTCAATTTGTATTCCTGCAACCTGGACCAGAATATCTGAAGCACCTGCTGGCTCTAGCCTACGCACGTTATGGAGCGGAAAAAAAAAACAACTTTGCCGCTTTGTATATAGAAAGAATGGTAACATTTGGAAGCTTGATGCCAGAACGCAGCCTTGTGGTCGCTACAGTGTATTTTCTCGGAAAAGAACAAAGCAAGCGCGTGCTTACAACAAGCTCTCTTTTTTATCTGTTTTACTGTATTCCAGATTTGTAAGTAAGAATCAGGTACAATTACCATTTTATTTTGTTCCATTACAAAGGGAAGCTCAAGCTCATACACACCTGCATAAGTTGTATGAAGCAAGCTGTGATTTGCAAATAAAACACATCAGTAGTGAGACCTATTCCAACTGCTTGTGTTGATCGTCGCATGCGAATTTTGAAGACGGACCCTGTGGTGGGAAAGAGCGAGAGTGCCCTGCTTTTCTTTTACCTATATGCGACGCCATTCCGGGTTTGATGTTCTGCTCGCCATTGAGAATTAATGGGGGCCACGACTCTGTCTTTCCACCTGGACAGAG
Organism: Amblyomma americanum; assembly: GCF_052857255.1. Classification (NCBI taxonomy): domain Eukaryota; kingdom Metazoa; phylum Arthropoda; class Arachnida; order Ixodida; family Ixodidae; genus Amblyomma; species Amblyomma americanum. The sequence goes on along the minus strand of NC_135505.1, from coordinate 15,254,860 downwards.
CTAGCCGAGCGCTGACTCCGCATGAAGGTGTATACGATATCCTTCGCCCGCGATCGCGATGCGTGGATCGCAACTACTTGTGTTCCCCCCATTTGCCTAGGCCCGCACGTCATTCCAGTCAGCGAATCATCATTGCTTTTAGCAGAAGAATTAGATCGCCATTTAAAATTTCGTTCCCATATTTCTGGCATTAAATGGAAGATAGCATATGACTTAAGAATTCTCATCAGAACTCGCCCTTACTTTAATCAGTCTGTACTTTTAACCTTGTATAACTCATTCATACATTCCCATCTCTCTTATTGTATAACATGCCGGGGTGACACCTACAATACTCATTTGACATCGTTACAAGTAGTTCAAAATCAAGCAGTCCGAATACTAACACACAGCCCCTTCGATTTTAATGCTCAATCTTTACTCAATTCACTGCGAATACTCTCCGTACCTGAACTTGTCCAACTTAACCTTGGTATCTTCATATACAAAGTAATTAATGAACATATTTCATTTCAATCCATCCCAAGGCCAGAGCTCACCAACACCAGCACCACGAGATTTGCGATTAACAGGAACCTAATTCTGCCTCAAGTACGCACCAATTATGGGACGCAAAAATTTATTTATCATCATTCTCCTTATGGAATACCTACCGGTGGAATTAAAAAACACTAAATCTGTATGTAAATTTAAAAATGAACTAAAAGCCCCGCCGCGGTGGCTCAGTGGTTAGGGCGCTCGACTACTGATCCGGAGTTCTCGGGTTCGAGCCCGACCGCGGCGGCTGCGTTTTTATGGAGGAAAAACGCTAAGGCGCTCGTGTGCTGTGCGATGTCAGTGCACGTTACAGATCCCCAGGAGGTCAAAATTATTACCGGAGCCCTCCACTACGGCACCTCTTCTTCCTTTCATCTTTCACTCCGTCCTTTATTCCTTCCCTTATGGTGCGGTTCAGGTGTCCAACGAATATATGAGACAGATATTGCGCCATTTCCTTTCCCCAAAAAAACAATTATTATTATTAACTAAAAGCGTTAATAGTTCACAATAGCTGTTAGACAAGCTACCAGATTTTAGAATTATAAGGTGTTACATCAGATGTACACCACATGCTTTTAATATGTGCACTATTTTTCCTATCGCCAATTTGCTGTTCAGTTTTTCGCTTTTTTAGTAATATTGTAATTTATAAGTAGTACTGAATAACTGTATAACTATAAACACTGTATAACTTCTATTTTCATTATTCTGCTTGGTTGTTCTATATGCCTACTCACCCCTGTATATAATATGTTTGTTGCCGCGGAAATATGTAACGGCAAGATTGTTTCATCAGCTTCTTATTACTACTGCTATGTTTGCATTTATTTTAGCATTTTGATAAACAATATAGGAGGTCCCAGTACTGTCGCTGACTGTGGGACCTCCTTCTGTATACATTTATCCAGGCTGTATTGCCTTCTTGTGTAAATAAACATGATTCTGATTCTGACTGGCCCCTAGTCGAATAAAATATTGATCGGAAGTTTCCATGTAGCAATAATGAGTCCGAACCATACTCGATCGTTCAATCACAACAACGTAATGCGGCCAAAGCATCACCTTTCGTTGCTTATTTCAAGTTGGGTACCTCGCTGAACATTAAGCAGTCAATATGACTTCTGCTTAAGTCCTTCCGCGGCTCACAACAAAGAATAAACGAATAAAAATTAAGCAAACTGGACCTGGTGGTACGTGTCAAACGCTTCGGCGAGCGCTGTTTCAGTCCAGGACTTTCTCCTGGTAATGCCAGGCCGGTAAGATTATCTGCAGCCATTAGTGTTTTTATGCCAAAAGTGCTCTCAAAGCGTTCAGAGATAGGCTTTCGTAGTGAAAAGCGCAGCGCAACAACGCCAGACTTGCCGCACCTACGCTACCTCGGCAGCGAACGCGGCGTGGTGGCACCTTAGCGACTGGCAGCGCCACCACGCGGTGGCTGCAGGAAGGCATTACCGCAGCGACCACGCGAGCGCGCACCCTTGGCACACTAGCAAGTATATTGCCGCCACTATTTGCAGTGTTTGTTCGTTTTTCAAATCTGCCGCGACGCCACCTTATCGCTTTGTTTGCGACGCAAGACGCGACTAGATATATCTCGATTGATCGCAGCCAGGCAGAGCTGATTCTACGTTGTTCCGGAATGTTCTAGTAACTTTGCGCCCTTTATCTCGAATGTTCGCTATCAGCTTTAAATTGAGCACGGCCGACAGCGGCAGGCATTCTGTTCGACGACCGCCGAGCACGCTTGTCGCTTCGCCGCCGCCGAGTGATTCAGTCTATTTTGGGTGCAAGTCAGCCCAATAAACAGTTCTTTTAGAAGATCCTTTCGTCCGTCTTCATCGCTGCTTCGACTGCCGTCACCACTACGTGACATCTGGTGGAGGTGCGGGGTAGCCTTCCATGTTCCGGACGCCCCCTTCAAGTCGTGAAGCCAGCCCTGAGCGCTTCGCACCCGAGGACGAGCCAGCAGCTCAGCGAGCCAGCCGACGTCTCCAGGGAGAGGAGCCTGAGTTCGGGAAACTGCCGGACCGCACAAGACAGCGAAAAGACGCGGCTACGAGCACCGCAATCTCGCCGAAGATGTCGACACCGATCATACTGCAGCAGCCGCGGGTGCCGCCAACTTTCAATGGATCCCTAGGCGAAGACCCTGAAGAATGGTTGGATCAATTTGAGCGTGTGGCGTCATTCAACAAGTGGGATGATGCGGCAAAGATTGGACACGTTTTTTTCTCATTGGATGGCTCCGCACGCACGTGGTACGAAAACTACGAGTCGTCCCTTACGACATGGGAGCTATTCAAGAGAGAACTATTGAAGGTATTTACCAGTGTCGTGAGGAAAGAAAGAGCCGAACGACTCCTCGAGTCCAGGATCCAGCTTCCGAATGAGCCCGTCCGCAGTTACGTCGAGGAGATGAAGCGCCTATTTCGCCGCGCCGATCCCGGGATGACCGAGGAAAAGAAAGTTCAGTTTTTAATGCGCGGCGCAAAAGAACAACTCTTTGCAAGCCTCGTCCGCCAGCCGCCAAAAACAGTCGAGGAATTCATGCAAGAAGCCTGCACGATTGAGAAGACCCTCGACGTCCGAGCTCGGCAGTACAATCGTCCTTCCTCTGCCTGTGCAATCTTTTCGGTTTTCGGACATGCCGGCCACCACCAGCGACAGCTTGCGGGAAGTTATCCGCGAAATCTTCCGAGAGGAGCTACGCCGATTACTGCCATCCTCCTTACAGCCACAAGCAGCGACTCTCATGGACGTGGTACGGGAAGAAGTGCAACAGGCACATGGCACCCCGACGGCCACAGAACCCCAGGCCATGACCTACGCCCCTGCAGTAAGGACTGCCCAGCCCCAACGACAACCCCCACGTCCTCCCCTGGATGAGCCACTTGTTCCACAAGGCCTCCCAGCCCCCGCCCGCCCAGCCTGTGACCGACGCTCAAGCCCCAGGAAATGCGACGCCTGGAGGACTTCCGACAACCGGCCGTTGTGCTTCCATTGCGGTGAGGCAGGCCATATTCTTCGTCACTGCCCGTACCGACGTATCGGTCTTCGAGGATTTGCCGTTAACGCCCCACGACCACGCTTCGGACAACGTCCGCACGAAATCGACGAGTACCTGCGTCGAGAAGAGTACACGCCGAACCGCTTTTCGCGCTCACCATCGCCGTCAACCTCGCGCTTTGCGTCGCCACGCCGCAGCTACGCAGCCGCGGTACGAGGAAGGTCGCCCAGCCCCCGTAGGGGAAACTAAAGGCAGCAACCTCTGGAGGTGAGGTTGCTCACGAGCTAAACGCCGAAGATCCTCCACCGACCAAGCCCCATGAAGACGCTGCACCCGCGACGCCGCATGAAGAACCGACACTCGCTGCACCGACGCCGCACACAATGAGAACCTCGACCACGACGCAAGCTACCTTGAAATCGACGCCGCCACCCAGAGGAGCTTCGACCACACGCCCAACCCGTGACTCGCATACGCGACGAAGCCGTGACCCGACGCCGAGAGCGACATGCAATGCAAGAGCCAGGACCTCCGACCTAGAAGTGACTATCGACGGCCTGAAAGTTACCGCTCTAGTCGACACAGGAGCCGATTACTCGGTGATGAATGGAACATTCGCTGCGCAGCTCAGAAAAGTCACAACGGCTTGGGACGGCCCACAAATTCGCACCGCTGGGGGCCACCTCATTACGCCATCAGGACAATGCACAGCGCGAGTGACTGTCAAAGGACATACCTATCCTGCGACCTTTGTTGTGCTACCGCAATGCTCCCGCGAAGTGATCTTGGGTATGGATTTCCTTAATGAGCATCAGGCGATCATCGACCTGCGATCCAAGCTGATCACGCTTTCGACGGACGAAGCCATCGCTTCGATGAAAACTCGGGAAAATCACGTTGCCTTAAGTGTCCTGGAGGAAGAAGTGAGCGTCCCACCCCGTTCAAGCGTTATCGTGACCGTAGGCGCCACGAAAGCCATAAACACTGAAGCCCTCATCGAGGGGAACATGCAGTTGCTACTAGACCGAGGAATCAGCATCGCAAGAGGCATCGCACATTTCCGCAATGGCCAGGCCGAAGTACTGCTGACTAACTTCACCGAAGAATACCGGCATATTAACAGAGGAACGACGATTGCTTTCTACGACGAAATATCTGACGTACGAGATTCCTTCGCCCTCTCCGACCCCTCCGCAGAAGATCCGCCTGACCAAGAGAACTTGCCCACTTTCGACATCAACCCAGCCCTGCACCGGAACAGACAAGACCAGATCCGCAATCTGCTTCAAAACTACAGTGAGTGCTTTTCGACATCGCCGAAGGTGCGACAGACGCCAATTGCCAAGCATCGCATTATAACGGATCAACACGTCCGACCTCTCCGTCAAAGCCCCTACCGTGTGTCTCCGCGAGAACGACAAGCCATCCGGGACCAAGTCGAAGAAATGCTTCGCGACGACGTCATCCAACCTTCAAACAGCCCATGGGCGGCACCGGTTGTTCTAGTGAGAAAGAAAGACGGCGCCCCCGATGTGCTCATCACGGACAGAGGAACAGCATTTACGGCGGAACTCACGCAAGCCATCCTGCGCTACAGCCAAACCAGCCACCGGAGGACAACTGCATACCATCCGCAGACCAACGGACTGACCGAGCGCCTGAACAAAACCATCGCCGATATGCTCGCTATGTATGTCGATGCCGAACATAAAACCTGGGATGTCATCCTGCCTTACGTCGTCTTCGCCTACAACACCGCAGTGCAGGAGACCACCCAGATGACGCCTTTTAGGCTCGTCCATGGCAGGGATGCCACGACCACGCTAGACGCCATGCTGCCCAACGTTACAGAAGAAGAGAACGTCGACGTTGCCGCCTACCTTCAACGCGCAGAAGAAGCTCGAAGGCTTGCCCGATTACGGATCAAAGATCAGCAGCGGTCCGACGCCAGACGCTACAACCTACGAAGACGCAACGCGGAATACAAGCCAGGAGACCAAGTCTGGGTGTGGACGCCCATTCGCCGCCGTGGATTGAGTGAAAAGCTTTTGCGCCGCTATTTCGGCCCGTACAAGGTTCTTCGTCGGCTGGGTGAACTGGATTATGAAGTCATCCCTGACGCAATGACTGCATCCCAGCGACGCCGCGTACGACCAGAAGTTGTCCATGTAGTCCGTCTGAAGCCGTATTATGCGCGCTAAAGGCCGCTGCATTGCCATGCTCTATTTTCGCAAGATACGTTTTTTTCCCTTACTAGTCGCATTATTTGTTTTAATGCATCGGGTCGATGCTTCTTTGAGAGGGGAGTAATGCCGCCACTATTTGCAGTGTTTGTTCGTTTTTCAAATCTGCCGCGACGCCACCTTATCGCTTTGTTTGCGACGCAAGACGCGACTAGATATATCTCGATTGATCGCAGCCAGGCAGAGCTGATTCTACGTTGTTCCGGAATGTTCTAGTAACTTTGCGCCCTTTATCTCGAATGTTCGCTATCAGCTTTAAATTGAGCACGGCCGACAGCGGCAGGCATTCTGTTCGACGACCGCCGAGCACGCTTGTCGCTTCGCCGCCGCCGAGTGATTCAGTCTATTTTGGGTGCAAGTCAGCCCAATAAACAGTTCTTTTAGAAGATCCTTTCGTCTGTCTTCATCGCTGCTTCGACTGCCGTCACCACTACGTGACAATATTCTAGGCACTATAGCCATGCAGATGTACAACTGCCGGCTGCATGGCATCTGATTACATCACGCCGTTCACTAACAGTCTTAAGTGTGTGCGTCTTTTTAATGTGGTAGCGTTGAAGGTCCCATTGTCAAAGAAGTGCGGTGTCGGTGTTGTTGGCATTTTAAGCGAAAAATCACGAGTATGACTCTGGAAAGTAGTCCCCAGGGAGCAAGCTAGGAGGCAGGTGGCCCGTCTATACGTCACGTGACTTTGTAGCATCCTCAAAGCCTGCCTGCCCAATGCAAACTGGCCACCTTGGCAGGTGGCAGCTAAATGAACGATTGATATTTGAGAAGAGGCCTGGGTCATTTAAGACCTGCAGCTGGGAGCAGCTGCCATTGCAGGACAGTGGTGAACTGCTTATCCGCTGCGCCACTACACTATGCTGCCAAAATTTTTTTTGGCAGCATAGTTAATCATGTTCTTAGCTGCCATATGAGGATAAAACAAAAAAATTGCAATAAATGCATTTTGACGGCAAACACCGAATTGCGAGAACACTTCTTGCTGTTTTCCTGCCCATTCATGTAGTCCCAGCAAGTAGAACACAATGTAAAATGACAAGGTACTGACTGATGTCCATGCTGCACACATATGTACACGCTGTTGCACCGAGTGGTGATGGCCACTGTGGCTTGATGGGCCTGCTTCTTGTGGCACAGGTATTCTGCACTAAAATACATGATTGGCAAACAAGCTCTGGTCACGCTTTTGGCTGTGGTATCAAGGTCTAAATAGTTCTTGCACCATGATCTCAAGGCAGGATGCGAATTGTTCTTTGTTAAGAAAAATTTCAAGCCAGCTGAACACAATGTTAAACATTGCACCAGAACCCTTTCCGTACGTAGGTCATGTGCGGCTTGAATTCCAGCAGTCCTGCATTGTGCGGGACCCCAAACACCTAGGTTCTTGTTAAGTTTCTGGGACATCTTTTTGCCTTTTGAAAGTTCAGCCAAAACGGTCTTTGGCTGAACCGTATGTCGCCTGAAAAGAAATTTGTGTTCGACAAGCTGTACTAGGTGCAAATCGGACACAGAAAGGAGTGCCACAAAGAATACGACGAGGTGGATTTATGTTCCGTTTCATACATCAGGTGCAACGTTGTGAAAGGTACAGAAGTAGTCCATGCGTAAAAATAAAGGGAGGTGTGTTACTCCGCACTTGTTCTGTGACCGAGTGGTCTAAGGCATGAAAAAGTGACAGTGTGTCATCAGCAGTAAGAGTGCATTTAATTGGGCTCATGACGAATGTGGGATGTAGTAATCTTCGATATTGTTATTGCCCTACTCATGGTTTACATAAACAAGAACGACACATACAGACAGGGCATCGGGTAATCTGGCGGCGCATTGCTCCAAGTGCAAAAACTGTAACCATTGCTTGATAGCACCGCTGTCATCCTGCGATCCCAAGATAAAATGCAAAGGGAGCCTTATGAAGCATTTTGCATGACGTCTGAGAAGGAAGGCACTTGCGTAAGCGACCCTTCGGTAGAAGTGAAAAGACTGCATCCTCCACACATGCCTGCCAGCAGAAGATTAGACAACTCATCTCCATGAAGCTACCTGTTTTTGTGTCCCTTCTTTTCTCATCTTAACATTTCATATAAAACGAATTTCCCACGCAATAAAATCAGTTGATAGTTTGCGCCCTGTCTGTATGTGTCGTTCTTGTTTGTGTAAACCATGAGTAGCGCAATAGCAATGTCGAAGATTACAAACCAACTAGGCCCATTTGAAGCTCTTCTTGGATGTAGTAAGCCTGCAGGCAAAGCATTTCCTATGTTATAGTGTCTACTACTATTTGGTCGTGGGTGTAGGCAGCGCAAACAAGAGCGCTAGCTTTGATTGCGTTGCACTTGATGTATGAAACAGAGTATAGTCATGAAGCATAAATGGCTGTCGACCTGCTACGAGCGTGGCTTGTCCAAGTCCTCGGGTAGCTCCAAGTCCTCGGAGGGGGTGTAGCTTGAAAGCAGTAAAAGATCACAATGCTCGCTATGCCACAAGTTGTTATCAATGTGCAAGCAGAGTCTCAGGTGCAGGCATCCCTGGTGAAAAACGGGGTTTCATATCTGTTCGGTACCCGCCACGGTGGCTCTGTGGTTAGGGTGCTCAACTCCTGATCCGGAGTTCCCGGGTTCGAACCCGACTGCGGCGGCTGCGTTTTCATGTAGGGAAAACTCTAAGGCGCCCGTGTGCTGTGTGATGTCTGTGCACGTTAAAGATCCCCAGGTGGTCGAAATTATTCCGGAGATCTCAACTGTGCACCTCTTTCTTCTTTCACTCTCTCATTTATCCCTTCCCTTACGGATGCGTTTCAGATGTCCAACGATATACCAGACATATAGTGCGCCATTTCCTTTCCCCAAAAATCAATTATTATTATTATTATTATTATTATATCTGTTCGAGCGGTTTTTCATATGATGTGGTAGGTTACGAGTGTTTACTACGAGTGTGTGTGAGATACTAGAGGCACAAATTAAGAGATTAGTGATTAAATTAGTAGCAAAATGCGTGTATGCGAACAAGGTTTCGCAAGGTGAGGTGCAGACAGTGGCCATTAATGCTGTTGCATCATACCCTTAAACGGTAACTGAAAGGGGGTAAAAATAGGTGATGGTAATGATGTATACTGAATCACGTATCATCCTTCCGTGAAAACTTTTCATCTAGGCTCTGTAGCTCTACAGATATCTGCAATTAAAAATGACCTCTGCCTTTTCCCTCTCAAATCATACGCAGAGTGAAGTTAAGAAATAATCACATTATAGACATGTGCTGCACTCCACCCACAAAGCATTCATTACCAGGTAACTCTGCACACTTGGTTATTTTTTTAAGAGTGTTAGCTCTTACTACTTCCAATTGCTTGTTTCGTGTCTGCTCTCAGATTTCAAGATGCGGGGCTAAATCGCGTGATCATAGCTGTAACACCTCAATTCAGCAAAATGTGACACCCCACTACGTGACCGCGCGCGCGTGCAGTTGCTGAGCCGGCACAGCGGCTGGATTACATCCTATACTGGCGTTCTGCTATATGTGTACCGTCTGAGCGGGCGCCATAACTGGTGCCACTTGGGATCACCATTGGTGAAAAATCGTGCCCGCCTGTTTGGCACAGAGGGTTCGGAGTGTGGTAAACAGAATGGCATGATTCGGCACACAAAGTTGTTAGTTGAGTTTAAACCCGGTGTGTGTGGGGGATTCGTACCCATATCCTTTGGTCTTCGAAACCGTAATGGAGACAGCCTTTAGAAGGCCGTGGTGGGTGAGCCAGTGGTTGCAGAGGGATGCGAGCGGCACCAAACGAATCATCGTTGCTTGGTGTACACATTGGTATCGAAATTTGTCGAAAGCTTAGGTGAAAGCAACTTAGCTAATGCTCTTCATTTGATTTCGCATTGGTAAATCATTGTTTAATTTTTCTCTTTCCCGCCTGCTGCCCCACTGCGGTTAGAAAGCAAACGAGAGTGGGAAGGGCACACAATGCATTCTGCCAGGGCCAGGCAAGCACCTCGCCTTCTTCGCTGCGGCTCTGGTGAACTAGTGACAGCGTTCCCTGACTGCCGTGCTGTGCAAAAGCTGGGATTTTTAATGATGTGTTGTAAACAGTCAGCTTCTTTTTGAGGACTTGAGTGTACCATGCGCACCCAGGTGGTATATCCTCTACATAATTGCACGCATTTCATAGCCACCTTGTTAAACACTGTCGGGGACCCTTTAAGGTAGACGTGAAGCGTTCCCCTTTTTTTAAGTGCGGCTTATTGTCCCAAGGCAACTCTAGCAATGAGGGACGACACAGTGGAATACTGATAATTTCTGCTGTCATGGTATCTCGCCTTTCACGTCTACTAAAATGTGGCCACTATGGCTGGCATCGAGTCAGCCTTGCCCAGTGCCCTAAGCATTGAACCATCACGGCAGGGCTGGACATGCTTTTCAGCCAAACACCATTATTTAAAGATAAGCATTTCCAGCGGCATATCCAAGTGTCATATCCACTACCTATAGATTAAGAGAAATTTTGCCCGCACGTCAGTGTGTAACAGAATTTTTTTTTCAAGCACTATGCATTCAGTGCAATAGTACCTGTAGTTGATGCAAGGATTTCTGGTGTACTTAACAGTTATATGGTGGTTGCCTTTAGTATATCGTGCTGTATGCCTGTGTTTTCAGATTTTGATTTCTCATAGCTTGCATTAGGCTGCTAGACTTTTGAAACGTATGGCAGCCATAACTCATACAACTGTACTGCACTGCTTTTAAAGGACAAGGTAGGTTATAGTTAGTAACATCAGAGCAGTTAAAATATGTCACATATGAAGTCAAGCAGGTGCTGGGGTAGGTGGGCCTTAAGCACTTTGAGTGAGCCTTGAGCGATCACTTCTAGCCCATGTTCTGATGGCTGCCTTATATCTTGAACTTCAGCTAAAGGGTTAGCAAATCAAGTTTGCTCAGTGTATAATATGTCTTCATTAAATATGTGCATTTGTATTTTTGTTTCAGGGTCAGGGATTCCATGTGCCTACCTGCTCTCAAAAAGTTCTACGGAGGAAACTATGGTTGCTTTCTTTCAGGCAATCAAAGACAGACTTGGTGAGGCACTTTGCACTGAGCTCTTCATGTCAGATGATGAGCCAGCATATTACAATGCTTGAGGGAAGAGAGTCAACCAACCACGGCCGCCAACCAAAGTGACCTCCACACCGCTGCAGCATAAAGAAGCATTGGCAGACTGGTGTGTGAAAGTGGGTGAGGTTTCCGGGTGAGGTGACTGGGGCAAAAGAGAGCGTCCACGAGAGTCAACTTTTTTAGCTGGCAAGATTGACCGCAACCACGACCACCAACCATATTCACCTGCACTCCACTGCAACAGGAAGGCCAAGGAGTGGCAAAGTTGTGCGAAAGTGTGCCACTGCCAAGCACTCCTGGGACTATTAAGATGGTGACGACACCACATCTCCCTTGACAACTTGTTTTCTGTTCCGAAAGGGCCACTGCCTTTGAGAACCGCTGTGTTGTGTGCATGGACTGCCGCTGCGCCGCGATCATTGTATGTGTGTTTTTAAATTCGTATTCAGTGCGAACGTTTCGGTTCATTCTAATTATTATCTGACATCCTTAATCCTAACCACTAGTGTATGTGTTCAATTTGCATCTAGTTCAGCGGCAGACTGTAAACGTATATAGTGCTCGCTGTCACCCGTAATTGTAATCACTTGTACGTATGCAGATTACACACATACAAGTGATTACAATTACGGACGATAGAGAGCACTATATACATGTGTTTACAGTATCTATCGCATGGCAGTCTTTGATTAATGTAGTATGGTTTTTGATTTGCCTGCGTGTGTGTCTTCATAAAAATATACGTGTTGTTTTTACCTGAATTTGTGGCTGTGTCCCATTCACAACGCGTCAAACTCCACCCCCTTCCGGCCTGGTTCGGCAAGGTGCTTCGCATTTCTGCTGAGCTGCGAGAGCACATATGCATGGTAGGAACACAGGTCAGCATATTCACAAATGCCTTCATTCTGCCTCACACTCAGGCTTGCAAGTGGAAGGTTTGCTGTGCACTTTTGTGACACCTATACGTGTTTAGTTGAAGGCAAGGATGAGTCACTACCGAGAGTACTTGAATTGGAGTCCAGTTTGATTGGTAGAAGCTCAGCTGGCCACCGGTTGTGCAACCAATTACAGGCTTTCTTTGGCTTACAACATTCAGGATGTCTTTTTCACCATCTTCCCCGCATGATAAAGGTGCATTAGCGGTTTCAGAACAAAACTTATACACTTCGATATTTATCAAAAACGTAACCTTCACGCATGGTTGTCAGCCTCAGTGATTCGCGACTCCTTTTTGCTTATTTCGTCATGACACTTGTACTTGCAAGACTGGCCTCTAAAGAGGATGTAGGCTGTGTAGCTCTACAGGTATCTGCAATTAAAAACGACCTCTGTGTTTTCCCTCTCAAATCACACACTAAGCCAGTTTAAAAAATAATGGGACAGAGCAGCGCCCTGTACAAATGCCTCGCACAACTTCGGGCTCCAACAGAGCTGGTCTGAAAGATTGTAGTCAAGCAAACCGATGATGAAGCAATCTCGGAACAAGCCTATCTTCAGTAGCAGATGGTGCGTACTCTTAGTGCTTAACCACTGTATGGACAGCACTGCAAAAAGAAAAAAAACAAACGGTATCGCCCAGCTGCTCCATCCGGCAGTGGAAACAGGCAGATTCATATAGCTTGAGTGGATGTACGAAGTGGTCGGTGAATGCCTTCTCGACAACTGATGTGACCATAAAGTCTACTTCAGCCTGCAATGTCAATGCAAGAACTGTTCTTGCGTGCAGCCCCATGCAGTGGAGCATGGACTTCGAAACCTTTACTGCAGGATATTCGTCGTGTCGACCTTTAACATCCAAGGCATACTGCACCTTTATTGAGAGCACTCTTGTAGAGCCCTTTAAAAACGATAAATGTATATTAGCTTCGTGAGGCATTCATGTCACGAAGTGCTTTACATATGAATACAATAAGCTTCATAAGCCAAGTGTTGCACCAAGCAGAAATGTTATTAATGTCACACTTAAGAAAGATAGTATCGGATGGGGTGCACAGGTCTCAGGCTGTTTGCCAATGATTGCGACATACTAATAGATGATGTTATGACATCACGATGATAATATAGATTATGAAGAGAGGTCCTAATACAGGCCGTTGAGAAACACCTGATGTTATGATGACAGATTAGTTATTGTTATTAGCTGTAGTGCATGCGATCACACAAAAACAAGCCTTTTTGATAGGTCATTCTATACATTTAGTTTACTAATTCTTAAAGGGACATTGAGGAGGAATCGAAGGTGGCTTGCATAGACAGAATACCAGGGTCTGTATTCAGAGTTTGTGTCACAATAAAAAGCGTCATATTCTGCCGCAGCGGCCACACCTGATTAATTGCAATGCCTGCAGGATGTCCACACTCCCTGGCCTGGCAAGCCCGCCATCAAAAACTAACCTTCGTCAGCGTCGTCGCAAGGAAGGTGAGGACAACCCTTCCCATCAAGCAGCACTGCCTTGAGTGGCTGAAAGAATCCCAAAAATCAGATTGTGTGTGCTTGTATCTCCGAGAACTCTGCACAAAAGAAAGGCCTTCTCGACGAGATTTACCCCTTGAAGTGAGATCCTTCTACGAGCGTCGTCAACAGCTCACAGTAGAGGACGATCTGCTACTCTACGCAGCCTGTGTTGTTTTCCCACTCACGTGCAGGAAGGAAATTTTGGGCCTTTTGCACGGTCATTTTGGTCACTTTACCGACATGCAAGTTCCAATTACGCTTCACATGCCAAGTACAGAGCACGCGTTTCAAAGGTGGAATGTGTGAGTACACACAAGTCAAGCAACACTTCACAGCCTATTACAGAAGTTTTCGCTTTCATAAGCACATACGGCAACGATCCGAGAGCATAGACGCGTTCTACTTTGCCCTGCGTTCGATGGTAAGGAAGCTGTAACTTTGGGTCTTTAACTGTCGAGGACAGGCTGGAAATTGACGGCTTTGTTGTTGGCCTGCTCGACGCCAAGCTTTCAGAACAGCTGTGTCGCATGCCAGATCTGACTCTTGACAAAGCATTTTTGCATGCTTGCTTGCACAAGGACGCACAGAAGGAAAGAAAGGAAAGGGCACAAGATGGGTCTCTGACTGTGCACGCAGGCACGTGCATCACAAATCCATTCCAACAGAGACACGTCAAAAAACATAGAAGAAGCTTTGCAACTTTTGTGGACCCGAAACTCATGTGCATGCCTTCTGCCCTGTGCACAATGCTGTATGTTGGTTTTGCAAAAAGAAAGGACCTTATGAGAGCATCTCTGCAAACCTGTCCGTCTCGCCAAGCAACGCTTATCTCCAAGACACTTGCACGCAATGTCTGTCCCACCAAGGCGGAAAAGACTTGACACGAAGTTTGTGCGCATGAAGGTCAACAGACTTCCTCCCAAAATTAAAGTCGACCAAGGTGCAGAGGTGACTGCAGTTCCCGACACCTTTCCAGGCTTTCCGTCGCTGCTGGGTCCATAATCCTCATCCGACGTCGTCTTTACCCTTGCACATCCTTTAAGGCTTTAGGCATATCACCAGCAGCCAGATTCCCACAGTCAAAAGCTGAGGTGGACAGGATGGCGTGGACCGTCAAGGACCTGGTGCACAAGGCGGACAATGTTTTCCTCGCACTGCTTGTCTACCAGAAAATTCCTGGCGTCAGTGAACTAAGCACAGCACAACTTCTCATAGGCAGACGCGCACCAGAGTTCCTAAAACATCAAGCAGCTTGAACCAGGCTGGCCCTTGTCTAAGTCTTTTAATCTGAGCGTTCAAGCTAATAGGAAAAGGAATTCACCTCAGGTACAGTGCCTACTTCAGACGAGTGGGCAAGTTCGGGTGCATGGCACATAACCCTGCGATGGTTCTGGGACCAGTTCAACATCCCCCAGCCGTATGTAGTGGAGGACCTGAATAACGTTCTTCAATGCTACAGGTTATTCCTCATCCCACTGTTCAATGTCCGAGGGTGCTGCCAAACGTGTTACTGCAATGAACCCGAGAGGAAGCCATCAAGGAGTGAGACATACAGCAGGGACGCAGGTAGTTCTTTGCCCAACTTCATGGCTTCACCCCTGTCACAACCTTCAAGTTCACCCTTTTGAGTGTCAAGATTTGGACAACTGATTTGGAGGCCTATAAGACTGAACTTGTGCTTGTGTAGTGCTGAGCATAGAGTGCATTTTAGTTCCTTTTTTAGACAAGGGGGGATGTAGTGTGTGTTGCACTAGGTGGCCTCACTGCTTTCTCGGCTACATATGCCATGTGCAATAAAGCTTTAGGCCTTTTCCCCGCTAACCAGCATGGTGTGTGGTTCATGCTTGTGGAAGCACATCCCCTACAATCACATCAGAAGATGCAGAAGAGCGAAATCACAAGTGCTCCAGTCACACAGGGGGCAGGCAAAGCTATGAAGCTGCGTCACAGCGTCACTGCATCCAAAAATTCGTCCGGACACTCATTCAACCACTGGAGAGGAACTGGATGTCTGCTTCATCCTTCAGATAGCAAAAAATGCAGTCAAGCCTTGTTAGAACGAAACGATTTATGATGAAATGATGGATTTAATATAGCAATGGCTTTGAACCCTCTTTGAACCAGCCATAGGAATCCACGTATCTGGCGCCAATTTTTTTACTAAGTGAACTTTTCCTACCATTGCACACTGTAGTCCGCTGCGGTTGCCTAGCAGTTATGGTGCTCGACTGCCGACTCAAAAGGCGTGGGTTCGACCCCGGTCGTAACGGTCGAATTTCGATGGAGGCAAAATTCTAGAGGTTCGTGCGCTGTGCGATGTCAGTGCACGTTAATGAAGCCCAGGCGGCAAAAATTTCCAGAGACCTCCACGACGGCAGCCCTCATAGCCTTAGTCGCTTTGGGACAAACCTACAGCAAACCAAACCATTGCACATTGTGTTGAAAAGCATTTGTAATACATACGGAACCTGGTATAGTGGCAACGACATTTGTGAAAGCGTATTGCAAAGTTCTGCGCATGCTATGGCTGCATGAAAAGATTCACCTTGTGCTAACACACAGCATTACACGGTTGTGAGGCACTGCTATTTTAGATAAAGATGTGGCCGCACTACACATTTAAAAGCCAGTTTGTCATTCACAGGGACACAGCTTAGAGGTTTCACAGATTCTTCATATCATTAACAACTATTTTTTCCTTTCATATAGTTCTGGCTCACCAATGCCTGGCATAATGAAGCAGGCCAACAGTTTAATGGATGTGAATAATGCTTGCCACGATGGGTTTGTCACGAAGGTACACATTGGATATAAGTGATGCCAACGAGGAAAGCTTTCAATTAATTTAAGCCACACCAATGGCAAATTCAATGAAGTCTAAATGGAAAAATTCCTCGGTGCTGGGCAATGTCAGTGAACACGCACTTGATGCTGCAGACTCCACAGAGCAGATGCAGCTCAGAAACACATCAGGAACAGGTCTCACTGCCACCAAGTTACTCATCAAAACCTTGCAATCCCTGCACTGCCCATTGCTGTAAGTACTGCAGGCTGTAGTGCAGGTCCTATGGCCTGCAGTACTCATAGCATCCCCCATGCCGGTGGCCCTTGGATCCGCACTGATGGCACTGGTGGACGATATACCTGGCAGGTGCACCTGAGAACGGTGCCAGGATGCCCGCTCCATAGAATTTTGCGAGGCCCCTGACGAAGACCTCCGCCAGCTCCTCGATACCTTCGCCAGCTGACAGGTGATGGCCATCAGCGGCGAAAAGGTGCCTCTTGTGTGCCTTCACTGCATCCAGGAAGCGATGCTGAAAACGAAATGAGATGTTTTGATAAATAAGGCAGCTTGAGCAAGCATGAAGTCCTAACAGCATAGAGCTACAATAAGTATTTCGGCTTTCTGGCACAGCTTTCCAGTAAACAATGCATAAAGAATGTAGAAAGAATGCATCCACACAAATGCAGTGCTCAATGAAAACCAAATTACAATGCCGTAATTAATCTATGGCAGGTAACCAGGCACACACACAAGGATAAGAACAGACCCGGATGTCCTCCTGTGCTAGGAGTGCTTTCTGACAAGACACTGACATATATTGATACATTTATCGTCTCCTACTGCAGTCTTCTCAGCTTCTATAGTTTCCTACTTATGTTTTTGAGAATGAGTCTGAGCCAAGGCATGAACCCACTGGAGCTACAATGTGCAACCAAGTCCTACATGGCCAGTTTTCATCCTGCTAGCATGCCACGCGAGTCTTTCATTATGACGCTGCCCAGCCTGTCTAACACACTACTTGCTGCAAGAGAAAGGTTTACAACACACTGCACCTTCTACGCAATAAGGGACCTTAAGGCAGGACCCGGCTTTTAAATCAGAAAAAATCGGGTAACCTCCACAACGTGGGCAAGGCTCTGGAGGTTCCCACAACTCAGATAAAGGCCTCCGCCATCTTCTCAGGACTGCGAAAGTGGCTGAGGTTTCAGTGTATGTAGCGAAGCATAGGGCCAACATTTAGAGTTTATGAAGCATGTTTGCTTCCCTTAAAAAGCTAAAAACATTGGCATATCGACCAGTGTATCTGCACCTAAAATCACGGCTGGAGGAAAAGGAATGTGTTCTTTATAAAATGGGGTAAAATATTTTTTCCCAGTCATTAAAATTTTGTGCATGAAAATAAAATGTGGTTTGCTGTAAGCTCATCTCCGCATTTTCTGCAAACAGGTTTGTCTTCGCTTGGCAGTAGGAAGTTATGTGTGAGATGTGCATGTCCTATACGAAGACGGCAGATAGCCACTTCCTCAAAACCTTTCAGGCAGGTGCAAGACTTCCATTCATCTAAAACTGGCATAGCAAAGTGAAGTTTGTTATTTGCTTCATTTTTCATTAAAGGGGATATGTGCGTTTTTATTTCCCTGCCACGAGCTTGAGCAGCGCAGACATCTGCTCTCTCGTTGCCTTTAATAACGACATGGCTCGGCACCCAGCACAGTTTTGTTTTGTCCTTGAGCTGTGGCTATTTTATGTTGTGTATGATGTCGCTAAGGAGCGGAGAGATTACATTTTTAAATTAAAGAGCCGAAAGTACACTCAGAGTGTGTGTGTAAATAATACTGTCTGTGAGGTTATTGTTTATTTTTTCTACAGCTACACAGACGGCTTAACAATCGGCAGTGAAAATCAATGCATAATGTGGAAGTCTTACTATTTCTTTCCCCATTTCCTTTCACCACTGCGCTTCCAACATAAACAAGTTTTCCAGCCATCCGTATAAAAGTCCGTGAACCACTGTATTTTTCTTTCTGTACAAGAAATTCTTCTATAATCTGTTGTAGAGTGTGCTTCTTACAGAAATTAGCGTGAAATCGCAGATTGCTGGAAAATTGTACCATGCAGGAAGTGCGTCTCGTCTTTGAGCAATGCCGGGTAGCGAGTCTAATATGCCGAGATTTTTGCATATCTCTTCAAAACATAAGAGCAGTGACCTGCTAGCTTGCAGTGTTGAACAGTGTAGCATTCAAGCGATGCCTTCGTCGGTTCGAAGAGGCTGAGAGCTGAGTGTATCTCCACGACATGCAGCCCGATCACGTTTTCACGCCTGAAGTGATCAAATTGTGGTTTTAAAATGTTCTTTGAACCTTTAGCCTTATGCTAGTGTCACCTTCCCACTCCTTTACAACCATATCAGCCAAAACACTGGCTATCTGAGCCAAACCCCCAGAAGCAGCAGCCGTTGGGACGAGGCAGGAGCTCAGCGGTCGGGAGGCATGCAATGGCAGCGTGACCACGTGATCAAAGATGGCAGCCTCCATGACATGGCACTGTAAATAGTGTATAGGCAACAAATTTCAAAATGATAAGCAATGTGGTTGGAATGTCACTTTGCTGCTTGCTTAAGAGATTTTTGTTTCCTTCGGTCCGAGCTATAGTCTGCTCTGGACCGCAGCGGCGGCCTAGTGGCTGAGCATCCACCTCGCATGCAGGAGGTACGGGGTTCGATCCCCAGTGTTGCCGGGTACCCACCGGTGATACAATGGGTACAAGCTTTCCCCTGCTTGGTGCTCGGCTTATTCATGGTGAAATGCTTGGGAAATGGGTCTTTGACTCCACCTTGAGCAAACGAAAATATGTTGTGCAATGGCGCTCTTTGGATTTGGCCGCAGATGCCCTTGCACCATAAACATTCACTCTCATCATGATCAGTCTGCTCTGTCTGCCAGTGCATCAGTCATTGCCACCTTGACTTTGCGAAGGGAAAAAAAAACTACGTCACTAGCACATGCAACCCCGCATATTTTGTAACTCGCTCTTTGCTGCTTTCATTAACAACGCGTATAATTTCCCAGCAGCACACACCATGGTGTTTGATGTCTTTTCTCCTCTGTTTGCACGAGTTGTCACATTCAGTGCCATAGACTTTGCTCTTGGTATGAATGACAGGTATGATTCTGGTGGTCTAGAAGGTCACTCACTCACTTCTGTTCATTCCTTTGATCATGGTCTTTCTCCTTAAAAAAAGATGTCGCATTTCTTGCAAGTGTGCGCTGATGTTAGAACTTACAAAACCGTGGCCAATGCACACGCAAAGCGTTTTTTTTTCTGAGCCACCCGCGGCGGTGGCTCAGTGGTTAGGGCGCTCGGCTACTGATCCGGAGTTCCCGGGTTCGAACCAGACCGCGGCTGCTGCGTTTTTATGGAGGCAAAACGCTAAGGCGCTGGAAGATCTCCAGGTGGTCGAAATTATTTCGGAGCCCTCCACTACGGCCCCTCTTTCTTCCTTTCCTCTTTCACTCCCTCCTTTATCCCTTCCCTTATATGAGACAGATACTGCGCCATTTCCTTTCCCCCAAAACCAATTATTATTATTATTCTGAAATTAGCTTTGAATCGGGACACGCAGACACACAACAGCTCGCGTTTTGCCATGCTATGATACTTAGCTAGAATCTGAGCTGCCAAGAGGTGGCCAGGGTAGCTGACCAAACACTGGAGTGTGTGCAGTACATTATTAACAGTGGCATGTTACTCGCTCCTCAACCCGGTATGGAAAGTGCACACGACAATACTATGTACCTGCCTCATTCAATAGTTTGCCACCTAGTGTATTTCGCATGAATACTAAACAGACCCTGAAAAAAATTTTGCAGCCTGTCTCTGCGTTGCTTCCTGCCCTTTATAATAATAATAATAATAATAATTGGTTTTTGGGGAAAGGAAATGGGGCAGTATCTGTCTCATATCGTTGGACACCTGAACCGCAGTAAGGGAAGGTATAAAGGAGGGAGTGAAAGAAGAAAGGAAGAGAGAGGTGCCGTAGTGGAGGGCTCCGGAATAATTTCGACCACCTGGGGATCTTTAACGTGCACTGACATCGCACAGCACACGGGCGCCTTAGCGTTTTTCCTCCATAAAAACGCAGCCGCCGCGGTCGGGTTCGAACCCGGGAACTCCGGATCAGTAGTCGAGCGCCCTAACCACTGAGCCCTTTATTTCATCTGATGTCATTTTCTTAATTTCAAATTACGGTCATCCCTCTTGATGGCGTAACAGTTGTGTGTATATTCGTCTCTCTGTGTTGCTGACTTTTTTTTTTCAAAATTCATTAAGTCTTTATTTTCCTTTGCTTTACATTTCTGACTGTCTGCCAGGCACTGCCACTCATGCCGTTTGAGGCTTTAGTAGGCATGATTTATGCTGTATGAAAACTGACATGAAAGTGGCGCCCACCCGAAATCAGCTCACAAGACTAGCCAATCACAGCAGCATTTAATAATAATAATAATTGGTTTTTGGGAGAAAGGAAATGGCGCAGTATCTGTCTCATATATCGTTGGACATCTGAAACGCATCCGTAAGGGGAGGGATAAAGGAGGGAGTGAAAGAAGAAAGGAAGAAGAGGTGCCGTAGTGGAGGGCTCCGGAATAATTTCGACCACCTGGGGATCTTTAACGTGCACTGACATCGCACAGCACACGGGCGCCTTAGCGTTTTTCCTCCATAAAAACGCAGCCGCCGCATTTGCGAAGGAAGTTTTTTTTCAGGAGTGCACGTTGTTGGGCGAGTCGGTCGTACATACTTAAGAAGGGAATTGCGCTAAAAAAGACATGGACGAGAAAAAAGACATGGACGACAAGATAGTTCTGAGAGTTTTTAGATACGTGGACGATTATTTGGTGATTTTTAAGAAGCAACCCGGTTTGACGCACACGATTACCGTGCAAGAGACCTTATCTGTCTTTAAACGACACGGGAGGGGTCTAACCTTCACCCACGAATAACCTGAACAAGATAGATTGCAGTTTTTAGATATTAACATCACTTTAACACCAGATCACACGTGTTGGATATACTCACCACGAGCCCGGAAAGACCTGCTGCCATTTCAGTCTGCTCATTCTAAGACGGTTAAACGCGCCATTGTTATGCTGTGCCTGAAGGAAGCCCTGCAGAAATCATGTGTTCACCTGGTAAAGGACAGCCTCAACAATCAGATTGGCAGGTTACAGAAAGCTGGTTTTCCCGTTTCCGTTGTGGTTGCTGTGGCAGAGAAGCTTCTGCAAAGCTTGAAACTTAGAACACCTCAAGAAGGTGGCGGTCAACCGAAGACCAGACCGGCGGTTGTCCCCTATATTCATAGGGTGTCCCACACCTTAAGAATGTAGCCAATCGCTACGGTGTGCCGGTGGTATTTTCTGCCCCGCGCAAGTTGGCCTCTTTGTGCCCCCGGATTGTCTCCGGCGAGGAATGCATGCGAGACTGCACGAAACGTCACGCCACCCAGTTTGTCAGGTGTTCTGTCGGGGCTGTGTATGAAATTCCCCTGACATGTGGAAAAGTTTACATCGGCCAGACGGGCCGTTGTATAAATGAACGAGTAAGGGAACACAAGCTTTCTATGGTTAACGGAAAAGGGTCAAATTTGCCCTTACATTGCGGCGCATGCCCTTTGGCTACGCCTGATAAAGCATGCCAGCCTTTGCTGGCTAGAACAAAAATCTTAAGGCGCAGTCGTAACCAGGTAGCACGTGAACTCGCAGAGGCTTTTTTCATTGATTAGTCAGGTGATGAATGCGTAAGCGATTCTAGTATCAATTTGTATAAGAAAGAGAAAACGTTCCTGGCATGTGCGCTTAGGCAATTATTGGATAAGAATCTAGGTATATATATATTTGTGTTCTTTCTGAATAAAATCAGTCGCGAGTTTGCGCCCGTCCTTGTCTTTTCTCTTCCATGTCTTTTTTAGCGCAATTCCCTTCTTGAAGTTTTTTTTAGCATGATTTCAGCAAAGAAGCTGCTAATGCTCGCTTCATCTGAGCTATAGCGCGGTGAAATAGTTAAGCGAAAACTTCGTGGGCATAATGGAGCAAGGAAGGTCATTTAGGCTATTTATTATTAACTATTATGGTTGTGGGAGACTAAACGCACTTCTTGCCAAATTTTTGCAACACTCACAGCATCCCTTAGAAATACAATATATTACCAGAAGATGTTTCCTTAGTACTGTAGTCATACGTATGCTGCTGAGTCTTAAAAACGGGGAGTTAGTATAATTACACTTCTTCAATGCCGTGAGGCGAATGAACAAGGTGACGAGTGACAGGCGATTGTGTCGCGGGGCCCACCACCAAAGAACATTAGTTCATGCTTAAGAGTTTGGCAAGTGTGTCTGGTATACTGCAACCCCTCCAGTGCAGCAAGCAATAATTAGAATGCTTTCAAGACTATGCCAGCCACCTGGAAATTGAACTTGGAAGGATAGCTGCATTGCAGTATCTGTGGGTACACGCCTCAATTCGCGGACGCTCTCTGAAAAACAAAGGTCGATTGAAGCAGGAAAGTTCAGGCTCTGAGAATAGCAAGGGGACTGTGTCACTGTCCGCTCGCCTTCACTTCTATCAAAACAGTTCGCAAATTCACGGTCACATGCAGGAGTTAACTTTTTCTACACAACAGTTTGTTTCCCCACGCACAAATATTGTTGCAAGGTACCACACCACTATATTTGTCGCAAAATGTACAGTCGTCAGCACACCTATTTAAAGCGCTACAACGCCACCAAGTACCACAACGAAAGTGAAAGTTTTGAACCTGTACTCGTTTGTCAATATTATGCTGGTGCTAGACCGAAAGCGCACTGGCACACTGTGCGTCCTGTCGACTGCACTGTACCAGTTATAGAACAGCTGAGCCAATATTTCACTTTTATGGTTCTTCGGCAAACCGCTCCAGCGCCCGCCAGGCTTGCTGCGAGGAAACTGCCTGCTGACTGCACTTGCCTCGCACACGGTTAAGACAAGCATGAATCGGTACTCACGTCTGGGTTCAAGATGCCCACACACGGCATCCGCTTCAGCGCAGCCGTCAACTTGCGGTTAAGCAAGCGAAGACTTGCCTCGGCGTCCGTCGAGGCAAAACACCGCGGCAACACCTTTGCCACAAGCACGACAGGTGCCACGTCGCTCAGCAGAAGCAGGACAAGGGCCTGTGATACGAAAAGATGTATGAGAATTCCGTACTGAAATCGACAGCAATTGGAAGTGCTCAGCAATTACGTACTACCTTGACGTTAACGCATATCGCTTGCGGACTGGCATTAGGCCTCGCAATGTCATTCCCTCCTACGTAAAGGATAACAAAATCTACGGGCTTGAGATTAAGGCGCCGCACAGCGCTTGCAAGGTGCACGGCGTCGTAGCCTCCGAAGCTAAACGTACAGGTCTCAACCGACGGGCATAAACGTAGGCGAATTCTGCACAATCGCTTGAGTTGCCCCCGAAGCTAAACGTACAGGTCTCAACCGACGGGCATAAACGTAGGCGACTTCAGCACAATCGCTTGAGTTGGCTGCCGCCAACAAGAACGCCCCGCATAGTCATTGCTAAACTGAAATAACGCAACCATTGCCAACCAATGTGGCCTAGGGACTGTCAAGCTCTAGGTTCAATAAGTTGAGCAGTTAAAAACGCTAGGCTCAACGCGCTAGGGACACTAGAGGGCTGGTGCACCTAGTGTATTCCGCAGAGGTTAGTCGCGTCCCTGCTGCTGCTGCTGCCGCCGCCGCCGCTGCCGCTGCCGCTGCTGCTGCTGCTGCCGCTGCCGCTGCCGCCGCCGCCGCCGCTGCTGCTGCTGCTGCTGGCGTCGCGGAAACCAAGCATAACTTTATTTTATTATGGGACGGGTTGGCAGTACAGGCTTGACTGGAGAAGTTCCTTTATTACTGCGCTGGCTAGTTCCAAAGCGCCCTGAGCTGCGGCATCGATACGAAACCAGCTAGGCTTAGGTAAGAGCTGGGCAGCCGGGAAGCAGCGCAGTTCGTCGCTCTGGCGCTCCCGCAGGCGGCGTCGTTGCCGAAAGCGCGGCTGTTGCACAGGCATGCTGTCGTTGCTCGAATATAGCAGGCGGCCTTTCTGATAGCATGGCTGTTTTGTCTTTTTTGGTGAGAACGTGAAGTAAATCGAGCCTGCTCGCCGGCAGGCCAGCCTGGATCCCGTCCGCCGCCTTAATAAAAATCAGCTTAAGATTGTTTTTGACGCAAGCAATAAACTCTGAGATAGAGAAATGTGATAAATATATCATTTCTGAGGACCGCTGATCAACACCGAGTTGCTGGTAAAAGCAACAACTTTGATACGAGCAAAATTTCTCGCCCGAATCGCCTCGCAGGCTGCCGCTGGCCCGCCGTGGCGGTCCGGCTAGCCTGTCGCCCGCAGCGGTCCGCTAGCTCAACAGCCGAAGGTGTCGCGGTAATTGACCATAATTTTAGTTTTTGGTGAGGTTATACAGCTAACAGCAAAGCGATATTAAAATATATTGTAGCGCACGCTACTTGCGAAGCGGCGTCCGCTGCGCCAGGCAGCAGCGCAGTTCGTCGCCTGGCGCGACCGCAGGCTGTGCCGTTGCCGAAAGCTCGCTACTAGCGCAAGCATGCTTTGTCGCTGCTCGTGTATAGCAGGCGGTCTTTCTGATAATATGGCTATTTTGTCTTTTCTGGTGCGAACTTCAACACCAAGCCAAGCAGTAATCAGACCGCTGCGGGTGGCAAAGCGTACGCTTTGAGCTCTAGTGCTTGATTCGAGCGGCGCAGCGATGCTTGCTGCTCCATGTGTCCCTGCTTGCAGTGGGGCTGCGATTCGCAAGCTGCGACCGGTGTAGCGCGCCGGCCGAGTTTCATGAGTCTCCTGGTTTACTTCTGTCGCGAGTGCCACACTGCGGAGTGCTTCTTATCAGCACCTGTGAAGGCGGCGAATTGCTTCGTTTTCCATGGTGTCATGGGTGTAGCAGTACCTTCGCATGCCAGAGGTTCCTAGTTCGAAACCGCGTGGTCGAGAATTTTTCTTTCTTATTTTAGCCTTAAATAATATATCCTTTCTTATTTACCCGCGAGCGACTGGAGCCATGCCATTCTGACCCAGCAATAAGTGCCGCTCAGTACTGGGCTGCACTCGATCTAGGTTCATAATCACAATTTTAAGCAGTTTGTTTTACTATGGTGGGATTTATTTAAAAGAATTAAAAATTAAGCACCCCGGCCCATGAATTTCGCATAGCAGGAAATGACAAAAGAACTGTGAGAACGAGAAAGGGCTAAATCGGCGGGAGGTCTCGCATGCTGTCTGGCTAGTGTGACATGTGAGTTAGCGGACCATCGGCCAACTGCCGTCTTGTGGGAGACCTGGCGCCGACGCCGACAGTCGGCCGGCTGTTTTAATCGGCGCAGTGTGACATAGAGCCAGACATCACGACGGCATGGTTTCGGCAGACCAAATCGGCCGACTATAGGCCTAGTGTTACAGGTCCATAATCGGGCAAGCCTTCGAGCTGCTTCTGCGCGTTGAAAGTAGCCGGCGACGTCGACGTTCTCTTCTTCGGTAACGTTGGCCAGCATGGCATCTAGAGTGACCGTTGCCTCCCTGCCAAGTAGAATTCGTCTTGAAACCGCGCAAAAAAGACAAGGCACGAAGAAGCAACTAACAGGACGGAGCGCGGAACTTCAACAGGTTTATTACAACAGTGCGTCACATTTATACAGTCATCGTAATCACATTGCAACATGACAAACCAACATCACGAACCATTGGCCGCCGCGGTGGCTAAGTGGTTATGGCGCTCGGCTGCTGGCCCGAAAGACGCGGGTTCGATTCCGGCCGCGGTGGTCGAATTTCGATGGAGGCGAAATTCTAGAGACCCGTGTACTGTGCGATGTCAGTGCACGTTGAAGAACCCCAGGTGGCCGAAATTTCCGGAGCACTTCACTACGGGGTCTCTCATAGCCTGAGTCGCTTTGGGACGTTAAACGCCCATAAACCATAAACCAAATCATCAGGTAACCATTATGCGCAGGCGTGTACGGGACAACATGAGATCTAGATATGAGAACTATAAATTTATCAGGCAGGTTAACCGAGGTTTTGCTGACACACGAGCCGGATTCCTTCTTTATACAGTAGGCCTCGTACACTTCTCTGCTTAGTTTAGACCCGAACTTGTTCAGGTTGGTGGTATCGCGGAACCGAGGCTTGCAACCACGGCAGGCCCCGCCGCGGTGGCTCAGTGGTTAGGGCGCTCGACTACTGAACTGAAGTTCCCGGGTTCGAACCCGACCGCGGCGGCTGCGTTTTTATGGAGGAAAAACGGTAAGGCGCCCGTGTGCTGTGCGATGTCAGTGCACGTTAAAGATCCCCAGGTGGTCGAAATTATTCCGGAGCCCTCCACTACGGCACCTCTCTCTTCCTCTCTTCTTTCACTCCCTCCTTTATCTCTTCCCTTACGGCGCGGTTCAGGTGTCCAACGATATATGAGACAGATACTGCGCCATTTCCTTTCCCCCAAAAAACCAATTATTATTATTATTATTAACCACGGCAGTGGCGACAATGGGCGGCAACACGCCCTCTCCCCGCCAATGCGCATACTCCTGCGTGGTGCTGCTGAAGTCTGACTTTTATACAACGTCCAGTTTGTCCGATGTAACTTTTGCCACAGGACAGGGGTATACGGTAAACGACCCTCCTTTTGCGCGGGACAAATCTTTCTGCGTGCTTGATACCGCATTCTTCCTTGTGCTTTCCCTGGACCTTGGACGTTGTATAAACGTCAGACTTCAGGAGCACCACGCAGGAGTAAGCGTACTGGCGGGGGCTGGGCATGTGGCCGACCATTGCCGCCACTGCCATGGTTGCACGCCTCTGTTCCGCGATACAACCATCCTTAACAAGGTCGGGTCTAAACTAAGCAGAGAAGTGTACGAGGCCTACTGTATCAAGAAGGAGGGGGGAAATCCGACTGTGCGGCCTGCTCGTGCCCCCCCCCCCCCTGCCACCGGATACGGGCCGGTGTAGTTTCGGCTACTAGGCTTTGTTCCCGTGGAATGCCAGCGGTGGGGATGGGCTTGCCGGGGCCCGTGCTCTGGGGATGCAAAACCCCATGGGAGTGGCAGCGACTCCCAAGTGACCGAGTGGGCCAGTCGCGCACGTGAGGTCCGATGCCTGTGCGGAGGCAGGCCTGGTTTTATAATCAGGTTGGACTCACGGAATTGGGCTCGAAAAGTGCTCGAAAATCAAAAGGCCTCTGCACGCGGGGGCGTGCGTGGCTACCGGCTGGCGCGTCGGTTTCTGGTCACGGAGAGGCCAGGTCCGCGCGGGGGTTTCCAGCAGAAGGGCTCCTTGGGAGCGATGTCCTCGGGGAAGCAGCCAGGAATGGCTGACCGCGGGGCCGTGAGGCTAGAGCGCGGGACGCCGAGGTAAGGGGGACCTTAGTAGGACCGATGCAAAAACCGTCGATGTTGTGGAGTAGCGGTGGAGTAGGCCCGGGTTATCTCACCCTCGGCCAGGTTCTTGGTTTGTGGCCCGGTCAGCCCGGCCCTGAACACTCCCTCCTCAGTAGGTGTGGAGCAAGCCAGGGGAGGAAATAAGTGCAAGGTTGGTTGGTTGGAAGCACAGGTGGGTCCCCGGGAGCCTAATTCCATTGGCTGGATCCACCCCACATACTTCCGGAGTCTGAAAAACCGCGAAAAACACTTGACGGTTAGTAGCTGGGCAGCGATTCGCAAGTCCGAACCGGACCCCTAAAAGTCGTGGAGGAGCCCGAGGCAGCTGCCCCGGGTTAGGATTTCCTGTCTCCGAGTCGGAGCTATTGCGTCGTTGGGTGGTCGGGCATCCCGTGAGTGGAGCCGCACCATTGGTCAACATCGACGCCCTCCCTGTCCTGGCCAGACAGGAGTCGAGCAATGATAAAATGAGGGTCAATGTCTCGCTGTCCCCATTCCCATCACATTACCCATAACCCTTCCCTCAGTCCCATTCCCACAACCTACGTCCCACCCCCTCCGCTACGTCCCAGGGGAGATCAGGGGAGTCTCCCCGGGCCCGCTCCCCCGGCTGTGGGTTGCTTAGTAGCATTACCCCATTTTTTTATTTTCCCACCTACGGGTGGCAAAAGGACAACATTGCCTTCGGGCCTTTTCATTTATATTACGATTGGGTTAAGCCTGTTATACTTAAGTGGCACAGGCAGGGGCCTATTGGTTTACATTCCTTTTCTTGTTGCCCCACTCTACTTATGTATCAAGAAGGAATACGGCTCGTATGTCAGAAAAACATCGGTTAACCTGTCTGATAAAGAGTATTCATATCTAGACCGCATGTTGTCCTGTACACGCCTCCGCACAATGGTTACGTGATGTTCGTTTGTCACGTTACAATGTGATTACGATGACTGTCTAAATGTGACGCACTGTTGTAATAAACCAGTTGAAGTTCCGCGCTCTGTCCTGCTAGTTTCTTCTTCGTCCCTTTTCTTTTTTGCGCGGTTTCAAGATGCATTCTACTAACAGTCACCAACTGGGCCGTCTCTCTCTATTATCTCTGCCATGGACGAGCCTAAAAGGCGTCATCTGGGTGGTCTCCTGCACTGCAGTGTTAGGCGAAGACGACCTAAGGCACGATGGCGTCCCAGGTCTTGTTTTTGGCATCGACATACATGAGGAGCATATCGGCGATGCTTTTGGTCAGGCGCTCGGTCAGCTTATTTGTCTGCGGATGGTATGCAGTTGTCCTCCGGTGGCTGGTATGGCTGTAAGGCAGGATGGCTTGCGTTAGTTCCGCCGTGAATGCTGTTCCTCTGTCCGTGATGAGCACATCGGGGGCGCTGTGTCGAAGAATAATGCACTCCACGAAAAATTTGGCGACTTCTGCTGCTGCTTCGTTCGGTAGGGCTTTTGCCTCGGCGTAGCTTGTCAGGTAGTCAGTCGCTTTGATGCACTTATTTTCAGATGTTGACTTTGGGAAAGGGCCAAGCAAGTCCATGCCGATCTGCTGAAAGGGCCTTGAGAGGAGTTCATTGGGGTTCAGAAATCCTGCTGGTCGGGCGGGAGGGGTTTTTCGTCACTGACAATCTCGGCAGGTTTTCACATAATGTGCGACATCAACAGACAGTCGGGGCCAGTAATACTGGTCTTGAATGCGGCGGAGGGTGCGAGTGAACCGGAGTTGTCCAGCTGTCGGCTCGTCGTGTGAAGCCTGTAGAACTTCTTCGCGGAGACAAGCAGGTACAACAAGGAGGTAGGCTGTTTTGTTCGCTGCGAAGTTCTTCATGAGGACATTTTTCTTTAAAGAGAAGGAAGAAAGTCCTCGCTTGAATGTGGTGGGGGTAAGAAATTTTGCCTTCCAAGTATTCGATTAGGCGTTTTAGGTCGGAGTCCGAGCGTCGCTGCTGGGCAAAAGAGCTGTTGCTGATTGGTCCCGGGAAGGCGTCCTCATGGTCGTCCGGCAGTGGCGAAACTACAGGGGCTCGTAGAGGCAATCGGCGTCAGAGTGTTTGCGTCCAGACTTGTAAACGACGGTGACGTCAAACTGCTGCAGGCGCAGACTCCATCGAGCGATGCGGTCAGAGGGGTCTTTCAAATTGGCAAGCCAACGCAGCGCGTTGTGATCGCTGACTACCTTGAACTGTCGTCCGTGCAGGTAACTGCGGAATTTCGACGTAGCCCAGATGATGGCAAGGCACTCCTTCTGAGTCGTCGAATAGTTAGCCTCGGCCTTGGAAAGGGAACGGCTAGCGCGTATGCGATGACTTTCTCCAGCCCGTCGCTTCTTTGAATGAGGACGGCGCTTAGGCCCACGCTGCTTGCGTCTGTATGAACGTCAGTATTAGCGGTTTCATCAAAATGCGCGATGATCGGTGGGGACTGTAAACGACGCTGAAGTTCTTTGAAGGCTTCTGCTTGCGGGGCCTCCAATTTAAATGGCATATCTGCATGCGTCAGTTTTGTCAGGGGCTCGGCGACACGCGAAAATTTTTTCACAAATCGTCGGTAATATGCGCACAGTCCGAGGAACCTGCACACTGTTTTCTTATCGGTCGGTGGTGGAAACTGTTGAATAGTATCTGTTTTCTACGGGTCTGGGTGTACTCCTTCCTTGCTAACAATGTGGCCTAGAAACAGCAGCTCTTCGTAGGCAGAGTGGAACTTCTTTGCTTCCAAGGTTAGGCCAGACAACTTGATGGCGTCCAGTACTGTTCGAAGTCTTTTGAGGTGCTCTTCGAAGTTAGAGGCGAAGACAACGACGTCATCTAAATATACCAGACAAATTTTCAACTTCAGGCCTGCCAGTACTGTACCATGCGGAGTGATGAATGCCGTCTTCTCGCGATCTCTTTCATCGACCTCAACTTCCTAGAAGCCGCACTTGAGGTCCATCGATGCGAAATACTTGGCATTGCAGGGCCGGTTCAGTGTGCCGTCGATGCGGGGGAGGGTGTAGACGTCCTTCTTTGTTATGTTGTTCTTTGTTATGTTGTTCACAAACAAGTTGTTCATGTCGGAGAGGACGTAGGGGTTGTCGTTGAGGCTGTGGAGTGCGTACTGCAGCGGCGTAGGTCATGGCTTGGGGTTCTATGGCCGCCGGGGAGCCAAGTGCCTGTTGCACTTCTTCCTGTACCATGTCCATGAGAGTCGCTGCTTGCGGCTGTGGGGAGGATGACAGTAATCGGCGGAGCTCCTCGCGGACGATTTCCGGATCACTTCCCGCAAGTTGTCGCTGGTGGTCGTCGTCGTGTCCGGACACATAGCACAGACAGAGGAAGGGCGGTTGTACTGCCGCGCCCGGACGTCGAGGGTCTCTTCGATCATGCAGGCTTCTTGCATGAATTCGTCGACTGTTTTTGGCGGCTGGCGGACGAGGCTACCAAAGAGTTGTTCCTATACGCCGCGCATTAAAAACTTAATTTTCTTTCCCTCGGTCATCCGGGGGTCAGCGCGGCGAAAGAGGCGCTTCATGTCTTCAACGTAACCACGGATGGGCTCATTCGGAAGCTGGATCCTGGACTCGAGGACTAGCGCGGCTTTTTCCTAATGACACTGGTGAATACCTTCAAGAGTTCCTTCTTGAATAGCTCCCGCGTCGTTAGAGAAGACTCGTTTTTTTCATATCAAGTGCGTGCTGAGCCCTCCAGTGAGAAAAAGACGTGCCGGAGTTTCGCCACATCATCTCAATTGTTGAATGATGCCACGCGTTCATATTGGTCCTTGAGGTCTTCGCCTAGGGATCCATTGAAAGTTGGCGGCACCCGCGGCGACTGCAGTATGATCGGGATGGACATCTTTGGCGAGGTAGTGGTGCTCGTAGCAGCGTCCTTTCGCTATCTGGTGCGGTCTGGCAGGGTCCCGATCTCAGTCTGCTCCCCCTGGAGACGTCGGCCGGCTCGTCCTCCGGTGCTAAGCGCCAGGGGGCTTGCTTCCCGACTTGAAGGTGGCGTCCGGAACATGGAAGGCTACCCCGCACCTCCGCCAGATGTCACTTAGTGGTGACGGCAGTCGAAGGAGCGGTGAAGACGGACAAAAGGTCTTCTAAAAGGAAACTGTTTATTGGGCTTACTTGCGCCTACAATGGACTGAATCACTCGGCGGTGGTCGAACAGAATGTCCGCCGATCTCGGCCGTGCTCAATTTTGAAGCTGATAGCGAACTTTCGAGATAAAGCGTGAAAGTTACTAGAAAATTACGGAACAACGTAGAATCAGCTCTGCCTGGCTGCGATCAATCGAGATAAATCTAGTCGCGTCTTGCGTCGCACACAAAGCGATAAAGTGGGGTGGCGGCAGATTTGAAGAAGGAGGAAACATTGCAAAGATTCGCGGCAGTATATTGCATAGAAACAACAATATTGCATAGAAACAATATTGCATAGAAACAAAAAAATATTGCATAGAAACAACAGAGGAAAGATATGAGGTTAATTTACTCAAATAGTTCACCGTATGACTCAACCTAAGAAATGATGCAGGCTGATGTCATTGAATATGTCTCGAAAAACGAAGGAAAAATTTACTGTATAGCTTCTACTTTACTTTGGAATCGGGATCAGCAATTGACCGATCTCCCTACCTTCTCCTTCAACGTCTAAGTATACACGCCATCATCATTCTATTTGGCTGACGCCGTATTTTGCACGAATAGATTTATTCAAATTTTCATCCTTCCTCGCACTGTAACCGTTTGAAAACATTCTTTATTGCCTCTCGCCAAGCTTCGATACTTTCATACATTATTAACATTATTGATATTTGCAATATTTATTGTTTTTCCTGCACTTATTGGATCTTCAGAATGTTTGGAATATTCAATGAATAAATCAGATTCCTAGATTGACGCCTAGATTTAAAATAACCACCATTCTCATGTCTTTACTGAGTGGTGTCAAGTATAGGAAGTACAAATTAATTATGGTGAAACAAGGTTCACAAATATCGTCATGACCAGCCAAAATTTATTTATTTATATATTTATTCATTTATTTATGGTTACTGCGATCTTGTACACAATATCACAGCAGGTGGGAAACATTGTGTTCAGATAGAAAGATACAGACACATACAAACAAAACAGAATTGCACACAGGAATTCAGAAAGAAAATGCGTCCACTAGAAAGCAAAGCCCCCCGGAAGGGAGGGGGGGGGGGGGCCCTTCCGGAGTGCCAGGCAGTCTTGTGCAGCGCGCCAGTGAAGTCACATTAACCCCGCAACTTCCTGATCTAGTCCGTGCTACCAAAATCTGCATTCTCTTTTAATTCATTCCGTTACCCTCGGAGACCATTGTATAAATCATCAGTTCACTACACCTGCCTTGTCCATGTTCAATTCTCCTTCTTGATTTCAGCTAGCATCTTTTTAAGTCGCGTTTGTTCTGTGGCCCGCACTGCTCTCTTCTTGTCCGTTAAGGTTACAATTATCAGTTTCCTTTCTCTATTGACAGTCCGTCGAGATGTTCCCAACAGAACTTCGAGCCTTTTCCTTAGCCTCTAAATTTCCGACCACAGGTGTCTGTCGGCAATATCTGACTGCTACATAATCTCCTCTTGGGGGATTCTAGAAAGTAGCTGTTAGTAACCTGAGAGTAGCTACAAAATGCACTCTACCCCAATCATATTAATCCTAGTTATTTCACTCTCATAGTCCAGATCTGCGGCTGCTACCTGCCCTAAGTACGCGGGTTCACTTCCCAATTTCAAGTGCCTCAGCTCCTATCGAAAATTCAGCAAGTATCATAGGTTATTGAGTAGAGCTGTAGTGAGTAACAACAGTAACAATAGTAAGTGCAGCTAATTTCCTTAGACTTAGGAATCAATGACACTTAAGCGGAAAGCGCTCTTGGAAGTGCAGGTAGCGCCAATCTCAACTAGCAAGTTACGGATGGGCGCACCCTGCAGTGCGCAGCGGCGCCTGACATCTCCTGAAGGAAAGCGCCCCCCCCCCCCCCCCCCACCCCGCTAATTTCTGCACGCAGGAGGCCGCGTATTCTCCGCCTGTCGGAGTGGACTGTGATTGGAATCTGACCTGCGCCGTTGGCACTGAGGCAGTGACCATTGTTATTTATGAAAGCGCATACTTTGTGTTACAGATACATGCATTCATTGAAATAAGCTGCAGTCCTGTTTTCGAAATGTTAGCAAAGTGAAGAACCAAGTACATGTTCAGGAACACAATGAGAGAATTTGAAAAACTAAACAGAGAAGATGAAGCAAACAGTGCTGTAGAGTACTATATACAAACAAAAAGAATACAAACGTACATCCTGTCACGTGGCGGTGATAGCTCCGCGAACGACAGACAAGCGGACTGAAATGGTTCTAAATGAATTCATTGTTGGGCTGACATGGGCCCACAAAGAATTGAAAAACTTCTAGGCGGTGATAGCAACACACATGTTCGGAGGTCGTAAAAGAACGGATTCACCCCTGGCCTCGGCCGCGCTCAATTGAAAGCTGACGCTGAACTTTAGAGATAACGCACTGAAACAAGTACAATAATCTTGAAACACGTGGAAGCAGCTGCACGTGGCTGCGATCACTGGAAATAAACCCAGTCCCATCTCGCGTCACAAATTAATAAAGCCGCGTGCCTGCGGCTCTTGAGAGTGGACAGAGAGTAAAAAGCTTCATGGCAATGCGAAACACCGGTAAAAGAGTGCAAAATAAACATGACAGAGAAAGGGGGGGGGAAATTGGAGAGGACACCTAAGCTCCACCGTAAGTGTATGACGCGACAGCGTAGTGGGTTCGGCTTTCCATTCTGGCAATTTTAAACCTTTTAACGCATTTTCATTTGTTTCAATCAATCAATTGAATAATTACACACTCTAAATTTTCTTAATTAGCATCCTTGAGGATTGGCTTTTCATTCTGGGAATTTTGACATCTTTTTACCCCATTTTACTAATTTTTATTTTTTCATGTAATAAATAACCTATTCATGAATTAACTACAATGATTCCATTAACTCGTCATCTCCTACTACACAACAATGAATCATCAATCACTGCAACCAAAAATTACCATAATACGTTTTTTTTTTACGCAGCCTCCGATTATTTCCGACGCGCGGTGCCGACTACTACTACGCAGACGGCTTTTCGACAGAACGAGCTGAATACGCTGTCGCGTAGAACAGCAACATCATATTTGACATGAGCGGGTCACTAAGGGATGCGCGAAGAAAATAGAGTCAGGTTTACACGCAAAACAATACCATTCGCAAAATTATTCAGCAAGTTAATCATTAAAAAATCAGTATGTGTGCAGAAGAGTGTTATTGGTTTTGCATTTGTGTTATTGCTCTTTAGGAAGCATCCCAGACTCAAACCGGAGGTGTATAGTCTGCACAAATTTATTAAGATGACTCGCGCAGCCAGGAGGGAGCGGAGCCGTCGGCAATGGATGGATGGATAAGGCTGAACCCTTTAAATCGGGCAGTGGCTCAAGCCACCTAGCCATGACTTATGAAATTTTACTCTTGTCTTGATTTTAGCCACCAATCAGATCACCTTCGCTTGGTTACTTCTACCCGCTTAAAATCTAGCTGAGAAGGCGCAGCGCCGCCTGGCGTCTTCAGCGGGCATGGCGTCTTCTTCGTAAGCCGGGCACAACGCTGCACGCTACACTGCATATCCACTTGTTGGGCAGCTGGACCACGCTCCTAGTCTATCTTCTCTCGCAGATGAGACTGGCTGAGTTTCTGATATTTTGTATTTATATAGTATCCACTGCTGCCGGCATCGGTTGCGATTTGTTCCTTTGTGTCGTGATTGGGCGCGACATCCAAGAAAGTAACTGAAGAATAGCACAGTAAATTGGGAGAAGACGTGGTCGCGAAAAATGTAACATTGGACGAGTTTAAAGAAGTGAAGAAAGATGGTGACCTTAGGAGAACAACTTCAGAAAGTCTTTCTTGAAGATTGGTCTAA
Source organism: Amblyomma americanum (assembly GCF_052857255.1). Classification (NCBI taxonomy): domain Eukaryota; kingdom Metazoa; phylum Arthropoda; class Arachnida; order Ixodida; family Ixodidae; genus Amblyomma; species Amblyomma americanum. The sequence continues at coordinate 15,219,252 of NC_135505.1, read as the reverse complement.
AACACATGGAAGCGCCGTGGTGTCCAGAAGAGCTACAACTGTGGCAGCTGTTTAATAATAGCACTTTTATAATCACTTATATCTATGACAATCAGGCACTACCACTGGTGAAGACTGGCCTATTAATAAGTTAAGAGGTTGATGAAATTGACATTAATGCTACTTCTCCCACGTGCGTAAGACGTGCTAGCCTAGGCAGTGGCGAGGTCGAATTGTCATATGCGCGGCGTGAATCAGTTTTAATGGTAGTGTCACGTAATGAAAAATATGTTACATTTCCTTTATAAAAATTTTTCTGTTGCGCACCTTGTTGCTGGAGGTTCCAAGTTGACTTTTCGAAGAATCGAGTAGCCTATTATGTGCCAGACTTGCTGGGACCGAGTAATCATCATTGATGTCAATTTGCTTTCAAATTTTCACTCACCAGGCATTGTGGTACACCTGAAAATACTTAGCATTTTGAATCCATAGTTTTTGGCGCCTGCCACCAGGTCAGAAGTAGAAAGCATACTAAAAATTTGAAGAACGAAACTGGTGTTGGCTTCAATAATAATAAATGGCGTTCCTTAAAAAAGCGCTGCTGAGGTGCCATGCACTGCTTTAAATGATTGGAGACACCTAAATTTAGCCGAGTGTTTTGTTCTTTCAAATGATCCTTTAGGCATTAAGATACACATATCACTGCGTAATATTCGCCTACGACGGCTCAATATTTTATAATTTCACTTATTCTCACGTTGGTTCACCATGTGAACGATGGCTGTGACCTGTAGTTTACCTTTCGGTCATGTGAGAAACGAAAAACATTGAATACATACAGGCTATAGTTTTAAACCTACTTCAAGAGCTGGAATGACAACAAACATGTAAACTGTTGTATTGCCATTTTTCTTCGTGCCTCATGTGTTCTAAAGGTAAGCTGCACGTCAAAGTCATTGTTCTGTTCGTGAAATTTAACATCATCCGAAAGAGCAATAACAAGAAATTCAATTATAAATTATTTAGTCTCCATAGCCAAATATCACGCCGTGACTCATTCATAACATTGTTTAACGCAATGTTTGGTTTGGTTTGGTTTGGTTTGGTTTATGTGGGTTTAACGTCCTAAAGCGGCTCGGGCTTTGAGGGACGCCGTAGAGAAGGGCTCCGGAAATCTCGACCACCTGGGGTTCTTTAACGTGCACTGACATCGCACAGCACACGGGCCTCTAGAATTTCGCATCCGTCGAAATTCGACCACCGCGGCCGAGATCGAAACCGCGTCTTTCGGGCCAGCAGCCGAGCGCCATAATCTCTTAGCCACCGCGGCGGCCAACGCATCATTTGAAAGAAGAAAACACGCAAGCAACAGTACAGCGTCTAGTCTTCAACCCGCATCTTTAACTGTATTTCAAAGACAAGTTTTTCCAGGCGAGTTTATGAGGCCGCACATGTGTTGCTATTGGCAAAGCTATGTGCTTCTGGCTTTGTGTAAACTCTTCAAGACAAGCTTTATTGATAAATATAATATATCTTTTGCACAAACTGAAGTTCGCAAATATCAGGCAATTAGGAGGCACTGCTGAATATAAAACTTAAAATAATAACTCACATCGAAAAAAAAATCTTCGCAATCGGATTCTGCCTTGGTCTTCACAAAACTTTTGTTTCTGTTAATCATGAGGTACAGTTGGCTTAATTTAATAGTTACGGCTTGCATAGACTTGCACTAAGTGAAATGGTTTATATGTTATTTTCTGAATATTATCACACTCTCATCAAGCTTTAGGAGCCACAACATTAAAGCTGTACCACATCATCCTTTTTGCAGAGAAATTTCTTTACAGTATTGAAAAAAAAATGAAATAGTCCTGAATAATTATAAGCGTTTCTCGTGTTCCTGACACATCATATTCTCAAAAATAATGAAATAAGTTCTTTGGGCTATGTAGCATATTCAGAACCAACTGCATGAGAACACCATTTCCAAATCAGTGAGTCGGTATCGTCTGCGGGGGGACATTTCAAAAGCGCTAACAAGACACAAGAATTTATCAATCAATCAATCAACCAATCAATCATTTTATTCAGACATGAACTTGTATGCACAGTACATGCCCACGAGATGAGACAAAAGGAAGAAGCTTTTTCTGTGCGTATACTCTAAAATTTAGCCGACAGTTTTTTGTTACAAATTCCTTATGCTTTGTAGCGAACCATGACGGCCGCGCCTGATGCCGCATAGGCAGATCATTGACCAAGAGCCGATGAAGACGACGCGCCGGTGAAAGACGAAGTTTCGCCGCGCTACACGAGATCGCTTGGTTTTTCTGGACTGGCCGTCGGCGCTTCTCGCTGTCCTGCTCGTCGTTTTCTGCCGCCCGGCGTGAACTCTTTCTCCTGACTTATTTGTGTACAAACCCCCTTTCAGCTTATATTGTTCTGTGTAAATAGTGGCATGCTTTCTTTATATGATGTGCACTTTTGAATCTGTGTTACTTTTACTAGCTGCTCTTCTTACGTGTAAGAATGGCTGTGAATTCAGCAAGCGCTTTGCTGTTGTAAACTTTATTTTTATTTACATCTTGTTTTCTGTGACGGCAGGGTAAAGCAAGAGGCCTTCCAAGGCAACGCGTTTAGTTCTGGCTTGATTTTACTTTTTATTGTATTTAAAGAGTGAATAAAGTTAAAGGGTTCATAAAGAGTATATAGCATTTTCTGAAGTTGTGATTTGTGGTTTTGATAACAACAAAAGATGCAAATGCTTGAGAGCAAATGAAAAGCGCAATAATTGTCGCCGTTGCAGTAGAACACCACAACTGTAGCTTGAGAAGAACAAAACGATGGGGTAAAAGTGCAGATAGAGAGAGAGGAAGAGGCGGCGTAACGAGGTGTCGGAAAGTTTTGAGCGCACTGGAGTTATTTAAGCAGCGCTGACATCGCGCAGCAATAATGCCCTCGGTGTATATCACCTCCGGCGAAATGCGGCCGGCGAGGCGAACATTTCAACCTGAGACCTTGTGCTCGGCAACTCACTCTATCACCACTCCGGCACCGCGGCGATTCTTGCAAGCCGAGAACGTCGGAAACAGTAACACGCGTGCGCTGGAAGCTCCGAATCCTGAGTAAATTGGAACTTCGAGCCATTTTTTTAACGCGAGTGTTTTGAGTTCGATATCGCGACTCTGCGATCGAAGCAAATAACTTTACACTTTCAGGCAGCGAAAAAACCCTTCAGGGAAAAAACCACCTTCCGAAACATCTGCCTTCAGTTATTGAGCACCAACGGATCGGCTCCAGCTTTCTACGGCCTGCCCAAAGTCCACAAACCGGGGATCCCTTTGCGTCCGATTATCGACCTCCGGTGTTCCCCTCTTCGCTCGTTGTCAGAACACCTTCACAAACTCATATCCCCAATCGCAGAAAAACAGCGACCCATATCCGTCATTCCAGTCACTTCATCGAACTGGTGTCCCAAGCCGCCCTTGGCGCCGACGAATGTCGTCTCCTTCGACGTGGTGTCCCTTTTCACAAACATCCCCGTGAAGCTTGCGGTGCCCGCTACCCGAGAAGCCCTACAACGCGACGATACAGTCAGCGCACGAACCCGTCTGAGTGTAAGTGATGTGCGCCGCCTCCTGGAGTTGTGCCTATCAAACACATACTTCTCGTTCAAAAACATCATTGCCATTGATGTGGTGGAGCGAAGTTCACTAGAGAATTTAACCGCAATCACAAAACTCGGCAACATCAGTGTACGCCCCCTTATTCTCCAGGACAGCGGCACTACGGCTGGCGTAATCTACAACGTTGACATCGCCATCTGTGATGCAGATTTACCCATGTTGATCAAGCCGGGAACCAACGGCATTTCCATCGTTCAAGTTCAGCGGTTAGGCAGCTCTCCATGCATCAAGCTGACCTTCAAGGGTGACTGCATACCATCGTACGTGAAGGTTGGGCACTTTCGTCACCCATTTCGACCTTTTGTGCCTAAGCCACTTCAATGCAGGAAGTGCATGAGGATCGGCCACGTGAGCGGCGTCTGCATCAACTCCATCGTGTGCCCGCGATGCTCCGAGTCACACAGCGGTGATGTTTCCCGCGCGACTACCTTGAAGTGCGCCAACTGCCACGGCCCTCATGACTCTTCCTCGAAAGACTGCCCCCGTCTAAAGACCGAGCGGGTGGTACTGAAGCAAATGGTGCGAGACCATTCTATGCACAAACAAGCCGCCGCAAAGGTGCGACGACGTCGTTCGCGCCGCCGAAGGTCGTCAAAGAAAGCAGTCACATTTGACAATAATGCCCCAAACCCAACTGCAGCTTGTCCGCCTCCACCAAAAACCGTACCAAATCAAGGGAGCCCGGCGCTTGGTGAGGCTGGACCTGCTGCCTCAGATGGAACTTGGCCACCACTGCCAAAGCCTTCTACGCCTACGGCGTCAGGTATGTTGGCACTCAGTGTGCTCTATGCTGCAACTGTACCGTTCCCTATTTCTGGGCTACATGCGGTACAGTCTTCCGATATTCAGTTCCATTAGAAAGACAAATATCAAGACTCTTTAAAGTGTGCAAGCGCAAGCTCCCCGTATCTGCCTTGGACTGCCTAAATGTGCATCAACAGCAGCAACTGTTCTTGTTGCCCGGGAACATCCTGTTACTACATACATTGCTGTTGACACCATGAGAACACATATTCGGCACCTCACACGGGTTCCCTGTCACCACCTCGCAAAACTCCCAATAATTAGGCCGCGTACTGCATTCGCCAAAGTCATTGAAGCTCATCGCGCATATCTTCCATAGGAGTTCACCCCTGCGTCAAGGCGGTGCTCACCCTTATGGAGTCTTCATGAACCTCGGGTTCACCTCTATATTCCTGGAATTACGAAGAAAGCTGGTGTATCACTACCCGCTCTCAAACAACTGACATTGAATCACCTGCATTCTTACCGCAGTCACCGCATACATGTTTACACAGATGGATCACTTCACTCGACCAGTTCTGCGGGGTCGGTGGTGATACCGGCCAGATCCATCTTCATGAAAGTGAAGATGACCTATCCAACATCTTCAACTGGTGCGGAACTCGCAGCCTTACGGGCTGCGGTAGAGTTCATCAGTCAGGAACCTCCACATGACTGGACGGTTTTCACCGACTCTAAAGCAGCCCTTCAAGCCCTGCAAGCTGCGCTACGCCGCAGGTCGCAGGAACAACTTGTTGCTGAGATCCGTCTACTGTACCACGGCACCGTTTCAAAAGGCCATGACATCATTTTTCAATGGCTGCCAGGACACTGTGGTATTAACGGTAATCACCAGGCCGATGCGACTGAACGTTCGGCTCACAACGACGCACTTCCAGTGAGGATCCCAATATCAAGACCTGGCGCAGCGTGTGGGCTTCGCCCTTTGGCGCTGGAGCTCACACTTTTAGCTTGGAACACGGGAGAGTTTTGCAACCTCTGCCTCAAGGCACTGGACCCTGGACTGCGCCTTCGTCTTCCACGTAACTTAGCACGTCGAGACGCAACATTGTTATGCCGTTTATGGATCGGCGTTGCTTTTATCAACCACTATGCTTTCCGGATGGGGATGGCCGACAGTCCTGCCTGGGAAAGCTGCGGTTGTGAGGAGACAATCGCTCATCTTCTCTGTGAGTGCCCTGCATTTGCGAGTGCAAGACATACACTGTGTTGTGCCCTAGACCGCCTCGATCCTCGCCCATTAACAGAGCAAAAGATCCTCGGTCCGTGGCCACAGCAGTCGACTGCCCTCAAGGCATACAAGGCACTCATTGCCTACTTGAGAGCGACTGGATTGAGTGACAAATTGTGACAGCGTTGTGCGCGTGTGTGTGTGTTGTGCCTTTTTCCCCTTCTCTCTTCCTCCTTTTAGCCCCCTAATCCCTCTTCCCCAGTGCAGGGTAGCCAACCGGAACTCCTTTCTGGTTAACTTCCCTGTCTTTCCCTCCTCCTCTTTATCTACCTATCTATCGTCAAACGAGGAGTTTTACCGACAAGTGAAAGGAACACCAATGGGAGCGTCCATCTCTGTCGTCATGGGCAATTTAGCTATGGAACACATAGAACAACGAGCCCTCAACTGATTCCACCCGAACCCTAATATTTTCCTCAGGTATGTCGACGACCGCTTCGCCGCCATCAAAAGATCTGAGACACAAACTTTCCTTCGTCATTTAAACTCCGTAGAACCTGACATTCAGTTCACGCTAGAGGTGGAACAAGAAAACTCCCTGCCGTTTTTGGACGTCCTCGTGTCCCGAAACCACAATACCCTTCAATTCTCCGTATACCGCAAACCAACTCACTCAGGCCGGTATCTCCACTTCTCTTCGAACCACCCGACAGTCCATAAAGCATCAGTGGTGAAGACGCATTTCAGAAGAGTTGAGACACACTGCAGCACAGAACTTGACAGAAAAAAGAACAACGAACGGTATTCAAAGAACTCATCATGAACGGCTACCCAAAAGACTTTATTCAAAAAACCATCGACGACAGAAACACAACATTTGTCAAGAAATTAACGCACAAAGACCAACGCCACATCCAAAATACGTTACTTTACCTTATGTCGGAGGTGTCAGCGAAACCATCGCTTGAATCCTGAAAAAATCGTGTCGCCAGGTTGCGCACAAGCCCACAAACACTGTTGCGCTTTGCCTACCTGTTCCCAAAGACCGGCCGCCGAGAGAAAGAGCCCAAGGCATTGTCTACAAAATTCCATGCGCCGACTGCGACGCAAGCTACATCAGCGAAACGAAAAATTTCAAAGAAAGAATCCGGCAACATAAAAACGACGTCCGCAAATTCGCAAGAGAGCACAGTCCAGTAGCCAAACATTCCGAGGACTCCGACCATAGAATCTACTTCGGAGAAACCCGCATCCGCAGAACCGAAACAAATTACCACAAAAGGCTGCTTCTGGAATCCTGGCATATCCAAGCCACTCCGAACAATATCAACCGCACAAAAGGAAACCTGCCCCGAGTATATATATGCCCAGGGACTTCGCTCTTCAACTCAACGAAAAAAAGTCGTCATTCACCACCTCCCTGCAGTGCACCAGCGTGACTAACAACCTCAACCCCCTCCCCTGCGCTTTTCGCCTCACAGCTGTCATTCCTTTCACCCCCCTCTCCCCTCCATACTTTAAAGACGCTAGCTACTGCCCTCAGTCACCCCTGATGAAGGAACCGAGTCGGCTTCGAAACGTGGGGTTAAGTTAAAAATTTTTGGTTGGAGATGTGCAGTTCATTATAAGTCTTCAAGCCCAACCAGACAGGCAAATCTGTCAAAATGTTTAGTTTTAAATTCACCCCAGATGATCCGAGCATCAGGCCAGAGGAGAGCTTGTACTCATTGTTTCGAATCCCGCAACTCCCGCATACCAGGCAGATGCTATGCCATTATGCACGGCTACGGTAAGGAATATTCAATAAACATTTTTTAATGCTAAATCATTATTCCAGACGTACCAACTCCGAGCAATAAATTTGTTTTCTATTATCGGAGTAACTCGGATAAGCTCGAGTCAGATCAGAGGAGCGTAGTGCAAGCTACAGCCAATGGGAGGAAGCTCGGGAAAGTTCGAAAGTGCGTCGCGCAAGCTGCAGCCAACGGGGGGAAGTTCGGAAAAGTTCGGAGGGGCGTCGCGCAAACTGCAGCGAATGGGAGGAATAATGCATCTTGAAACCGCGCAAAAAGACAAGGGACGAGGTAGAAACCAACGGGACAGAGCGCGGACCGTCATCTGGTTTATTACAAGGGCGCGTCACATTTATACACTCATCGCAATCACACTTTAACCTGACAAACGATCACCACGTAACCCTGGTGCGCAGGCGTGTACGGGACATCATGCTGTCCAGACATGAAAACTCTTTAGCAGACAAGTTTACCGAGGTTTTGCTGACACATGAGCCGGATTCCTACTTAACACAGTAGGCCTCGTACACTTCTCTACTTAGTTTAGGTGCGAATTTTTTCAAGATTGTAATCTCGCGGAACCGAGGCGTGCAAACACGGCAGAGGCGAGAATGGTAGGAAGCTCGGGAAAGTTCGCAGGATCATCGCGCAAGCTGCAGCCAATGGGAGGAAGGTCAGGAAAGTTCGGAGGAGCGCCGTGCCAGCTGTAGGCATTGGAAGGAGGGCTTCGCGGGAAAGCGAGAAACGCGGTTGCATGCACATGCAGATGCCAGAAAGAAGAAGCGAGGAATAAACACATGCTTTCGCCCGTCTAAATGATTAACTATGTTAAAACCCTACCTACCACTTTTTAAGGAAGTAAATCACATTTTGTCGTCTATAGCTTGAGAGCGTTCATGGCAACCTAATAATAAATCTTGGGCAGGAACCTGAATGTGCTTTGAGTTCATTGTTAACGTTATGGGCATTTCTGTCCGTCTGAAAAGTTCGTCATCGGAAGAGATGCGAAAGCAGATGCTGTTCTCACGGAAATCGCACCAGTTATACATTGCGCGGCGGCGTGTCTGTGATAGCGTGCTTAGAAAAATATTGGCCGTGGAACGCGGGGAGCATAAAGCGGACCTTTTCTTTTTTTGACGCCAACTTCAGCTTAGTTGCTATATGTCTGGGCGGAAAGGCCTGTGTCGGAAAACAAATACGCTTTCTCAAATGAAAACAATTCGCATATAAGGCCTTCATGGCTCTGGATAAGAAAAATACTGTAGAATACAACTTAAAAAACAATACAGCTGTCGGTAACAATGGGTCACGGTCCGCAATGTCTTGTATTACACCGCTGACCAAGGACAACACTGAACAACAATCTTTTTAATGTTTTAAAGTATCAAACAAGACAAAGGTATCAAAAAATCCTGAGCTTACAGTTCCGTCTCTCGCGATTATCTTCTCGCATAGGTAAGAAAATCTTCAACAGCCTACTTTTTGCCACGGATAAGTTCTGTTCGCTGGCCCTTAATGAGGGTGGAGCTTCACTGCTGACTTGAGTTGTATCCGAATATATTCACACTCAACTCACCAAGACTCGCCTTGAGCGAGGGGTCTTTCTTGCATGTTTTTTTTTTCTTTAGAACGTTGCCTGGTCAGATCTGGAGAACCGACGTTGAAACGGGAACGAAGCTAGTTGGCGCTAATCCGTGTGTTCGTGACGTTCTTTGGTGTTGTTTCGTATCCTTAATTGAGCTCAGTTGTAATACCTTGAATACTGGGGGGAAACGCGGCAGTGTAAATGGCTTAGAGGCTCGTAGCGTTAGCTGAAATCACTTGAGAAAAGTTCATGCGGGTCAGATAATCTCAGCGGGGCCTCGCGGTGCTGATGCAACTGATTGAACCTGCAGCGCTTTTACGGCCGGAGCGCGATGCTTTCACTGAACACTGAGCATGTACTCGCCATTTCGTGGCCGTTTTCCTCACGGAATCGAGAGGGTCTCAGTGTGGCACGAAGGCTTCCGAAGCGTGCCGATTTCGGTTCCACCGCAAAGGCTGCTCCACTAGCTTCCTCTTCTCGTCACTAAGGCAGCCACCCTGCGTGTGCTCAGGGCGTCTTTGCACCACGTATAACAGTTTGTTTAGTCTGTAGTCTTCTATGTGGGTATGGCTGCTTGAAAAAGAGACCGATTGACTGATTGCTTATCACTGGCGCAGCGGATGGAAGTTGTCCGTTTCGCTCGTGAGGTGGCGCTTTATTCGCCTGCGGCGTCGACGGTAATGAGCAGGCATGTTTGCTCAGGCAGCAATGATAAATGAGGCTGAAAGCGGGCGGTCTTTCTAGCCGACCTGCGGGCCTCACCGATAGGAGGGCGGGCTCGCAGCTCGTGTGAGAAGTTAGTGTGAGCTCATTCACACATGTGCTTCTGCTGCTTGTGTTAATATTAAAGAGACACTGATGACAAATTGATGTTCGCCTGCATCGATGAGGTATCGCGCTCTAACGACAAAGACGGTTACTTCACTGAAAAAGTAAGCTTTTGTAAGTTATAAGTAGCAGTATGAACCAACTAGCCCACACCAAGGTCCTCTTAGTAAGATATAAAGGGTCCAAAAACGAAAGACAGATAGTATTGCCGTCTTCGGCCTTTTCCACAAGCAGACTGCGGTGACTTTAAGATATGCTTTGTGCGCTGACCTTCCAGGCCAGGTTGCACTGTTATTTATTTCTGAACGGTAATCCTAGAGTTCTCGGTTTTTCTTTCAAGGGCCTGAACCGACTAGAGGCAAGTTTTTAAATCAACTGCGACATCAATAAACGTGTCTTTCGCTGCCCCGTAGGGATCATGTTAGCGGGGAAAGACCGCAGAATGTTTTTGCAGTTAAAAATACAATACTGTGGTCCAGAATGGCTGTTTATTACATTTTTTTTCTTTTTGCCCCAAGCGGAAAAGATGGAAATACAGTCACGTGACACTATTCATTGCTGTCCCTTTTTCCTGCGCTTCTTTTCGCTTTTTTTCATCTTTACGCCTTCTGTCGGGTTATGGTGCATTTCTCGAGATTTGGCCATGATAGTGCATGCCGTTCACCTTCAAAACCAGGAAAAGAGACCTCGTTCACTGCGCGTCATCACAACTCCCAATAAAGGTGTTGCAAGGGCCCATCGTATACGAGCGTGAGCGTGACTTCTGGCTTCTGGGACCGCATTCCGAGTTTGCGTCATAATCGAAGCCACCAATTATGGCCTCACCTGATGGTCGGAACGCTGGAGGAGGATTGCAGTTCGATTGCGACTGTGAACGGCGGTAGCGTGTCACTTCAACCCCTACTATTGCTCTTTTCGAGAGAAACGGAACGCGGCAGGAGAAAAAACACCTGCCACATTTTTAGTTGTGCATCAGATGCCATAGTAAAGAGGCAATAAAAGGTTGCGTCATTCGCCCAGTGGACATCGGTGCATAAAAGAATATCTCAGATAATCTTTTCCGCACTGAAAAGGCTAGAAGTGTGCTTAAAAAAGGGGAAAAAAACGCACGCAACTACGCATGGCTTTGCGGTGACAGATGTAGCCGCAGATCGCCAATGGTAAATGAAAGACAGCTACCTTGCTCGCACAACACTGCGTTTTACATTCATCTTGAAGGGAAAAGCGAGTAGAGAGGAAAGTTTGTAGCGTGCACACACTCGCTGCACAATGCGCGCTGGCTGCCGTGCTGAGCCCCCAACACGCCGTGACGACTTGCCGTCCGCAACATCGCTGAACGAATGCTGCTGCTGTGATCGAACCATTGTGCAGTCGGTAAATTACGTTTTTCATTCCTTCTATGCAGGTAGTGCTAGAACCGCGAGATGCTGCTGTTAGGCGTTTCATTTTCCTGCAGTACATAAATAAGGGGGATCACGTAAAAAAAATTCCTTACTGCGTTTCTCTTCATGTATGCGTTGAGAGATTTTGCAGACGAAGTTTTCAGAGGTTCTCCATGGCGTAAAGCGCACGTGTGCCCAATGACGCCTCAAAATTAACTTTCCAGCTAACTGGTGTACTCAGTACAGAGCCACAGCACCGCGGCTATCGAGAACTGCAAGGGACGCCGAAAAACCACCTCTGGCATGGCAGACGACACATCGCTCACGGTCATGATACATGACGCTTCAACAACTATTAGAGAGTTCAAAAATAACTAATGCACATTTGCGCACAGTAAAACCAAGCATTTTTGGGGGGCATTATGCTTTATATTACATCATGCTTATCCTGCATCATTCAACGTACGCATACGCAGATGCGACGATAACAGCTGCGGTATTGACGCCATCTCATTTGAATGAAGTGAACAATTTCTGCAACAAACCGGTGCGCGTTAGGCCCCGAAACTACCGAATCGTCCAACGACATAATAAACAGGCCAAATTTATCGTCCTTCCAAGGTGTTACAGGCACGACAAGAGAAAGCTAAAGGCCCGCAACAAAATTATCGCCAGTCGACATACCAAACAACGCAGTAATACCGACGAGTACACTCCGAAGCGAGGAGCTCCGCTTCAGATTTTTTAGAAGGCAGCGCAAAAATACGGACGAGGGACGAAGAAGAGGACACAAAAAGACGTACACGAGCGCTGCTACCAACTGTTTTCGGAGTTCACCGCCATGTTGACTGTTACCTCAGTGGGGTCCTTGAGCACCTGCTATTCAGCGTACGCTATGTGTGTGCCGTCACCGTCAGGTTTCGTCGGCTGTTTTGGATGCATTCGAGCCGCCACATCCTCTTCAGGCGTTTCGACCAATCAGGAGCAGCCGGTGTTGCCGATTATGACGGTTTCGATTATGACAAACTCGAAACACGGGCCAGGCTATTTTACAACAGGCACGCAATGAACAACGTCAGTTATATCAAATGTGCGTATACTTAGATATCTCATTTTCAGCCTGCTTCATCTGCGTCTGTAAACATTCCGGTCACTTTTATGCAATCGTTAAAAAGCATAGGAGTGCATGTGAAGGCCACGCCTCTGCCGTTGCAGCGGCAAGCGTGTGGAAATATTGGGGACAGCCTTCAGCCCCGCACTCCTGTTCTGCGGATGCAGCGTTTCCGTCGGCTAACCGCGGAGGGGTTCGTGCTCAGGGAACAAAGGGAGGGACGACAAAGCGTGAACACTCATGTCCTATTTATTACACTTGCAAATAATACACCAAGTGGGCTAGCTAGCTGCAGAACATCAACGAGGCATTCGTCGCGAAATAGAAGGCTGCGCTAATGGCGACTCACATGGAGCGAACGTGCGCTGCGCATTTTGTGCGGCGCAGCGGAACGCCGATGCACCGCCGCTACGCTGCAAAAACAAGCGGCGGAAAACGGGCGGCTGCCGCCAGGAGTTCAGTGTTGCTAGAATCTACGTCTCTATATTCTCGGTAAAATGCAGTCAAAACTGTTTTCATTTTGCGATGAATGACTTATTTATCAATGACAGCGGCGATGAGTAGTTATTTTTAAAGATTAATCTTCATCTGACCCTTACTGTTTTTTCTTCATTACAACATTTCTGCCGCTGCTATCACTGTGCGCCCAGTAACATTTACTTGCTCGGTGATTTTAATTTTCCTCAAATAGATTGGGTAAATTTGACTTCAATTAATACTCTTGCTACAGAATTCATTAACTTAACTGTAGATTTCAACCTATTTCATGTCATTAGACAGAATACCCGTGGTTCTAACATACTAGATTTAGCATCAGCCACCGCTCCTGACACCATAGGGCCGGTTATGTACCTTGATGGATTTAGCCACCATAAAATGCTGCTGTTTGAAATTGTAGTTCCTAGTTTGTTTTCAGGTAAAACAACAAAAAGGATTAGAGATTATAGTAAAGCAAGATATGGTGAGATTAATACCAAATTTACCAAATTTTTTAATGAAGTATGTTTGCCCGTAAGTAGCCAGCGATCTACCGAAGACAACTGGTTGCTTTTCAAAGACAAACTCTCGGCGCTGATAGACAAGCATATTCCGCTAACTTCAATAACTAATGACAAAACTAATCCATTGTTCAACACGCCCTCCGTCAATTACGAAATAAAAAGAAGCGCTTGTATCGAAAAGCTAAATCTGCTTTATCTCCGTCCTCATTGGATAGCTAAAAACAGTGCCTGAAGGCATACTGTTCCGCTATTACTGCTGCCAGAAACAAACATTTCACTCATGATCTCCGTTCACTTTGGCAGACTAATGCTAAGAAGTTCTGGCAAAGTATTTCTCCCGAATGTAAACCAGACTTCATACAACTACACAATAGTGATGGGTTGCCGCTAGATGACACTGAATGTCCGAATGTGTTTAATAGATTTTTTGCCTCATTATTTATTGTGGAAGATCACTCCAGTATGCCTATTGTTCCCGACTCTGACTACCGATTCATGGAGCCTATCAGCATTCGTGCCGAGGGTATTGCATCACTGATTAAAAACCTTAAGTTATCCTCATCTGCCTGAGTGGACGGCATAAACTCCAAGATTCTTAAAAACACCATATCGATTTCCATCCTGATTTTGTCATATATTTCAGCAATCTTTATCATCCGGAGAACGGCCTACTAACAGGAAAATTGCCAAGGTCATCCCTGTCTTCAAAACCGGTATCAAAAGCTCACCTGATAACTATCGCCCTATCTCGTTAACACGCATATGCTGTAAATTACTAGCACATATTATTGCTTCCTACATTTACAACCATCTAGAACGTAATCACTTTTTCTTTTCTAATCAGCATAGTTTTAGGAAAGGCTACTCGTGCGATATCCCGCTATTTGAATTTACTGCTGGCTTGCATTTTAACATGGACGATAATCAGCAAACAGATTGCATTTTTTTAGATTTCTCAAAAACATTTGACAGAGTTGCACACGGCCGGCTCTTTGCTAAATTATCAGCCCTTTCTCTTGATTGTCTTACATTGTCTTGGCTTCGTAACTTTCTCTCATTTCATCAACAATTCATTGTTGTCAATGGGTCTTCCTCATCACTATGTGATGTAACCTCTGGTGTACCACAGGGAAGCGTACTTGGACCCTTGCTTTTCCTAATTTACATAAACGACCTTCCTAATAACATTTCATCCCGTTTACGACTTTTCGCAGATGGCTGTGTTGTTTAAGTCATGTCAAGTCAACTTTATTCCAGACATGTAAAGAAAATCACACGGCTGAGGAGTAGGGAAAAAAAAGCCGCAATATCACTTCAGAGACTGACCACCTGACCCTTCAAAATGATCTTAGCATTGTTGTTAATTGGTGTAAAAAGTGACACAAGACCCTAAACCCTACTAAATGTAAATCTATGACATTTAGCAGAAAACATGATATGTCTAACTTCAACTACTCTATTAACTACACCTTCGTATCCCATGTTATGCCTTACAAATATCTCGGAATTCAGTTCACTCCAGATCTTTCATCGTCTTGTCACATTTCAGTTGTCTGCAACAAAGCGTCGAAGACACTGGGTTTCATTCGCCGTAACCAGTGCAACTCTCCTAGCTCCGTTCGTAAGCTCGCATACCTAACCTTTGTGCGACCCCAGTTGGAATTCCTCTCATCTATATGGTCGCCTCATCAAAAATATCTCATTAAAATGCTTGAGGCTATTCAAAACAAAGCGGCCAGGTACATTGCTAGTAATTATAGTCCCCTCGCCAGTGTCGCCCAGCTTAAAACCCCTAATAATTTGCAGATACTCGAAATTCGTCGTTCACTTTCACATCTCTGTTTACTTCATATGTTTACACCCGCCCCCGTTTCTGCCCCTAGAATCACTTTTCCGCTCCTCAGCGCGCTTGTATAATCCTCTCAGTTTCAATCGTATATATGGCAAAACTCAATCATTTAATTCGTCGGCCTTACCTAAAGCAAACAGGCTCTGGAATGCTCTTCCTGACAACAATACCTCCTGTCCTGGTCCTGTAGAGTTTAAAACGACCCTATGTATGCATTTATCCCTTTAGTATTGTTTCAAATGCTTTTCTACAGTTTCAGTTGCAGTTTCAGTTACCACTGTTTTTGTTTGCACCTGACTACTACCTGTTCGCATATTCGCGTTTCGCAGTTCTTTCGTATTTTCTATTGTTTTGTTCAGATGTTATTTTTGCTTCGTTTTAAACAATCTGTGTTCGTGTTTTTTGCCTTGTACCGCGTCCTTTGTACCGTTATTGTTGTTTATTATTTCTGAATATTCCTTTTCCTTGATGCCCCCCTCACTCAATGCTCTTCGGGGCATGTGAGGTATCAATAAATAATAAGTAATAAATATTAACGCGGAGCAATCGCTTCGGCAGCTGACACTGTGCCGTGGTAATCGTGATCAGTGCCAGCCGAAGCTACCGAAGCTGCAGGAGGCGACGGCGTGTTTGTGGAAGCTTTTTGTGGGCGGATACCTCGCCATGGGATGCGTGCGGAAGATTCTGATGAAGTTGTTGGTCTAGAGAAAAAAGAGCAACAGAAAAAGAAAAAGAAAAGGAGGTTCTGAGTGCATCCGGTGTGGCAAAAAAAAAAAAAGTCTGAAGGAGAGTATCACACCGCGGTGAGAACGCCTCTGCGCACGTTGTTTGACGCGCGTTCATATTGAACAGTCAGCGAGTTGAAATTTACACGGAATTCGCTCTCGATTGCCTGTGTGGTAGTTCACAATCTATGTCTTTTCTACGACTCCCCATTTCCGCGCCACTGTTGTGTAGTAGCAATGAACTGACATTTTGTGCGCAAGTGATGAGTATGAGCTCACCGGTGACTCGGCGAGTTCACACTCATGCATTAATTCTCCGAGTCTCCTTTTCGCGTTTGCTAAAGAACAGTTACATAGGGCAGCGAAGGAAGTGATCTGTCTTTTTTTGTGCCTTTCAATTTTGTGCTGAATTATTGCTGAAAGTTCAGATCTACGAAATTCCCCGCAGCCCGCACGCCGGGGGGGTTGGGGGGGGGGGCTCAGCTACTTATCACTTCCAAGTAGCGAAGTTTATTACTAATATAACTGCGCCTGGAGGAGCAGCTGGGAGCATGAGAAAAATAAAAAACTAGCACCCTGAGCATCCAATTTGAGATGAGTGCCCGAAGGAATTGCTGTTTATAGACTATGATTTTTTGCCGCCGCAGCCTTAAAGGCAAAAACAGTGTCTCCTTAAAGTCCTAAATAGGAACAAAGGCACAATGTGCCCCACTGTCTCCTATGCTTCATTGCAGTAATTTTCATTAGCTCGAGATAACAGTGAAAGTAATTTGTGGAGCTTCATGAGGTTAAGCTGCCTCAACAGTGCTTGTTTTCAGGTGCAATGAGCACAGCATTAGCACTCAAGATATGCTTAGAATTAAAACCATGCATCATGTGGAGCTTTTTTTTTAGTTGTAGGTGAGAGAGCCCTCCTTTAAGCTTCAAATTTCACAGACTGAGGCCACAGAAGTTCGATAAGTTGCATCGCATCGTTAAGAAGCCCTTAACAGAGGTGTTACTTTGCCGTAAGCCCTTGAACTCTGAAGAGAGGCTAGCCATCACTCTCAGGTGCAGTGAAAAACTTTGCAATATTATGAATTATTCAGGAGTTATTGCGAGCAATATTTTTCTGTTGGTCTGCAGGCACCTTTCTTTTAGGAGCCCCAATCAAATATATAGCCTTAGGTTTCAGGATTGGTATAAAGACATGCCGAACAGTGACTCATAATACCTGTCGAGTGCTGTGGAATCACTTGAAGGACATACACATGTCGCTGAGTATACACCTGCAGAAACACCGCTTTGCACTTCTGGTGTCTTAATATTTCAAAAATTGTGATTTTCTCGGCCATTGAAAATTTATTGCGAGAAAGCCAAGGCCCAGAAAGATTTATAAGTGCGTCCAAGAAGTGCTGCTCTGTTTATAGCAGAAACGTCAAAGTGCCATTATGATATCTTTCCTTCTTTCACGAAATATTGTATCCTGTTATCTTGCTCCCTTTTGCCCATAAATATGTTTGAATTTTTCCTGGTTTGTTGTTTTCTATGTTACAGTTAATGTTGATATTTACTAGTTACATAGCACCACGCGAAATTTGGAAGTGCAGTACATATTTTGTAAGGGTGCCCACTGTCCTTCCAGGCACCAGCAAATGATGAATGGCAAGAGATTTCCATCATTTTTTCCAAGCCGAGAAATTTTCCAAATGGCTTGGGTGCCGTGGACGGCAAACATGTACAGATCATGGCGCCACCCAATTCAGGAAGCAACTACTTCAAATACAAGGTATGAGCTGCTATTTTTTTAGTGCACATTTTTGTAGTTGGTTCCTGTGTATGATAAGGCCAAATACAATGAGTCTGTTCTAGCACAAACAGAAGAAAGAATTACCCAGGTTTTCTTGTATCTTCAAGTGAGAAGGGAGTAATCACTCACTACCATCTATCTAGGTGCAGCCATGCGACTGCAATAGAAAACTGTGCAGATTTCTCAGAAACTCTGCCGCTGACTGAAAAGAAGTTTTGCTTCAATTATGATAATAGGTAATTACTACGTTAGTACCAATCACCTTCACCTTTTGGCATTTCACTAAGCATTGGAGCAACATCATTCTAGTGACGCATGTTCTTCACGCCCTACACGCTTTTTGGGAAAGTACGCAATCTGCGTTAGCATGGACCAAGTTTCTCCTACCGACAACAGTCATTGAGCAGTCACGGAGCTGCTGATATTCTGAAGTCTCATTTTACCTATTCTGCGTATTTTAGAACGGTAGAGCTATTGTATCAGCAGAAATTACATTTTAGTTGAGTGAATAACAATTA
The DNA here is from genome assembly GCF_052857255.1 of Amblyomma americanum. NCBI lineage: Eukaryota > Metazoa > Arthropoda > Arachnida > Ixodida > Ixodidae > Amblyomma > Amblyomma americanum. The sequence goes on along the minus strand of NC_135505.1, from coordinate 15,201,031 downwards.
CATGTTTATCCTTCATGGCAGTAGTTGATGCTAATTACAAGTTCGTCATGGTCGACGTAGGTGCCCCAAGACGCCACAGTGATGGTTTTTTTTTTTAAAGCATGCACATTTGTAAAGCGCCTAGGGCGGGAATCCCTTGACATTCCAGGTATAGCAAAACTACCGAGCAGCCCTAAGGGCCTCTTGTGTGTTAGTAGGTGATGAAGCGTTTCAATTGAGACGAGACTATGCGGCCATTTCTAGGAAGGCACATGGACTGCTACACAGATTGAGCAATTACAAATTGAGCAGAGCAAGGTAATTTAGGCCCTCATTATTTTGTACTCCGCTTGAGATTGCTCGAGAAAGGTGAAAAAAAGTTATGTTTTGAAGATTAATGAATTTATTGCATCTGATGCTTCGTTCAAGGTGCTTTTAGTACTTTCGCTCACACGGCAAATGCACCAAAAGTTAACCCGTCTTAACCCATTTAGGTGTGGCTGTTAGAGAAGCGTATTAATTTGGCACTAGCCTATTAAACTTCACTGTTTCGGTGCTTATTTGAAGTTTTTTCAAGTTTCAGCCTTCTTTATCTTTTGTTGCCTACTGTCTCTTGCCTCATTTATTTTTAGTAGTGTAAATTCCTCTTCTGTTGTATACAAAACTGACTTTATATGTTTGCAGCAAGGGATGACAGAAAGTTACGTCGGCGAATGATATTAAGAAGTTTGCAGGCATACGGTTGGCGCTACAATGGTCCAGCCGGTTTAAAAGACGACTCGCGGCAACTTACGCGCATTGCGCGGGCAGAAGAGATTCAGCGCAGTCTGCGCACAGTCTGCAGTCTGCGCACAGTGGTAAAATATAATCGTTCACACCAGGCAATGAGGTCTGTCGGGTTCTCCTACGTCACAAGGGGATAAAAGAACTGAACAAACTCTAATTGTTTTTTTTTCTTTTGCATTCAGTACCTGCATCGCCATTAAGGTATTACAGCGGGGGGCATTAAAAAAAGACCAAACGTTACAAATATATGTGCTCAGAGTGCGGTCAAAAGCATTGAAAGATGCAATTTGCGCGGAATCAGTCATAAGATTCCAGACACGTGCTGTCTGGACAAAAAAAAAAGCCCCAAAACACTGCCCTTAAAAGGAAGTTCCCTGACCCGCAAAAAGTGATCCTTGTTTGGGATATATAAGAAGGTGTTTTCATGTATTTCTTTTGTCAGTTATCAGAGAACATAAAATGCCTATTTGGTTCTATAGTTTTCCTTTATTCTGCAGTGTACTTTGCCAGTTCAGTGAGCATATCTATTTCAATCGGCGGCCACATAATTTTTGTACACGCTCACATTCTTTTCGCTATGAGTTGTCCAGAAACTGCAGGCTCATCTTCGTCTCTCTGTAGAATCGCTTCCAGCTTCTCTATTTCCATTTGGTGACTGCTTCTTCTCGCTCTTTTTTGTGAGCGTGGTGGATTTTGCAGCGGACTATTATTTCCACCTGCGGCAGCATTGAAGTTGCTGCTTGGTGCAGCAGCAACTGCTTCCTCGAGTATAGCATCTTCGGTGTCCTCAGGCGAAATGGGGTAGTAGTCTGTAAACTGCGAAGAGAAAAATGCAATCTGTAGTCGTTATCAAACAATGCTGCACATGCTACATGCTTCATTAGGCATTGCAGAGATTTTTTCCCGTACTTTTTGTAGTGCACACATCTGATTCTTTCTGATAGACGACTCAGAAGTCATTCAGAAGCTTCTGAGTACCAAGTCTACGCTATTGCACTTGTGGTTCCTCAAATGGAGCTACTTACTAGTGTTCTCATTGTAGGCTGTCAATAGTCAACCTTCACAGGTTGCTTCGGCTTTGACCCCACTTCCTCCAAAGTTGCTTGCTAATTTCAGGCAAGGAAAAACGTAATGTTGTTCAACCAAACCACTGACTACAACAAACATTATTTATAATACGCTCCTGCTATTATCTACCAAACCGTGGCATAAAAATTCACAATGTTCTCGTTCATCAGAAAAAGTCAGTTCTTTTCTGATAAAACTACTGCACCTGATAACCGGGGCAATCACCTATAGCATATTGCCAGCGTTCTTCATCTCGATCGTCGCATCCCGGCGAGTGCTGGCACCACTGCACCTTGGGGCAACCGCCCGAAATTGCGCATCGTCCTGCACTTTCTCGGCAAACGCCCAGGCTCACCGCTGTATAGAAGCGGCGAGTGGTGGTGGTCCATCAAGCAGCCGCTTATTCTTTGTTTTCGACAAGGCGTCTGGGCTCCGTTTCCTCGTAGACACCGGAGCCGCAGTTAGCGTTGACCCACCCTCGTCGACACTTCCGAAGAATCGCCAATCTGCATTTACGCTGCACGCCACCAACAAGACCACCATTGCAACTTACAGTGAACGTGCTCTCACTTTGAACATTGGACTCCGGTGTGTTTTACGATTGAATTTCCTCGTAGCTGACGGGGCTTACCCGATTGTTGGAGCAGATTTTCTTCGTCGGTTTGGCCTCCTCGTGGGCATTTCTCCCAAGCGTCTTGTTGAAGCTACGACTGACCTCGTGTTACAAGGTATAGCGTCATCAGCCGTCCTGCGCACAGTTACTAACAGCCCGCCTTCATCGGTCTATTAGTAATTACTGAACGAGTTTCTAAGCTTGCTTCCCCCGTTCAACTTCTTGCTACCCGTAACGCACGACGTTACCCATCACGAAATCACCACAGGGCACCCTGTCCATGCTCGTTCACTATGCCTAGCGCCCGATCGACTCAAGATTTCCGGAGCCTAGTTTGACCAAATGCTCTAGCTTGTACGACCATCATAAAGTCCTTGGGCATCTTCACTCCGCATGGCGCCAAGGAAATGCCTAGGTGACTGGTGACCCTGCGGTCACTACCGGGCTTTGAACAACGCCGCCGTTCCCAATCTCTATCCCCTGCCTAACATCGCAGACTTTACTGCACCACTGCACGGAGCAACCATTTTTTTTTGAAGATGAACCTCGTCAAAGCGTATCAGCAGATACCTCTTGAGCCTTCAGACATTCCCAAGACTGCTATCATAACGCCGTTTGGCCTTTTTGAATGCCTGCGGATGCCCTATGATCTCAGTAACGCTGATGAAACTTCACAGCGTTTTGCTGACACACTTACCCGAGGTATTCCTTTCTGCTTTGCCTACATCGATGATCTTCTCATCTCTAGCCGCGACGCCGACGAGCACATTTCACATCTCCGACAGGTTTTCGAACGACTGGCTGAGTGCAGCCTGATCGTCAACAAGGCCAACTGTACTTTCGGCTTGCCTAATATTCGATTTCTTGGACACGAAGTGGATCGTCATGCCATCCGGCCACTGCTTACTAAAGTGCAAGTGATTCCTGATTTCCCACAGCCTACTTCCATACGAAAGCTTCGAGAGTTCCTGGGACCGATCAATATTCATCGGCGTTTCATTCCCCGCTGTGCTCAAGGGATTCGACCCCTGACTGACCTGCTACAGGGTAACAAGAAAAATTCCTTTCCCATTACACGGTCTGGTGAGGAATCCAGCTCTTTCGAAGCTGTTAATACACAGCTCGCTTACGTCACCCTTCTTGTTCATCCAGGACCTGATGCGCCACCCTGCCTTATGACAAACGCATCTGATGTGGCAGTTGAAGTCGCCTTACATCAGCGCATTGACGAATCGTGGCAGCCGCTAGCCTTCCTTTCGCGCAAAATCTCCCCCACGGAAAACCGCTACAGCGCTTCCGGCCGCGAGCTATTAGCTGCTTACATGGCTGTTCGCCAATTGATGCATTTCCTTGAAGCTCGGTATTTTTTCAATCCACCAACCACAAGTCGTTGACATCTGCCATCAAATCTGCCAGCCGCAAGTTTTCATCCCGTGAAAGTCATCACCTTGCGTACATCCCGGAATTCACTACGGATATCCGATATGTGCAAGGAATTGCGAACGCTGCAGCTGGTGCGCTCTCTCGGCTAACATTGTCCGTATCGTGTGCCGCATCACCAACGCCTGTCGATTTCAGTGTCCTAGCTGACGCGCAAGCACAAAACACATAAATCGCCAAGTTTCGTCTGTCCTCTGGAGGGCTCAGCCTTCGTGAAGTTGCGCTTCCATCCTGCACAGTTCCCTTGCTACGCCACCTTCTTACTGGCAGCCCACGACCTTTAGTCCCGGTTCATTTTTGTTGCGCGGTTTTTCGACTCTCTGCAGGGACTCTCCCACCCTGGAATCCGCGCCACTCAGCACCTTGTCACTCGGCGTTTCGTCTGGCCGCGCATCAACAAGGACATTCGTGCGTGGTCCCGCAGTTGTTTGGCTTGCCAGCAGTCCCATATTCATCGCCAAACCTTGTCTTACGGTTTCTTCGCACCACCTTCGGAGCGTTTCGATAAGGTTATACTGAATTTTGGAACCATGGCCTTCATCAGGCGGAAACACCTACATGCTGATGTGCATTGACCGTTTTGCTCGGTGGCCAGAGGCGTTTCCCATTCACGACATCAGGAGCGAAACCATCGCTAAAGTTTTTGTTTCGAGTTAGGTGTCATGTTTTGCGGTCCCTTCTACAATATCCACCGATTGCGATCGACAATTCGAGTCTTCCCTTTTCAAGAACCCCATAACCTTGCTAGGAATTTCACGGATTCGCCCCACAGCCTATCACTCCATTGCAAATGGCATGGTCGAACGTTCTCACCGGACCCTGAAAGCGTCCTTGAAGGCGCAACCCGACACGGTTAGCTGGACAGTTTCTCTGCCTCTTGTTTTGCTTAGCCTTAGAGTTACCTTGAAGCAGGACATCAAGTGTACACCTGCCGACCTAGTCTACGGTTAACAGTTCCGCCTTCCCGGAGAACTGCTCAACGTTTCACCCGCCTCGCCCTGCCCTGATCCCTCCCAGTACGTGGTGCAACTGCGCTCCACGGTGAACAATCTTTGTGCCCCGAAATGTCGCCTACAACCCCGTGTCTCTCAATACATCCCTGCCGATTTGGAGACGACAACGTGAAAGCCCTTGCAGCGCCCTCACGATGCCCGTTTCGCATCATCAAGCGCAGTGACAAGTTCTGCACCCTTGATTTGCCCGGTAGCCATGATTCCGTGTCTATTGACCGCCTAAATCTGCCATCGTTGAAGACCGGCTCCCCTGTGAAATTCCCATTCCCGACCACGCCATAACTGCCGTCTCCGTAGCCGCCGCCTCACGGCATTCTCCGTCCAGCACCAAGAAATGCTCCGTATCGTTCAGGCTGCCGCCTTTTAACGGGGTACTTCACTAGCAGGGGCCTATATAGGAACACAGAACAGAGCCATGCCGGCGCCATCCTTGATCTCCTGTTCGCGCAACGAGGGCACGAGAACCGAGAGCCAGTAGGTCGCTGTCCTCCACTCGCAGCGGAGCACTCTGGAAGTTAATACTTAATACAGTTCATTTTGTAGATTTTGCGTGTACAGGTGTTTTCTTGTGTTTACAAAATTATTTTTCGTAAACATGATCCCGCTACGTCTACAGGGGCTTCCGACTTATCGGCTGGGTCAGGGGCGCAACTTCGGAGGTATCGGCGGCGAACGTTTGTATGCGCCGACAATGGCGGCCGGGTCTTCCCGTGAGCGACACATTCTTGGGGCCGAGCCAGCACCGGGGATTTTCTGGGGCAGGTGCCGAGAGCGCGCGTTTGCTGCGCTCGCTTGGCTGCCTGGGACCAGAAGTCCAGCGGCAAGGCATGGCGGATCCCCGTGTGCCTGGAGTGGAAGGCGGCGAGAGAGTGCTTCTCCAACCGCTCCTTACGCTGGCCGGATCCCGAAGAGGCTCTCACCGGCTCCGCGGAGGTCCTCGTAACCTTCGAGGTGGTGCTCTCATCGCTGTTTCCGCTTCCCCCATGAGGGAGACTTCCCTCCTCTCCCAGCCGGTGCTGTCCTGACACACGATGATGAAGATCGTCGGCTGCGTCAAAACATAGGGAAGAACAGGTGTTCCACAAGCGCCAGTACGTAGATAGCGCGTGTGTCATCCTTAACGTTTAATATTTGCTAAATGGCCCTCTAGCCCTTTAAGTGTCGCTGTGCGTGTTATAAGTTTCACGGAGGAATTGCACACTTATGAAATCGTAGTTGTTTGGAATTAGTCGCGCTTCCCTTCATTTGAAGCCTTCACCCAGAAATATTGTTTTACATTTTCAGACGCACTCTAAATGGCCACCTTAGACTTGTTTTACGACCGTTATTTGCGAAACTTAACCCCCTAGCGGCCTTGGACGAGCCACGTTCATCACGCATAAAACGACTTCTATTCCTGGCTCATGACGAGTCTAGCTTGTGTCTCTTCTTCCACTCTGTGGCTGGTTTAAGGCAAGTAGGGCTCGTCCAAAGCATTTTTTCTGGTTGGCCGACAGATTGAAACAGATTTACGAAAGACTATTCTGGTACGAATTTCGCAAAAAAAATTGAGTCTGTTAGGAGTTTAACCCCTAACGTTAACTCACTCACGATAACTCCATGCGTTTATTGCTTGTGGCAAAAATTAATCTTATGACTTTCTTTTTGCAATGGTGATGCTTGCCCAGCAAGAAAAGGCGCGTCCATTCCAGAGGAAATTGAAAATTTTCTGGCCCTTGGTTCAAAACTCGTGACACCTACACCAAAACAAACACAGAAGTGCCTGTTTGAAGTAAAAAGCTCTGTAGTCTCACGTCTAGGGTCTTCGCAAAAACAGCTTGGCTTAGTGCACCTTATTTGTGAAATCTGCGGAGGCCTATTATAACATAGAAAAACTTCGTTTTCAGTGAATGCAGTGCCTTCGTCATTAAACAGCGGTGTAATCTAACGATACAAGCCTCTTTAACTCTTCCTAAGCATCTTTGAGAAGTGGCATCATTTTTTCGGCGCTCTCTGGCAGCCTCGTACGCGCAGTGCAAGGGCCTAGTCAGCCTCGTTAGTGCAGTGGCGTTTAGTGCAATAGCCTTTGAGTTGTCTCCACACCAAACCACCGCTGCTGTCCGACAAGCAAGAATTTCATTTGAACTAGTTGGCTGTAGCATGACACGGTTTACGCAAAACCGTACTGACACTTACAGACGGAGACAAAAACACACAACACAGGACTGGCGCCAACTTCCAACTAAGTTTATTCATGGAAAGAAACCACTTCATAACCACAAGAGCCGGCAAAAAGATACAAGCAAAAAAGATAGAAAGGGTGACTTAGGAAAGGCACACGTGCCAAAAAGGGCTAAACCAATGATTGCAACGGTAACAATGACCCCAACTAAGAAAGCTCATCTCTTCTTCTGACAGCGACCCAGATGGCTTGCTTATGAAGATATGGCCCCTCTGCTTGATGTCCTTTGGTCTTTTCTTTGGTCCTTTTGGCACGTGTGCCTTTGTTAAATAACCCTGTGTATCTGTTTTGCTTGTACCTTTTGCCCCTTCGAGCTGCTTTTTCCATGATTAAACTCAGCTGGAAGTTGGCGCCAGTCGTGTCTTGTGTGTCTCCATTTTTTAGCGCCAGTACGCTTTTGCGTAAACCATGTCTGCTGTCCGAGATGGGTCGAAAGAGGTCAAGTGAAGTTCTGACGTGATCATAACTTGAGCTCCATGGCAAGTGGCAATCTGGCTACCGAAATCTGAACAACCTGCCCCTCGTGAAAGTTCGAAATTAAACTAATGACTAATGGAGAGAGGTCACGCGTGCTTGTGACCAAAGCAGAACCTGGCCAATGGGTATTGAGCAACCTAACTTCTAGACAGCAACACAGCCGGAAAACTGAGCCCTTAAAAGTTCACTCAATAGTGTATTCTGCTAATTTCCTTTGAGAGGGTAAGCATATCTCGTTTTTAAAACCATCTGCAACCAGCAGCTATCACGATCTTAATGTCCAACATTTTTTGCCCCTACAAAAGTTTTCAAGTGCAGCTTTTTACCGCGTGCCATGGAGAGTTGGAACTCCTTGCATGACAACATTCGTGCATTATAAAAAAGTCGTTTTTTTTTTGGGGGGGGGGGGGGAGGAAAAGACGCAGTATCTGTCTCACATATCGGCGGACGCCTGAACCGCGCCGTAAAGGAAGGGATAAAGGAGGGAGTGAAAGAATAAAGGAAGAAAGAGGTGCAGTAGTGGAGGGCTCCGGAATAATTTCGACCACCTGGGGATCTTTAACGTGCACTGTCATCGCACAGCACACGGGCGCCTTAACCGGACCGCGGCGGCTGCGTTTCGATGGAGCCGAAACGCTGAGGCGCCCGTGTGCTGTGCGATGTCAGTGCACGACTTTGCGTCGGCAGTTGAGTCGTAGCGTTGTATGGTGTTGTGTGCAGCGTTTATATTTGTAATCCTTGTCATGTACCCTTTTATGCGTGAAATTGTGCCACATTTTATGCACCCTATCCGGCTATAGCCCCTAGAATAGGGCTGCAGTATATTCATACAAATAAATAAGTGATAAATGAATAAATAGATAATCAAAATAAAAACCAACAAAAATGCGGCATATGTCAATGTGGGCACCTTCAAAGCATAGCGGGTACCAGCTACTGCAGCTGGCAGTCCCAATATGCCGGTGGATGAACCGACAGTTGCAAAGGAACCGACGCTCACACACAGGTTTTGAACAAAAGCTGCGATAAATGTGAAATTCAATGCAACTGCATGGCACACTTAGGGTGACTTAAGCGCCCCCATAGTTTTTTTTTTTCTCGGGTCACTTCCGTTAAAGAGCGGCTGGAATCTAATGGCGATTTCCATTGGTCGTGCTGTAGCAGCTTTTCTTGCTCCGCGACGACGAATACGAGTTCCACTGGTCGACCTGGACCGACTGCGCGAATTCCGCTGGTCGCTTGGAGCAACTCCGTTCCGCACGGAGCGCACTAGGTTGATACGCCGGCCGGCGGCTGATCTCACCGGAACTTGTAGTCGGCGATGTCGTCACTTCCGAAACACACAAATGATTTTCAGTTATTTTTAGCGCGTGCAGGAATGTCAGCGGGAAACATTGAGCGCTGTTTCGCGCGCGCGCGTATGTCGTCTGCGTCCTGCATCATAGCGATTACAACTCTCCATTATGGAATCGTATGGAATGGCAATAGCCCTCGCGTTGTCTGATGAGAGCTCGTCGGAATTTGAGTTCGCGCACTCAGGCAGCAGCAGTGACAACGAAAAGTACCTCTTCGAAGCATTTTTCGAGAAACATTTCGCAGAAGTCCCTGCGAAGCGCCCTAAAGTGATAAACTACATCACTAATGTGGTGCACCTGTACTCTGACGATTTGGTAAGTACGTACGCTTCTCTGTACATGAAAGAAAATATGCGGCGAATATGCGCTGAGGCCTTGTACAGCAGTTCATATATATGTTTTTGCACAGTTCTGCAGGAACATTCGTGTGTCGAGGACAGTGGCGATGTTACTCACCGATGGTTTTGAGGCGTCCCCCGTAAACCCTCTTTCCGACAACGGTGGTTCGCCGGCTAAAACAGCTGAGGAACACGTCCTGACTTTCCTTTGGTAAGTGCGCGACGAACTTGATAATTCAGATGCACTGGTGGTGAACCAGTGCGCGCATCAGCTAAGTTAACTGTATAATCAGCTTTAGCAATTAAATGCAGTGTGAACCATGTTTATTCGCGATGTAAACGTTGCGCCAAATAACAGCAAAAAAAGCTTCTGTGCCCGCAGCCTTAGTGTCTGAAGTGAGCAAAGCGCGGCAGTGTTTTAGTTACGGTATGTTGCACCTGTGACTATTTCAATCGCCCACGCGTTTGTGTTCTCAACCATAGTTATATCTGAAATTAACTGCACATGCATGCATAATAAAGATTGTTAACTTCACAGCTATAAAGCCGATTTTTGAAATTCAGGCAATTGACTGAAATTTTTCCATTTAGCATTCTTATCATAACGCAGTTTTTTTCCCCTGCTTTTCAGGTATGCGGCAAATAAGACCTGCCTAAGGGACGTTGCTGGGCGTTTGGGGCTTGACGAGGCGACCGCGTTCCGGATTATTGAGTGCATGATTGAGTACCTGCGAGAAGTGGCCAAGACAGTTATTTCATTTCCAGCCGATTTGGAACAGCTGGCGAAACACTTTGAGCAAGTAAGACTACTCCTCAGAATGTCTTTTAGAATGTTTTATTGCAGGTACAGTGTGTACAGTACAGCTTCTTCGCACAACCGCCCCAGTGACTCCACACCCAGACAACAAAAATACCCAACAGTAGCACCAAAACAAGTTGAACTTCTGCTCACTGTAACCAACTGCAGACAGATCTCTAGGTTAATGCATGTACAATAGAATGGCATATGCTTAAAATACTGATCACTACACACTGTTCATTTGTAGTTATCACAGTGCAGTTAGCGGTCAGGTAAATGCATTGTCCAGTAACAAATGCATCCGAGATTCTATTGACTATTCAGGCACAAGTAGTAAAGTGAAGCGACATGAAAGAAGTATGTAAAGAATGACTGAGCATAAAACAAAAAAAAAGAATACAAGATATACAAGCACTCAATAGCACTATCAAGTTGTACTCAGACAGAAGCATGATCAAAGCAGATCCAATTAGCAGACAGGTAACGTACCCTGATCTGCAGTTGTTCACCTAGCTTGAAAATGCTGTGAATAATATGCAGCTTGCATATTATTTGCTACAAAAACATTGCATATACATGCCACTAGTAAGAAAATTAAAAATATTGTAAAGGCAAACAAAAATACCACTGTGTACAAAAACATTAAATCACAAATTAACACTTCAGCAAGTTGCTAAAAATAGAGACTAGCTTTCAAAGTGCCAGGTTGGTGGCCACAGTATATAATAACAGTTTAATGTGGGAAGCCCTGGGGAAGCAAATCTGTTACGGCATGTATATTGAACTTGTATCATTGCATGTCAAAACACATTTTTATCCAGTTGGTTATGTCTGGAAATAATGCAGCCTTAGAATATGGCCTCATATCAAACAATTCACTAAGTTGAGTAACATATGTACCTTTCAGAGTTGCGTCTCCTTGTTTTTACATTTTTGGTAAGGAGAGGCATACGCGAAAAATACGCCTATGGGTGGTTAAAAAGTAAACTGAGCTTGACCGGACGTTTTTGCTTTTTAATGCAGGTGTCTGGTGTGCCTGGCACCATTGGCTGCATTGACGGCTCATATATTAGCATTCGCTGCCCGGCGAACAAGATCCGGTCAACATATATCAACAGACATATGAGCATCTCACTGACGGCACAGGCATGCTGTGACAACAACAAGAAATTTGTGGAGTAACCCGTAGGAAACCCCAGCAAGATCTATGATGCACGAATATTTGAGAAATCAAGATTCTCAAAAAAGCTTACACGTGTCTGTGCGGATGGAGGATTTCATGTTCTCGGTGATTCTACCTACCCGATCAGAGAGTTTCTATTGACTATTTTTCAAAAATTATGGAAACCTGACTGAGAGAGAAAACACATTTAACATGAAGTCGTCTGCTAGGCGGGTTCGGATAGAGAATGCTTTCGCTGATTTGAAGGGTCGGTTCCGGCAGTTGCTGCATGTTGACTTTTTTGTTGGAGACGAAATGAACTAGTTCATACTGGCATGCTGTGTTTTGCACAATCTCTGCATCGACTCAGGAGACAATACTGTGCCACCGATTACTGATGATGAGTCATCGAATGCAGAGTGGAAGAGTATGCCTCCTGATGACAGTGAAAGCAGCAGTCCATTTACAGCCGCAGAAGCTACACTCCGCCGCCAAGGAGAACTGAAGCGAGAGGAAGTAATGCGAGCCATGATCCTGTGAACAAGAAAAAAACAACCCTTTTCCCACATTTTCGGGCAAAGCTTTTGCAAATATACTCTCAATCTAAACCGAATGCCTTGCGTAGTAGTTCCATTTTTTCTCTGTGCTTTTGTTCTCTTCTTTCTTCCTTAGCTTTTCTTTTTTCTCTGCTTCTGCTTCTCTTGCTGCTTCCCTCTCTGCTCTTTTTTTTGGCCTTCTGCTCCTCTAGTTCTTGAATATTTTGAAAAAATAAATCCATTTCCATCATTCGAGCTGTGCTCTGTCTGTGTCGTCTTTTCTCAGGAACCTCATCTTCTTGTGTGGCTCCTTGTTGTTCAGTGTCCACATAGGTCGGTTTTGAGGGCTCAGGGGGCAATTTCTGGGAAAGAATGCCTTGGGCATCTCTGACAACCTCGGGCTCAAGGCTGTCGTCGAGCCACTTAATTTCCTCCAGTTCATCGTCAAAGGGCACATCTTGCGGTGAATTGCCTGATTTGGTGTTGCTGTCTACGGCAGTTCTTTTTCTTTTGCACAGGGTCTTGTACCTGTTGCAGCACTGCTCTCCTGTTCTCACTACTCCTAGAGTTTTTTCTAGCTCCATGGAAATTTTTTCGAACATTGTTTTTTGTTCCTGAATTTCTTCCGAGGCCCAACTTAAGCAAAGTATGTGGCGTATAAATCAAGAAGTATTTTAGTTTCTCCTACAGTCCATTCGCACGTATGAGCTGGAATAAGAGGCACTAATTAATGCCCAGCCACGCTCACAAGCATCAATGCTTAAACAGGCTCGTTACTATCACGTTAAATTGCCTGGAAATAAACTATTATTATTATATTATTATCATTATTAATGTTCTTATTATTATTATTATTATTATTATTATTATTATTATTATTATTATTATTATTATTATTATTATTATTATTATTATTATTATTATTATTATTATTATTATTATTATTATTATTAATGTAAAGAAATACAATGTCCACATACCACGTGTTCCTTGAATGCCACTTGGCTCTGCCCCCTGAGTGTGGCCATGCGAGGGGCCAGGCCGTCCTTCTGCACCAGGAACTGCAGTGGCGCAAGAAGTTTTCTTTGCTGTTGATTACAGTGCAAATCTTATATGAACTAGCAAGAGGTTGGGTGCTTCAAGATATATAGTAGCACGTCTATGACGGCCAAACGTAGTAGAATACTAGAAGATTGAAAGACACAAACACTGAAAAATAAAAAAGTTCTGTTTGTACTTAAAGTTAAATCAAATATCTCACCAACTGTAAACTTATAAACTGAAGAGTGGAATCTGGTACAAGGCACTAATCCACAAAATCTATCGCGTCAAGCAGTGAGAGACTCAGTTAGCACCCTTCAACCAAAGTAGGTTAGAGCACACTTACTAATTTCTAGTGACACCTCCACATTACCATGCGCTGCTCCTGCCTCTGCAAAAATATTCACACAAAAAGGTTGGGAGGGTATTCCGGACGGTCCAAATATATAACGCTACGATGCAATATGAAGGGGTGTCTATAGTAATATGAAGATGTCTTAACAAGTATTTCGATTGTGGCCGCTGATAGTTTTAGCGTCGCACACCGCATAAGCAGCGCCACAGATAAGGGGCTGCATCTGTTAGTGCCACAACGACGTAAGCAAACCAAAGGATAGAGCCGCAGCGCTTACCCTGCTCCGGCCGTTGCCCCAAATAGAAGCTGACGTGCAGGGTCTGTTTGCAATCGTTGCGCGAGTATAGCAGTCGGTACACACTTCATGCCAGCTGACAACATATTACTGAGTAAAAAATCCAGCTGGGCGCGTTGCAAAACAGTCGCACCGTAGAACGTACCGTACCGTAAGCACTCTGCAGACATGCGATATATATTCATTTATGAAATTACCTAGAGCATAACTGTGCTCCTCATTGCCTACGAGGTTCACCAAAATTCGGTGCACCTCAGGCGTGATATGAACAAAGCGACTGGTAGGTTCCATCGCGAAAGAAGTGCCTGCTCACCGCTATACTCGCCGCATCTCGTCGTCTGCTTACGCCTATTTTGGCGCCATAATTTCCAGACCTCAACTTCCGAAACCAGGACTTCCGCTGCGCCCTCTACATGTTCCAGTGGTCGACAACGGTAGCTGGTAATTCATGACTTGCAGGTAGTCTTAGCGCTCGTCTTGTGTCCCTGTCTTGTCATCGTTTGTCTCGCGTTAAGCCTATGTGCCAATCTTTTTAGGTTTAAGAGAAAGATAATGAGCGACGAGTGGTCTACAGACCTTTCGGGTTTGCCTATATTTCCGGGAGACTTCATGGATACCCATTATGGGTCGAAGACGCAGTCAGAGAGGCACCGGCAGTGTAGCTAGCAATTCAGAACGGAGTAGTATGTGAGACCAGGAAGTGTACTGGACAAGCATATCTTTTCGTTGCATTTTATAATGTCAGACTCGGACTGTTCTTCAGTTGTAGTCCTCTGTTCGTTTCTTTTCTTGTGTCGACGATCATATCGATGAGGTTGAGTCATGGTGTCCACGCCCGAATTGCATGGACGACGCAGTGTCGCGATTGTGAACTCGAATATAAGTATATTCTATGGTGAAACTTGCTATTGATGGTTTTTCTCTAGTGCTTGAGGCCGTCGGATGGTACTGCGTCACCATAGTTTCTATGACCTTCGGTTATGTTGTGCCGTTTCATTGCACACAGATAGCACAAAGCGCAACAATTAGTCGAGCATTAGGGACGTTGTGAGCTGTTTTCACATTTACATAAAACCTAACACGCCTGTTTTAGCGACCTGATCAACCCGCCGCGGTGCTCGATGGTTAAGGCGTTCTGCTGCTGAGCCAAAGGGCTCGGCTGCAATCCCGGCCGCGTGGACTGTTTTTGTAATGGAGGCGTAAAACGAAAACGCCCCAGTGTTCAAATGTCGGCGCACGTTAAAGATCCTCAGGTGGTCAAAATTAATCCGCTGGTGCGCACCTCATGCATGTCCCAAGTCAACACTTCGGCGCGTTTAAAAATAAAAAAACGACCTATCATCGGTGCTGTTGCTCGCATTTCTAAGCTGCACGATAGATGGTGCTCGGCAGAGTGATGGCCCAAACATGACTGCCGATGCTGCAGAGTGGATGAACACCATCTCTTGGGAAATATTATCTTCGTAAAGTACGCGCAGATCGAACAGCCGACTACGAGCGCTGAATGGCCGATTAGTGCGCGGCCTACGGTGTACGCTACTTACTGACAATGGGGTGAAGGTTGATCCGCTGCGGATCCGACCGCCTGTGCCACTTCGCAAACGAAAGAATTCATACGACTTGCATAAAAGCAAAACGAACGCCAAGGATAAAAAAAAAACGGGCACATGAAGCCGAACGGCAGAGGCAAATCTAATCCCACGTGAGAAACCACTAGCTGACCGACGGAGCGCGCCGTAACTACTAGCAGGCAGGTGTGCTCCCCGGCAAATACAAGACAAGCAAACACCTCAGCTTTGGGCCTTTTTAGTGCTGCACATGTTATTTGTTTTATGAATTCGTCGGCGATGAAATTATCAGCTTTCGATCGAAAAGCATTCACCGCCCGCAAGCGGCTTCCCGCCGGCCTCGCATCGTATTCCCAGGAACAAATAAAATAACGTGTATAAAGTTGGCACCCTCATCTTGTTTCCTAGGTTATACTTGGGTCCTATTTTGTGCACAGCAAGGTACAGAGCAGTATTTGGGCATCTTGGACGACGATGGACGCCAACGTGGCATCCAACATTCGAGCTACACTGTTCCTAATTCACTCTCGCCCTGAGCTAGCCTTACCGGCTAGCTCAGTTCGAAGAGCGACTGCTCCGGTGAAGCTGTGGTCCCGGGTTCGAACTGCGGACTAGGGCAAATTTTTCTTTACCTGCGAAGTTTCTGATAAAGCTGTATAGCTTTCCTCTGTAGCCGTATGGCTGCGCTCGGGTGGATGTCAATGTGTAATTACTCCCTTATTACAAATCTACTCCACCTTGGGGGATTCCCCTAAACATTTGACCAACACTATATACTGCAGCATCCGGAATCCCCCAAAATGGCGGAAACGCGCGCGCTCAACGCAAAGGGGCATTAGTTTTTGCATACGGCCTCTGAGAACACGCGGTGAGATAATTTCAAGCAGGACCTCCTTTCAAGGCGACAAAGCTTTTATACACTTACACCGTGTTTAGAAATAAATGAAGTTCGCGGCAGCCGGAATTGACTGGCGGTGAAAAGCACGCTTAGCGTTCGTAGGAATACATGGAAACACAAGTTTCCAGAGCAGATTCCTCATTTCAAAGTGCACCTATGATTTCCTTCAATAACGTATGTTGCCGGGCTAATTGGGCGGGCTAATAACGTATGTTGCCGGGCTAAAGACAGGCGGCTGTCTTTCGTCAAAAATTGGCGCCTGTCTGTCTTTTGTTTCTTTTTGTGCGGGCACTTGTAGCGCCATGTCTTTTTCAAGAACAACCATGATGTCGTCCCTTCGTGAAGAACTACCTAGTTCATCCTAGAAAAGATTCTGATAGTATGAAGCGTCATTTTGAAACCCATGTATTTTTAAAACACCACTTTATTTGCGCGTAGCAGTCGCACGCCGCTGGGGGTACGAGGCGGCAGCGCGTTCCATAGAAACGCGTGTGAACAAAATCACCGAATTATTTTTCTCGTTTGACACAGCACCCATGGGGCCGGCCGTTCGTTAACTGTTGGCAAGTGCTTTGAAGAGTATGAGGAAGTAAGCTGCGTCATTTCCAAGCTATCTTCATAAACATCACGATAAATATGCGTTGTGAAGGCGGACATTGACCCAAAAGCCGCTGTATCTGCCGGGTGTTCCCCCAAATCGCGGAGGCTTTACGTGTAGTTTAACATTTCTGCCACGCAAGATACATTCCGTCGTAAACACTGCCGTTCCATCGGCAGCTAGGTTTACATTGAAGACCGTCCTCAAACAGCACGATAAACGAGCCACGCTGTGTAGCAGGCGACTAACACCATGATTACAGAAATAGATGGCGCTGGCGGAACCCGGAGCCGGAGGCGGCCAGCGCTCTTTTCTGCGGCGCCATCTACTACAGTGCGCGGTTCTATTTCGTGCTCTTTCTATGGCGTTTGAGAAGTGCTTCTTCAGGCAAAGCTGTCGCAGCTGTCTGTTTGGAAAGACTGCATTAGTGAGCAAATGTAGCGCACGGGGCAGCATGTCGGAATACATGAGGAACACCGGCCGGATAGAGCGCCTTTTGGGGCTATGTCCGCCTTCACAATACGCGTTTATCGTGATATATTAAGAAGATAACTTCGAAATGATGTAGTTTACTTCCTCACACTCTTCTTCAATGCACTCGCCAACTATTAAAAAGCAGCCTCCTCCATGGGTGAAACGAGCAAAATATTTCTGAAAGTTTTCCTTACATGTAGTGTTATGGGCCACACTCCGGTTCCTTACGCTCAGCCGGGAATCAGCCTCATGCGCAGTTAACGGGGTGTTTTAAATATACATCGGCTCATAAATGACCCTTCATACTTTCAGAATCTGTTTAAGGGTAATTTGGTCGTTCTTTGTGAAGGGACGGCATCACAGGTGCACTGAGAAATCACAAAATTGTTTTTATAAACTTTTGTTCGATGTTATTTCTAGGGGTGATAAGCATATATTTCACCCCAGTTTTACCCTGTCGTCCCAGCCGCCGTCAACAGAGCCACCGCGTCTTGCTTACCTAACAGATTGGAGCCGACGTTAGGGTGCGTACGAGTAAAGCGCAGTGACTTTCTACTGGCCTTGCTCGGGAGTGGTCTACGGACTGCTCCGGCCACACCACCTTGCCTCCCCGAATGCCTGCTCTGTCGGGGGGGAGGGGGGGGAATTACAGCATAAAAGCCACTCGCGAAATTGCGCCCAATTGGGCGCAAGGTGTTCGAGCGTACTAAACAAAAAAAAACATTGTCGAAAAATCTGGCCGATAATTCGGTATTGACTTCACTACTGCTTGAAATAAGGACGCCTTACTTATTGGGCCAGGTGATGCATAGGCGAGATGAAAAGGAAACAGCGGCAAAAGCAACGCGTTCACAAGAGGAGGGGTACACACAAGCATAGTGCGGATCTATTCCTTGTCTTGCGATTGCGATTCATTTCCTCGGGTTTTTTTTTTCCTGAACACTGCATGATCTTGTTTTCCCGAAAACAAACAATAGACAGCATTCCGGTAGGATCCCCGGCATTCCGAGTGTGCAGCGATTGCTTTTGCCCCGTGGATGTTGCGCTCACGGGAACGTGAGCCGATTCCTTACCATAGCACGACTCCGGGATAGGCAGGTGCGCGGCAGGAGAGAGATGCGGCAGCTGTGTAAGAGCAATGATAGTGGACATAGAGGACGCCGCACGGTGTGTGGGCTCACCGACACCGCTGTGTAAGCAGCGTGAAGAAAACGGGAACGGACATCGCCTGGGCGACGGGATTCGCAATCAGACACTGAAGCTGGGGTCTTCCAAGGAGGCAATGTTGGCTTCCCTGCCACAGGGCTTCAGTGGCCGCACAGATTATTCGTAGAACAGTGCTGAAATAATCGTCCTGCTGTTATAGTGATGGCATACACAGATGCAACAAATCAATTAGAGATGACCGTTGTTATTTGCGCGCCATAGACCATGATCACTCGTTTTTGACGCAGGGACACAACAGGGAAGCGAGAATGATTACTAGACGAAAATGGTACAGCTTAAATTGGGGACAACGCAGTGACCTATGGAAAGGAAAATGATAGGTGTAGCATTGAGAGACAGGATGAGGGCAGAGTGGATGAGGAACAAACGAAGATTAATGACCTCCTAGCCGGAATCAGGAGGAATAAATGGGATTGGGTAGCACCTGCCCTGTGCAGACAAGATAAGCGGTGGTCCTTATTTATTTATTCATTTAAATTGATTGATTTATACAAAATACTTACAGCGCCTCCATAGTGGCATTGTTGTAGGAAGAAACATAATAAAAGCAAGAGATGTATAATACAATAAATAAGACAAAGGATGAAATATACTCCGAAAACCCATGGACTATCGGAGGAAAAGAAAAAAACGAAAAGAACATTGCAGAAATGCAAAAACACGTGCACGACAGATGCGGGGAAAATAACATCTCAAAACACAGCGCTGTTCCAGACCCACGGCAACTTTGGGAATGACGGTAGAACGACATGCACTAGGACAAGAAATATTGCTACACTGACAGTAGCAGCCACATTAACAATCATTTTAGTGATAGCGAATTTTTTTGTATGGCGCAAGGGCATCTGCGGCCAAAAAGAGCGCCATGGCAAAAGGTTTACTTCGTTTTAATAAAGGTAGGGTCCAAGACACATTTCCCAAGCATTTCACCCTGGATAAGCGGAGCACCAGGCAAGGGCAAGCTTGTGCCTATGGTATCACCGGTCGGTACCAGGCGGCGCAGGGTATTGTTGCAAATGGGTTGCAAGCCCCAAGGGTAGCGTTGGCCTGGCGGCCTGGGGCACAGCTGGAAACATCCGAAGGTCCTGGCAAAGGATGAGTCGACTGCCAACAGAACAACTTGTTTATTCTGGCATCGCAAAACCGCAGCCGGTCAGGGCGACCACGTTACTCGACGGAAGAAATTGAAGCCTCTCTTTGGCGTCCGGGGCAGCTGCCTTTATACCCTCGGAGTCGAGGGCAAGAAGGAATGGCTCGGGATGAGGCGCACGAGACGGCAACACACGGACACGTTGAGACTTGACGTGACGCGTCCGCCGGGCCGGCGCCGGGCAGACCTTCTCGCCTCCCAGTTGGGGAGCTCCTCTCCCCGGCTGCCGCGCTTTGACAACCGTGGGCACCAACATGCACACACACACACGCACACGCGAAGACACGTGGCATAAAAACCTGCCTGGACGCGCTTGGCGGGAGGCGTTGCGGCAGCACTGAACCGGCCAAAATGACCGCCACTTTCAACGAAGCCCCGGCGTCCGTTGCATCCGCGCCGGCTATACCGCGCGTCGTAGGCGAAACGTAACAGACCGCCCCGCCGGGAGGAAGAGATCCCGATGGTCAGGGGACTGCATCCGCTGTCCGGAGGGATGTCGCTCGACGATGCTCGTAATCGAAATCGGTCGTCCCTCGGCGTTGCTTGAGCGCAGCGCACAGAGAAGGCCTCGTTCTCAGGTTCAGGTTCACACAGGACACTGCAAAGTCACTTCGGGAGAGTTGCCATTTTTGTTCTCGTTCCCAGCAAGCGTTAGAACTACGCCGAAACGCAACCGCTCGTCAGCAAGCACGAGACAACCCTCACTAAGCTCTGCCAGGCTCTCTCCCCTTTAATACTACTGCCTAGTTCCTTACAGTAGTCAAGCAGCACTCAGAACGCGTCCACAAATGGGAAAATTGCACTAGAAAGCACGTCATCACTTTGAAACACTAAACAAAAGCAATATGTTAAAAATCCTGCCTCAGGAAGAAAACATCAGTAACAAACAACTTTGAGGCGGATTCCTACGTTAGGGGCCTCGACTTAAGCCATCGGCGTTACCGTTGAGACTCCCCTTTTTGTAACGCACCTCAAAGGAATATTGTTGCAAAGCGAGGCTCCAGCGCAGGAGGCGGCCATTTTTGGGAGAGATGGTCTGCAGCCATTGGAGAGGGCAGTGATCCGTCTCAATGATAAACCTCGAGCCGGCTAGGTAGCATGACAATTTCTGAACGGCCCACACGAGACACGCACACTCTTTCTCGGTGGCGCTGTACGCCTGCTCACGACAGGTCAGCTTACGACTAGCATACAGGACGGGGTGTTTCACTTCTCCATTTTCCCTTTGGCACAGTACAACGCCCATGCCTCGCTCACTAGCATCGCACTGAACAACGAACCCTTTTGTGTAGTCTGGCGATCGTAGCACAGGCTGGCTTGTTAGGGCGCTCTTTAGGGCGTTAAAAGCTCTTTCCTTCGTCTCGCCCCAGACGACTGCTTGGGGCTCTGTTTTTCTTAGAGCATCCGTCAGGGGAGCCGCGATATCGGAGTACCTGGAGATGAACCTCTGATAGTAGCCGGCGACACCTAAGAACGACCGAATATCGGTCTTCGTGCGCGGTTGCGGGAAGTCTCGCACAGCGGCCACCTTTATTTCAGAGGGGCGGCGACGACCCTGTCCAATCACGTGACCGAGGTAGACAACCTCGGCCTGTGCAAATTGGCACTTGGGAGCCTTGACTGTCAAGCCCGCTTCGCGCAGACGGGTTAGCACTGCCCGCAAGTGTGCCATATGCTCAGACCAGGATGCGGAGAATATCGCTACGTCGTCTAAATACGGTAAAGCGAATTCTTCCTGTCCCCGCAACACTTTGTCCATGAGGCTTGAAAAGCAGTATGGCGCGTTCTTCAAACCAAAACTCAAAACTTTAGGACGGAATGTTCCCATTGGTGAAATGAACGCCGCATACCTACTAGCCTCTTCTGTAAGTGGAACCTGCCAATAGTACTCTTGCAAGAGACGGTCCTTAGTCTTTAACTCCTAGGTGTCCGGACCACGAACCGCCATGCGACAAGCGCAACAGATCCTGACGGTAGCACTGAGGCACGATCAGCTGATCGAACTCCACTCCCCTACGGTCTAGATACTTCCGGTACAGGACCCCACCTCTTTCCACAAAAGGAGCATTTTTCTTGGCGATACCTGCCTTGACATTGCAGCGCATGTTTTCTAGGCTGCCATCCTTTTTTTGCTCGGCTATCAAAGCCGACCGGCTGACTTTTAGCAACCTATTAAGTCCATCTGACGTAGACGCGATGAGCAAATCTGCAGATAGCTCTTCTAACTTTCCCGTGTCGGGCATTTCCTCTCCAGTACCTGGTGCCTTCAACGCTACAGGCTCAATTTTATTTAGTTCGGACGTGCTCTGAATATCAGCTTGCTGCGCCTCCGACCCTTTCTCATTGTTCGACAACGTCGGCCCCGCAACTACCGCCTTTGCAGCGAGCTCCCGAACTCTCGATCTGGTTAAGGCCTGAACGCTAGCCTCACCAAACAAAAGCCCCTTCTCGCGCAGGAGGTGATCGGACCTGTTCGAAAATAGGTACGGGTACTGGGGGGGCAGCATAGATGACACTGCGGCCTCCGTCTCAATTGCTCCGAAAGGTCCTTCAATAAGCACTTTTGCTACAGGCAGACACACGCTATGAGCTTCCACGGCTTGCTTGATCCATGCGCACTCGCCCGTGAACATATCGGGTTCTACTAAGAGGGGTGAAATACATCCATTGTAGCTGCGGAATCACGAAGCACTCGGCACTCTTTCCCGTTCACGAGGAAGTCTCGCATGTAAGGCTCGGGAAGCTTCATTTTCTCGTCAGTGCTCCATAATGACAAAAACACGACTTTTGTTTTTGTTTCTGGACACTGCGCCGAAAAGTGACCCGGCTTCTGGCACGTATAACACACGCGCGCTTGCCTCGTCTCGAACCGCTTTCTGCGTTCGGCTTCGGCTGCCGCCGTCTGCTTACGTTCGGTCGGACTGCTTTCACTCGCATCCGCACTACGTGTGTCCCCCCTTGCTCTCATGGATGTGAACTTCGGCCTCTCAGACTTGGAGCCAAATTCACCCTTTTGACCGTCCTTAGCTCCGCGAGCCAGACGCGTCACAAACTCCTCGGCTAGCTCGGCGGCTTTAGCCACTGTACTAACGTCTGGCCTATCCAAGACCCAGTACCGCACGTTCTCAGGTAACCGACTATAAACACTGCAGAATTTTCTCGCGGTCACCAAACACTTTCTCTTCTTTGAGCCACTCCTGCATGTTTGACATAAGCCTGTAGGCAAACTCTGTATATGACTCACTTCTGCCTTTTTCATTTTCCCGAAACTTCCGACGGAACGCCTCCGCTGACAACCTGTACTTTTTTAGCAGACTCGATTTCACTTGGTCGAAATCCTCTGCCTCCTCTCTCTTCAAGCGAGCGACTACGTCTGCCGCCTCGCCAGGTAACAAAGTGAGCAAGCGCTGTGGCCACGTTTCCCGAGAGAACCCCTGCTTCTCGCACGTTCGCTCAAAGTTAACCAGGAACAAACCAATGTCCTCTCCAAGCTTAAACGGCCGCATCAGGTCAGTCATTTTGAACGATACCCGTTCTCCTGCACCGTGTGCCTGACTTCCATTACGAGCGCGTTCCATCTCTACCTCGAGACGCTTCATTTCCAAAGCGTGTTGACGGTCGCGCTCATCTTTCTCTTTTTGTTCTTTACGTTCGCGCTCGTCTTTCCCTTTTTGCTCTTTACGTTCGCGCTCGTCTTTCTCTTTTTGCTCTTTACGTTCGCGCTCGTCTTTCTCTTTTTGCTCTTTACGTTCGCGCTCGTCTTTCTCTTTTTGCTCCCTCTCCTCAATGGTCTCAAGGCATTCCGACAGCTCGTCATCCTCAGCCTCAAACTCAAGAATAGCCCTTAGCAGTTCTGGTTTTCTGAGTTTGTCTGAGACATCCAGACCCAACTATCTTGCAAGCTCCAGCAATTCCGGTTTGCGCAACGACTTCAAATCCATGGCTGCTGCGAATGCTGCTTTCTCTACTTCCTACTATTGTCTTGCCTTAAACTAACCCGGCAGCAACGACAACCACAATTACCAGCTCTGTTTTTGACACTAACAAAAGCCTGGCAATACTCAGAAGAAGAAAGTCCCGCACTCACCAAACCTCGCAGCCAAGAATTCAGCGCAGTCGTTCCGCTGCAGGCAACCAGTCATCACACAGGGCTCGTTGCACTGCTCCCGGATGGTCGTTGTGCTGCTCATCATACAGTTGACCGCATATCTGCGCTGCTGGCCTCCGTTGTCGCGATCTCACCGCTGGCAACTAGTTGTTGCAAATGGGTTGCAAGCCCCAAGGGTAGCGTTAGCCTGGCGGCCTGGGGCACAGCTGGAAATATCCGAAGGTCCTGGCAAAGGATGAGTCGACTGCCAACAGAACAACTTGTTTATTCTGGCATCGCAAAAGAGCAGCCGGTCAGGGCGACCACGTTACTCGACGGAAGAAATCGAAGCCTCTCTTTGGCGTCCGGGGCAGCTGCCTTTATACCCTCGGAGTCGAGGACAAGAAGGGACGGCTCGGGATGAAGCGCACGAGACGGCGACGCACGGACACGTTGAGACTTGACGTGACGCGTCCGCCGGGCCGGCGCCGGGCAGACCTCCTCACCTCCCAGTTGGGGAGCTCCTCTCCCCGGCTGCCGCGCTTTGACAAGCGTGGGCACCAACATGCACAAACACACACGCACACACGAAGACACGTGGCATAAAAACCTGCCTGGACGCGCTTGGCGGGAGGCGTTGCGGCAGCACTGAACGGGCCAAAATGACCGCCACTTTCAACGAAGCCCCGGCGTCCGTTGCATCCGCGCCGGCTATACCGCGCGTCGTAGGCGAAACGTAACAGTATCGAACCCTGCACCTCCCGCATGCGAGGCGGATGCTCAAGCCACTAGGCCACTGCTGTGGTGACACGCATTTTAACATATTACGTACGATCGTATCAACAGGAGGATTTGCAAAGCGGTGTTAAAAGATGTGGAAGGGGCAGCAGCAATTTATGCAGCTTGAGTGTTCTAATCGTGTATTATTCGTGGAAAAAAACTACATTTGAATGTGTTTATTCGGGAATTGTACAGGCGCACACTCAGTGAGCAGTAGGTGCGGGCGGAAATGTAACTTGGCTCATGTATGTATTCCTCTTTCGTCATTCCAGTTCTAAAGGAATTCCAAAGAAAGAGTCTCAAAAAGTTTAGCTGTAAATCAAGTAACGGCCAGACAACTTGTCGCGCAAACCAGGAGAGCTTTTTTGGAAATTAAAATTGCCAGAGACCCAGCAGCCCGTATTGGGAGGCGGTTCAGTTCCTGAATGTTCTGTGTTTTACGCGGGTCCCAAGCGGCGCAAGCGTATTCAAGTACAGGGCTTACGTTATAAATGAATAAGGTCTCTCTCAGTGTAAGTGGAACATCCATAAAGCTTTGTTGGAGGAAGTTTAAAGTGCGACTCGCTTTAGCCGATATATAATTGGCATGTGTATTCCATGACAAGTCAGCCGAAATAAAGACTCCCAAATACTTGTAAGATGAAACACCAGATAGGTCTGTGCTACCAAAAACAAAGCTTATTTAGAATTTTTTTTCTTTTTCGTAAACTAAACGAGAATACATCTCGAGATAATTAGTGCCATATTCAACTTTTCGCACCATGAGAACATAGAGTTGAAATGATGTTATAAAGTAACTGCATCTACTTCCGAAGAAATGTTGCGCTATATACAGCACTCGTATGTATAAATTTTGATTTTACTTCAAAATGTTGCCCACGAGATCACTTATAAATATGAGAAAAAGAAGAGGACCTAAAACCGATCTCTGCTTAACACCTGAAGTCACGGCCACACGCTCACACTATTTAAAAGTGAAATATTCTGATAAAGGACTCTGAGCAACTGAATCGAACGCACTTCGAAAGGCTAGACAAATACAATCTGCTTGACCAGCGGAATTTAGCTAAACAGAAAGAGTAACGGAGTGGATTCTGAGAAAAGGCACGCACAGCAGGGGGCGAAAGAAAGTTAGGTGGGCGCATGGGATTCAGAAGTTTGCGGGGATAGGGTGGCCCCAGCTGGCACAAGGTTAATTGAAAAGAGATGAAAGCGGCCTTTGCCCTGCAGTGGTCGTAATTAGGCTGATGATTTTGGTGATAATCAGCACAGAAATAAGGGCAGTGCATTTTATGTCAGAATACACTGCATCTATTGTATCCTATATTTTTAAGCTAGCTCTCTAGCCAGGCATATTTCCCAGTGTTTTAAATTGTGCTGGAGCTAATATAGTATCCAAAGGCGGTGATATAAATGTCATGAAAAATTATGTCGCAATATCTATTTCCTCTGTTTCAAGAAAATGATTTGAAAAAAATTATTTTTCACAATTTAAACAAGATGGTACGAGAAGAATGTTCAGAAAAGGCTTTACTTCTAAAGAAAACTACAGTTTAAAATAGAAACGCTGGTCATTTTACTTTAGATCTTTCACTGATTTCATCAATGTCACCGCTCACAAATGAGTTGTCAAGGTATTTATTACAGGGACGGCCCCTGTTGCAAATGGGTCGCAAGCCCCAAGAGTAGCGTTGGCCTGGCGGCCTGGGGCACAGCTGGAAACATCCGAAGGTCCTGGCAAAGGATGAGTCGACTGCCAACAGAACAACTTGTTTATTCTAGCATCGCAAAAGAGCAGCCGGTCAGGGCGACCACGTTACTCGACGGAAGAAATCGAAGTCTCTCCACGGCGTCCAGGGCAGCTGCCTTTATACCCTCGGAGTCGAGGGCAAGAAGGAACGGCTCGGGATGAGGCGCACGAAACGGCGACGCACGGACATGTTGAAACGTGACGCGACGCGTCCGCCGGGCCGGCGCCGGTCAGACCTCCTCGGCTCCCAGTTGGGGAGCTCCTCTCCCCGGCTGCCGCGCTTTGACAAGCGTGGGCACCAACATGCACATACACACACGCACACACGAAGACACGTGGCATTGAAACCTGCCTGGACGCGCTTGGCGGGAGGCGTTGCGGCAGCACTGAACGGCCCCAAAATGACCGCCACTTTGAACGAAGCCTCGGCGTCCGTTACATCCGCGCCGGCTATACCGCGCGTCGTAGGCAAACGTAACAGACCGCCCCGCCGGGAGAAGGAGATCCCGATGGTCAGAGGACTGCATCCGCTGTCCGGAGGGATGTCGCTCGATGATGCTCGTAATCGAAATCGGTCGTCCCTCGGCGTTGCTTGAGCGCAGCGCACAGAGAAGGCCTCGTTCTCAGGTTCAGGTTTACACAGGACACTGCAAAGTCACTTCGGGAGAGTTGCCATTTTTGTTCTCGTTCCCAGCAAGCGTAGAACTACGCCGAAACGCGACCGTTCAGTCAGCAAGCACGAGACAACCCTCACTAAGCTCTGCCGGGCTCTTTCCCCTTTTATACTACTGCCTAGTTCCTTACAGTAATCAAGCAGCACTCAGAACGCGTCCACAAATGGGAAAATTGCACTAGAAAGCACGTCATCACTTTGAAACACTAAACAAAAGCAATATGTTAAAAATCCTGCCTCAGGAAGAAAACATCAGTAACAAACAACTTTGAGGCGGATTCCTACGTTAGGGGCCTCGACTTAAGCCATCGGCGGTACCGTTGAGACTCCCCTTTTTGTAACGCACCTCAAAGGAATATTGTTGCAAAGCGAGGCTCCAGCGCAGGAGGCGGCCATTTTTGGGAGAGATGGTCTGCAGCCATTGGAGAGGGCAGTGATCCGTCTCAATGATAAACCTCGAGCCGGCTAGGTAGCATGACAATTTCTGAACGGCCCACACGAGACACGCACACTATTTCTCGGTGGCGCTGTACGCCTGCTCATGACAGGTCAGCTTACGACTAGCATTCAGGACGGGGTGTTCCACTTCTCCATTTTCCCTTTGGCACAGTACAACGCCCATGCCTCGCTCACTAGCATCGCACTGAACAACGAACCCTTTTGTGTAGTCTGGCGATCGTAGCACAGGCTGGCTTGTTAGGGCGCTCTTTAGGGCGCTAAAAGCTCTTTCCTTTGTCTCGCCCCAGACGACTGTTTGGGGCTCTGTTTTTCTTAGAGCATCCGTCAGGGGAGCCGCGATATCGGAGTACCTGGGGATGAACTTCTGATAGTAGCCGGCGACACCTAAGAACGACCGAATATCGGTCTTCGTGCACGGTTGCGGGAAGTCTCGCACAGCGGCCACCTTTATTTCAGAGGAGCGGCGACGACCCTGTCCAATCACGTGACCGAGGTAGACAACCTCGGCCTGTGTAAATTGGCACTTGGGAGCCTTGACTGTCAAGCCCGCTTCGCGCAGGCGGGTTAGCACTGCCCGCAAGTGTGCCATATGCTCAGACCAGGATGCGGAGAATATCGCTACGTCGTCTAAATACGGTAAAGCGAATTCTTCCTGTCCCCGCAACACTTTGTTCATGAGGCTTGAAAAGCAGTATGGCGCGTTCTTCAAACCAAAACTCAAAACTTTAGGACGGAATGTTCCCATTGGTGAAATGAACGCCGCATACCTACTAGCCTCTTCTGTAAGTGGAACCTGCCAATAACCCCTGACAAGATCTAGGGTGTAAATAAACTGAGCGCTACTAACTTTCTCAAGGCGCTCCTCGATGTTAGGGATCGGATGAATTTGATCCTTAGTGATGGAATTAAGCCTGCGGTAGTCGACGCAAGGACGAGGTTCCTTGCCCGGTACCTCAACTAAAATCAAAGGGGAGGTATAATCACTCTCACCCGCCTCAATAACACCGAGGTGTAGCATTTTCTTTACATCAGCCTCCATAATATCGCGCTGGCGGGGTGACACCCGGTACGCCTTGGATCGTACTGGCTCTGGGGAGGTAAGTTCTATTTCATGAGTAAGGACAGAAGTGCTACCAGGCCTCTCAGAGAACTGACCTTGAAACTCTTGTAAGAGTTGGTGTAGTTCGGTTTTCTGCTCAGGCGACAGCGGTGCTTTACTGAGTAAGTCACTAATGACCTGATCAGTGTCTTCCCTGTTCGTCACTGAGCCTAGTCCCGGAAGCTCGACCGGAAGCTCTTCGGGAACGTTTACCATCATACACACCACTGCTTTCCATTGTCTATAGGGTTTGAGCAGATTACAGTGGTAAACTTGCTGTGCTTTCCGTTTTCCTGGCAGACTCACCACGTAGTTAACGTCCGACAGTTTTTGAACAATCCGTGCTGGGCCCTCCCACTGCACGTCGAGTTTGTTTTTTAGCGATGTGTGCAATATCATTACCTCATCGCCCACCTCAAAACGACGGGCCCTGGCTGTCCGATCATAATAAACCTTGGCCCTCTGCTGGGCCTTTGCCATTGCTTCACCTGACAACTCCTGTACCCTTCTTAAGCGTTCGAGGAGCCTAAGCACGTACTCGACCACGACTGGGTCGTCGCCCCTGCCTTCCCACGAGTCTCGAAGCATGCGAAGCGGAGACCGCAGCGAGCAACCTTACACCAGCTCAGCTGGCGAAAACCCCGCAGCCGCATGCGGCGCGGTCCTTAATGCAAACATCACCCCAGGCAGACACAGCTCCCAATCACTTTGTTGTTCAAAACACAATGCTCTCAACACGCGCTTCATGACGGAGTGGAGCTTCTCAACGGAATTCGACTGTGGGTGGTACACTGAGCTGTGTAACAGCTTTACCCCACACCTTTCGAGAAAGGCTGTCGTCAAAGCGCTAGTAAACACTGTGCCCTCATCTGACTGGATTTCCGCAGGAAAACCAACTCGCGTAAATATGGACAGTAGTGCATTCACTATCTCAACTGAGCTGAGTTCTTTAAGTGGCACTGCTTCAGGGAACTTTGTCGCTGGGCAGATCACAGTCAAAATGTATCTGTACCCCGTGGCTGTTACCGGCAGAGGTCCCACTGTATCCATAACGAGCCGTCTAAAAGGCTCCGTAATGATAGGTACCAACTTCAACGGCGCCCTCGATTTGTCCCCTGGTTTGCCAACCCGCTGACAGGTGTCACATGTCCTCACAAAGTGTTCTGCGTCACGAAAACACCCTGGCCAATAGTACTCTTGCAAGAGACGGTCCTTAGTCTTTTTAACTCCTAGGTGCCCGGACCACGAACCGCCATGCGACAAGCGCAACAGATCCTGATGGTAGCACTGAGGCACGATCAGCTGATCGAACTCCACTCCCCTGCGGTCTAGATACTTCCGGTACAGGACCCCACCTCTTTCCACAAAACGAGCATTTTTCTTGGCGATACCTTCCTTGACATTGCAGCGCATGTTTTCTAGGCTGCCATCCTTTTTTTGCTCGGCTATCAAAGCCGACCGGCTGACTTTTAGCAACCTATTAAGTCCATCTGACGTAGGCGCGATGAGCAAATCTGCAGATAGCTCTTCTAACTTTCCCGTGCTGCTGGGAATAACAGTGCGTAGACGAGGGACAAAGAAAGAAGAAGACGACCGGACCGGCGCTGACTAACAACTGAAAGTTTATTAGAAAAAACACGCAAAATATACTCATTTGACAACCACGGGCGCGTGCGCAACACCAAAAGCCACAGTGATAAATCAATCACTTAGCCGTGCCTTGAAAGCACACAGAGCGATTAGTGAAGCCAAAGCGGCCGGGTTGTCAAGTGGAGCGGAATTAACGCATGTAACCGGGCTCAATGTACAAGAAATAAACTCCAATAAAACGGAGAGTTGAGCGAGTTGGTACATACTGCTGGGAATAACAGCGCGTAGACGAGGGACAAAGAAAGAAAGAAGAAAGGCACGGCTAAGTGATTGATTTATCACTGTGGCTTTTGGTGTTGCGCACGCGCCCGTGGTTGTCAAATGAGTATATTTTGCGTGTTTTTTCTAATAAACTTTCAGTTGTTAGTCAGCGCCGGTCCTGTCGTCATCTTTCTTTGTCCCTCGTCTACGCGCTGTTATTCCCAGCAGTATGTACCAACTCGCTCAACTCTCCGTTTTATTGAAGTTTATTTCTTGTACATTGAGCCCTGTTACATGTGTTAATTCCGCTCCACTTGACAACCCGGCCGCTTTGGCTTCACTAATCGCTCTATGTGTTTTCAAGGCACGGCTAAGTGATTGATTTATCACTGTGGCTTTTGGTGTTGCGCACGCGCCCGTGGTTGTCAAATGAGTATATTTTGCGTGTTTTTTCTAATAAACTTTCAGTTGTTAGTCAGCGCCGGTCCTGTCGTCTTCTTCTTTCTTTGTCCCTCGTCTACGCGCTGTTATTCCCAGCAGTATGTACCAACTCGCTCAACTCTCCGTTTTATTTAACTTTCCCGTGTCGGGCATATCCTCTCCAGTACCTGGTGCCTTCAACGCTACAGGCTCAATTTTATTCAGTTCGGACGTGCTCTGAATATCAGCTTGCTGCGCCTCCGACCCTTTCTCATTGTTCGACAACGACGGCCCCGCAACTACCGCCTTTGCAGCGAGCTCCCGCACTCTCGATCTGGTTAAGGCCTGAACGCTAGCCTCACCAAACAAACGCCCCTTCTCGCGCAGGAGGTGATCGGACCTGTTCGAAAATAGGTACGGGTACTGGGGGGGGGGGGGGGGGGGGCAGCATAGATGACACTGTGGCCTCCGTCTCAATTGCTCCGAAAGGTCCATCAATAAGCACTTTTGCTACGGACAGACACACGCTATGAGCTTCCACGGCTTGTTTGATCCATGCGCACTCGCCCGTGAACATATCGGGTTCTACGTAAGAGGGGTGAACTACATCCATTGTAGCTGCGGAATCACGAAGCACTCGGCACTCTTTCCCGTTCACGAGGAAGTCTCGCATGTAAGGCTCGAGAAGCTTCATGTTCTCGTCAGTGCTGCATAATGACAAAAATACGACTTTTGTTTTTGTTTCTGGACACTGCGCCGAAAGGTGACCCGGCTTCTGGCACGTATAACACACGCGCGCTTGCCTCGTCTCGAACCGCTTTCTGCGTTCGGCTTCGGCTGCCGCCGTCTCCTTACGTTCGGTCGGACTGCTTTCACTCGCATCCGCACTACGTGTGTCCCCCCTTGCTCTCATGGGTGTGAACTTCGGCCTCTCAGACTTGGAGCCAAATTCACCCTTTTGACCGTCCTTAGCTCCGCGAGCCCGACGCGTCACAAACTCCTCGGCTAGCTCGGCGGCTTTAGCCACTGTACTAACGTCTGGCCTATCCAAGACCCAGTACCGCACGTTCTCAGGTAACCGACTATAAAACTGTTCCAGCCCGAAACACTGCAGAATTTTCTCGTGGTCACCAAACGCTTTCTCTTCTTTGAGCCACTCCTGCATGTTTGACATAAGCCTGTAGGCAAACTCTGTATATGACTCACTTCAGCCTTTTTCATTTTCCCGAAACTTCCGACGGAACGCCTCCGCTGACAGCCTGTACTTTTTTAGCAGACTCGATTTCACTTGGTCGAAATCCTCTGCCTCCTCTCTCTTCAAGCGAGCGACTACGTCGGCCACCTAGCCGGGTAACAAAGTAAGCAAGCGCTGTTGCCACGTTTCCCGAGAGAACCCCTGCTTCTCGCACGTTCGCTCAAAGTTAACCAGGAACAAGCCAATGTCCTCTCCAAGCTTAGACGGCCGCATCAGGTCAGTCATTTTGAACGATACTCGTTCTCCTGCACCGTGTGCCTGACTTCCATTACGAGCGCGTTCCATCTCTACCTCGAGACGCTTCATTTTCAAAGCGTTTTGGCGGTCGCGCTCTTCTTTCTCTTTCTCTTTTTGTTCTTTACGTTCGCGCTCGTCTTTCTCTTTTTGCACCCTCTCCTCAATGGTCTCAAGGCATTCCGACAGCTCGTCATCCTCAGCCTCCAACTCAAGAATAGCCCTTAGCAGTTCTGGTTTTCTGAGTTTGTCCGAGACATCCAGACCCAACTCTCTTGCAAGCTCCAGCAATTTCGGTTTGCGCAACGACTTCAAATCCATGGCTGCTCCGAATGCTGCTTTCTCTACTGCCTACTATTGTCTTGCCGCAAATTAACCCGGCAGCAACGACAACCACAATTACCAGCTCTGTTTCTGACACTAACAAAAGCCTGGCAAAACTCAGAAGAAAATCCCGCACTCACCGAACCTCGCAGCCAAGAATTCAGCGCAGTCGTTCCGCTGCAGGCAACCAGTCATCACACACGGCTCGTTGCACTGCTCCCGGATGGTCGTTGTGCTGCTCAGCATACAGTCGACCGCATATCTTCGCTGCTGGCCTCCGTTGTCGCGACCCACCGCTGGCAACCAGTTGTTGCAAATGGGTCGCAAGCCCCAAGGGTAGCGTTGGCCTGGCGCCCTGGGGCACAGCTGGAAACATCCGAAGGTCCTGGCAAAGGATGAGTCGACTGCCAACAGAACAACTTGTTTATTCTAGCATCACAAAAGAGCAGCCGGTCAGGGCGACCACGTTACTCGACGGAAGAAATCGAAGTCTCTCCTCGGCGTCCGGGGCAGCTGCCTTTATACCCTCGGAGTCGAGGGCAAGAATGAACGGCTCAGGATGAGGCGCACGAAACGGCGACGCACGGACATGTTGAAACGTGACGCGACGCGTCCGCCGGGCCGGCGCCGGTCAGACCTCCTCGCCTCCCAGTTGGGGAGCTCCTCTCCCCGGCTGCCGCGCTTTGACAAGCGTGGGCACCAACATGCACACACACACACACGCACACACGAAGACACGTGGCATTGAAGCCTGCCTGGACGCGCTTGGCGGGAGGCGTTGCGGCAGCACTGAACGGGCCCAAAATGACCGCCACTTTGAACGAAGCCCCGGCGTCCGTTACATCCGCGCCGGCTATACCGCGCGTCGTAGGCGAAACGTAACACCCTTCAGTCTAACCATATCGTACTTAAAGGCAGAGTGTAATGCACCCCTGTAAATAACGCTGAGTCATCAGTCATTTTTGCTGCCCGTTCAAAGCAGGTTACCACAAATAAGTGTTTTTTAGGACTGCTATTATTTAACTTATACATCAATCACATTGCTCATAACATTGAGTTGGCTAAATAGTTTAGATATGCTGATCATGTGAAAACTTAATTCTGTTTCAGTTTATTTCGCTCAAACTGCATTGACGGTCCTTTAATTGGGACATGTTGTCACGCGCTACCTGAGAACGACTGGAACCAGAACATCGTCGACGGAATTCCGTCTGGTTGGGTTTGAAATAAAAGAAGTAACGAAGAAGTGGGGGCGCGGAAACAGCTCAACATCTTCACCCTAAAGCACGACGCTCAAATCTGGTCACCTCTGTAAATAGTACTTATATTATTACATCCTTCCCTTTGTTTTGAGTATTTTTTATTACTTTAGCAATTCTTTTTTTTCTCGCATTTAGCGGACTGGTTTGGTATTCTGTGCCCTGTTAGGGTCTATATTTCAGCGTCTGCTATTGGCATTATGCTTTATTAATATTTGTATGCCCCTTATTCTTGGGCCACACGAAGAACTGCGTTAATGCATAGATAAATAAATAAATGACCACTGAACATCAACAGCTAACTTTTCCCAAGTAATGCCGTAATGCAAAGCGTCAGCTACGCGCGTTTGATAAGCAGAAGAGTGTCCTGGCGCCTTATTCTGTACCGACCCATTTCCTTTCGTTTGCTCATTTTCATTAGTCGCTACTCCCGTTGCCGTAGGTCATTAGAGCAGACATCTCGCTGGTCGTGACGGAAACAAGCTCATCTTGGGGTAGAAAACGAGCCGCGACTTGAGACAGAACTTAAGGCAGAAAAATGGTTGGTGCCCTATGTCCCGTCTCAAACGCGTTTCCTTTCTTCTCCAACATGACGTACCAACAGTCCTAAAACCACATTCTACTGAAACATGCTGATGGTGCCACCTGCTAGCATGAGCACGTTTCCAGCCCATGTGACACGGGCGGACACCCTCGAGTGACAGAGTACGACTACATGTTTGACGCGCATGGCGATCTTTGTCACCGCCAGCTGAGTCTCTATCAAAGAAACTGAAAGAAACAAGGCGTACGAATTGGCGTAGCGTACGTAGTCCGTGCGACTCGACCAGACTGTATTCGCCGGCATGAATCAGGCCACCGGCGGCGTCGCGACCAGACAGGCTGCGTCTGTGATTAGCCGTTTGATCTCTAACCGGCTGTCGCTTTCCTTCAATCGACGTCGCAACCAAGTGAAATGGCAAGTGGAATAAATCCTTACAAACTATTGAATCCGATTATTGCCGCAGTATGTCAAGGTGGTCACGTTAGGTTACGAAGTGAGAAACTAAATGTTGCTTGAAGGGAAAAAAGTTCTTGTCATTAGTCAAACGGGACGTCATGGCACACTTTGACGTCCGCAAGCAAGCACTTATTGTTTAAAGCGGAAACCTATTTTCGTTCTTCACGTTTAAAAAGGTAACGTCGTGTTATGACGTCGCAGAGTTCTTTGCAACTGACAGCTGTGACACTAACACCAGCTCCAGAATGCGTGCATGTGTCAAAAATGTGGCTGTACAACCAATTGGCGCCTCACGCAATGGACATCATTCATGGTATGGCGCACGGGGCTGAATTCGCAGAAGGCAGTGTGTTTAACGAGAACAGAAAACTGGCGAGTTGGAATGGATTCATCTTTAAGCAGCGCGAAACACAGCACGCAGAGGAAGAAACACGAGACGACACGAGCGCTACTTAACAACTGAGCTTTTATTTTAGAAGGATTAGTTATATAGGCACCAAAAGCAAGAACCGAAAAAAACACACAAAAACCCAAATCATAACATTACGATAGTCCGTAAAATCGTACGTGCACGCAGCGGGAGGTTAATCGCCTCATTTTAACAAAGTACACGAGTAATTATAACACATTACATGCCCTGCTATCAACCTGTCGCCACGCGTTCCCTGAGAGCGTGAATCTCTTTTTCCACGAGATTGATAGAAGGCGAAGCGACACATGTTTAAGACCCCTGCCTAATCAGAAACGCCTCAACTAACTATCTGCAGGTCCGATCTAGGTGAATAAACAAGATATTTGTCCTGTTGTGCACTGCCGGAAATGTAAAGATTGTTTCCCTAATTTGGACAGGACAAATATCTTGTATATATTGCAATAGGATTGCTATTTGTCACGGATCTCTCCGGAGAACACTCGGACCGAAAGAATGGACTAGGCGACGGGTGTACCCACACAAACGCACATTTAATACACCCTACGCGACACACACACACTAGAACACAAAACTAACAAAACTAACACAACACACAAAGGCTATAAATACACACGACCCGGGTACACTACTACCAGCGTCTACTGAGCGTTCTACTATTCGTGGTCGGCGTTCGTGCTCAGGGTTGGTTCGGTGTGGCTGCGGCGTTGTATGGACCCAGTAGGCGGCGTCGAGGCGGCGTTCGCCGTGCTTGGGCTGGCGTCGCTGGCGGTGTTCGACGTGCTCGGGCTGGCGTCGCTGGCTGCGTCGTACAAGCTCCAGGTCTAAGCGCCCGTGGAGGTGCTGCCGGTATTGTTGGCGTTTGTGGCAACAGCGCTGGAGACACCACTGGCCGTAGCAGGTGGTAGCGTCCTCTGTTGACTCCCCGGAATGGGCGCAGGCACGGCAGGGTGTCCACGATGCGGAGTCGTAGAACGCGAGCTCACCGGAGCAGTAGCCGGCGTCGCTCTCTTCCAGCCAAAGTGTCCCTGACCCGCCGGAGCCTCCGCTTCTCTGCTGTTCTCCCACGAGTCCCTCGCTCACACTCCCCCTTTTATAGCCTCGGTGTTAGTCCACGTAAGCCTTGTCGTCGTCTTCTTCTCTTCACCAATCATCGCTCTCCACCTCGCCGAATGCTTCTCCACCAATCATCTCTCTCCACCTCACCGAATGCTTCTTCTTCCTCTTCTTCATTCTTCGATTAATTCACGTCGTCTTCTTCACATCATTTTCCTTCAAAATTTAATTTAGGCTCCCTAATATATGTGACACTATTCTTAGAGAGAACTACATTTTTCGTCCACACTATATATCCGAGCTGGTTGATCATAACTATAAAATGCGCCAATTTAGATGAAGAACCGATATGTTCAAGATGTCGGTTTTTTCCTCACACTGTTCGAGAGTGGAATACTTTATCTTCATTTCTTGTTAATATTACTGACAATGAAGTGTTTGCACTGTCATTGTGACAGCCCTTGTAACTCATTTTTGCTTTGTACAAGCTACCCACCTCCCCCACTGTAATGCCACTGGGCGCTGCGGGTAAGTAAATAGATAACTATACCCCTATATATAGTCTTCATTGATTACGAGAAAGCATTTGACTGAGTGGAAACCTCAGCAGCCATACAGGCACTGCGGAACCAGGTTGTAGAAGAGCCTTATGTCAAACTGCTGGAAAATATATATAGCAGCTGCACAGCTACCATAGTCCTCCACAAAGTCACCAATAAAATTCCAATAAGGAAGGGCATCAGGCAAGGAGATCAGATCTCGCCAATGCTATTCACCGCCTGTTTACGGGAGGTATTCCGATGCCTGAATTGGGAATAGTTGGGGATAAGGGTTAATGGAAAACAAGTAAATAATCTGCGATTCGCTGATGATAATGCTTCGCTGAGTCATTCAGGAGATGAATTGCAAAACATGATCAATTAATTAGACATACAGAGCAGATTGGTGGGTGTCTAAAAATTAACATGTAGAAAATCAAAGTAATGTTCAAGTGTCTAACAAGGAAGCAGCAGTTCAGAATTGGCAGCGAGGTGCTGGAAGTGGTAAATGAATACTTAGGGGAGGTAGTGACAGCTGATCCGGATCATGAGAGGGAAATAACTAGAATGGTAAGAATGGGGTGAAGCACATATGACAGGTTCTCTCAGATCATGAATAGCAGGTTACCAATATCCCTTAAGATATAAGTGTACAACAGCTGTACCAGAACCGGGGATGATTTCGCCGCACAGCCACTCGACAGTCTGCTTCTCCAGTCGAAAAAGCCGTCGAAACAGCTCGTTCGGCAAGTCAGTCGCGCCTTCATGCGCCCTGCTTCGCCGTTGCTTGGGCCGTCGCAGCCGCCTCAGTCCTATCGCCACGTACACCGCGGTCATTTTCTGTCACAAACGCAACGGCCACATTGACCGCCTCGAGGTGATCACAAAAGACTGTCAATTTGCGCCTGCATAATTAGGTGTGCAGCTAATCCATGTTTGACAAGTTTTTGACAACTTTGTGATTTGACCGTTCCGCAATACGGCCCCTGGTGAACGAAACTGTAGTCATAAAGCGCTAAATGATGGTAAGATTTATGAAAAAGCATTAAGCCTGCAACCATGGGACCCTGTGATAACTACTGAAGTACTGCACTTGTTCTTAAAGCCGTGGTGGTGTCACGTAAATAATGAGAAAACACGGATCGAAAGGCACAGTTCTGCAATGAGTCAGTGATGTTCTCAGACATATGAGGGAGGCTCAGGAATATTTCCGCTGGCGGGAGCAAGGTTGAGGAGATTTTTTAAACACACAAGGAACGATTAGAGGACGAAAGAATGGGGTTATTTCGCTGATTCAGTGTTAGGTCTGAATGAAGGCGGAGTACTAGGTGCTTTTGGGGGGTAGCAGATGAACTGGGGAATTATTTAGAGTGCGTTTCAAAACGGGGTGCCCGGTTAGTAACGACAAACTTCATTTTGACATGCATGGCACAGAGAGGGCTGGAAGATGGGTTTCTTGTCTCCGTTGTCTCCTTGTCTCTCTTGTTTTGTCTGTGTGAATTTATTTGCGCCAAGGTGGATTTTTTTTCCAAGCTTTAAAAAGTGCTAAACCGACTAGCCCAGCAATATGCCTTACTAAGGGAAGGGAGAGCCTCAGGGTTTGTTTCGAGAAGGGGACATGTCATGGAACGGGGAAAGCGTTCATCACTGGCGGGGTATTGGAATGCTGTAGTGACATTAGACAGGTGAAGCATCGAGATTTTACTGAATCAAGGTCAGATTGAAAACGTTACCGACATCGTCCGAGAAAATTCAACGATAATTTGCATAACCGATAGCGAACAGTTGAATCCGGGATGGAGTGGGGCTAGGTATATCATATTTAAATATAAGTAAAAGGAAGTCCAAGCAACCTTCCTTCTGGGGCACCAGAATATATGTGTTGTCTTGTCTACCTTGTCGTTCGTCGTGAGTGCGCTAAACTTTTTTCGTGATGCATTACCAACTAGCTGAGATGTTGATCCTTCACCAGAATATACTTTGCTGAAAGACGAATTAAGGTTACTGAGTGTTGTTAACTGAACACTCGATAAAAGAGAACTAGGACGGGGCCTAGTTGGTTGTGCGTGATGTGATTCTCATTACGCTCCATACTTTTCGGGAGGAACACAAAAGAAAGGAAGGACAGTTACAGGACGGAGCGGTCCGTCCTGTTATTGTACTTGCTTTCTTCTGTGTTCGTGTACTAAAGTATAGCGCGCAAAAAGCATCTGAAAAAAAACAACAACAACCTATAATCCAGGAGAGATGCACAATATGTGGATAATTGGATGGAGGGAAAGCACCGCAACTCTTTTCTCTTTGCTGCCGTGCTCCCCATTGCCTAGTCCTTGTCACGTGAAAACTATCTGGAGGAGTTCACCACCACTGCTCGGCTAGCGTCTCAGTTGAGAGGCTATGCAGGTGACTCCCAATACGATGCTGCTAGAGTCACTGTGGCAGCCTTGAGAGCCCCGCGCCTCTTTTCTCCCCGCATTCGATGCTGCTTCGTGGCTTCCGCTGAACTAGCACAGGAAGCCTCACTGGATCCACTGACTTGAATCTCTCTTCCTGAGCATCTGAACGTCGTTAGAGTAGAAAATTTTCGTAAATGTGAACACCGATGATTCATATTATCTACACCAGCTCGGGGATGCGTGTATTCTATAGACGATGAAGCAGATGATTCGTATGGACACCACTGCGTCTATAATAATGAAAAACTCCGCGAAAACTAGGCTCCCAATGTGCTGGCAAATTAGGCGGTGGGCAGGCATCAAGCTTCCTAGAGCGGCAGCGCTCGCAAAATGATCACGGCAGCACTCTATAACTGCGCATCTGAACGTAAACAGCAGCAACTCTGGCGGAAAGGAGCGAAGAACTAGTTCGTGGAAAAATAGTGCCAGATAAGAAACTTTTGAGGTAGATTTTATATGCCGGTGTATTAATGAGAGTTCTCGTATTGTTGTGCACTGAATACCCAAGTACGGCCACTATGACTGTACAATGAAAAGGGCTTGACAAGCACCTCAACGGCACCAACCGAAACGCGTTTCCGCATTGGCCATACGCCGGTTCTGCTGGGCTGAGGCAACCTAATGCTGGTTTTTCTGACGCCCGATGTTGCAGCAGTAAGGCGGTGGTAATTCCAAGTCACGCGTCGCGAAAATGGGACAGAGTTTCACGAAAAGCGAGGAGCCATAGTGGTCCGCGTCCTCGCCTCCGGAGCGGGGAAAGGCGGGTAAAAGTATCGGCCGTTCTGCTCCAGGTGTTTCCCTTATCGCCGGACCGGACGCCGATCGGCAGACAAGCGGCTGGGACGCGCCAGCTGCACGCACCCCCCCCCCCCCCCCTTTCCCTCTCCCCACCGGCCACTCACTTTCGCTTCTCTTTACGGCTCGTAGTTCTTTCTGAATGCGGCACACACTCGAAGGCGCGATCGCAGCTTGGGGATCTGGCTCCAGCGGTTTGTGCGCACGAGCCTGTACACTGCTAGACGTGTTTCTGCTGTTCTGTTTTTGCTACACGCGGGCGCCTAGATCGAGCGCTGCTAGTTTGCGCCGTAAGTCTGCTGTGGGGTTGTTTTCTGAGGGAAAAGGACAGCTACAGTAGGCCCGGTCTCTTTAGCGCGTGCCCGCTGATGGAGAGAAAGTTCCTCGAATGGAAGCCCCAGCAATCGTGTACTGTGAACGCTTGCCAGGCACCGATTCGTTTCTTAACCTTGGAACACCTACACAATGAACGTCAGATAAATGCTATGCACTGAATTTTGCCACTAATGGCCTCTTCAATGCATAGGTGTAAAAACTAACCGATTCGTTAAAAAAATTAGCAACATAAATAAATTTTGCTATTCTTGTATGATTTCTTAACGTCTTAGGGGTATTTAACTCATAAATAAAGTAAGGAAGTAAATGTAGTAAATGAAGAGCAAAATTCAAGACTGATCTATGCCGCCGCAGCAGTGCAGCATTACGACCCCAGGAAATTGGTGGCTCTTTGGCCGTTACACACAGTTTTATGCATGATTTTGTTTTTGAGCTGCAGGCCTGCTGCAACTGCGGCGGAATGCCGCTTGTTCTATTCTGTGATGAATATGTTGAAAAAGGCCGTTTTCTGCAGATATATTATTCATGCACTGCTACGAGCAGAAATGAATATTATTCCAATTTTTTATGCTTTCTATCGCTGTTGCTGCAGCAGGCATTACAGGACGAAGTGCGTCGGGCTTGCGGAGTAGGCAAAGCCTTTATTTTCGTTCAGTATTGGATTTTCCATCCGGTATTTCTTTTTCATCACGACCCCTACTTCCTCTCGTGTGCTTCCTCCGGTGCAGGACTACAAAAAGACGAAGTAGAACGTTCTTGCCGGCTAGTTGGTTCATTGCAGAAAAAAAAGGTTAGTGCTGCGCGAATGAGACACGACAGGAGAGCAGGAACAAACACGACAACACAAGCGCAGACTTCCAACTGT
The DNA here is from genome assembly GCF_052857255.1 of Amblyomma americanum. Classification (NCBI taxonomy): domain Eukaryota; kingdom Metazoa; phylum Arthropoda; class Arachnida; order Ixodida; family Ixodidae; genus Amblyomma; species Amblyomma americanum. The sequence continues at coordinate 15,159,970 of NC_135505.1, read as the reverse complement.
TAATTCGAAACCGAAAGGCAAACGCTATATAAGGAATGAACCTTAGCACATAACCATCACGGTCATTCACACAAGTCCTTATTAATATCTAGACCACATTGATCAAATTGTTAAATTGCAGAAGGGACGATAAACCACGACAGAGTACTCAGTCAGCATGTCCCCAGACACTCCATGTCAAGAAAATGAAAAAAATGAAAAAAGTAAGCAACCTAGAAATCAACCTGAGTAAAGAGGGTGCAAAATGCGCTAAATGAGAATTCAGGTGATCCAACAGACAACAACAGTAAAACAACGAAACCAAGACAAAAACATGGTTTGACGTATGCAGAAACCAGCATGAGAGCATGGAAACAACAAAGAACACGTGTAAAGGTGAGGTAAAAGAGTGGAATGAGGTATAGAAAAACAAGCATGACATGGACGGCAACAAAGAACAAGTGTAAAGGTAAGCATAAAACCTGATAAACCTACATTTCCGGCCTTGAGGTACATACATCTCAGGAACAAAATTACGAAAGAAATGAAACAATTATATGGTGGCCTCCTAAAAACGTGATTTCACTCAGTGAAAGCGAAATAGATGGAGTGCTGACACATTTTTTGCCCTTTTTTTCGACGTGATAGGCTTCAACCACCTCCCTTTTCGTCTTATCTCTCGATTTAAAGAAAAAGTTAGTGTTGCGCAAAACAGGGGTGCAAGGTACTTTTTCTTGCCCTTACCCTTCCCTTTACACTTCTTACAATGATGTGCCAGTTGACCTCCCATATTGTTCTTCACTGCCTAGTTATGTTCGCGTGTCCGTTCATTGAAACACCTACCAGCCTACACAATGTAAACTCTACCGCATGTGAAGGGAATTTTGTAAACAAGGCCAGAATCGCACTTTGTGATCTTCCTTTCGTGATTAATATAGCATTGCGGCCTGGTTCTCTTTTCTGTCGACAGCAAAGGCCAGACGCTGCTGAGCTTGATCGGTGCAGAAAAAACCATCCTGACACAATATCGGTTCGCCACATTTTTGATGTTGTGAGATACCCGGTGTATGTAAGGCATAACCTGCAGTAGCTTTTCCTTGTCTTTTTTTGTCCTTTTTACGGCTTTTAATCTTCTGTAATAGGCTTTCACACGCTGCGGTGATGAAGTGGAACGGATAAACACCAGCGCGAAAACGTTGAATTTGCTGGCTAAAGCTTCCTTCTAATTTGTGGTTGCATGATTTTTCTAGGGCAGACTGGCAGGCTAAGATTACGTTGGCACGTTTCTAATCTCGTAAAACGTGCCAACGTAATCTTAGCCTGCAAGAGAAATAGATTAGGGCACAGTTTTTCGTCTTTCGTAGCCTCTCCTGCGTCTTTGAAAAGCGTCCCCCGTTATTACGCCACTATCGTCCTTCTTACCGGTGTCAACAGGGTCCGCATAACGAACGGGGGTGCGACCTTACGTGGACTAGGTTCATAAACTGGAGACGTTCGCTCAGCAAGCGTCTGCCTGTTATAGGGACGCTTGCCATGAATCCGACACCACTTCTCGATTTCTCTGGCTTGCATAGTTATCTGTTATCTGATATGTTATCTTGTTAAAGTATCGTCCTTAGAGAACATGCATTCAATACCAAAACCACGTAATTAACGAATCAGTTTGAAAGATAACCACTTATCGATCCCAAAAACTAAAATCTAGTTACCTCAGTAAACTTACTATAAGGGAAGATATCGACAGAAATTAATAGGACACTGAGCGCAACTATATCTTATTCTTGTTCGCAGTAAAAATTGATTCTTTGGCTCTCTGTGGCAAAGCTGTTTTTCCCGCAGCAAAAAAAAAAGATATTTCTGAGCGCGAAGATCAAATTAAAAAATTTTATGCCAATGAACTATAACTCTTGATGCCCTTACCGAAAAGAACGAGTTCTTGCCACCATTTTAAAACTGAATGGCGGTGTAATGTAGCCTGTGTGATCGGCGTCAAAAATTCGGTCTGGGCTGACACATTTTACTTCACACATTGGCGGGTGACAGCGGCACTTGTATTTAAGATTTTTTTCTAGTTTATAAAGGGCCTATTTCAATTTGTCCTGAACGTCTATTGAAAGCACTCAGAAAGAAATGGGGTGACTCAGAAAATCCTCTTCGCTCCTCTAACTTGACCTGCTTTGGGGTTAGCGGTGCCAAATGCGAAACCCGGGAGGAATCCGAATCATGTATTATCATAAATTATTGAAACAAGGTCTCTCTAACTATCGAGTAAGGGACACTGTTGAGCGAGTTGGTGAATCATTTAAAGGAAAACTGTGCAAAGCACACAGGACATACGGAAGAACATGCACAGACGAGAGGAAACTGGCAAAGCAACTCAGGGAGAACGGAATTCATTCGTGCAAATAAAAGTGCGGGTGCAAAGTTACCGGTGCAGAAACATGAAAACAACAAGTAAGGTCTACGTCACAAACCAAACCATAGCAGCACCAAAATACCACTGCAAGAGGCCATGAAACATCACAGCTGAGTGAAAAAACCGAACAACGAAACAACGAAAAATTTCAAACCGAACCGGAACCACAAGGAGGAATGGCTGTTATCAGGCAATAAGAGAACTCGCCTCGTCCTTTAGGAGGGCAAATGATGCCAAATTCGCGCAAGAAGTGAAGGCAGTGTTTCCTGCATGAATCTAGCAATCGCCCCATCATTTTAAAATGGGTCAACTTTAACACGAAATCTAAAATCCTCTCTGCTTGAATTAAATTGAAGGATGTACCGTGACTGAATACCGCATGAAAAAAACTCAGTGCGGACGGGGAGTATTGATCGACTGATTCAATTTTATTTCTCATCAGCGCGAGCACACACTGGGATTAAAGGCACAAAGGGCCTGACAAAGGTCCTAGCCTCCTACCTAAAGGTTTACAACCGTGGCGAAAATTATACTGCATGCATATCAAAGGCGCTTACTTTTCTCACAAAGAAACAGAACTGCAGTACTTTAATGATAAGATTTTTTGTTAATTGGGGTGTGTCACAGATCTCCCCAAATAACACTCGGACCGATAGAATAGACTAGGCGACAGGTGTACCCACACAAATGCAGATATAATACACCCTACGTGAAACACACACTAGGACACGAAACTAACAAAATTAACACAAAACACAAAGACTGCTACTAGCGTCTACTACTAGCGTTCTACTGGTAGCGGTCGGCGTTCGTGCTCACGGTTGGTTCAGTGCGGCTGCAGCGTTGTATGGATCCAGTAGCCGGCATCGAGGCGGCGTTCGATGTGCTTGGGCTGGCGTCGCTGGCGGCGTCGCTGGCTGCGTCGTATAACCTCCCGGCCCAAGCGACCGTGGAGGTGATGCCGGTGTTGTTGGCGTTGGGGGCACCAGCCGGATGGGTGGCAACAGCGCTGAAGACAACCCTGGCCGTAGCAGGTGGTAGCGTCTTCCGTTGACTCTCCGGAAAGGGCTCAGGCACGGCAGGAAGTCCACGATGCGATGTCGTAGAACGCGAGCTCACCGGAGCAGTAGCCGGCGTCGCTCTCTTCCAGCCGAAGCGTCGCTGACCCGCCGGAGCCTCCGCTTCTCTGTTCTACCCCCCTTCCCCCGTGCCTCGCTCTCCCTCGCCCCTTTATAGCCTTGGCGTTAGTCCACGTAAGCCTTGTCGTCGTCTTCTCCTTCTTCTCTTCTCCACCAATCATCTCTCTCCACCTCACCAAATGCTTCTTCTTTATTCTTCGATTAATCCACGTCATCTTCACACCTCTTTCCTTCATAATTCTAGTTTAGACTCCTTATTATATGTGACAAGGGCCCCTCTCTCAAGAGTTTTTCCATGAAAAACTGCCCACGTCATACTCATCTTCAAGCCATCCAGCCAACCAACTATCTTCTGTGACGATTCTGGACCCAACACAACACACCGCAGATGTCCAGCACACACCAAGAGCACACCACTAACATAGTACACCAAACTGCGTTTTCAGAACACTAACACACCACTGCCGTTGTCCTTGCAGAGTCCTTAATAAACATGTTGGTCCACAACACACTCCCTTGTACAATCACCTAACACCAACAACAGCAACAAGATAAATCCCAGAGATACATTAGCATAACAACAATAAGATACATCCCAGAGATACCTAGATCTGTTCTGTTGGCTCTACTCATGAAGTCCGCTCCAACGTTATCTTCTGTCTTCTTGAAATTTGGGTTTATTAGTACCTTATCCCACCCCCGCAATGTCAATAGCCACTCGCTGAAACGGTAGGTCGATGGCTGGCATCTTGCCCAGAGGTACGGGACCAACTCTTCCTTTCGGAACTGTGCGCTGGCACACGTCACATGAGCGAACAAAGCGCTTAACGTCACTCTGAGCACCCAGCCAAAAGAACTCCTCGGTGATCCTAGACACCGTTTTTTGGACACCCTGGTGTCGGGCCGTAATGGCGCCATGTCCTAAGCGTAGCACGGTCTCTCGCACATCTCGCGGTAACACTAGCTGTTGGACGCGCCTTCCTGAACTGAATATGCATCCCCTGTGCAGAAGACCATTTGCCAATTGGTATTCGAATGACGTACGACTCTTCTTTCTTTTCACTTTTTCCCCGACTCTTTCGAAGCAGGCCTTCAAGCTCGGGGCTTCTTTTTGCCTAATTGCAATTTCGTCCGGTATTACGCTCAGGCACGTCGTAACAGGAGTAGAGAGCGGACGCTGCGTTGCTCGGGCTCTCGCTTGAGCTCTTGTCTCCACTGCCGACGAAAAACTGACTGCACCCGTCTAAGCTGTCGCGGGCCTTTCGTCCTTTGGATGTCCTTCAACGTCGAGCATCCTCCATTCGGAATCGGGGTCTTCGACACTTCTTGCACCCGTATTGCTTCCCAAAATGAAATCATAGATGGGTTGGTCTACGCATTTTGCCACTACGTGCCTCAGTATAATATGGCGTGGACACTAGGATCCTGACTTCAGGAAGGTACCTCACTGTGCTATCTACACGAGTGACGGCTGACGCTTCCCCTGTAAGATCCTCGTCCTTCACCAGGCTTCTACGAACCAAGACTGTGTTAGCTCCGCGTCTCTAAGCACCAATATAGGACGGTCCCCTATTTGCCCAACCACTACCGCCATTGCTGCTTTCGATTTGGGTATTCCACTCACCGCCTCATTTTCCAGCGGCGTTCGCTCTCCTTTCAGCTGTGGAACTTCAGGTGGCGTGACAAGTTCTACCCTAGAGTCGACAACGCATGCAGCACGGTACTGCGTTCTGCATCCGCACTCACCTAGAGTATGACCCCTCCTCTTACAACCTTGACACACAACTTGTGTTTTTTGGGCAGCGCTACTAGTCCGACAGTCAGCTGCACGGTGTCCCACCTTGCCGCAGAGAAAACACCATACTGGCGCCTTAGATGCACCGCCATATGCTCTTGGTTTTGTCGCTTCTGTCTCTAGGATCTTTTGGGTTTCCTCCTTTGACTTTGTCAAATTTCTTAGCCCTTGAGCCTCGAGGCATCGGTCTGCAGTGTCGGCGAGGAGGAGGAAAAACTTCATTTATATTTGATATTAAAATGTGTTATTAGCGGTCGCGGGCTGTCTTCTTCATCTTCCGATGAGTTATTGCAGCCCGTCTTAACAGGGTTGGGGCCCCTGGTCCAGGGCTCCACTGAGATATGCCGCCAGGTAGGCTCTCCGCACCAATCCGCGCTGGACGGCCGGGTCCTCGTCGGAGAGCATCCCCTCCCACTGTTCCGCACTCGGGTTTTTGTTTATTGCAGCTAGATCCTGACACACCCACGTTATGTTCATTAACGTGGGTTTTTCTCCACACCACGGACATTTGCTGCTCTATTGCGTGGGGTAGATTTTACTTAAGGTATTTAGATTGGGGAAAGTCCCCGTTTGCAGCAGCCTCCAGCCTACTGCATCTTGTTGGTGTAGGCTGTTATGGGGTGGCGGATATTTGAGTCGCGTTCCCCTGTGATAGTTTAGAATGTCTGAGTAGCTCAGGGGTACCGGGTCTGCTGCTGGGTTGTCGAGGTCAGTTTGGGTGGAGGCTCGGTTTGTGTGCTCTCGAGCAATCCTATCTGCCTCTACGTTCCCGGCGATCCCGGTGTGTCCTGGTACCCACATGATTACGTGTTGCAGTTGTTGTTCCTCGGTTTGCGGCATTTTGGCCGATTTAAGGATATGTAGAGCTTTCCGTCCTATTTTGCCATTCATGTAATTTCGGCATGCTGCTTGCGAGTCTGTTAATATTGTTAGAGACCTTCGGATACGGTAGCCCTCCGCCGCCGCCAGGGCGATGGCAACCTCTTCGGCTTCCTCAGCCGCACAGTCCTTGAATGATGCGCTGGCTATTTCCCTGTGTGCAGAGTTTATTGCCGTTGCTACCATTCTGTTTCTGATTTCTCAAGAATCTCTCGGGTAAGCTGCCGCGTCTGTGTACAGTGTGTTTTCTTTTTCGGCTAGGATTTGTTGAACGTATTTTGCCCTAGCTTCCCTGCGTCCTTTATGCTGGTTTGGATCCATGTTTTTCGGTATCGGGGCTATCCTGACTGTGTTGCGATATTCGTCAGGTATCCACTCTGTTCTTCTTGTTTCTTGCAGCGCACCTTCGTAGCCACACCTATTTAGGAGCGCTATCCCAGCTTTGGTGTGTTTTAGCCTTTGTAGCTGCGCCGCAAGTTGGGCTTCTCTCAGCTCTTCAAAGGTGTTATGCAAACCCAGGGCAAGGAGTTTCTCCGTTGAGGTCGCTTGCGGTAGGTGGAGCGCTAACTTATATGTTTTCCTTATTATTGTGTCTGCCTGAAGTATTTCTCCCTTAGTGCAGTTGTAGAATGCGAGGCTGTATGTTATTCTGCTTACTACGAGGCTTCTGACGAGTGTTAAAGAGTCATTTTCCCGCAGGCCGTGCCTCCTTCTGGAGACCCTGGTTATCATGCGCGCCACTTGCGTCGCCGAGGCTTTGATTAATTTTAGGGTGTGTGTGCAACTTTGGCTCGTTTGGATCCACATTCGCAGTATGCTAATGATCGTTTTTTCTGGAATCGGTTGTCCTTCTAGATAGACGTTTATCCTGAGTTCCTCCTCCTCCGGTAATGTGTGATTTTGTCTGCTTCTCCAGATTCTTAAGAGCTCTGATTTTTCTGTTGAGCAGGCAAGGCCTCTATCTCTGACATAGTTCTCTACGCATGTGGCTGCTTCCTGTAACTTTCTCTTTGTCGGCGAACTCTTCCAATGAACACAACTTTCTTTCTTTCAGGAACAGCGCTAGCTTTGAGCTGCAACACGCTAAAAGTTGCTCTGTGACCACCTTGTCCCGCACCCCTTCAACACTCTTTAGTGCGTTTGACATATCAAGCCACCTATCAAAATAGTTGGTCAGCCTGCAGGAAAACTGCTTAGCGGTTTCCGAATCCTCAGGTTTCGTGGTGCGAAATCTGTCACGAAACCCTCTGCCTTAACCCTGAATCTTTGGAGGAGCGCCTTTTTGACTTTCTCGTAGTCCACGGAATCAGCAGCAGGCATCCTTCCAAACAAACTCAGCGCCTCTCCGACTAAACACATGCTCAATGTCGTGGCCCATTCACTGCACTCCCAGCCTTGCCCCAAAGCAATCGGCTCGAATCGTTGCAGATATGCGTCCAGATCACCTCTTTTGTCATCGAAGGGAGCCATCAGCTTCCTTGAACAAATTCTGGCCGGTCTAGCAGATTCTCTAACCGCTAAGGAACGCTGATCACTATCCGTTATCGCCTCATATCCTCTCGCGACATGCGCCTCTTTCCACAAAAGAAACTCCTTCTTCCGTTCTATCCTTCTTTTCTCCAGTTCTTCTGCCTCGCGAGCTCTTCTAGCTTCTCTCTCTCCTGCCTCGCGAGCTCTTTTCTCTACTCGCTCATGTGCTTCGTGAGCTCTTCTAGCCTCTCGCTCTTCTGCCTCGCGAACGTCTGCACGTGCTTGCGCCCTTTCCTCTCACTGCCTCTTTCCTTCCTCCTCCTAGAGACGCATCGCCTCTTCCTTGCTTAACCCTAGCTTGAGCGCCAATTCTAATGTTCTTGCCCAATTAATACTTTCTGCCATCGAGAGAGCGGAAAAATCCGAGACAAAGCAAAAAAAGAAACAAGGAAATGAATCCTGGCACAGGCTCGCCACTTATCTTTGTCACGGATCTCCCCGAATAACACTCGTACAGAAAGAATGGACTAGGCGACAGGTGTACCCATACAGATACACATTTAATACACCTTACGTGACATACACACTAGCGCACGAAACTAACAAAAACTAACACAAAACACAAACACTATCATTACACACGACCCGGTAACACTGCTACTAGCGTCTACTACTAGCGTTCTACTGTTAGTGGTCGGCGTTCGTGCTAACGGTTGGTTCGGTGTGGCTACGGCGTTGTATGGATCCAGTAGCTGGCGTCGAGGTGGCGTTCGTCGTGCTTGGCGTCGCTGGCGGCGTCGCCGGCTGCGTCGTATAAGCTCCCGGTCCAAGCGACCGTGGAGGTGATGCCGGTGTTGTTGGCATTGGGGCACCACCCGGATGGGTGGCAACAGCGCTGGAGGCGTTCCTGGCCGTAGCAGGTGGTAGCGTCTTCCGTTGACTCTCCGGAAAGGGCTCAGGCACGGCAGGAAGTCCACGATGCGATGTCGTAGAACGCGAGCTCACCGGAGCAGTAGCCGGCGTCGCTCTCTTCCAGCCGAAGCGTCCCTGACCCGCCGGAGCCTCCGCTTCTCTGCCACCCCCCCCCCCCCGCCGTGCCTCGTTCTGCCTCGCTCTTTTATAGCCTTGGCGCTAGTCCACGTAAGCCTTGTCGTCGTCTTCTCCTCTTCTCCACCAGTCATCTCTTTCCCCCTCACCGAATGCTTCTCCACCAATCATCTCTCTCCACCTCACCGAATGGTTCTTCTCTTTTATTCTTCGGTTAATCCACGTCGTCTTCTTCACACCTCTTTCCTTCATGATTTTATTTTAGGCTCCTTATTATATGTGACAGGGTGAGAAAGCCATGTAAGATATTACCAAAGATGCAGTCTATCTACATTTTTGTGAGTAGGTATACGTGCATACAGATATAAAATATAAAAAATTAGTAATGATCAGTAAAGGCAAACGCCATCCGGAAGTAATAGTACAATCAGCTCACTTTTTAAAAGTAGTTCCGGAATCGCTGAGAGAGCGCCTGCTGAGATGTAGCAGTTCTCCAAACTTGTTTAATGTCTCTGTTGACTGAAATATGAATGTCTGTTTCCATAATTTCTTCTTCTTTTCGGCACCTGTCTGATATTATGCAGTAGAGAGTAAAGGGATATTCGTGATTGGCTGTGCTGGTGACTAATTTTTGTTTACGTATGACAACCAAAAGCTTCTTGTAACATACCTTGTCTGCACGAAGATGTGAATAGCCCTGTTATAATGGAGCTATTAAAGGCGTGAATAACGGCTATGGTAATTGCAATATATACTAATAGCAACTCCTATTCATTTGTTTATTTCAAATACCTACAGCACGCGCTGGGCATTATCGGTAGATACTCAGACTTCGATACACAGACTTCGTTTAGACGTCGCTTTCACGCGAAAGTACTTGTATTTAATTGGACGAGCGGACACCCCAGAGTGTTCCACTTGTAGCATGGCCGAGACTGTGGGGCATTTGTTAGTGGGTCGTCCCGTATATGCGCCCCAAAGAACAACGTTGACTGCTTCCTAGAAGCGTTTGGAAGCAGGCCACTCTCTGAGCACTTATTCTTAGGCGCTTGGCCGTAAGTTGGCAGGCAGCCCAGGCAGTGAAGGTGTTTTCGCGTTTTGTAGGGAGAGCTACACTGGGCTAGCAGTCGAGCATTTCGCGGTACATGGGAGAGGCCAGTTGTGCGCATGCGCCGTTACCATGGCAACCGAAGAGGAGCAAAGTGCGGCGAGCGCTTCCCCGTCGCCGCGGCCGTGCGCCCACTCCACCGTCCAGTTCCAGTTCCAAAAACTTTTATTTCCATCAGAAATGGAGGCCCTCTACTCCCTACCCCTGGCGCGCAGGCCTAGGAGCAGAGGCCAGGGCCTCGGCGACTAGATGCAGGCAGAGTTGTTGGCTCTTCGCGGCCTCTGCCGCCAGATGGATGGCTTTCTTCTGGGTCGCGGGGTCCGCGCTTTGCAGCTGAAGGGTTTCCCAGGCTTCCCTACTATCTATTCCTTCCCTCACCCCTGGGGTGTGTCATCATCATCATCATCAGCCTTACTACACCCACTGCAGGGCAAAGGCCTCTCCCATGTCTCTCCAATTAACCCTATCCTTTGCCAGCTGCATCCACCCTTTGCCTGCAAACTTCTTAATCTCATCCGCCCACCTAACCTTCTGCCGCCCCCTGCTACGCTTACTTTCTCTTGGAACCCACTCCGTTACCCTTAAAGACCAGCGGTTATCCTGCCTTCGCATTACATGCCCTGCCCAAGCCCATTTCTTTCTCTTGATTTCGACTAGGATGTCATTAACCCGTGTTTGTTCCCTCACCTACTCTGCCCGCTTCCGATCTCTTAACGTTAGACCTATCATTTTTCTTTCCATGGCTCGCTGCGTTGTCCTTAACTTAAGCTGAACTCTTTTCGTTAGCCTCCAGGTTTCTGCCCCGTAGGTGAGTACCGGTAAGATCATGCTGTTGTACACTTTCCTCTTGAGGGAAATTGGTAAACTGCCACTCATGATCTGCGAGAATTTGCCATATGCGCTCCACCCCATTCTTATCCTTCTAGTTATCTCCCTCTCATGATCAGGATCAGCTGTTACTACCTGCCCTAAGTAGACGTATTCCGGCACAATTTCTAGGCTCTCGCTGCCAATTGTGAACTGTTGTTCCCTTGCTAGGCTGTTGAACATTATCTTGGTTTTCTGCATGTTAATTTTTAGACCCATCGATCTGCTCTGCCTGTCTAACTCGTTGATCATGATTTGCAGTTCACCTCCTGAGTGACTCAGCAAGGCAATGTCATCAGCAAATCGCAGATTATTTAGGTATTCTCCATTTATTCTTATTCCCAACTGTTCCCAATTCAGGCCTCGAAATACCACCTGCAAACATGCGGTGAACAGCATTGGCGAGATCGTGTCTCCTTGCCTGACGCCCTTTCTTATTGGAATTTTATTGCTGACTTTATTGCTGGGGTGTGTACACACTGCCAAACTATGGTCGAGGTTTCCCCTCTCTCCACATTTTTTTACATTTATCTTCTATGCCCTCGTCTTGTAGGACGTGTGACGCCCATACCGGGTTTATGAAATTTCCAGCCTGTAGCCTTCTCCAGGTTACTGCCTCTCTGTTCCCGAGCTCCTTGTCCGGAGGAGGGACAGTTCTTCTCTGCAGTCTGTAATTTTCTATGATTTCTGTGTATGTTTGTAGTCTCTCGTCTAGTTCCTTGCAATCTGGCGGTTCCGCTTCTGCTCGGAGGTAGAGATCGCGAGCTAGAAGGTACGCCACTTCATTGCCTGGTACTGACGTATGAGCTGGTGCCCATATTAGGCTAATTTCTCTATTCATCTTTTTCCCCGTTAGAATCCGCACCGCTTCTGATGCGACTCTACCTCTTCCATAATTGTAGATGGCTGTTTTACTGTCACTTATTATATAGTTTGCCTCTGTTCCCACGCAAGCAAGCGCTATTGCTACCTCTTCTGCTACCTCCGAATTGCAGCTGCGTATCATAGCTGCTGATATTGCTGTACCCTTGCCATCCACCAGAGGATACAGCTGCTCCCAGTCTACCGCTCGCCGCATCCGTGTATGCTACAGTCTCCTTATTCATTTCGTTGAAGCGTCTCATGAGGGCTTCGGCTCTCTTTTCCCTCCTCTCATTGTTGAAGGTGGGGTGCATGTTTCTCGGAAGTGGGTCTATTCTGGGATGTTCCCTGACCTCCTTCGGGATGTCTTGTTTTTGCTGCATGCCTCTGTCTGCCTGCAATCCTACCATGCCTAAAATGGCTCTGCCTGTAAATGTCTAGCAAAATCTTTCCTGCTGAGCTGTTCTGACCGCCTCAGCCGTTTCCTTCCACGTGTTGTGTATCCCCATAGCTAGGAGTCTTTCCGTTGAGGTGCTTATGGGTATTCCTAGCGCTAGTTTGTATCACCTCCTTATTATTGAGTCCAACTTATCTCTTTCTGGGGCCCGGATGTTAAGGTATGGTGTAGCGTAGCTGAGTCGACTGATTATGTGTGCTTGCACCAATTTTATTAGGCTCCTTTCTTTGGGTCCTCTCCCTTTGAGCGCTATTCTTCTGAATATTCCAGTTACTTGCGCTGCATATCCTTCCAGTTTCTTTATTGTTTCATCATTGTATCCATTTTCCTGAATAAAAAGGCCTAAAATTCTTATCTTGTCAACCCTAGGCACTGGTTTTCCTCCTACCATAATGCTAAGATTGCTATCTCTTTTTAATCTTAAAGATTTCGGGTTGTATATTGAGAGTTCTGAGTTCTCTGGCGAGCAGGCTAGCCCCCTTCCTGCCGCGTACTCCACTACTGTGTCTGCCGCTGTTTGAAGTTTGTTTTCTATCTCTGCATCGCTGCCCTTGTTTATCCAGACATTTATGTCGTCCGCATACATGCTAAAGGGTAAGTTCTCCATTCCTCCCAGTTTCACTGGGAGGCCTCTCATGACTAGGTTGAAGAGGAGCGGGAATAGGTCCGATCCCTGTGGTGTACCTCTGTTGCCTAGCTCTATTTCTTCTGACTCCAGGTCCTGGTATCTTATTTTGGCTGTCCTATTTGACAGTAAGTCTTTAATGTAGTTGTATATCTTGCCGCCTACACCGATCTCCTGAAGTTCCTATAGGACCGCCTCATGTTTTACATTGTCGAAAGCTTTCTTAAGATCTAATCCCAAGATTGCCTTTGTGTCCTTAGTCCGAGAGTCTATAATGTCATGTTGTAATCTCAACATAACGTCTTGAGTACTTAGGCCTGGCCTAAATCCGACCATCTCGTTTGTCCATAATTTCTTGTCCTCCATGTATCTGGTTAGCCTCGTTTGGATTATATGCTCCATCAACTTCCCTACGCATGAGGTGAGGGAGATTGGTCTGAGGTTCTCCAATTTTAAGGGCTTTCCAGGTTTGGGAATAAGAATGATGCTTGCTTCTTTCCATTGTTTTGGTAGCTTCCCCTTTTCCCACACCTGCTGCATGCATTTAGTAATAGCAGTGATCGACTCATCATCCAGGTTTCTTAGCATTTTGTTGGTTATTTCGTCCGGGCCAGGAGCCGATTTAGTTTTGAGCTTGATTATCTCCGCTCTCACTTCCGCCTCCGTTATGGGCGTCTTCAGTGCTTCATTGCCCGGTCCCTCATAATCTGGCAGGCTAGTGCGTGCTATGTTCCCTATGTATGTTTGCTTGACTTCCTCCATGAAGCTATCATCTGTTCCCTGATATTTGTGCCGTGTTTTGGCCAATCTAATGTTCGTCTGTGACTTTGACTGGGTTGGGTCTAGCAGGTGTCTCAGGATGTTCCAGGTTTTCGCTAGGCTCATTCCCTTCTCAATGTCATCGCATTTACTGCACCAGTTTTGTTCGCACAACTGTATTGCGTACTTTTCGCTCTCTCGGTTTAGCCTAGCTATTCGTCTCTTCAGGGTCCGATTCCATTTCTGTTTTTTAAGTCGGTTCTCTAAACCTTTTTTTGCCTCCCACATGTGCAGAAGTTTACTATCTGCCACTAACGGAGCTTCTTGGCCTTCTAGAGTTGCCGTCGCTTCTGTAGCATGTCTTTTAAGTGTATTTGTTCACTCCTCTAGGTCCGTGACTGTAGTAGCGGCGGACTCTTCCCTTCGCTTCCTGAATTTGTCCCATTCTGTAACTTTTGGTTGCTTTAGCCGTTTTTCCTTGATACCTTTGGTCGTTGTAGCTATTATATAGTGGTCACTACCTAGGTCTCGCCCCGTATTTTCCCAGGACACCGCCTTGGTGTTCTTCGACAGTGTTAGGTCAGGTGTGGTGTCTGCAGTGACACTGTTCCCTTTCCTCGTCGGGGTTCCTGGATCAGTGTGTAGTGTCAGACTCAGTTCTTGTATATCCTCCCAAAGCTGTCTTCCCTTACTATCTTTTCTATTCTATCCCCACTCCTCATGCATATACATGCATGTTTATACCTCCTACTGTGACGAGGGGGTTTCTTCCTGCTGCTTTCAGGGCTTTCCTGAATATGGCCCTGAACCTTATTTTTTTTGTTTGGGCCTTGAGTAGATGTTAAGTAGGAAGAGGCTAGGCTCTTCTTTCCTACCCGTGAGCATTTCTACCAAGACTCCTATGTCCCTGGATTGAATCTCATTTTCGATCGTCGCTATGTTTCTCTTCGTCAAATTCGAGCGTGACGTCACGCGGATGAGCAGTTTTTCGCATGCGCCGATAGCATGGTAACCAGAGAGATCCCATAGCCGCGCCACGTTCTTCGTCGCCACATCGCCGTACGCCGCTTTATCAACCGAACCCCGCGTCGCATGCGCAGGATTGCGTATAAAACGCGGAGATGTAGTGGGCGTCTGTATCACAACGTTTGACATGCATGCAGAGAAGGAGAGTCCAGCCGCTGCTAAACGGCGGTGTAGACAAGAGAAGATTAACTCTTCCGATCCTGAGGTCATCGCCTGGCAGTTCGCTTGAACCAAATAAGAACGTTGGCGTCCGTGTGTACGTGTGTACACACGTGTGTACGTGTGTGTTCGGCTTCTGCGAAGTGGCATTATCAGCCAAGGAGTCTACGTGGCACCGGGAACATCTATCAAGCAGACGATTTATATACGAGACTATGGCACGTTTTCACAGTTGTGCGTGACTTTGGGTGATTTCAAGAGGAGACAAGACCTTCTTAGTGTATGAAAGAAAAGTTTGACTTTAATTTAGCTTCGGACCCTCGCGTCCAGACTACACAATGGGGAACTACTATAGAGCTTGTATACTAAAGAGGCTCTACCAAATCGAAATACTGCATCGACAAAATTGAGACCGCTGCATGCTACTTCACATATCATCGGGCAGTCTTCGTCGCTGTCAAGCAAAATGAATAAAAGATGTGTATACCCAATGTCTCTCATTGCTAAACGTACAGCGACCACAACAAGCTCAGCCTGGGAAACGTACCTCTCGCTACGTACATCCTGGCATAGCCGAACTAAACCGCTGCCAATTTTTTTCAGTGACACGGGCTTCGACTCACTGTTGTGATGCCATTATATGTGCGTGCACATGTTCTCATCTCCCTTCTCACCACATCGTCACCCACCACGACCCTATTTCTTCTCCCCTTCCCAAGTGCAGAGTACCAGGCAAGATCTCAATCTTTCTGGCTGATCTCTCTGCCTTCGTTTTCTATCCATCCATCCATCCATCCGTTCATCCGTCCGTCCGTCCGTCCGTCCGTCCATCCATCCATCCGTCCGTCCGTCCTTCCGTCCGTCCGTCCGTCCGTCCGTCCGTCCATCCATCCATCCATTCATCCATCCATCCATCCATCCATCCATCCATCCATCCATCCATCCATCCATCCATCCATCCATCCATCCAAAGGATAATGCGGTAGAGACAACAGTCGTCTGCATACAATCTTATTGAACTGGACACATGGGCTGGCAGACCATATATATAGCTCAAAAATAAAAGCGGCTCTTAAACCGAGCCTTGCAGGACACCTGGTAATAGTGGTGCTTCTGGTGAATTCACTCCAGCCAGCACTACGAACTTCTTCCGTTCGCACAGGTACACAGTAAGCCATGTCAGCAATGAATTCAATGATTTAAGTACAGAAAGCTTCTGTATTAAGAGACCATGTGATACAAAATCGAAGGTTTTTTATAGTGTAAAAATATGCATACCACTTGATTGCCACAATTCAGTGATTAAGCAATATCGTGGGTAAATTCTATCAGGTGTGCATCACATGAAAAGCCAGGTCTGAATCCATGTTGATTTCTGCAAAGAAAATTATTGCTTTCAAGATAATCAATTAGGTTTGTATAGATTATATTTTCAAAAGTTTTAGATTACATTTGCTAGTGAGATAGGCATGTAATTTCTGATGTTTGCTGTACTTCGAGTTTTGTGTGTGGGAACTACGTTTGTCGCTTGCAGTCAAGCGGTAGTTCACCCAGTTCAAGCGACCTTGTGAACAACTTTATCAATTAAGGCGAGACCGAAGGCGCAAAGTTTTTTAAGACGTGATTAGAAATTCGAGCTGGGCCAGAGCAGAGGTTAACTGGATATTCTGTAGCAGTAACGTAACACCATGTTTCGTAAAGGTTATGTCAGTCATTCGTGTAAAACTGGGGAATTCAGGTACCTTTATGATCGTATCGGTCGGCTGTGAGAACACAGGACTGAAAGTATGAATTAAAACCCTCTTCCTTTTTCCGGGCTTTACAGCGTAGTTTATGCCATCGATAACATCGATAATATTACTTTTGGACATTTTTTGCTTTTTATATATTTCCATACCTCTTTTGAGTTCCTTGTGACTTTTTCGCGAAGGCTGTGCATATACAGGATTTGTGCCCTCCTGGTTTCTTTACTAATAATCCTATTTTGTTCTTTCAACATAGAATGAAGAGTTCGTCTCGGAAACTGACAGTACCTACGAAACAAACGGCGTGTTTTATTTATCAGACCCCTAAGTGTCTTGTTCATCCACCGCTTATCGCTTCGGCGTTTTGCAGAAACTACGTAGCTTGGGATGAACGCCTGTGTTAGAGACAATAATTTTAATTTGAAGATATTACATTGGATGTTTATATCAAGAGGCCTGCAGACCGTTTGGAATTCCGGGAAAAAAACATCTAGTGCTTGCGAAATGGAGCAGTGTTCACCATTCTCGTAAAAGAATATTTTACGTGGCTAAAAAGTGCAGCGACACGCCGTAGCAGAGGATAATTTTGCAATAACCACTTCGTGGTCACATATGCCGGGAACTGTGATAGCCGAGGACACAAGGTCACGATCATTCGAGAAAAGTAAATCTAGTACAGTTGCACTACTGGAGGCAAATCTTGTTGGCGTGCGTACAAACTGAAACAGTGAATGAGCCTAATTAAATTCGCGAAAGGCAGTGTACAGCATAGATGCTGGGCTAAATGTCCGCTGCAAGTCAGGCCACTGCACATTTGGAAGTTTGAAATCCCTGCCGAGGAGGAGATACGTGGCGCCTAAGCTTAGTAGGATATTATTCATTTCAAATATAGGTTCTGCATTGCTCGTTCCAGGCGGAGTCTACAAAGCACCAACAGGCACAGACAAACCATTTTCCAGTGAGACTTTACACCATACACAACTGGCATGCGTGGGTGCTCAAACTAATTCAAGCACTTTTGAGGCTCTCGTGAACCAATACAAATACGCCCCCGCCATGTGTGTCGCGGTCTCTACGATACGTATTGTACCGGGGGGGAAAATGTTTCGTAGTTGCGTATAGAACTGTCTAACCAGATCACAATGTGCGGTGCAGTCATTTCTAGTAATGAATGAAATTTATTTAACTTATTTTTCAGACTACGACAATTTACAATTATGCACGCTAGGTCGTTCACACTGCCTGCTTTTTTTCTGAACGACTTCTTTGGTGGCTGTTCAGTTATCCTGGTCACTGCATTTCTTGCATAATCATATACGAACGTTTGGTTCTCCATTGAAAGCTGTTATAACGTAGCTTAAATTTGCCTCCACGGTCAAGGGCGAACGATGCCAACTGTTTCCTTTTAAATTGGATGGATCGGGAAAAGTCTTCACCTATACTGAATGAAGTCTGCACCTTTAAGTTTTGTGCAAGCAGCGAGTACGCATTGTGTATCTTTGTATTGTAACAGCTTGACTATTATTGGTCGGGTTTTGTAAGATGCGTAACTTCCCAGCTGATGGCTCCTTTAAACGCAGTAAGGATCCATTTTTAGCCCTAGTTTCTCGGAGGACAGTTCAATTATCTTTTGTTTCGAGTCCGACCAAGTATTCTGTTGCTCATCTTGGAGCCCATAAAAGATCAAGTTATTCCTTCAAGACCTGTTGTGAAGGTCGCCATGCGATGCCTGGAGTTTCGTACACGCGGACGTAAGTTTATCGCCGCCAGTGACAAGGCTTTTTACCTCATCTTTTAGTGGAAGTAAGGACGCCACGCTATCTTCAACGCCCTCCGTAAGTTCAGTTATCTCTTGTTCAAGCACCTCTCGAACAGAGTAAATTTCGTTGAAAAGTTCTGACTGTTTTTGCTGCATTGTGGATATAGCCAAATAATGTCGAGCATTTGCTTTTGTCCTGGTTTAAAGGGCCCTGGGTTATCCTCGACGTCACCGGAGAGCAACAAGAGTTTCTGGGCAAGGTACACATGGTTCGCAGTCATGAACAACATTCGATACAAACACGAAAGAGGCGAGATGAGACCCGGGGCGGACATTTTGAACGATTTTCCATTAACAAAGCGATATGAAAGATCAACGTGAAGAAAAAGACGGCGTAAGCGTCCAGCTGCCATGTCGGCGCCGGATCCCGAAGTGGTTTGCCAGAGGACAGCCTTATGTAGCCTCCTATCCTCCAGGGTTCTAAGGGGTTGCCAGTCGATACGTTTAGCGAAGAGCGTTGGCAGCGCTGTCGTATCCAACGGCGGCTGGTCACACACGTAAGCCGGGCGGAGTTCGTCCTTGGAAAAACCGTCCCCAAGAAGGAAGCACGTTTCCGATATGGTGTCATGAAGTACGGTTGTTATCTGCAGCAACTAAAGAAAAAGACGGCGTAAGCGTCCAGCAGTCATGTCGGCGCCGAATCCATCCATCCATCCATCGGGCCATCCATCCATCCATCCGTGACACATTGGTTTTTCTTTACGAGGCTGAGCTGACGTTTCTATCGTGCCTACTCTGATAAGACTTTTTATTCGATGTTGCCTTGTACGCGTGCGCATGCGCGGGGTCTTGGAGGGCTATCTATGCCGAGTGATTTCACCCTCATTAAGCAGTTGGAGCGCCCGTCACGTCGCCGTCTTTCTTGGGTGTGTTGTTGTGGCCCAAAACTCTGTTTAGTATGTCCCTTTGCTCCAATAAGGAAGGGCGTCAGGCAAGTGGACACGATCTCGCCAATGCTGTTCACCGCGTTTTTACAGGAGGTATTCCGAGGCACGAATTGGGAACAGTTGGGAATAAGAGTAAATGGAGAATACCTAAATAATATGCGATTCGCTGATTACATTGCCTTGCTGAGTCACTCAGGAGGGGAACTGCAAATCATGATCAATGAGTTAGACAGGCAGAGCAGAACGCAGGGTCTAAAAATTAGCATGCGGAAAACCAAGGTAATTTATCAACAATCTAGCAAGGGAACAGCAGTTCACAATTGGCAGCGAGAGGCTGGAAGTTGTAAAGGAATACGTCCTTAGGGCTGGTAGTGACAGCTGATCGGGTTCATGAGAGGGAATTAACTAGAAGGATAAGAATGGGGTGGAGCGCATATGGCAGGCTTGCTCAGATCATGAGTGGCAGTTTACCAATTTCCCTCAAGAGAAAAGTGCACAACAGCTGTATCTTATCTATACTCACCTACGGGGCAGAAACGTGGAGGCTAACGAAAAGGGTTCAGCTTAAGTTAAGGACAACGCAGCGAGCCATGGAAAGAAAAAGGATAGGTGCAACTTTAAGAGACCGGTAGCGGGCACAGTGTTTGAGCGAAAAAACGCGGGTTAATGACATCCTAGTCGAAATCAAGAGGAAGAAATGGGCTTGGGCATGGCATGTAATGCGAAGGAAAGATAACCGCTGCTCCTTAAGGGTAAAAGTGTGGATTCCAAGAGAAGGTAAGCGTAGCAGGGGGCGGCAGAAGGTTAAGTGGGCGGATGAGATTAAGAAGTTTACAGGCAAAGGGTGGATGCAGCTGGCAAGGGATAGGGTTAATTGGAGAGACATGGGAGAGGCCTTTTCTCTGCAGCGGGTATAGTCAGGCTGATGATGAGGATGATGATGATGATGTTGTTCCTTTGCTTTGCTGCCTCGCTCAGTAATGTTCTTTTTGGCTATTGTATAGATTTGTGCAGAGCTGATCGGCTGCTTTAATTGTCTTGTCCGTATTGCTAATGACATTTACCTCTTTGTCTCCTAACGCATACATACATCTGGTTTTTACCTACGCCTAGCTTCCTCTTCATCGCTTTTAGGCTACTTCCGTAATTTATAGCATGCTCGATTCTCTCCATATTGAACTTCAATATGCCAGCTACCTGACACTTATTTATTAATTTTGATAGGTATGCTAGTTCTATTCTCTATGCAAGGCTGGACGCCCTCATGCTTTGAAATTTCTTAATCACATTTTTCGTCTCCTGAGATAGCTTGCCGCTATGCTGTGGAACCATCCTTTTGCCAACTTCAAATGCGCACTTCGTAATGATAGCTGTGAGATGAACATTCATTTTTTGAACATTAAGAATTGCTTCCTCAGTTAGAGCCTAATATCTGTATTTTTTAGCGATATCATGAATTCGTCTACTTAACCTCTTGCTACTAACTCATTAATAAGTAACGGGTAAGGGTATCAGGCAGGAGCATTAACGAGTTAATGATACGCATACACACCTTACTTAACTTCCTCAACTTTACATTCATAATTTCCCGGGAATCATCATACCATTCCTTGCGCAATTGTGCAGCGATTAAGGGATACCCCGCTGCCTTGCGACGGCAGGTGCTGGCACCGGTGGGGCGTGTGCGACCGAAGTTTGCTCTTTCGGAATAGCCTCTCGCGATCAATCATTAATTGAACTGCCACCTACAACGTTGGTAAGACTGCTTACAATCCTGTGGGCAGGTTGCGATGAAGCTACATGGCCACTTGAACTAGGTGACCCACTTAGTTTGTGTCTGTGGGGGGTGGCCACTTAGGCCACCATACGCTTCCCTATTTTCCGCTCGCAACGTCGAAGACGACGTGACACCGACGGCGTCGGATTTTCTGCACACTGGGTGCCTTAACGCTGTCGCGTTAAAAGAGCTTCTGGTTCCCAACTCGGTTGTCATAAGGTATAAGTTAGGAGACGCATAAGTTTGTGGTTTAAAGTATACGTCCTTATCCGTGCCTGTTGATTTCATGGCAGCGTCTTTTTTTAATTGCACTATAGTATACTGGTTTATTTTTTTACTCGTTTACTTACAATAGCAGCCGCACACGAACGGCCAATATTGCCGAGGGGAGAGATACACACAGAAACGGGAATCAGCAGCAGTAATCCGTACAAAAACAATATGTTGCGGGCACTCACAGTTTAACGATGTTCTTTATCAAGCAGGTAAGAAAGGAAACAGACAATTACCCGTATCTATTTGAGCAAGAGCAGCAGCATGTAAAAAATCATATCAAAACAAATACCACGGAAAAAAATGATATGCACAACACGCCCCGGTGACACAGCACTGCGGTTATGTACTAAAAAAAATTACAGATTCTGCATGAAAGGCTGCAGGTTAGTTTAAGAAGACGAGAGATAATCAGTAACATTATTATCTCGTAAATTGTTACGGTCCTAAGCTGTTTTTCGGGATGAAAGCATATTTAAATATATTTACCTTACACCGGTATTGCCGGATTTTCATGGCGTGATCGGTTCGGGGAGACGCACAAGTTTGTGGCTTAAAGTGTGCATCTTTATCCATGCCTCTTCATTTATTGAAATATGTAATAGATAAAGCACAATCTTGTTTTCCTGTAGTGAGCAACCCCACTCATTTCTAGTAATTGTAGCACTTTTTATGAAGTCACAATCACCACAAACAAACAGGGCGTTTCTGCAGACGCTCTAGCTCATTCAAGTTTTATTTCTTCTAAGGGTCTCACGTCGAACAACCATATTCAAATATTGGATGGACGTTATACAGGTATAACATGTATTTGACTTCGAGAGGTGATTCTCCGGAATTTCTTCGGGTAAAGTTAAGCGCAAGGCTAGCTTTGGATAAACAGTAAAAACCATGGCTGTCATATGACACGCTGCTAGTTAACAAAACTCTCAGATACTATTTTTAATTGCTAACAGTAGTCACGCGTGCAACAATAAGAAAATAGCTGCTGACCTTAGAATGTAATTTCTTTGTGAACGTGATTGTGTTGCATTTTGAAAGTTGGAGGGTCATTTTCTCATTTTGACACAAGGAAAAAAAAAAGCAATCAAATTCCTTTTCCACCAGCTTCGGGATCAGGTTCTCAAGTGATGCTATGGCAAACTGCGGGTTCTTGATTGATAATTGCTTTTGTTTAGTCGCCTATTACAATGGCAACGTTTTCTAGAAGTTGAGCGAGTTGTTAACAGCATTGGTTGTTCGGCTTCGTATCTTCTTGTCCTCGTGTGTTTTCTCACGCTTTTTGATAAAGTTTTTTATGTATGCTACTCCACTCCCATTACGTATTGACTCAACAGGGCCTTTAAGTGCTCAATAAAAGGATAAATGATGAATAATAGTGAGCGAACGTTACCAGTTATTCAGCGGCATGATGCATTCCTTGATATTATCATTGAAGGCAAGGACACAGTTCTGCTGCAGGCAGCGCTCCAGCAGTCAAAGTGCGCGACACACATCTACACATTCGCTTTCATGCATGCGCTACCTGAGAACAGCAGGTGGCGTTACTTCATCTCCTAACAAAGTATAGCGGGAGAGCTGCACGGGCTCTTCCATCAACTGTGTGCGGTAGAAAGGAAAACAAAATTCGCCCTACAAGAACAGAAGGAGCAAGGAAGGAACCAAAGTGAAAAAGTGGGGCGAAATTGTCTGGTGGGAAAACAAGGCGAAAGCATAGTGGTATTGCAAGTAAGGACGTCAAGTAGTGTTTTACGCGGAAAGCGTGCACGACCATGTACGGAGCGAGGTTGGCGACGTGTAAGCTGCACAGTGCCGTTCGCGAGTAGTCCACATGTCAAGTTCATGAAACGGCACAACACTTTGAGCTGTCCAAAGTAAAGGCATATCAGTTTTTCCGAGCCTTCAGAGTACCGTACCCAAACTTTGTCGCCATGGTTAAAAGTGCCGTGTCAATGCCACAGGTTACAGGGGCGTGCATCCGTACCTTGCAGCCGCTCGGTGTGAATAAAGGCAAGTTGGCCGGCTTCCTCGGCGCGCTGAGCAAATATTTCGGGCGTCCAAAGCGTGAGCGGGTGATCATCAGTGATGCAAATAAAATGTCATCAAACGCTGTCTGATCACCACGCCGACAGAGGAGACTAAATGTGCTAAAGCAAGTCGTCTCTGTGTATACGCCACGTACGGGTACCTTGTTAGTTGCTCGCAGAGCTACCTGCATCCTTAAGACTAAGGCATCTACTCCAGGTAGCGGGCAAAAAAGACGCTGAAATTATTGTTGTTCGCCAGTATCACGTTATCCATTATTTTTACTGTTGATGTACACGGTCACTAGTGAGCGTCTTCAATGCCGTAAGCTTCCACGTTATGGGGTATGCTTTGAAGAACAACGTTGCGCATTCAAAAGAGACAAACACAGGAAAAAGCCAAGAAGACAGAAAGAGCGCAAACTATCAACTGAGTTTATTTGTGTCAAGGTGCCTTATATATGCAAATCACACCAAAATGGCAAGGGTAATGAAAGAGGGGGGAAGGGGGGTACAGCCAGTCATCTCCTGATCAACAACATGTGCGCAGAAAATGCTTCTCCTTATTGTACAATTTGACAGAGGTGTCGCTTATACATTTATCGACGTTTTCTTTTATGTGGTGGGCCTCCAAAAGCTCACGCGCTGTTTTGTTTTTACTTTTTCCTAGAATTTCTACCTCCTTAAGCAGAGGTTCGCATCCACTGCAGGCAAGGCAACGAGCGGGCAGACTCGCTCCTTCTTTATTTCGAATTGATGGGGCATGTTCCCCTGCGCGTTCATTCACGCAACGGCCTGCTTGTCGCACGTCGGCGCCTCCACACTTGAGCGGGATTTCATAAACCACGCTCGTGGCACATTTCACAAACGTCTCAGCATGTTTTATGCCGCATCCACTGCCTCTGGCTCCTTGGTTACTGATTCTCGGGCACAAGCCTGCGAGTTTCTGTGGGGCAGAAACTACGACAGGGACACCATGCCTCTTGGCCACTTTTTTTTGCATTGTGCGCCACTCGATGATTCCGCGCACTCGAAGATAGTCAAGAGAGCAATTGCAAGCTCGCGCCTGGAATCTGCTCTTACCAAGTCATGCCCGCATGCAATGCTTATCAGCTTGAATAACCAAATTGAAAGGCTCCCTTCAGTCGGCTTCCCCTGCGATGTCATAACAGCCATGGCCGAGAATCTTCTTAGGAAGATAAAAAGAAAAGATCAAGGTAGCGCGAATGAGACGCTGCCGAAAAAGAAGATCGTGGTGGTGCCATATCTACACAAAGTGGCGCACAATGTAAAAAAAGTGGCCAAGAGGCATGGTGTCCCTGTCGTAGTTTCTGCCCCACAGAAACTCGCAGGCTTGTGCCCAAGAATCAGTAACCAAGGAGCTAGAGGCAGTGGATGCGGCATAAAACATGCTGAGACGTTTGTTAAATGTGCCACGGGCGTGGTTTGTGAATTCCCGCTCAAGTGTGGAGGCGCCTACGTAGGACAAACAGGCCGTTGCGTGAATGAACGTGCATTGTAACATGCCCGATCAATTCGAAATAAAGAAGGAGCGAATCTGCCCGCTCATTGCCTTGCCTGCAGTGGATGCGAGCCTCTGCTTAGGGAGGTATAAATTCTAGGAAAAAGTAAAAACGAAACAGCGCGTGAGCTTTTGGAGGCCTACCACATAACAGAAAACGGCGATAAATGTATATGCGGCACTTCTGTCAAATTGTACAATAAGGAGAAGCATTTTCTGCGCACATGTTGTTGATCAGGAGATGACTGGCTGTACCTCCTTCCCCACCTCTCTCATTCCCCTTGTCCTTTTTGCTGTGATTCTGCATATATAAGGCACCTTCACTCAAACAAACTCAGTTGATAGTTTGCGCTCTTTCCGTCTTCTTGGCTTTTTCCTGTGTTTGTTTCTTTTGAATGCGCAACGTGGTTCTTCAAAGCAATGCACCAACAAGCCCAACAGGAAGTTCTTCTAAATTATGGGGTATGCTTCAATCAAAATGAATGATGAATGATGAATTTTCAGGTGCCACTGTAACGATGGGGGATGTAGAAGTGCTCTATAGTAGGCTTCGTTTGTTTGTTTGTTTTTTTATCTCTTAGGCTCAATTGAGCGGCACAAAAATCATGTCGCCATCGAAAGGTAGCCATGGCGGCCGGATGAAAGCCGCACCTTCCCCTCACCGCAAAGTCACCTTGGCCACAAAGAAAGCCTTCGCCGCTGAGCAACCGGGCCAGATCAAGGGGAGATGCAAGGACGAAACTGTAAGTAGCTGCGACCGCAAGTTCTCCACAAGACGCGTGATACGTCGGAAATAACATATTCTCACGAAATATCTAGTACATACAATGCAGTTCTGGAGTCTCCTTGCGGCGGGCGCCCGACGAACGCGGCCTGTTTTTCCACTTTTGATCACCAGGCTGCAGAGCTAATCCGTAAGCAACCACATCACTAAGCAAGCGATAATGAGAAAAACAAGTAGACAGTAGTCCCCTCAAGGATATTCTTCTTTCTTACCCTCGTTCGCAAATAGATGCAATGAGGCTCGAAGCGAAACATCATCTCACGCAGCACAGCTTAAAAGTGCTATAATATTGAACAGCGCGGACGCACCCGTCCTAGACGATTGTATCAGCTCTGCGCACTACATACAACGTCCGCTTCTGTCTGATGTTTGTTTGTAAGCTACACAGTTGTTTCTCAGAACAATGCAACATGATCAGATCACAGCGCCGATGGGCAGGTCCTGCTCGCTTCTCTCACGAAGGCAAACGTGTCCACACGATTCACTGCGAGGCATTGGACCCCCGCTGAGGAACTGTATAGTCGGGAAGGAAGCTTCGCGTCTTCTACGATTCCTTCATCTAATTGAACTCATTGTCATATGCAGACAAGTCTTTGCTAGTTCATAGAACGGCGTCACAAAAATTTGCCCTTAATTGCAATTTAATGCTTCTCGACGATGGAGCTATTTCCGTCACAATACCCCTAGGCTAATTCCATCTGTAGCCCGCTACTGCCTGAAAATCTGCATTATCACGACTGCCTCCCATGCGAGCAGGAATCATTAAGGAACGCTAAAGACTGTGCACCGTGTCACGCCCTACAGTCTCGTCTGAGAAGTCGCGTTCAAGAAAGATGGGCACCCACACTTCACCTAGCCGAAGCGCGGTTCCGCGCATAGGCTCTAAATTCCCCAGGCGTCGCTGCCGGGATTTCGCTAAGCTTTATAGAAACAACGCTACCGCGACTGCTCCTAGCGACGAATTGTGGTTTATCACGGACTACGCACAGCTGCTCGAGCAAAAAAATATTACAAGGTGTTCACGAGCCCTGCGCCCACTCTTTTGTCCAGTGGACGAAAGAAATAAACACAAAAATCTTACGTCAAAACCATAGGATGCAAAGCATAGATGTCCCAGATCGGGGGCGAAAGGCAAGCGGAGTGCGCTTCACCACAGCCGTTTTTTTCCTAACAGCGCCTGGGCTCGTAAAAAGGTGAACACCTCTTTCACCGGCCGTAAAGCACGCCCAGTAAAGGTGCTACTCGGGTGAGAACAGAAAAGTTGGCGGAATTTAGATGGAGCAGCAGCAGCAGATCGAGGGAAGGTAGAGTGGGCCAGAGCAGGACTGCGCGCCGCACGAGGCCGTAACGGAGATGTGCGAAACCGTTACAGCTTGTTTACCCGCTTCCGCCGACGTGTTTGCGCACGTCACCACTTCTTGCGCCTACGCACAAGCCGCGCCGCGGCGGCTTTTCCTTCCCCCTTAAACAGGCACGAGCTACGGCCTGTCGTAACTTCTCGACTCTACGGGGAGCACGCGCTGCGGATGTGGCAGCTTGCGTGTCCTAAGACTTTGCTTGTTTTTTACGCTGCTCGGGCACTCCCTTTTTCTCTTCTTTTGATGATCGCGTACGCCAATTCGGCGGGTAAAAGGAGCCCGATCAAAGCTCACCTCTTGGCTCGGCTGGTTTCGTTTCTGCGGTGAGAAGCGCAGCTGGGGAACTTAGTTCGACGCTGCGTTTAGAAGTAAGCAGCGCAAAAAAACGAGAGTGCCATCATCAGGACGCAACGCCGCAAGTTACCCGTAGGCACGGTCTTTAAATCGGCTGTTCAAAACGATCCGCTCGGGAGTTGCCCAGGACAACTTATCCCAAAAAACTTATTTGTCCGGTCGTGACAGTGCACAGGTAGAGTGTGTCTTCTGCCGATTTTAGAACAATTTGTTGCGTCACACGATCACAATTCATTTTTTCTTGTTTATCGCGTGTTCACACCGTATTTATCTGCATGTGTGGACTTTAATGATATAAGCTAATATAAATTGTATGCCCTAATATCTCTGTCCCATGCTGTAGGTTTGCTTGGTCAGACCCATCGTCGTGGTCATCGTCATCGTCACCATCTTCATCAGCTTGACTACACGCACTACAAAACAAAGGCCTGTGCCAGTTATGCCCACGTTATAACCGCAAACTTCATAATTTCATGCGCCTACGTGACTACGCTACGCTTGCCTTCTCTAAGAATCCAGTACGCTACCCTTTGTTATTTATTAAAAATGCACTACTGCTAGTAAAATAAAAGGGGAAAAGCAGTTCACGTTTTCTGCTTCGCAGTGGAACGCAGAGTATGGGTTGCTATGCGTCGGCTGCGCGAGCTTCGAAAGCTGAGCAACCATCACCTCGAAAGACCTCGCTCACTGCACCGTAGCACTGTTCATTTGACGGCAACCACAAAGGAGCTCTCAGAAACACCAGGAAATGTGCCGTTACTGAGTTGAAACACAACAGCTCGCGTCCCCACAGAGCGATAAAGACAGACGTGCAAACGAGCGGCTCGTTTGATGTCCCGCCGGTAGAGGGTAACGGTGTCGCTTGCGACCCTCCGGCGCCCAAAGAGGGCGCTATCTTCGCTTCTTCATTGCGCCGCCAGGTGTGCGCTTGTACTTCTGTCCACAATGGACAGCGCCCCCCCCCCCCCCCTCCCACCGCTTTGCGGATTGAATTCGATCCACATAGGTTTTGTGTGCTCTGCGAGTGTTTGCTTCTGCGATTGAAACAGCTACCACAACGCCACCTCCCATTATGCAGTCAGCTTATTGTACGTATTGCTATAGGCGCTTCCTTCCTTCCTTCCTTCCTTCCTTCCTTCCTTCCTTCCTTCCTTCCTTCCTTCCTTCCTTCCTTCCTTCCTTCCTTCCTTCCTTCTTTCCTTCCTTCCTTCCTTCCTTCTTTCCTTCCTTCCTTCCTTCCGTCCCTTCTCTTTCCTTCTTTCTTTCTTCCTTTCGTTTTTTCTTTCTTTCTTTCTTTCTTTGTTTCCCTCCTTCTTATTTTCTTTCTTTCTCCAAGAGAATTTCATACAAGTTGCCTCATTCAAATCGCCGTCCTTTCATGGAGACTAAATATCTCTATACATTAGGCATTTTAAAAAAATTTTAGGCCCAAAGGAGACTCGCCAGCAAAACAAAAACTAGACGACATGTAATTTTCACAATCCTCACTAGTTTCCCTACCGCTGCGCACGAAAACACACAGGACTTGAAGTCAACCTTAGCGAGGACACATTGCGGTGGAATCTCGATGGCGGAAAAAGACAAGAAAGGCCGCCATGAGACTGTCGCCCTACAGCCTCCCGGACCAGGCTGAATAGACCGTACGCAAAATTGACTGACTTTCTCAGTGTGGGACCGGCCCCGCTCCTAGGAATGGCTACTGCCATTCTCAGGAATATTCTAACAGATGATAAATAACCATTAACCTCAGAAGTGGTGTATTTTCGCGGAAAATATTTAGTGTTTGTTGTGTTGCATTTAGGGCGCATATGCAGCCAGGGCAATCATGTGCAAAACCCATGGGTAAATATGGTTTGGTATGGTTTATGGTGTTAAAATTCGGGGTATAAGGGGCGCCGTAATGCAGGATTTCGTATGATTTCGACCACCTGCGCTTCTTTAACATTCACTGAGTGTGCATAGCACACAGGACTCCAGAACTTCACCTGAATCGAAACGCGACCGCAGCGGCCAGGATCGCACTCGCATTTATCGGGTGAGCTGCTGAGCACCGGCATAGTTAAATATATCTGAGGTTGTGCTAAAAAAGCAAAACTTTTCAATAACGTCACAGTTTGCTTAAAATGCTTTCTTCTTGTAACGACATTAAAGCACACAGGAATCAAACACCACTGCAGATTTTCTCCTACCGCAGCAAGCTACGGTGCAAACAGAAGTGTCCGTAGTAAATCCGTGCAACATGTTTCAGGTCAACATGTAGATTACCAGATGTGTAAGAGTCTGTCAGGTTTTATAGGAAGACAATCATGGCATAGCTGATGACAGGTTGCTGGACACCCTGTCTCGTATCCTTCAAAGCAAGTGATAAAGGGTTGAATTTCTACGTGATGGTGGAGCACACTCACTGTATCCATCTTTTCACGATTTGGCTTTGTGGGTGCCGCCAATCCGCTACGGGAGCTGTCATCCGATTGGCGCATTTCACCTGTTGACGGCGGCGCAGTGCGAAGTGCATGCGCACGGTAATAGGTTGCAGGCAGCAAAATGTCAATTAGCAGCCCTAACCCGCACAGCGGGCTTGAGCTAGAGCGCAGCTAAGCACGCCGAAAGTGCTGCATACGAACGAAGCAGCAACGTGCCGCGCTCGTTGTGCCACGGACTGGGCAAAGGCGGATCTAGAGGAAAGATTCAAGAGTCCTGGGAATCGATTCGTCACCAACATTGCAGGCTACTTACCTTTCGCGCCTGGAGGGCGTCATCGTCCTCACCCGTATTAGTACCCACAGCTTTTGCGACACATTTTCAGCAGCCGGCAGCGAAAGCCACAAACCACTGACTGGTGTTCGGTGCTTCCGCTCGCAAAACTCGGCTATCTTTGGACTTGAATAGTTTTTCTTATCAATTTTACAGCAAGATGAACGCTTGTGCGGGTGCGGGCAGGAATGGCACGAGATGTGTCCTGTGTGCGCTCCCTGGGCTGCGCCATATTGCTGACTGCGCCTGTTCACAATTAACACTCCAAATCGCAGTTGTTTTCATATCTGTGTGCGTGCGATTAAAAGGCCTGTGCGGCAAGGCAAGCGTGAAAATCACAGGTATGACGAAGGCTCGGCCACCGGTGGATGTCTTGGTTACGCAGAACACTGTTGTGTAACTGCAGCTTTTAAAGAAGTGGTGTGTGTCAGCCACTAAGCCAGCTGATGTTGCTTTATGACAGAAAGATGTCAGATAGGCACTTCTGCAATGTGGGCTATGGAGCGTAGCCTTTGGCAAGATTAATTGTCGCAACTTTTGAACCGCTCTGAGGAGAGCCCATCCAATCGCGATAGACACGACTTTTTTCCTCTCGCAGAGTATGCAAGTTGCTATTTCACAGAAATTACAGAAAAAGTGCGGTATAAAACTTGGGATGTCACTGACGTTCCCTGTGTTTTCCCGCGGAGAAACCGCACCACCTATACAGCACAGATTACATAAAGTTCGTTCTACGATTACGCATGCAGTTGAAGTACTAAATGACATTTAACAAGCGATTAATTCCCTCATGTCGAAGGCCTTATTTTCGCTAGATTTCGCTAAGGCTTCTCATAACGTTCCCCACCCTTAACTTCTGCTTAAAATGAATGCATCGTTTAAAAGTCCCAACCAAACAAAGCTATTTACTTTGCGCTTAGAGTGCCGCCACCAGTACAATGAAATAGACGTGCATAGGTGTAGCTTACTACCGATGGTATCTGGTCTACTGTAAGGGCAAAGTCTTAGTGCCTCGTTTTCTTGTTTTTATTAATGGCGCTCTAAGCTTCGCTTCTGTTCCAATACGATTATTAGCCGCCGACGCCACAGAGGTCCAGGCCTAGGCACCCCTCCTAGTCATTTGTGCTGTGCGATGTCAGTGCACGTTAAAGAACCCCAGGCGGTCGAAATTTCCGGAGCCCTTCACTGCGGCGTCTCTCATAGCCTGAGTCGCTTTGGGACGTTAAACCCCCATAAACCATCAGACCAACCCTCCTAGTGATTGTAAAGGCCGGGCCCTTCAGGTCCGGTCCAAGCAATACCTTTTTATAAGTAATCACAAATAAACGTTTCCACCGCCACCACTGTTGGATTTATAGTGGTGGTTCGACAGCGCAACAGCACACACAGACCAAGTAGGACACGAGACACACAAACCAGTGCAAATGCACGCCGTTTTTTGATGACACTGATGTCCTGTTCGCTCATCCTGACCAGCGCACTCTAGAAGTAGCTGAGGCATTTCATATTATCAGAAAAAGTGAAGGATGCCTGAGTACGCTATCTGTTTCGTTATCGCCTCTAGAAATCAATATGCTACATAGTGGGTAGCGGTCCAGCGGATGCACACGTGCTTTTAAAGCGGTTTTTACCATGTACTCTCACTAGGTGTCTTCTTGACATTGCGCATGTGCGCTGTTTTCTCGTGACTGTATATATGACGTGCTTCTTCCCAATAAAAATTCAGTTGTAAGTTCAGCGCTGGTTTGTGTCTCTCGTCTCCTACTTGGTCGGTGTGTGCTGTTGCGCTGTAGAACCACCACTATGCATCACAACTAGCCCAATCTGCAGTTCTTCTACAGTTGGATTTATGTTAGAGAGTTACAGATAGCATAGCGCGATCCGTGATCTGCTACCGTGATCCGCTTCCGCGGTGCACTGCTGGGTTCTTGCTGTTTGGTCCCGACGCGCCAGGCGCCCACGCAGCTGACCGGCACGTGGCGCCATCTGGCGGCCTCGGAACGTTTTGTGGACGCGCAATAGCGCCCGCGGAAGCGGATCACGGTAGGGGATCGCGGATCGCGCGATGCTAGAACTCTCTATTAACATAGAATCTTTCAGTGAACAAGGTCAGTTACAACATAGGCTGGAAAACATTACTTAATAGTGCGACTTCTGGCAAATGGTCATCAATCCTATAAAACCTGAATGTACAGCCTTGGTGTCTTGATGCCAAAGGGTTTTCGCTTCAGCTGCATAACAGAGACATTACTGCACCATTAAAGGCTGAATGGCCTTGAAATGCTAGCCGAAAGTTTCTTCTTGCGGTAGAGAAGCTTCCTGCTTGAATTGTGTTTTGAATGATCCGCTACACGGAGCATTCTAGGAACTTCATGTCGCTGCAATTGAACGTTGTGGACTTGAGACTTTTGACCAGGACTCTACGTCTACCACAACAAAAAGTGGCAGGGCTTTAACGAAGTTAAACCAAGTACGATGTGTAAAAGCACTTGGCCAAGTGCCGCCTCAAAGGCAAAGGCGTACAATATCTTATCATCAGCCGCTATCAGCATCAGGGTGCGGAGAAGGGCTGACCCCATTCCCTATTGCCCGCGCGGCAGCCGCGCACGGGGAGTGGGGAGAGAAGAGTGGGGGATGCGGGCTCCGCGCTTTGAAGGAGCAGCTTTCCAAGGCCTCCGCTCCTGGCGCTCTGTGAAAGGCGGGGGCTGCACACAAAATCCCGCGAATTTTGGAGGGATAGCTACAGCACGCTAGTCAGAGCCGTATTTCGCGTGGTCAGCCGGAGCCAGAACTCAGCATACGCCGTTATCATGGCATCCAGCTGCGCCGTTCCACAGGTGTTCGCTGCTTCGCCGCGCCGGTCTTCACCGCTGCGCCGATGCGTGACAGCTGCTGCGCCCTTTCCTTTCGTCAAAAACGTTTCCTTTCTTCAAAAGACATGGTTTCCTGGGGTTATGGTGTCCACCATGTCGAGATCTAAGAGCTACTTCAGCATCGTCATAATCAACAGCCTGACTACGCCCACTCTAGGGCAAAGGCCTCTCCCATCTGTCTCCAATTAACCCTGTCATTTGCCAACTGCGCCCACTGTATACCCTATTACTGCTACTGCGCCCTTTCCTTCCTCCAAAAACCTTTCCTCTCCTCAAAACACATGCTTTCGCGGGAGTGACGTGTCCACCGAGATGTCGAGATCTGAGAGCTGCTGCGCACTTTCTTTTCGTCAAAAACTTTTCTTTCCTCAAAGAAAAAAATGAGTTGGCTTTCAAAGTTAAGTATGATGGAAAGATAGGCGCGGCGCAAAGCCTCGTCCGCCGAAGTGACGAAACTGGTTTGAGCAACACATATTGCAAGTGCAGATGAAATCCGAGCTATGGCGCCACTAGCTGACCTCAATGCGGTCAACCACATTGAGATTTACGGAGTATACGCCGTTCCGCCGGTGTTTGAGTTGCGCCTGGCTATCGAGCTTGTCATACAAAAGCCCTGGGGGTAACTACATGGGGTAGCTTCCTGGCCTTCTTTATTCTTTCCCCACATATCTCTTTCAACTCTCCTCTGTCTGCACATTTCAGCTATTGCGGCTCAGCTTCAGCCAGTGGGCAGGCCCGTGCACTTTCCTTTTTATTCGTCCTTCAGTCGCAATAACAACAACAACAATGTTAGTGAGCATCGCTTCTCGGCCTGTTAAGGTGGCTTCCTAGTCCTACGGGAGGAATCTAGCCGCTCTCATCAATGTGGCGAGGGCTCCTTGTCACCGAGTGTATCGGTTGCTAAGCCGTCGTCGTCGTTTCAGATGACGCGATTGTTGCGACGCGCGTCTTGTTTTCAATCTTTCCTATAACTCTCCTCCTGTCTGCACGTGGCAGCGACTATGGCTCAGCTTGAGCCAGTTGGCAGGCCCGTGTATTTTCCTTTTCATTCTTCCTTCGGTCGCAACAACAGCAGCATTGCTAGTGAGGTGCCCCATGGGTAAAGAAGTTAAGGGTGAGCGCGTGTACTGCGCGCGGCATTTTCGTCGGTAAAGAGAAGCTGCATCGGACGACCACGAAATCGTTGCTCGCCGTGAAGAGGCCCGTGAGTGTAAGAATGAAGGTCGAAGGGCTAAGCGTGCGTACGTACTCTCGCTACACATATCCTCGCCTAGCTGAGCTAATCCGCTGTAAATTTTTTTGTGCCATGAGGTGTTGGTTGTTTTTCCGCAGAAAGCCGGAGACTATTGAACATGTATTTATAGACTGATGGGATGCTATTGGGTTTACATAACCTGAGGAGATAGAAATGTTGGCATGCTGATGTTCATGTCAGAGATATTTTCAAGTATTAGGGTGATTCTCTTCATGAAATCATGTAGGTTTTGAAAACTCGGCCATGCGCACCTGAGTGGAGAGGTGCGCTTGAGAAAGGGACAAACTTGAACCGTTTAGAGTGAGATCAGTTGTCTGTAAACGGCATCACCTTTCCAATTCGCCCAGTGCGTATTTGTTTAATGAATTCAAGGCAATAAAGAAAAATTATGCTACCGCCGTCGCCGATTACGCCTCGTGTTAAACTGCAGCACATTCTCGCGCTGTGCATTGCACGTCATCGTCTTCACCAACTTCCATCTGCAGCGCGAACAGATCAGATCAGCTTAACCTCGATCAGAGCTTAACAGGAGTCTAATATCGTCGCCAGAGATGCCGACGACCTAGCAAAGCAACAGCATGAGCCAACCAGGACAAACACATGCTTTCTGCGTCTATTCGGTTTCGGTTCAAACCCTATCAATTTATTTTGAATGATGAATTGATTCGTGCGGCGCTGTTAAAACAAAAATTACGAATTGTAAGAACTCCCAATCCTAAAAAGATAAAGTAATAAACGAAAAGCGATAAAGCAAAAGCCAACCGAAATGATTAAAAACACTGAAGTAGGAAAGTCATTCACCACAAGACGGACCCCACCTCAACATACCTGTATATGACCGCTCCAGCATCAGCATTTCCATAACTCTATCTGACAACGACAATGAAACATTGCTTAGTCCTTTCTTGGAACTCGCAGATCCAATTGTTCAGACTTCAATGTTTTGTTTTTGCTCTGACATTTGATTGAGGTTCACTGAAATAGAGGCATATATTCTTTGCGACGGTTGCAATGCGTTGCCAGCTTGCCCTGAATTCTACCCCAAATGTCGCCTACTACATGACGTAGCTTTTCAGTGCAGAAATCTAAAAACACTGCATAGTGTTTTCAGCGAACTGATGATTTTTACTTGCTTTAACGCTTGTTATTTATGGCGAACCTTATTTTGAAGATGAGTTGGGAAAGTGCCTTTCAGAAGGAAGGGGCCAATACATAGGTAGACGCCGGACGTCTTATTGGCATCGATCTATTAAACTCTACCCACTTTGACAACGGCCTGCTCCAAGGCTCTTGTACCTTTAAAATGTTCACTGTAACGAACGAAGGCAGACAGGTCTTGCGCAGACACGGAATGTCTGCGTAGGTTATGCAATCTGCGCGACAGAATATTAGAAAGAAGTGAGAAAATAACCCAATACGTAATTTCGTAAACGGTTTTCTACTGCACCATCTATTTCGCATTGTTACAAAAAGAATGACAAAAATATATGTACTTCCTGCCCTACACGAAAGCAGGCACTGATATTGAAGTCACTTTTCGGGTAGGAAATAACCCCCAAAACGCGAAATATGGAACCTTTCGTTGAATAACTCAGTTTGTACTAGAATTGGAGGTGTAAAAATAGCATCAGATACTTATCTCGGGAATTCCGGGAAACAAAAAACTCGAAAATCAAGGCCTTATACTTATTACCTATAATGAAAAAAATACCAGGGCACATAAGTCTCCTTACGTGGAGGAATGCGAAAGTATGAAGCTTTCTAGAACGCGGGTTTTTTTCCATGACGCCAGTACGCGATCTATCTATATCTTATTTTTATTGTTATTTTCTATTTTTATTTTCATTTAGTTTTAGTTTTTCTCTTTTATTATGTTTTTACCCTATTTATTTTACTTTTGACGTAAAAAGTTGCTATGCCGTCGTCCGTGGCTGTTTTCACATCCAGTTGCTATATCGACGTCCGTGGCTATTGTTTCCTGGAAAAATTGCAGCGCAGCAGTAACAAATACGAGACGAGAAGGACGCAAACACAAGCGCTGACTAACAACTGTGTTTTATTGCTCTGAGCCAGCCTATATAAGAACTAGGTACAAAACAACAAAACAGAAACCAACACATCACCTCACGCATTCGTGGCACGATTATCGGAATTGTCTCCCGTTCCTCCAATCTTTTGTCCTATCATTGGCGTTCAGAAATGACATTTCTTTTCCACTAAGGCACACAGAGGGGTTGCTGACACACTTATCTGCGCATTTTGATATCGCCAGAGCTTCTGCTATCAACCTCGTGGTGGTGTCCCGACACTTACGAAGAATAACTGTGCTTTCAAGGGCAGGGGTGCAGCCTTTGCACTGGCTACAGTGTAAGGCGAGTTCCCCTGAGTTTGGGTCCCTTACTCAAACTCAGGGGAACTAAGGGACCCAAACTCAGGGGAACTCGCCTTACACTGTAGCCAGTGCAAAGGCTGCACCCCTGCCCTTGAAAGCACAGTTATTCTTCGTAAGTGTCGGGACACCACCACGAGGTTGATAGCAGAAGCTCTGGCGATATCAAAATGCGCAGATAAGTGTGTCAGCAACCCCTCTGTGTGCCTTAGTGGAAAAGAAATGTCATTTCTGAACGCCAATGATAGGACAAAAGATTGGAGGAACGGGAGACAATTCCGATAATCGTGCCACGAATGCGTGAGGTGATGTGTTGGTTTCTGTTTTGTTGTTTTGTACCTAGTTCTTATATAGGCTGGCTCAGAGCAATAAAACACAGTTGTTAGTCAGCGCTTGTGTTTGCGTCCTTCTCGTCTCGTATTTGTTACTGCTGCGCTGCAATTTTTCCAGTATGCAGAACCAACTAGCCAGTCACTATGTTTTAAGCTATTGTTTCGTTGAAGTGTAATTAATTAAGTAATTACAATTCACCAACCAAATGTTTCCCACAGCAAGATCTCATCACGGACTATCTAATACAGTCCAACTTTTGCACATTTATCCGCACCGAACGACGTCATCGTGCGAAGAAAGTTTTGCGTCAGCAAAACATAGCCATGTAATTCTTTCGCATTAATAAAAATCAATAAATTTGGCTGCTTTGAAAATCGTCTTGAAGTAACCTCCTGACATCGCCAAAGCATGTATGTTCAGCCTACATCAACCGGTAACGATGCATTAAAAAAAGCTTTTTCACTCAGAACGAGAAAATAACGAAACGTGCTTCCCGATTATGTCTTCTACCCTTAGTGAACTTTTTTGTTTAGACGCAATTATTTACTCATGGAGCGCAGGGATGTAATCTATTTGCTTATTGTTATTTTTATCTCCTTATGGTGCTTGTCTTGATACACATTCCTTTGCGTGATTATTACACATTTTTTTTCTGTTCTACAATTTAAGGTACGCATTGTGTGTGATGTAAGCACATAGTGCTTTGTGTGATCAGATTTGCTGGAATCGCTTGTCTTCTTTTTTGTTACCACACCTTTAACAGTCCTTAGACAAATTTCGCAGTATTAATGACCAAACAAAGAAGCATTTCTCTCAGTGCGATTCACACTGCCGTTGTTGTGAGCCCGTTGTGGCATAGGCGGTGCGGGCAGGGGATTTTTGTTTTTGCCGTTACTCTCGGGAGTTCATGTAATGAATGTCATTGACTCAAGCCGGATTTGTTTCGTTTGTGCGCTTTCGTTTGTGTACTCAATCACTAGAGACAGAGTCGTGATACTGTGTCCTTTTCCGAGCACACGTCTCCGTGTCCAGCCGATATTGTGGCCTGCAGATACTGAATGTTCGGCAAGTGGTCTCGGAGACACACGGCGTTTCTTCACGCTGGTCTGGTGCTTCTGAACCTTCGTTCGAAGATTCTGAACTCGTCAATACACAGTCAATACTTGAGCGGTCAGCCCACAGGATTTCTGACATGACGCCTGGGAATTATTCCGTGTTCAGCTTGTCTTCCACGTGCACTATTAGCTTCTTAGATTTCAGCCTGGCTCATGCGTAGTCTGCACGTTATGGGAGAGTAATGTGCTGGATCGCAGCTCACTACTCGAGATACGAGATGGTATGAGATGTGAGAAGTAGTGGCTGTAGGTAGGAAGCGCTGCATGGGCTGGTTGGCGTTTCACTGAATCAACATCTTCACAGGCTTGCTCTTTTGGGCGCATGCAAAGTAAAGTAGACTTGACCTAAAGCAGTCTTCGCAAGTGTTGCTGCCTGCTAAGACGTGTACTGTGGGAATCGGAGCACACCCTTCTTATTTCTGACAGATTATGCATGTTATGTACTTCTGGCGGAAACTAATAAATTGGGCATCAATGGAACGCTCCTATAGCATATATACGAAAATACTTTTTCCCGCTGTATAAACAACGTAACAAAATGACTGCGAAGAAAGGGACAGGGAGCGAACTTTGACCCCTGTGTTTCCGAGGGTCACAACCTCTGACTGAAAGTTCAGGCCAGGGAGCAGCGAGTTCTGTGGGTGGGGACTACTGCCTGCACTTTGGAAACCTTGAAACTCCCTGCACTCTATGAGGCACAAAAAGCGTGAAGCATAAACGTAAAAGCGAAGCACTAGTGCGGGAACGCTATGGGCCACGCTTTCTTTGCGCTTCTGGAGAATAAGTCTTTAACCGTGTTTGCCTTCCCCTCTACTCTCGGCTCTGCGCGAGGGAGCCATTGTGAGCCCTCCTTCGTCATCCCTCGCTTCCCGCGCTTTCCGAGTTCTCCTTAAGCCCCTTTTCAGAGACGCAAGGGCGAACAAACGTCGCCTCGGTTGAAACGTTTTTTTTCCTTTTTGCATCATAATGGTGCGTCACTTTCACTTAGCCCCATCAAAGTAGGCCTGGGAGCGAAAAAAGCCAAGTTTTTGTATAAGATGGAAAGGACATGCAGCGTAGATGATAGTGTTCTTCCATGTTTGCTTTATTTTTTTACTGACTCAACTCATTGCACTCGGCTTTTTTAGTACTCAGTGCGCCGCCGCCTGCTTTCAATTCAAGCACTACAGTTGTACAAGGCTCGTGGGGGACCTGTGAACATTTTTTTTTGCTCTGTGTGTAGCATAGGACTGCAAAACGCAGAAAATTTTTAAATGGCAAAAAAAAAACAGAATTAAGACATTGGAAAAAGGAGGCAATAATGACGTAAAAGCGAAAAAGCTTAATACACAAAACAATGGAACGTTCGTTTGAATGGGAGCACGCATTTTCTTGTTCCTGCGGTAGCGTAGAGATGCCGCCACGAGACTGGCCGCTGGCTTCCCTCATTGCAGGAAGCTTTATCTGTCTGGCGTTAGTTTCGTCTCTGTAAAGTATTGGTTCGTCAATATTTATTTTCAGGTTAGTGAAAATCCTTTGCGTGTTTTCTTGGAGACGCAATAAAACGGGTCGACTGATATATTCTTGCTCTAGCAGCGTGTTTGCGGTAAATACATTGGTCTTGGTAATCCGTCAGAACGCATGAGTGGTGCAACCCTCCGGGGTATACAATCCTCGGCTTTCCTAATTAATAACGTGGAGATAAAACAATCCATGATGGGATTGGTAGGATTGGTAGGTCGCCTGATGGCCTTCTACTAACGCAGGAAGGTACTTTATATGGCAGCACGCAGTAACTTGACCTGCATGACTTTCTTCTCGTTTCTGTCTGTCTTTCTTTCTTGGGGCTGGCCAAGCAGACAGCGATTAAATTTTTTGGAGAGCGGGGCGAAGAACGCTTTCATTGGATGAAGCACCTAACGCGGCTTGATTGTTGGGGTGCTTTGGAGTGCTATGTTTTTCATCCATGTTGCACTCGTTAATCCACTTTGTTTAGTTTCTATATTTTGAGCATTGACATTAGAGTAAACATTCAGAGGAACAGGAACCTCTGTGATGAAAAAAACAGATACTTAAACCCACCTTGCTCCGCTTACATGTCATTGTGTTTGGAAGGCGGCATTTTAAAGAAGAAAGCTCGTAAGTGTAAAATACAGAAATTTTTTTTTAGAAAACCGGGAATGTGAGGTTAATGCGTGGAATTAATATGCAGACATTTTCACACTCCCTTTTTTGAGCTCTACCGACTTCGCAGCGCATTAAAATGAAATCATGCACCATCTCCATAATGTACTCACTCGTAGTCCGAAGACGGTTGCTCAATTGCACCGCTTTTTACTGAATGAACCGTACGCAATATAATGATTTATCCCTACTACTTACTAATGGCGTTCATATCTGATTGCAATGAGAGAAATAGATCCAGAGTCGAACGGAGATGCCCGACTTTTTGCAGTAACAAACCCCGCCTTTGCCCCTTTCACAAACCACAACACAAAATTTACCGCGCCTACAGCTATATACTCCGGTTACAAATAGCAAGCCTAAAATTCAGCACAAAAAAAGGAGCAGTACACGTCACACCCAAAAGTACTATGCTGTGGTTAAAACTTGAGATGTGTCGAAACATTATGACTTGGGATGTTTCCTAGTCAATTGGCGGTAAAGAAACTGCGATGTTGGGCTTGCAGCAGTAGAACTCATAGCCACATAGGCAGCCAGTGTAGTTTGTCGTAACGCGGCTCTTACAAGCCGATGAAATGGCATGCTGGTCGAGGAAAAAATTGATAGCACTAAGCTTAGTTCAAAGTCAACGTCGTTGCGTTCGTGCATCCTTCGCCTTCGTCCCTACGTCCATCCCTTTTCCACGCTGAGGCATAACCGCTTCGTGCAAGAAATAGCGAGAACTGCTTTTCTGCATCAAGCGGCTAAGCTTAGCTAAGTGGGGTTGTTCTGTGCGTACAGTAACTGTATAAATACACTAGCTTGTTGCTCATAATAAGAAACACAAATAACATGAAGCTGCTACGGCAACATATTTTTTTTCGTTGCTTCTCGTAGTGCAGAACTATTGTTTTCTCGTTTCTGAAGTTGGCAGTATTGTGCTCCATGCCGCGCACAATGGATCATGTCTGAAACTCAACCCCAATCACGACTTTCGCGTTGTTGCAATCTTCGCTGCTTCCCAAACCAGCGCCTGCCCCAAATGACTCATTGATATGTTGAAGCGCCTACAGGTGGCTTCTATATGAATTCGACCGCTAGTTTGAGCAGATCGGTCAGGACGGCTGCAAAGATGCTCGGATAAAGCGCACAACTTCGTTCGCGGGTGCTGTTGGCGGATCGGAAGCAGAAGCGGCTGCCGCGGCGTCAGGCAACGCACGCCGCACATATCCCCCACGCTTTCTGCGGGTCACCCACCAAATCCATCAGAGTAACAGGTGGGTAGATATTGCATGGATTACAGTGAGAAAATTAAACTTAAGTAGGCGCTCGGGCGCATACTCATGTCATCACGAAAAGAAATGACATGTAAGAACCACTCGAGAAAATTACCGGAGTGGAAAAAGAACGGGTCATAGAGACAGATAATGTGAGGGACAGTGGTTCAGAACAGGCAGCCTGGCCAGAATGAAGAAAAGGAAGGCGAAGAGAGCGGGCGGAGTCGGGGAGCATGAAGACATTCGGCTGCGTTTGGGCTGGGGCTAATCACGGTCCCTGACGGGAAGGACTCCGTAAAACGACTGGTAATATACTGCATTTAGCCGTTTATTAATGCGTAAGAGCACCAGACGACTCAACAAAAGGAAACCCGGCGTCGCTAAATAGGGGCGGTGTTGCAAAACTTGAGTTTGGTCGAAAAGGATTCACGTGATCCGAAGGCTTGAAAATACGAAATGTTAACCAATAATACAAAAGGAACAGAATATGATTCGAATAGAATTATAACTTTTCGATTAAAATTAGAATACGATTGGAAAAGAATTGGAATGTTCTGCATTCAACGCCATCACCCTGACTGCTCCCACTGCAGGGTAAAGGCCTCTCCCATGTCTCTCCAATTAACCCTGTCCTTTGCCAGCTCCGACCACCGTATGCCCGCAAACTTCTTAATCTCCTCCCCCCACCTAACTTTCTGCCGGCCCTGCTACGCTTGCCTTCCCTTGGGATCCACTCCATTAACCTTAAAGATTATCAGTTATCTTGCCTTCGCATTACATGCTCTGCCCGAGCCCATTTCTTCCTCTTGATTAAGACGAGGATGTCATTAACCCGCGTTCGTTTCCGCATTACTCGCACGCAAGTTGCTTAAGTCACTTGGTAACTTTTTCGGAAGAGAAATGGGTGCTTACATAGCCTTGAACTGGATGGCAAAGGTGGAGGCACAAACAAGATGTACGTGTGTGTTTGATGAAAGAAAAAATACCTTCATTACTATAATTTTTTAACACATTCAGTGCGACTTAAAGCGGTCACAACCTGTCGCATTATTGCTTCTGCCCGATGTGCTTGTACCTGGAAAGCTTGCTTCACAGCGGCGGTTCTTTCAGGGATTCAGGCTAAACCCGTTCCATTGCGCATTGGTAGTTGATGTTCACTGAGCCAGTCCCTATTACATCGGCCAAACAGGTCGCACAGATCCAGCAAGATATTATACAGCTGCTTGGTGAACTTAGAATAACTAAATGTGTTGACCTTAAAGCTCTTCTCCCCGCCCTTTGTTATTCAACTTGTATGAGAATGATCTTGGAAAGCTTATTTCAAAACCTGATTTTTTTTTCAGTCTGCTGATGATACTGCTTTAGTTACAGAGCATACGCTACCCATCTTTTTATAACATGGAATCTTGTGTACTGATAATACAGTCAGCAAAAAAACTAGCAGAGGTTTACCGCTTGTTAAACCTATAGTGATAAAAGCGAAAGTTGTGTTAAGCATTGTTACGCATGGCTAAAAACGTTGGAGTCGGTCCGGCTAGCGCCTCATTCATGGCGAGACTGAGCGACCGAGGGCCAGCGAAGCAACTCTTATTACCCCGCCGCGAGCCATGTGGCTCAGCAGCGGCGAGGCTCCGAGCGAGCGCAGCTGCAGCGCCTTTCTACAACGAGTCACGTGGTATGACGTCACTTGCCACAGCTACGCTCGACCGGCTCAAGTGGAAACGCGCACCAAATTTGACCTTGGGAGTTGCAGTGTGAAGAGTAGAGCTTTTGATCTATAACATAAGGCTGGTTGTAAGAAAAAAAATACCTAGGTTCTGATCATCAGCGCTCTGTGTTTTTGTGATATTTCTACGCAACCTCTACCTGTCGCTTGCATGAACTTCCCTGTGGGCCATCTCCTTTTCTCTCTTTTCATTAATTTTTACATTTGTGCCTAAGGTAGAAATCACTGCAGTGCTTAGGGTGTATGTTAAGTGTTTGTTTATTGGAAATTGTATGAATGAATAGCCCCGTTTTTGGTGCTACGAAGAATTATCTCGAGGAGTGAGTTCTTTCACATGTTAACTTTTTCTCTCTGTATTGTCCATATGTGCTGTAAGTCAACATAACGTGTGTGAATACATTTTATCTGATTGGTCATTTGCATAGAATAGTTTATGCTCTACTAAGAGTGCAATATTGAAATCTAAGTCGGTAAACATGTTTTTACCGTGGAGCATTGACTGCCAGCCTTGGCTGCGTTCAAGCAACACTGTGCTTAAACGCACATGAGGGCATGTGTGTGACATTGTGTCAGAAAGAGCAACAACACTTACTGGTTTTCTGCGTCAAGGCTGCGCACCTGGAGATATGTTTTTGAAACTATGGTGGAATGCGACGTCAAATCAGGTGAAGACTGCCGACACCTCGACCCCAATTTAGGACCTGCAGCAAATTCCGGCGTGTGTACAGGCACCGCCGTTCTAACTCCTATTAATGCGTCGATACCACCAACTAGGCA
The DNA here is from genome assembly GCF_052857255.1 of Amblyomma americanum. Classification (NCBI taxonomy): domain Eukaryota; kingdom Metazoa; phylum Arthropoda; class Arachnida; order Ixodida; family Ixodidae; genus Amblyomma; species Amblyomma americanum. Next base: position 15,116,199 of record NC_135505.1, on the reverse strand, counting down.
TGCGTGGACTATGTCGTAAGTGAAATGAGTCGAAGAAAGAGCACCGCATTTGACGAATCATCTCCTAGTGACGCAGCCCTGCGGCTGCAATGTGCAATTCTTTGTGAGGCCTTATGCAGAAGTAATTGGCCGCTAAAGGAATAGTTTTTTTGCAACTTTTTGCGTTCAACAACCGCCACTATTTAAGATTTTATGGCGGGGCAATAACCCCGTTACGTTCGCTACCGAAATCCGTGCGGCCGTTAAAGGAACCTTTATCCGTTCAACAGTGCATTTGTACAACCAACTATAATGGCAGGCTGATGCACACTAAATGGTAATTGTGTCTAGCTTCATCGCCAAACTGTGAGGGCGAAACTTGATGGACAATGAAATGCCTTGAAATTAAATTAAGGAGTCTGGAATGAGCTTTTTAGATGAAAATTAGAGTGGTAACGGTGCGGAGCAAAAAGACAAAGGCATATACTATAGAACAAACACAGGTGTGGTATGCTAGCTCAATCAGGAAGAGCGCCGGAATTTGGGCAGGACCTGCCACTCGGAGAGCCAGTAATCAGATGATGGTAAGTTGGATGAAAGAGTAGGTTCCAAGGAAAGAACAATGGAACGATCTGGCGCAGTATTTGTAATCGGAGGCAGTTTTTAACAGTGGACGTAGTGCTGACGATTATGATGACATAGAACCAGCCGCATGACACCCAACAGCTCCAGATTTGGGACTTCAAGCGGGTTGTCAGATACTTTTTCACTCTGGTGAATGTTTACTTTGTGTTTTCAATTCTAGAAGAAAAAATGCTGTTGAATACAAGTATTTCTCTATATGTTCAACAAAGTACAGTTGGAGGCACTACCTACGTGATGCACTCAGTGTAAGGAAAGAGGATTCCATAGTAGAGGTAACAAGCTGGACTAGAGGCTGTTTCTGTTAAGAGACTGCACACAGCTAGAACAAACCTACGCGGAAAAGAGAGGCCCTGGGATAACGCAGGACGCTGGGTCCTCGTTCGCTTTTTCTTCCCGCATCTGCGCGCTTTCGCTAGCACTTCGTATCCTGTCAGGATTTCGTACATCCCGCAGTACTTAGCCCCGTCCTATATCCGCAAAAACCTTGACCGAAGCGCATCAACAAACCCTTTGTTCCATGTCAGTATAGACCATAAAATGACAATCTACGGAAGCATGAATCCTGCTCAAAAGCGAAACCGTCCTTATGAACGACGATACTTCGCAGCCATAGAACTTTGCTTGCTCAGAAAGCTCATTGGTTGGTCATGACTGCCCAATAACCACAAGCACGATACTACTGCCCAGTCTTGAAAGCTTGAAGAATACAAGTCGAACTACTATAATCACTCTTGCAGAATTTAGGCTGGGTGAATATCCCTCAGATGGACCTTTCAAGAAGCATTTGTGAGATGCATGATGTACGATGCGACTGTTAAGATGCGCAGAGGAGAGTAAGCCGCTGAGTGGTGGTGTGCATTACACGTATCGCAATAGACGTCTCGTATGACAGAAATAGCGCTGTGCAGACGCGAAACACTGAACACAGTGACATAGTGGTAGACATCTATGCTCTCTGTTCATGTGTGCTTAGCACTCGAGAACGTATGGTGTCGCTTAAAAAATTAGCGCAGGATTTCGAGCCGGTCGAGCGAAATATTCAGCAGCGGCTTAGATGGCTTACTGAACATAGTGAAAACAACTGTAAATTGTGGCGCTTAACGTCCGGAAGTGACAAATGGGAAATGTGGGACGTCATAGTAGAGTGCTCTAGATTAATTTTGACCACTTTGGGTTTCTGTAGCGAGAGCTTCACGGGGCTACCAGTCGAGCATTTCGCGGTACATGAGAAAAGCCAGTTGTGCGCATGCTCCGTTACCATGGCAACTGAAGAAGAGCATATTGCGGCGTGCGCTTCGCCGTCGTCGCGGCCGCGCGCCTGCTCTACCGTCAAAACCGAGCGTGACGTCACGCGGATGAGGAGTTGTGAGCATGCGTCGATACCATGGTAACCAGAGAGACCCTCCAGCTGCACCGCGTTCTTCGTCGCCACATCGCCGCACGTCGCTCTATCAACCGAACCCCGCGTCGCATGCGCAGGATTGCGTATAAAAGGCGGAGATGTAGTGGGCGTCTGTATCACAACGTTTGACATGCATGCAGAGAAGGAGAGTGCAGCCGCTGCTAAACGGCGGTATAGACAAGAGAACTCTTCCGATCCTGAGGTTGTCGCCTGGCAGTTGACTTGAACCAAATTGGACCACGTTGGAGTCTGTGTGTAGGTGAAACAAGGTATCACCGCTGTCAGACATCTCCCTTCGATCGCGGTAAATAATGGTGAAGCCTGCTGTGTTCGGCTTTAGGAAAGCGGCATTATCATCTAAGGAGTCTACGTGGCACTGGGAACATCTGTCAAGCAAACGATTGATGTCGTTGCCACGCGTATACCAGCCTACGGCACGGTTTCACAGTTGTGTGTGACTCTGGGTGATTTGAACAGGAAAAAGGACTCTTAGTGCATGAAAGAAAAGTTTGACTTTAATTTAGCTTGGGACGCTCACGTCCAGACTGCACAATAGGAAACTACTATAGAGCTTGTATACTAAAGAGGCTCTACTAAATCGAAATACTGTATCGACAAAGCTGAGACCGCTGCATGCTACTTCACAGATCATCGGGCTGTCTTCGTCTCTGTCAAGCAATATGAATAAAACATATGTATACCCATTGTCTCGCATTGCTAAACATGCAGTGACCGCAACAAGCTCAGCCAGGAAAACTTACCTCTCACTATGTATATCCTGGCATAGCCGAGCTAAGCCACTGCCAATTTTTAAACGTGCACTGACATCACTCAACGCAAGGTGTTTTATCCATTTCACTTCCAACGTAATGCGGCCGTCGCGGCTTGGATTAGATCCCGCGACCTTGGGATCCAAGCTGCAAAGCCAGTGAGCCACCGCGGAGGCTATGAACCTCCTGAGCTCATGCGGGTGATGGCTGTATATCGTCCAAGAAAAAATAGACCATAAACGGAAGCGCGTAGACGAAAAATGTCCATGTCGCACAGTCCCCTGCTCCTCGCCTGAGCGGGTCTGCCTTCTTCGCTGCGCCGAACCAGGCCGGTGAGACGCCGCGCGTGCTCTCGCGAACCGCCCCGCGCACGCACTGCGGGAGCCCTGACGCCGTCCCATTCAAGGGACGCGGCGGCGGAGCCCTTCTTCCTGCGGAGAGAAAGAACCAAGCGGTGCAAGACCAAGTCAGCCGGGCGAGGGGCGCAAGTCGCGCGTGTGCCTTCTCAACGAGCGCGGAGACGCCTCGTGGCGGCGGGGAGCCCTGGGAGGGTTTCTTTCGCCCTTTCTCTTGAAAAACCCTCCTTTCCACCACGTCACCCTCACCTGGTCTTCTTTTACGTGAACGCCGAGTACACAGCGGGGCCACTCGCGTATCGTCGTCGAACCGGAGCGGTTGTCGGCGCAGCCGACCGTTGGCTGGGAGGGAACGTTTCGGGAGGAGGGAGGCAGGCGCCGACGTCCCGGCCACAACGGACGAAGCGAGCAGCTCAGTGTCGGGACGCGCGTCGGACGACCGGTGACGTTCCACGGAGAGGCTTCGTCTCGAGCTTGACGCGCCAACGGAAGACCAGTGTGGTGGGACAGCTGGCTATGGCGTCGCCGCCGATGGATGCCGACGTCTTCCATCAACACCACGGCCGGCCCCAGGACGTGGTCACCGTCGCTCACGGTCACCATCGCTGTAAGGCGGCGGCAGCCCGGAAGCTGACGGCGCTGCACTCTTCAGCCGGCGGGGTGCAGCCTCCGTACTCCACGGCCGTGGCGAGGCGCAACGAACGCGAGCGCAAGCGCGTGCATCTCGTCAACATGGGCTTCGCGTCCCTGCGCTCGCACCTTCCGGATTGGCCGGTCGCCTCGAAGAAGCTGAGCAAAGTGGAAACGCTTCGCTCGGCCGTCGACTACATTACCAGGCTGCAGGAACTGCTGGGGGAGGGCGCCAGGGAGAACCTGAGACCCGCGTCGTCGGCGAACGAGTCGTCTCCGGCGCCGTCCGACCTGGGTCCCAGCTCGAGCCCTGACTCGAGTGTTACCGGTCACTGCGGGAGAGGAGATGCGGGGGATGGCCTGAGCGGAGGTGTGAGGTCGCCCATGAGCCTCGTCGATGAACTGGAGCCCTCGAGTGACGGGGGCGGAGACGAGAACAATCACTTCTTGGAACTGGCAGCTCACTGGTTCGGCTATGCCTCTTAGCGCAGGGGATATGCTTCGCGCGGCAGTCCTCGGACGTTTCACCGTCGCCGAAGGTTGTGTTCATCGTTCGTGCCGTATCGAAGATATTGCTTTCCCGCATGAGGGTCCGTTCAAGTTTCAAGACACCGCTGGAGTAGGCCTGCACTGGAGGTGAGTCTGACTTGCTGAAAGATTATTTACTGCGTGCAAGATCACTCGTTGGCGAAATGTTACACCGGAGGGTCACTCGTGGTACAGCACGAAATATAGAAAAATAAAGCTGCTGCCATTGTGTAGATAAAGCAGGAGGAGATTAGCCACGTAGAAGCGGGAGAAGTATTGGAGCAGCGATTTTTCGTTGCCGGATATCCTGTCTAGCACTTCACTCAGCATCGCGCTGCTGCATTTCTCCGGGCTTATTTACTCTAGTGTCTTTCAATGCTCTCACTGCCGTAGCTTTTTTGTTCGTTCGGCGAGGTGTTTGCGAAGAGACCTCAGTGGCGAGTACCTTGACCACTCGAGGAATTAAGGCCATCAGGAGAAATCAAGGCTACACAGAAGCTTGAACGCAATTGTCAGGCACGCCGCATCCTTGTGCCCTGTGTCAATTTCCTTTCTCCTGCTACTTTGGCCTGACAAACAGCGATTTCTTGCACATTTCTGCTCTTTGGTGTGCATCGATCCTCCTTTGTATCGTATAACTGCAACGCTTTGCATTTCGTCGCTTTCTGTACTAATCGCGTCATATGAGAGTTCCAGTTCGCTGCCTTCCAGACACTCAAGCCTCCCGTGTTAAGTCGCCGCTTAGCGAGCCTCTTATTGATACTGGAAGGAAGGGTTCTGAATGTAACGCCGTCTGTGTTTTCTCGATGCAAGTAGGCGCTTTCGTGGAAACTGAGGGGCAACGGTTTAAAAGAACGTCAATTTGGGCCATATGGTGCGTACTATTTGAGACGGAAAAGTAATAGCGCATAAAGGTAGACAAACACAAAGACAGCGCTTGAGGACAGCACAAGGACAGCGCTTTTCCTGCGTCTCTTGTGTTACGCCATGTGTCATGCTGGGACTACATGTCATATACTTCGTCTTTAACGTGCTTTATGGCACCACACTTTCCAGTCCTGCAAATGCGGTTGTAGAGACTTGGCATGGAGGCGTGTACGCCCAATGAAAAGGTGTTTAGCTGGAGGATATATAACTGGTTCTTTTCATGTTTTCATGCAGCAAAATTTAAACAACAATGAAGGTCGTCTGGTTCCGGCTTCACCACGTTCGAGACGCGCGCTTCGACAAAGAACACACTAGCTCACTGCAGCAACGAAGCGTCATTACGAGATATAGCAATCTTGCGAGAGAAAAAAGGCAGCCGCTCTTGTCACCAAGAGCAGATAATTACACCCTTGCGGGCAGTGTTATTGCATATTTCCTGCTTATGTCAAACTATATAATTAGGGCCTTCTGGAGTTCAGTCACTAAGTATGGTTTGCGTTAAACGTACGTAGAACTAAATTTACCAATCCTTCGAGCTACGACTGCTTGCTTGCAATGTGCCTTAAAGAGCGCTACAAGTATATCCAGCTCCTTATTTGCCGTACTGTTCGCCGCCATTCACACGCGTACGAAGGTTGCAAGAACATTATGCAAAATCTGGTCCCGACGGCAGCCGCTGTTCCCACACTGGTTGCGAGGCATAAGGGCTGTTGAGTACGAGAGAGCCGGTAAACTCAGAGATAATGGATTGCGTGAAAGTCGACAATACTCAATTCGGTAAAGTTACGCGCAGGGCTTAGCAGCTGCGGGGTACCATCGCGGCCGACGCGCAGTGAGCGGGTGTGCACCGGATGCGGCAATTAGGTTTCTCACCCAGGCGTGGAAGAAGACAGGGTGCGCGTTTTCTGTTGGGCGCAATGCAAGGGGTAGGTGACGCGGTCGCCTGAAGCAGCGCCTCGTGCGCACACAGTCGAGTGACTATGCAATTCACTCCGCCTTGTCTAATAGCAAAAAGCAGCGAGGCTGTGGTGTCGCACCTTGAGGCCTGTCGCAGATTTCTGGTGGAGAATCAAGACGGCAAACCGTGGCACAAATAGCTGTGTGTTAAGCCTCTTGCGCCACATCCTGTTGCAGTTTTCGCCTCTGTATGTCTTCTTTAGTGCGAGCTTTTACTAAGAAGGCGCTCTGTGAGGTCCCCTTAGCTTCAGCCGAAACTATTACTTTAGCTTCGGGAAAGGACATGAAAGCGTTACCTCAGCAACATTCGCCCGTCTTGCTGCGCTGTGGACATGAGTGCGTAATTTGCCTCACTGTTATTTTGAAAACGTCAACGCGCATTGTGCGTATTCTTTGCTTAAAAAATTAGCACTGGCTCGGAACGGTGGGAAATGGAGGCGATTCCCGTCGTTTAATTTATCAAGAGACATGGCTGCCGAGTGAATTTGCTCAGTCTTCATGTTATCTCTACTATTCACGACTGCTGTGTTCAAATGATTAAGAGGTTAATTTAACTGAAGACGGAGCTTCGTTAACTGGTAAGGACCGACGCTGCGCTGCGCCGCCATTCACATGCCGACGATGATCATTGATGGTTTTTACGTTACGAGTCGACTGGTGGTGAAATTTGTGAAGACAACTTTCGCACAGATAAAAGCGTATCTTTATCAACGTAGCCGTAACGAGCAGAATCTATTTTTACTAAGAACGCGAATCGGATGCAGTTTGCTGCCAGTGTTCATTTAAGGTCACCGGTTAGTTGGTCAGCAGAGTGCATGGAATGGAGCTCCGTGGGTTTGCCTCCTCATGCAACTCAAGTTAAAAGAGATACCCGCAGACAGAACCGAAAGATGTTATTTATTTTAACTAAAGTGGCTGTTTGGGCTTGTTGGTCAGTGATCATGGTTACAGAATGCATTCAGCACCAGTCCTGTCATCTTCTTCGTTTGTCATTGCTTTGCGCGCTGCATTCTTTACCCATTATTTATTTTAGGGCGCAGCTCTTAATCGCGCGTTCCTGGGTTGAGCTGCACCGTGGCTGTCGGTGTAACCGAGACAAAACATAAATGAATAGATAAAAATAAACAAGCCTTCACTAGGATTCGAACCCACGGTGCCACGAACATATCAGTTTCGCTGGCCACTGCAAGCGATCACTATGCAGTCTCCGCAGCCGATCACGCCTCGTGTTAAACTGCAACACTCTCTCGTGCTGTGCATTACTCATTGTTGTCTTCTACTAATACTGCTGTCGAACTCATATAAACATTCTGGCGTGCTGTGCATTGCTCATCTTCGTCTTCTTCAACTCATACTACTTTCGAAATAATATCGTCGCCAGACAAGCCAATGACCCAGCAAAGAAAAACAATGAGGCTCGAAAGTCTGAGACGCTAACGAGCTGAAAAAAAAAATCTAAATTCGTTTTGAAGGACGGAAATGACGCATCAACTGTGTCACATCTCTCGGTGGACACCCGAACAGCGCCGTAAGGGAATGGGTAAAGGAAGGAGTGAAAAAAGAAAGGAAGAAATAAGTGCCGTTGTGGAGGTCTCCGGAATAATTTCGACCACCTGGGGATATTTAACGTGCACTGACATCGCAGTGATCGCACAGCACACGGGCGCCTTTTGCGTTTCGCCTCCATCGAAACGCGGCCGCCGCGGTCGGGTTCGAACCCAGCTACTCCGGCTCAGTAGACGAGCGCCTTAACCACTGAGCCACCGCGGCGGGTAACGAGCTGCTCTCAAGTTTTTGATTAGGTAGAATCGGATTCAATGCACATGGTAACTAGCTCTAAAGACAAGGACAGAAGAAAGAAAGACGAACACCGCGAACGCTAGACATCGACTGGTTTTATTCCAGACAGACACATTCATGATATAGGCAAAACATGCACAAAAGATCACACCACAAAGCGCATGTACAACGGCACCTTCCGGTTCAATAACTGTAATTCTTTCGATGACAAAGATAATTAAGGATGGGTTGCTTACGCACGACTGTCGTTCCATGCAGATGAGGAAGGCTTCCAGTATTTTAAGCCCCTTCTTGACTGAATTTGAATCGGAATCGTCCTTTATTACGTTACACCTAGGGGTTGGACTTCTCGGTTTTTGTTTTTTGAACATTCGGGGGACTTTTATTGGTTTTTATTTCGGAGCCCAGGTTTCGGTTTTTTGCGGCGAATATTATGTTCGACGAATGAAATACCGAATTTTTTCGTTGTTTTAATGCGGCAATCATGTGTGGCCAAAGGCCAATTGAAGTCTCGGTGTTTTTTTCATCACGAACAATTTATTTACCACTAATTAGCGTGCAAAATGGTATTACTTGGAGCTATGCTTGTAGAAACAATTGCTATCGTCATTAAAAGAGTAACTCAAATTGAATGAGATAGCCGGCAGGCAAAAACGCGTTGAACTTTATTTCCAAGAACTAGTTTGAATTGTTAATGTTGGCTTGTCGCTCTGGGTTTAGCGCAGGGGCGGGGGCATCACGTGGTCGGCGTGTTTCTGGCAACGTTGGAATTTCCACCTACTTGTCGCTGTAGCCAGAACATACTTTTTCGTGACGCCCATGCACAGTTTCGTGCCAGTGTCCTGCATGCAGTTGATTAACCTACTTAACCGACTAACTATCCTATGCAGCCGATGGTTGGCGAACAAACAGTGCTTAGCTTGCAAGCGGCGAAGAGTTGGCGCTCCCCGGTCGGCAGAGGCGTGTAAGCTAGTAGAGCAATACCTCCAGTCGCACAACTAAGCTGCTTATCCAGCATCATCGTCGCATCATGCCTCAGGCTTCGCGATTACTTACTTTGAGTTCTGATTGAGTGTAACTGAGTGTAACTCGATGGTCTCGGCGCGATGATAAATATTAGGTTTGAACTACATGTTCGCATTTCAGGGACGGATTATGAAATTGAATTTTATGAATGAGACCCACAGGTGAAATTCGGCTTCACATTTGTAAATCGCTTAGCCTAAGTTTGCGTTTAAGGAGCAAAACAAAAGCTGGTAATTAGATACTATAAAACAAGCAGTTCTGTTATGAATTGCTGCAACGGCACTGAGCGCCTTAACGTCTCCTTGAGGGCCCTGGAAGATATTCTTTGCAAGCTTTCCGGTCAAACCAACTGGTACCGCAAAACATTATACAGTCGTTTACTTTCGCATTTGCAGTAGCCCAAATCTTCCAACGTCTTTTTTTTTATGATCGATACACTGGCCATCTTGGAAACCGATGGCTTTTTTATGAGCATCTGACACACAAATTTCCAGCTTGCACTACCGCGGCATTTATTTTTATTCCTTTTTTTTTAAATTGCTTGTCCCTCTTTTCTTATGGCCTATCGCTCGACTGACGTCACCTCAAGCCTCAGAAAAGTAACATGCCAGTAGAGCGCTTGCACACTTACGCATGCTATACAAGCACGCATTTTACGAGACGTTATGCTGCATATCACATCCGCAGTTATAGGTCAGCGTATGCCAACGGAGATGCAATGGTCACTTCAGCCATAGTGGCGCCAACTGATTTTAGACCGGGAACTATTTTTGTCAACAAACCAACGCTTCTCGTTAGGCCTAGCCGTAACAGAATCCCTAGGAAATTTAGGAAATTTATTGCTCGAGCATTTTATCGTACGCCCGATGAGACGAATCGAAAGTACGATGCCCGTTGCATGGCCAGTGCACATGGTAAAAACTGCAATGGCATCAACGAATTCACTCCGAAGCGAGGGTTCAAGCTTCGATGCGCTGTGCAATGCTGGGGACGCTCTCTTTACATACTCCACAGCCACGCACGCTCAAATTGCGAGAGTACGCGGCGCTTGCGTACGCTAACACTGGATTTGAAGCACCACTTGGCGCGTGCGCAGTACGAAGCATGCTATTTTTATTGCGCTTCATCCCTTTTGCGTATTCCCGCCTACGGTGTATCCAAACTTCTCTGTAGTCTCAAACCGGTCCGACCTTTCTCCCTTACCTCTCTCTGCGACGCATTCAGTGGACAGTGTAACAGGCGTGTAGGCGCACACAAGAAACTGCGTAAAATATTTATTTTGCCCACGCACGTAGGCTTCTCCCTCCTCTTTCTTTTGCCTGAGAAACGAATGCCACGAACAAGAAAAACGAACGGGCCGCCTGTACTGAAGAACCGGCGAAGGGGAGGGAGTAATGAAGCCAATTACGTTGTGCCTGGAAGCGACCGCACCGCATCACCAAAACGCCCAATCTTTTCACCCACTTGGTCTCGCAGAGCTTAGGTAATGATAAACCTGTTGCTGCTTAAAACTTTGAACGACAATTTCAGCGACGCCTAAAGGCAAAACTTACTCTCTGTGTCGACGAACCGTGCTTACTAAAGACTGCGGACGTGGCGGATCTACGCAAGACGTTATTTACCAACGCAAGAGCCGGACATGTATATGGGAGGGAGGTTGCCAGCGTTCTCCTAGATTTTTTCAAGATACTGAGCCGCGCTTCAAATGCTGACTGTGGCAGTTTGACTCTTGTGGGTTCTTGTATGCTTGGCTGGGTCACACATCTGTGCAACAAACTCTCGCCTAATCGTCTAAGCTGCGCTAGAGCAATTTCCGGCAGATTTATTACGGCGCTCATTCTATCAACAACCTACACCTCGACGTGGCAGTGGTAGCCGCTGTTTATTACGAAAGCGCTATGAACTGCAATGAGCGGTCTCCCTAGTCAAACAACCTTCGGCACAGCGTCAATGCGCGCATCGGCATAGGTACCCAGAGAGGGGAAGAGTCCCTTGCCGAAGTACTTGCTGTTGGGCTAGTTGGTTCATCATAAAGTTGAATGGCGCAAGGGAACGGACACAGTGTCTTCCTGTGTTCGTTCCCTTGCGCCATTCAACGTTATGAAAAGTCCCTTCCGAAGAATGAAAAAAAAGAATGCGACTGTGCGCCGTGAAAGAGCTGCAGGTTTCTGCTCACATAGAAGAGGAAATAAGATTCGCTTTCCAATCGATGGCGCGATCTTCGCCGATCGCACCCGTGCTGCTCGTCGTGCCAATTATCGCTGTTTTTGCTGGCCCCGCCATTACGCACGCGTCCCCATAGCTCGCGCCGCATCTTTTTCCCTTGGAAAGCGGGCGTGTCGATTGTCGCGCACACTTGGTCCGGCGAGGCGTCGTCTTCGGACGTCGTTAGTCGGCCCCGTCCAGGAAAGGCACAACGGCGCGCGCCCGCTACTCGGTGCTGAACCAACCGCAGAGCGAGCGATGGCCTTGAACGCGCCGACCTTGCCTCATTAACGGCGAGCTTGCTCGGCGGACATGCAGCGCCGGACCCGTTAAAGCCTAAGTTTGTGAACATACAAGCAGCCGAAGGCTATTTGCGACAGGAAGTCGGGGCCTGGAAGCCATCAAGCGGAGTGAAGCGTTGACGGGGTATCACAAACGAAAAGAGAGGGGAGAAGTTTCTTCCGCAAGGATGGCACTATGCGTGTGCGCAAGGCAAGCAGAAAAGGTCTATTGCGCAGCTGCCCCTTCGGAAGCAGTGCCTTCTTCCCAGTTTTGTGAGAGCGCTAATCTGCCTGACAGAGCATCCAATACTTTCCGTTGTTTTTCTTCTTTTTTTTTGCATAACGGTTTAGGTATTCCTTCTTAAATATTCTCTTTCCTCCTCTTAAATTGTGAATACAATCGCACAGAGTTAGGACGAGTTGAAATTATGCTACAGACAATGCCGGAGACAACTGACTCGGCACGCTCCACAAGAGGGACCCTGTCGCCACCACTACACTGGCGTCAAACAACGGCGTCACTCCGGAGTAAGCTGTCTGGTGCTGCGAAAAAGATCACCGCGACAGCAAAATTCGCTTTCTCGGAAGAGGGTCTCGCGACATTCGAAAAAGCCCAACGCACCGTTCTGTGCCATCCTGCTCGAGAACAGAACATCGCCAAAAACCCTTCTATTCCCGCTGAACCAGCACTCCGAGCACGAATACGGCACATGGAAGCAAAAAGGCGATAAGCTGCCCTGTAGCGCACTCCCTTTTCTAAAAGGCTGTTCCCACAAGAGGACAGCTTACCCACATTTTGATTACTTTCTGTTTAGGGGGAAAATGAATAGAGCGCAGGGCACATTGCTTGTGTATTCGTTCGAGTGCCTACTTTACAAACAACTTAGTTTGTTATTAAGGTATAATGCTTTCTTTGTTCATGAGTGGCGTGGACGGAAATTGTAGACGGGAGCTGGTGCACGAACTGTCAATCATAAGTGGTATGGCAATTAAAATAAAATGTAAAAATTGATTAAGCAGCATTTGATAAGCAACATATGAGTAACGAAATAAAGAAAATAAAGATAAAGAATAATAAATAATAATAAACGAAAAAAGAAGGAATTAGAAATGTAAATAAATATAAAAGAAGAATAAAAATAAAAACAACACAATATAAAAATAACAATGCAGACTGATAGAGGGGAAAGAGACAGAAACAAATGAAAATTGGTTTTGGGGGAGAGGAAATGGTGCAGTACCTGCCTCACGCATTTCGTGTCGAGCCTCGAAAAAATTTACTATATTTCAGCCCCTGAAGTCGCAGCGCATGAACAAGAATTTCGGCATTTGCTGTTTGGTTCGGAGAATATGAGTTCAGTCCTTACGAGGAGCTGCAAACACACCGTGTACAAAGCGACGCCTAGAAAGAACTACGTGAGACAACATCCTTGCTGCTGACATCGAAGAAAGAGAGGTGCTTCTCGGTTAAATACCCACAGAGTGCATACAAAAAGCATGTAAGCATGAGGAACTTGCAATGAGCTGCGAAAAGCGGCGGTTGCTCACCAAGTCCGCCTGACTGTTGAAGCGTTTTCAAGTGGGCGGTCGTCCATGCGCCACCTGTGAAACTGTAGAACGCAGAACCATGGTCAGCGAACATGTCATTGTTTGCTTTCAGTGTTTAAAGCGTCGGCATCGTCGTTCACCTTCTTGATATGGCAACGATTGCTAAGAGTGTCGAGGAGGCAAGGCGGGCATTGTGGGCTATGCTAGGATTCTTTCTCCGTTACCATCGATTGGCAGCTACTATCCGTGACGGCATGGTTGATAGCTGGTAAGCACACCCTGTTCTGTCTCTCCTGGGTGGACCCGTGCTTTCGTGCGTATTTCATCCCCTACTAGTGGCGAGCTAGGAGGAGACGAGGAAGCCAGTCGAGGTAAGAATTGTTGCACATTATGGCATTGATTGTTTAGGCTGGAAGAGTGCGATTCGGGGTGAGAACAAAGGGACAAAGAAAACATTAAAGGCAAGAGGGAAGAAAGAGAACGGAGGAAACGGACCGATTCTGAATGAACACTGTAGCCGAACACTCTCCACTTTCTGTATGCACAACGGATTCGCAACGCTGTCCAAAGCTGTGCGTGGAGGACAATAATGGGCGCAACCTCGATCGTCTCCCGATCTCGTCTCCCCGCTGATTGCGAATGGGATGCCTTGTTTGGCGCCGATCGTTATCGGCACCCTCATTCGCAGCTGCTGCGTGCCACTTCTTTTTCCTAGGGATCCCCGGCGATTTTGTCGATTTCAAAACCGCTCACCACAGCATCCTCTGTCTCATCGAAGCCCTGTCGGGCCCCAGCTGCCTTTTTCCGCATTACTCCGGAACTTTTTTTCTCTCTGTCGGTTCCACGCCTGCAGGCATTATTTATCCCCCGCCTCGCCTGCGACTGTCGAATCCCCCACGCAGCTTCCTCTCTTCGTCTCTCTACTGTCGTTTGTCTCCCTTCTTCCCGCGATCCGAGCATTATTTATTCCCCAATACTGGGCGTACTCTATGAGATCGAACTGGTTTTCCTCTCTCCGTCTGCAGATCTGTTCGTGTCTTTATGTTGACCTCGAATAGCCGCGTTGTTTCTGAAGTATTCTCCCTACACGGTGGCTCTGCTGTAGGCTCAGAGGCGAGGAGAGCGGGAGGGGGGGGGGGGGGGGGTAAGGTTGTTGCGGGCGGTCTCGTTTGAGTGATGTATTGGCCGGACTTTTTTCACCGAAAAAATGCGGTTCAGCGTGGTTCTTCCACCGTAAAATTTGCCGCTTGAAAGGAGGGAAAGGGGATCCGGCTCCCCCCTCCCTTAAATCGGCCCCTGGTCCTGCTGGCCTGTTCCTGTGCTGCCCATTGCTACCGGCATGTATGCATTGCTTGCATATCAGCGAGGCGTATATGCGAGTTCATTGAGGAAGAAAAAAAAACACTCTCAGCGTTAGGCGCTTGGAGCCTCTTACTCCCTACTTCCATGCCGAGCGTTGTTTCTAGGCCGCCCAGAGTAGCGCGCACAACGTGTGCGTACCGAGTCGGCACACGGGTAGGAAAGATGGAAGAAAGAGAGGAAGGAAGAAGGAGCGAGCGATGGGATCGCGGCGCCCGGGCGCCGATTCTTACGAATGCTGGCGGGGTCGCTCTTCGACGGTTGAGTTCGGTTTCGGATTGGTTTCCATTCACGGATTCAGTCGCAACTCCCATTGTGCTGGCGTGGCGGGAAGCAAGAGCGATGGGCGAGAAAATAAAAAAAGTGTCAGGGAGGGAGGGGGGGTGAGGAACGGAAGGCAACCAAGGTTAGGAGGGCGCTGCGGTGCCGAGGAGCAGGGGCGAAGGACCGCAGGTCTGCGTGCCGTTTCGATTCCAGGCTCGGTGGTTGTATGTGTGCATTGAGAGGTGTCTTTGAAGAGAGTGGGGCCATGCGTGGATTTCAGGTGGGGGTTGCGTGTAGGGAAGGGTGCGTAGCTTCGGCGCCAGACCGCGAACTCAAAGCTTCGTTTTGTGCGTTTGAGCTTAGGACCGACATCCCGATCAGCGCTCTTTGATCCTTTCTCGGGAGCGGTTTGGATTGCGGAGATGAGCCTCCTGTCTCCTGCCCCTTTGGCGCTGGCGTCCTTTTTTTCGCGTGGCCTTGCCACTCGTACGCAAAAGCAGGGCTGGCTTTCAGCTGCGTTGGCCTCCTTTGATCTCTTCCTTCCGTCTTGCCGCGAGGGGCGCCGATCGCCAACGATCGTCGCGTTGTTCACTTGGGGACTGCGATGGAGGTGGCTCTACCTCTGGTAGGTTTTTTTTTTTTTTGGGTGGCTTGCAATGGCACATCTGAAGCTTATGGCAGCCTCATCTCAGTAGTGTTGTGCCTTTTCATTTCCTTTCTTTCCTATCATTCGCCGGCGTGTTCTGAGGGTCCCCTTCTTGGAGCAAAATCTTTCGGAGCTGCCGTACAGAAATAAAAAAGAGATCACGCGCGTATTTCGCAGCTCACGCAGAATGGAAGCTTCTTTCTTTGCGGTCGGGTGGTTTAAGCGTCGCTAGTGTACTACTGAATGCAGGCTCAGTGGCGCGGTAGCCGGGCTGCTGGTCTAGTATTCGTATCTTTGTTGTTTTTTTTGCTTCCTTCGATCAGGTACTTTTTTGCTTGCGCGTACATTTCGCAGTAGGTGCGGCTGCAGGAAGCGCAAGTTTATTTCATTCTAAACATTTCGCATTCGTTCGTTGAAGGTTAGGGATCTTGTTCCGATTGTGAGCCACCCTGCAGACTACCCACGTGAGTCTACGGGGCATATGCGGGCCACTAAATGCACGCCTACCGTGGAGCCCGCATTCAGTGGGGACGCAGCCCTGGCCTGTGCACACTTCTGCTTCTCGAGCTTCCATTTGATTTCTTCACTGCTAAGCTTGCGCCCTCTTTTGGGGCATTGAAGGCCCAGTGCTTGGCGGTCACCCGGCCGCTTGTTTCTTGTTTGTCCACGGAGCTCTGGACTACGGTCGTCTAATGCCGCCATCGTGATGACAGAAGGGGCTACAGTTAAGTGGGCGTGGTTGGATAGAAGAAATCCTGCTAAACAATAACTGCTGCTTTTCCGGCGATAGAGTTATGGGGGAGCAAGCCCCGACGACGCCTGTGAGTTCGCGGGACTCAGTCTTGGCGTTAGGAAGGGGAGAGGCCTAACTGGCGGCTCTGGCTCGTGACCGAAAGGAAAAACTCGGTATATATCTCTCTCGGCGGCCACAACATGTGCCACCAACTGACCGAAGCGATGGAGGAGGAAGTGAAAGAAGGGTAGGGAGAAAGAGGAGCCTTTTTTGGAAAACTCTGGAATAACTTCGCAGCATCTTAACATCTTACGCTCACAGCGCAGAGTGCATCCTATGAACTACGCTTTTTTCCAGACGTGGCCACTACGGCCGAGATTTCAATCCGCAGTCTTGTACTCAGCAGGTGAACACAACAAAAAACGCTGCCACGGCACCAGCGAGTTGAGGCTATTTAAGTGTAAAGCTGACGTAACACAAATTAGGAAAAGTGCGTGTTCGAGTCTGGAAAGAAGCTTTGCTGTGTAGGCTGTCTATTTTATCGGAAAAGCTCAGTTATCATAAGCTTATTTAGCGTGCTCAATGGCAAAAAGAAATGAATGAAATGAAAGCAGCAATTCTAGCCATGTGACAAGTTTCACGCAGCAGAGCGCGTAGCTGTTTTTCTGTTCTGTTGCAGGATACGGTATGGAATTTAACTTTCTTCGTTCAGTTTGATCACTGTCTATAATGCGATCTGTAATTCGCCGATTGCATTTGAACGCCTTAGAACAGATGTAACGAGAATGGGCATTTCAAGCCTGTACAAACGATGAGTCATCACCTCCATCAACGCTGGTGCCTTGCTCAAAAATCCTGCTACCGGCCGCGCGCAATATGAGCCACACGTTGTGGGGGTTTCCCCTCCTTCTCTCCGGTCCTCCTCTCAGTTCATTCTTCCCTCAGTTGTTCGTGGAGCGAGCGACCGTTTAAAGGGCGCTGCTCGAATGCACAGCAATGGATCGGGGCGAACGCGACTGCCATTATATTCCGCTGTACCAATGGGTTTGTTAGAAAGAAGGGAATTTCACACGAAAGCGGGCAAAGATCGAATAGAAGCGCACTGCTCCAGCCTTGACTTACCTTTGATTTCATTCGGTGGAAATCCATATAGATGACGGAGATACAGTCGGTGTCTTCGACGCAGTATTTAAAGGAAAACAGCGCGATGCATACGCAGGTGAACCGCCTAGCTGTTGTTGTTGTTGTTGTTGTTAGCCTATCAAAAGATGGCACATACCCACACTGGGGGATCGGCCAAGAATCGGGTGGCTATTCACCTGAACGCAGTTAACAAAAAGGAAAAGCACGTGGGAGCGCAACACCGGTGAATTTTTCGTCATGAACAGAAAAGGGATGAGTGTTTTGATTTTAAAACTTTAAGAATAATAATAAAAAGAGTGATTAAATATTAATGATTTAGTCAAAATGTAATAATTGATAGAAAAGAAAAGGTTGGAACACTTAGCAAGGCAGTCGGTGAGATTCTATCAGGAAATTTTGAACAGCGGTGCAAACAGATCTGTGGCTGAACCCAAATGTGGTGGCGCCAAATGATAGCAAGAGCGGGCTGCTCAAACTAAGGCCACGATGCTGCAAGGGCTCCTCCAGCAACTTTTTTCTCAGTGAGTTGAATCGGCGACAATACAGCCAAAAATGTTCAATAGATTCTGGCTCACGGCAAAATGCACAAAGGGGAGAGAGCGCCAAACCCGACTTGTGTAAATAGAAATTTAGGGGGGGGGGGGGGGGATGCGGCAGCGTAGCCTCGTCAGTGATACTTCAAGCTGCCGAGAGCAACAAATTTTCCTGTTCCAATAATATTTAAGGTGCTCATAATACGCCGATGTTAAAAGTGATGTGTCTTGCGTGCTTAAGAACGCACGTCGCCGAAATCTAGATGCTGTAATGTGGGCTGTAGCCGGGATGATTGGCAACACGGGGCCGCTGAGGGAAGCCTTTGCGAGATTATCAGCAATCTCATTTACTGTCACACTGCTGTGGCCGGGAACCCATACTAAATGAACAAGGCACAAATGCGGAGGAAGTAGGGATAAGAAAGTTGATAAAATGGGACCGTCAACCTGTGCAGCGAGGGACGAACACAAAGATAAAGAATCAGTAATTACTGCAACTGCCGTAATAGAGGGGTCTAGCTTGCGTAGAGCAAGTACAATTGCTAGAAACTCTGCTTGAAAAATAGGGGGGAAATCTGGAAGGCGCAGAGAAAAGGACCAGTCTAAATGCGAGCAAAATATTCCCACACCTGCTTTTTCATTGCATTGCGATGCATCAGTGGCTATTGCTATATCTGTTGGTAGGGTCCTCAGATGATCTTCTAGAAGACCATTTAGAATACTCGGTGGCAAAAGTTTTGCATTTTTTGGGAATATGTCGTCGAAAACAATGTGGATAGTGGGCCCATTCCGAAGCGCAGGAAGGATATCATAAATGTTGACCTGACATTGTTCCTCTTTTTCTTTCGTCGTGCCTCGCGAACGCTGTGCTGCGTTCTTTATACGTGTTTTTTTTTCTAAAAATGCGCAAAACCCCAATCACCCTATATTTCTTCGTGCCGCGGTCGATGCGACATTTGCAGGTAAAATGTACGCTGACCGTTCACAATCTGGCCTTTGTTAACTGTGGCAGCGAATCGTGCACTTATAGATCCGCCCTGGTACCCGTCTTCTACCTGGGATTTAAGTAAAATCCCGTCACCGCGCATTTCCTCGTCAGCAGGACGGCGCGTTGTTCACAGGAAACAAAAGCGCTCAGCATTACTCCATGAAAACAGGAGAACGGGCGCACGACAGTTCCGTCAGTGTCGCGTCTTCTCGGTGCGTACAGCATGGCGCCACATACACGTCGCAGTGGACGCAGTGCAGAGGATGACCGCGCGGGGGCACGCCTTCACGGCCGAACGACCGCGCGCCTTTCCCACGCTCAAGGGGGCTAGCGAGGGGCCAAATCACGGCGGGAGCATCCTCCTCACTTCCGGCTCTCTCTTCCGGCTGCGGCGGCGCAGGGGAAAGAGCGACAATCGTCCTCCCATTGTCTCTGTGGCTCGAGCGACGAGCGATTAGCGACCAGTTTATTCTCCTCCTCTCCGCCCATTAGAACAACCGCGTCGGGCCACCTCCCTTCCCCTTCGACCGGAGCGGCAGTGAGCTGGTTAGCACATCGCGTACTTCTTATTTTTTCCTTATTCCTCACCAGCGTGGCCTATATGCCGTTAAAGCAGGGGATTACAGAGTTGGTGTCTGCACTAGAGCACTGCCCGGGCCGCATTCTGGGGACTGAGCCCAGCCCAGCACCGCGGCTTCAAGCCCGGCCCGTGCCCGCTTCGTTATCATTCAACTGAGCCCGTGCCCGGGCTTTGGCCCGCAGCAGCGACAGTGGTGAATTGCTCCCTGTGTGCATGCAGTCTCCTGCTGTACATGTAAACAAGTGGCCGCCAAAGGAGAATAATTAACATTTGAGAAAATTGGTTTCCTGAACACAAAATGAAGACAAGATGCGGCGGGACCGCCTTCTCGAATTTTTGAACACGGATGTTATCTGTCAAGAGCCCCGGAGTTTCCAGAGCCAAATGAAATTGTGGCATACACGCGCAAAAAAAAACTTGAATTGCATCACTTTTTTTAACCGTAATTGTGTGTGGCCCAGGATGTCTAAATATTAAACGCCCTTGAAGCCCTAGAAATGACATTTCTGATTTTTAAGTGCGCACGATTTTGCGATTTGAATTGAAGGCCGTACTGGCCTTTAAAGCTAACTTGTAACAGACGGCTGCCAGCAGACAATCGAATGAAGGTCTATCTGCGTACAAATGAGTTTTCCTTCCTTTTTAAGCCAATAAAAATAGTATTAAGAGTTTTATTTATGAATTACTGCAAACATTTTAGCGCCGAGATTCCTTCATTTCCGACGCGAAAAAAAACAACAGCGCTTGTAACCTTTCTTGCTTGACGAAAATGCAGTATACCGGACACGCCGAGAAAAAAAATAGGCAGTTTAGCATGGCTAAGCGCTGAATATCGTGCAGTAGCACTAGTTACGATGGACACTTAAGGTCCTTACGTGCTAAAAGCATTTTACCTAAAGGCCTTTACTTAAGGGCCTTCTACGTATAGCAATTCATCATGAAAGCATTTGCCCGAAAAGCCTTTAACATAAGTTCCTTGCCATAAAGGCATTTGAGTAAAGACCTGGGTAAAGGCCTAAAGGCCTTCACCCATGTGAAGGCCTGCCATGTGTGCACACCAGTCCTGTCCACTTCTTCGTTTGTCCTTGTCTTTTCGCGCTGCATTCTTTAACCATGACACCTGGCAGGTTGACCACAACCCAGTGGGCAGGTGGGCAGCAGTGCCTCAAAGCAGCACTGAGGGGCGTAATACG
Source organism: Amblyomma americanum (assembly GCF_052857255.1). Classification (NCBI taxonomy): domain Eukaryota; kingdom Metazoa; phylum Arthropoda; class Arachnida; order Ixodida; family Ixodidae; genus Amblyomma; species Amblyomma americanum. The sequence continues at coordinate 15,095,706 of NC_135505.1, read as the reverse complement.
TAGTACGCACGTATGCCTTAAATCGAAAAATGCGCTCAGTAGTGCTACCGAAGTAATAAATAATTAAGCACAGAGCATTTTTTCTCTGCCACCACGGCCCTGTTTCAAATATACCTGTGCTAGAACGCCTGAAGTGAAGCCGTACGCAGCCCCTCTATATATGCACAGGCCCGAGCCCGGCACTTCAAGCCCAAGCCCGACCTCGGCCCGGCGAAACAGCAGGCTTTCCGGCCCGGCCCGGCCCGAGCCTTCGGGCTTCTCCGAGCTCATGCTGTTCTCTACTCGACTCGGCACAAGAGAAATTTTCTATTTATATCATTGAAGCAAGCTTCATTAGGGGAGGTATAAATAACACTTAGTGGCGAAGTTTCCTTCTAATCTCGGACCATCGATTAGAAAAAAGTCACCGCCACAAAAAAAAGTTAATTTATGTTCAATCGTTGGTGTGATAAATTTACTATAGCCGCTGACGGTTGAAAACATATTTCTTGGAATATGCCGGTTCACGAGTACTAAATTTTGTGGAAGAATTTCAACTTTCTGCGGTCGCTCAGATATTTCTTGCCATCTGAGTGCGCGCTTGCTCTCTGTCATGCCAACATGCTGGTTACGCTTGCGAGATGAGAAAACTGATTGGGAGAGAGAGAGAGAGAGAGAGAGAGAGAGAGGGGGGGGTCAATGGAAGGTGAGAAACCGTTCACAAATTTCACCTACGTGTTCCCTGGAGGAGATTATTAACCTTCAACGTTCTCGGCGTAAACATTCTCCAAAGGCCTTGACGTTCAAGGCAAACATTTTAATTTATTTTTCTATGCTCCATTTTGGGTGCCCCTCCCTGTGTAGTAGCGATATCATTACAGAAATGAGCATTGCATTCGGTTCACTTAGTGCTGACATCTTGCAGACCAACACCGATCTGTGACGCAGCAAAAATTCGATGGCACTGCGGTCGCCAGCTGGGATCAAGAACGCGGAGATACGGCCCATTGAAATCAGTTGAGGAAAAGGGTTTCAAAATAGTCTTCTGATTTCGTGGCGAATCTTTGAGGCCATGCCTTCGTTACCCATGCCAAATACATCCTTGAACAGACGAGTATGGAACGTCATTTCAAAGCCGATGTACACAAATGTATTCTAAGTGATTTGTATTTCAAAGTACGCCCATATATGGAGATGACCATTCGCGAAAAGGCAAGCGAGTGCTTTGAATAACATAATCAGACGCGCAACTTGATTTCTACGCTGATCTATTTTCAAAACGTCACGGTAAATGTGTCTGATGTTGCCGAAATTATCTCCCACAATGTCTATGGGCTCAAGCAGCGGGATGTACCTCTCCGAACCGCGCAAGCTTCTAGCGCGAACTGAAATGGAAGTATGCTGTGTATTTTGTGCCTTGCCCTGTCTCTCCGCGATGTGAAATCATGAAATTGGTAGTGGGTGCTTCGCGCATAGGATTGCATGCATATGCATTTTTCTCTATTTGTGTGCAGCCAACGAAATGGCAGCGTATATTGAACTGAACTAGAAGTTAAAGGGGCTGTGAAAGGGGCTCTAATAAAGTTTCGGCATGCCTAGGATGCTAAATCACGCCGCTTCAGGAATAGTCTCCAACAAGAATTTTTTTAGATGCGCTTTGTAGAAGCTGAGTTATCTGTAGTCAAAATTTGAATTTTTTTAAATGTGTTTTGTAGAAGCTGAGTTATCTGTACTCAAAATTTGAATTTCTGCGGCTTTGCGCCTTTCCCTCTCCTCTCGTCACTTTTTGCACGCTGGAAGGTAGGCGCTCCTCCGCAGACCCCTCTCTGGGAGCGGAGCTTCCCGACCCGCCGGATAAAAGCGGCTTATTGGCCGCGGCCACTGTAGTTGCCTGACGTCTGAAAGAATCTAACCAGTAGCCGCCTCCCAACTTGTATACGCAGATACGAGCGACGGAGGAGGGTGCGAACTTGAAAAAGTCGCCGGGAAGGGCTCGCCAATTTTCTCGCGTGATTGCGGGTCGTCTGCTGAGCGTAGAAGAGTACTATTTGGCTCTGGTTTTCATGGCAACACAGTGCAGTGATTAAGTGAGTTAATCTGCTGTCCGCGGAAGGCGTTTCAGAGACGCTTTAAGAGGTAGTTAACAGTTCGGACTGCCGCTTTTCAGCAAGTTGGCAACAAAACTAAATGACATTTATTCACACTTCATTTCGTTTCAGATTTGTTGATCGTCTTGGGGGAAGTCAACGAAACAAGAGCAGAAAAGGGGAAAGCAATTTTTGTATGAGAATTTCAGATGTCGATATATGCGACGACATGGCAAAATAGACGGCGACTTTGGGGAATTCCTTTTGTTCCAGGCTCGTTTGCAAGCCTAAAAACGCCCCGATCACAGGCGGCTAAAAGACCACGTGGCAAAATGTTTGCCTTTCATCAGTAGGTTGGGAACTCAGCCGGAACTGGCAAGTAACTAACAACTCTTCCGGTATGTTAAAGTCGGACGACCTGTCACCTGCAACAAGGTACTGAAAAAGGAGATGTATGGAACCGTAGAGTGCCGATGGGTTAGCCCAGCCATCTATTCTTCTGGTGATGTTGTAGATTGCCGCTTGAGAAAGATAAACGCGTTCTCAACAATTTTCAATTGCAGTGTGCTTTCTCTTAGAACAATTTCAATACTACGCGGAGTATAACGTTCCCCCTTCGGGTCTCGCAGATCTCTTAAGAAATTGCAATCATTTTGTGAGGCACCTTTTTGATTGTAATCTGCACAGTTCTTTACGCCACAGCCATACTGTTTCGGGCCTCCTAGAGTAATGCGAGGAAAGCCAGAGGCTCATTTTTGGCGAAGACCAAGATTGGTTAGATCGCGTTAATCATCCTGCTATGCCTCAGATTAATTTAGACCAAACGAAAATCTAGGAATGGAGCGAGATTTCTCTGATTTTGACCACTGACTTCGCTCCCGTTGAACGAGCTACACCTGTGCGGCGGGAATACCTGCCGTTCCATTCGTTCTAGCATTTAATGCACCCGTCGCCTGCGCGGCTGTAAATCTCGTTGTGGACACCAAGCTATTAAGAGCTTGATTGCTCGCGGGACAATAAAGCCTGTTGTCGTCTCCCATCCCTCTATACGAGGCATTAAAGAAAAAGTGTGACGCGGCAGGTCATCACGAGTCCAGTGAGATTTGCCGTCCCTGCGTGTGAGCAAGCTAGGGAGGCACATCATTGTGGGAAGCGATTATCCGCAACAGGGTTGGGGCTACTATTGATTGGCTCGCATGGTTGATGCAAAAAACATAGACGAAAGGAAGAACGAAGTGGACGGAACAACAATAATCCGGTGGATACCGATCCTCGTGCAACTGGTTTCGGCGGTCATGAGGCCGATAGGAATGGCCTGCGTCAGTAAACGGTTTTCGCTTTTCCTAAGCTTATGTTTCTGGTACGTACGAATTATTTTAAAAGAATTTACGTCATATTTTCACGAAGTGGTGACTGCAGTCCGGAGAGCAGAAAGACGGAGAAAATGGTGTCTAAACAAAACTCTTTATCTGGGTTGACTTGCGCCCACAATGGACTGAATCACTCGGCGGCGGCGTAGCATCAAGCGTGCTCGGCGGCCGTCGAACAGAATTCCCGCCGCTACTGGAGGGGCTCAATTTAAAGCTGATACCGAACTTTCGATATAAAGCGTGGAAAGTTACTAGACCATTCTGGAACAACTTAGAAGCAGCTCTTCCTGGATGCGATCAATCGAGATAAATAGGGTCGCGTCTTGCATCCACAAAGTGATAAAGCGGCGTGGCGGTAGGTTTGAAGAATGAACAAACAAAAACTACAAATGTTCGCGGCAATATTAAAAATATTTGCGGCTTCTGTGCCAGGTGACACTCACTCAGAAAGCATCAGCACAGAATGCAAAGGAAAGGCCCCATTGCAATGCCATTCGGCCCCACCATGTAACAACCTCCTCAGAGGGCTTTCAGGGGTATTTTTAATAAGTAAATCACTAAATAAATAAATAAACATACCCGTATGCTCTGGAACGTATGGTAGTTGGAACGATGATTCATGTTGACGAACATTACTGTCCCTTGATCACAGCGCTCATTAAAAGAACAAGGAGCGAGAGAGTCGACTCCACAAAGCGCTGACCGCAAGCAATTTAGCCAACAAAGCGCCTGCAAATATACCATTCGACGCATATGCGCATGCGGAAAAAAGCACCAAAAGGAAGCCAATTCGTCAATGCGCTCCTCGATAGCGGCGAAGAATCTCGTGCGAAATAAAGTCACCACAAAAACCAAAGTTAAAAATTATACTGCGCTCCGCGCCAAACGGACTCAGCCGACCGAGTGAACTCGTGAACCAGAAGCATTGAAACATCCGAAATGCCCCTGTTTCTTGCGAATGTGCAAGAAGCAGGGGCCTTTCTTTGAGCAGACCGCTATTCTGCTCAGGCGCGCTGTGAAGACCACGAGGAAAATAGTTGAAGCTAGCAAAAGGGCAAAACTTAGAGGATTGCTTCAGCACGCCATCAGTGTTTTTAAGCGATAATTAGCGCTCTTTCTTGTTCATAGTGTCCAAAGTAACGGTTGTTGCAATGGCAGTTACATTGTTTCCATTAGTAAGTCCATGAAAACGTTGACTCTCATCATGAAAAAAGTCACCATTGAGTTTTCTTTATATCCTGAACGTATTAATGTTACTAAACACAAGTACACACTCAATGTCTGTGCCAGATATAGCACCTACATCGTTCGCAAAGGACAGAGGTGAATTAAGAAGCTATTGCTGTTCTCTTTGTGCAGGAGCCGACGTCAGCTGTCCGGAAGGAACTCCACTGCGACCGCCTCCACACCTCCGCAATCCCTTGCTACCGGAACTGACGTGGACATTTTCAGTGTCAGGCTCTGCTGCCGGAAATGAGACGAACAAATCCCTTGCTGTCGTAAGAAAGTGGAAATTCTTCGTGTCAGCATTTGTTCCAAGCACTGGGAAGATAGTGGTGATGAGAGACTGCTGTAAACTCTTGGACCACATATTGTGTTCGTGCCTCCGAAGAAGGCGGAGTTGGACTACTTCCTTAACTTATGCCATTTGTTACTGTTTCTGTACATACGTTGATGTCGTGCCATCGTTGCCAGGAAAGTGATGCAGCGCATTTGTTCGCCAACTGTTTGTAATATCCACTTTCAAAATGGCGCCGTTTCGAGAAATGTTTGCATTTTTATGTTTGTGAATTGTTAGCCGTTTTACGCATCCTATGTTTCGACGCCATCGAGGAAGTCTGTTGGCACAAGTTTTTATTCCGCTTTTTAATGCATCTCCTTACGGTTGAAACATCTTATATGTCTTTGCTGGTAGAAACAGTGCGAAAGAGAAGAGTATGTGAAGACAAGAAGAACGCGAAATCTCTTTGTTGCGGGTTGTCTGTACTGGGAACTTGATTGTCTTCAGCGCAGTGTTGTAACAGCTGACCGTTTCTGGCTGTTCCCCTGGTTTTGTGAGAAGATCAGCGCTCATCTTTGTTGTTGACAGTGATACAACGTATTTAATGGTTTTACGCCTAGTTAAGAGCTCCAGAGATTAACCAAACAGATACCAGGTTCAACAGACTTCCTTAGGACTGTTTCTTCTGCAGTTTGCATTCAGATAGGACTACAGTTAGCCGTTCCGAATACACCTTGATGTCCAGTAGTTAGGTATGTAAGCCCATAAAATTGCAGCAGCGGCGGAGTTAACAGAGCAAATCGGAAAGGCCGGTCACTGTGGTTTCCATGCGTTAAGTCTGAGGAGCAAATTTTTATCAAGCTGAAGTAAAGTGCAAAGCACGAACATGTAGCGAGATAAAAAATAACTTGCACATTTAGATGCTGTCGGTGACTAGCAGATTTAGCGAAACATGCATTGCGAGCCAAGCTATCTTGTAAATAAGAAGGAAGCCTCTTTCGTTTTGTATGTTAAAACTTGAGCGATTGAACCCATTAATCGTGTATGTGATCTAACGTTGTGCCTGCGCTTCATATTTAAGCGTGAGTCTTTTTCACCCAAAATTTTATTTTTTCTGAATGATTGCTTGAACGTTTTTATTCCACGCTCAGCAAAGCCGAACCCCTGACTAGCGCTCGGAAAAGCGCTCCCGTCGAAACGTAGCGCCTTCGTTTCAAAGATTAATGGTAATGCATTCAGGGACATTGTTGAAGGGCATTATTTTGAAAGTGAACTAGCTGTGCTAAAGTCAAAACAGCGTCAATTTTTTATACTCCCTTTACTTTGTGATAGTTATCATTTTTCGTTACTGACTTGCCAATGTGTACAGGTCACCCCAGCATTGTCGCAGTTGGAAGAACATATGCTAAAGCGAAATTCAGAGAGAGATTTCTGCTGCAATAGGGACCAGTAGGTTGTGCCACCTGCGCTCACATTTCTTTGTAGGAAATTTTGCGTCCGTACACTGACACGCTTAGAGTGTCACTTTGGTTCGTTCCTAGTCGGCATGTAGAATAAGCAATAATAAAACGCTCGCAGTGCCCACCCTAGTTTGTCGAAGCGGGGTTAAAGACAGGTTTCTGGCCCCTGTAGCGCTCATACAACGTGTCGTAACCTCTATCATGTAGCCCCGCTGTCTAAAAAAAATCACGGGATGATCGCCACTCTGCAATGCAACATTCAGCGACTCCTGTTGTGGTGGTTACTGTAATATTGTTCTTTATGATTTGTCTTATTCTCTGGCACAGTACGCGTGACGTTGCTATACTCTCATTGATGACGTCACTGTGTTCTGACCACTCAATGTCTCAACGTGGTGCGTTGCGATAGCGCGTTGCACTAACGCCTTGCATGACTTCATGCTTACCAGTCAAACTGGCGAGTCTCGGTGACGTCTCGCGTGAAACCTCTGCATGCTGACGAACCAGTGTTGTGCAGTGTTGCGCCGACGACGCCGATGCCAACGCCGGCGACGCAGTACCGTGAAGCGTGCCCTTAGCAGCGGTAGCTGTAAAATCCTGCACGCTTTTACACTTCTCAGAGGACGTGCATAAAAGGATAATTTTTTAATTCAAAATATACTGCACTTGAGCGGCGTTGTGCAGCTGCGGCATCTATAAGCATTTTCAACGCTGTTGTACGCAGAAGCCTCGTATATTTTTTAAGGCATCGATATGCTCCCGCTTCTAGCAGCAAAATAACAATGCATGCCGAGGAGAACCAGCGCCAAAAAAAATGTTTCAAATTTTTTTCTTGTTCGATTTTAAAGAGCTACGAACTCAAGCCATTCTTTACTGATGCACACTGCCAACTTGACCAAGAGGACGTCCCACCAGCTCGCCAGACTGAATGCCCACACAATCAAGCAGAACAGCATAAAGTTGAATCGCGCAAAAGAACAGACACAGGAAGACAGAGACAGAAAGAGTGCCTACTTCCAAGTCAGTTTATTGCGGAAAACACCACCTTTATTCGCCATGTATATTATCACCATCAGTGCGTTAGCGTTATCATAGCCAGGGCAAGCTAACAAGAAAAAAATATATGTACAGAAAAAGACTACATTCATGCATAAAAGCCAGAGAATCGCTACTCACAGAACAAGGCATGAAAAATTTACGAATATGATAGCAAGATTAAATGACAAGATCTACACATGACCATCTAAAAAATCCATAGAGTTCCCGGCCGCGGAGTTTGACCGACGAAGTGCTTATGCACGTGGGCCCACCTTTCTGCTTTTATGCCCGCCATTCAACTTTATGATGAACCGAGTAGCCCGACAGCAAGTACATCTTCAAGCAGAACATTCACGTGAACTGAAACTCGCAACATTCCTGTTCAAAGGCGACTTGGAACATCCTGAGTGACTATTTTCTGTCCGTAAGGGAAAGATGAAATTGGAGAGATTCCTTTTGGTAGCTTCCAATTTCGATTGCGCATGCGCACAAAAACCCATGGGCTCAAAAGGGAGCATCTCAGTAGAGTTTAATGCGCTTTTAAATGTTACAGGTAGGTTGTTTTCTTTTGTAAGCGGTTCGGAAACTCGTTACCTTGAACTGTGCCAAGAAATATTTGCTTGAAATCTCGGGCCACTGTTTTAAATTTTGTGCTTCCCATACATGTCGGTGATTTGATGCATAAGAATGTGCAGTGTTTGTCGCTATTTCAAGAAATAGGGCAACGCAGGTTTAACAGCATTAAAATGAAGGGCTCAGTCTACCGTGTACACCAGTTCGATTCATTCCTGTATCGAACTGCATATCCGGCACAAAAAAAAAGCTCCCAGTGAAATGTGTTCAAGTTTTGTTCATGGAACTTCCAGATTTCAGCACTAAACAACAATAAAACTGTTGATTTTTGTTTTAGCTGAACCGTGTCTGTGGTTTGAAACAGTAGGTGGGCTATGCAGTCCTTTACTTTTGATCGAGGGCATATATGCGGAGCATGGTGCGTTTTCATCATTACTCTTTGAGCTGCAGAGTTGTGTGGGACAGAAAATTTTTCATTTCAGAGAAGACAGGTCGCAAGAACGGGACTTGAGATAGCTCATGCTAAGGCCGTTAAGCAAAAGCGGAATACATTATTGTTCAGTGTCTCATGGCAGTTGCCTTATAAGCACCCACTTTCACACAGCTGCAAAATGTGCCAGATAAACTTCGAAATTCAGTTCTTTTTATTGAGTTGAAAGGTGTACGCTTCGGCAAGGAACAAAATGGGAACTGAAGCGCAACAAGGCTATTTTCTGGTCGAAGGCTGAAACAGATGTCATCATAAACACAGTTGGTTAACTGCTGTCTAATGATATCAACAGTCAAGGTTGCTGCTGTTGAGGCCTCTTTGAAAACAAATAAAGCGCCCAAATTCTGCCAAGGTACTTTCAAACTTTGCGATTTTCTCTCTTGCGTCGGGTAATTGCTGATCATCAAATTTATTAGTACTAAACCTTAGCTTCTCTGGCTTGTAATGGTTAATTTCTCTGGCCGTGATGTTCACAAACAGCATTTTTCGCGCATCCTAAACAGTGGTCAAATAAACCTTTGCTATGGCCTTGAACCAACATTAGTGAGGCATCGGTTATGAAAGAATGGTGCAAAATATAAAAGAAAAAGGTGTGACGTTTAACTTGGTGCACTTTAGCGCGGTGATAAGTACCAATATTATTCTCATTCGCGACAAGCAGCTGCTCTTTTATAAGTGGAATGGCTTTTTTGTCATCAACAAAAGTGAGATTGTGCCAGTTTTGCGTGGCATATTGCGTCCCCTTAAGGAGTTGACATTTATTTTAGGAAGCATTAAATGTTAACTCAGATTAGAGGGAAGTAATCAATAATGATGCTTCCGCTGCTTTGCATGAGCGCGCTGGCGTAATGTCAAGCTTGGTAAATTTGCTTCGTCCACGCAGCTACTACGTTAAAAATTAAAATTTTTTGTTGCATGGTGTGCGATCGCTTATACTCAAGTTTTTCGAAATTCAGAACCAGTTACGTTACCTTAAAGCAAATTTTCTCGATATTTTTTTTGTACTGAAACTTTGTGCGCATAAAAAGGATTATCGCTGCACAAATATCATGCACAATATATAAGTAGAACGTTTCTGCAATTCCGGCACATATAACATTTATAATGGTTCTGGTGCTGAGCGCATATCTTCGGTGAGCTTTTTGGAGGCAAAGCTTTGACATAAAGATCGCTATACTCAACTTGCGCATTAATTTTTGTCTAGACATAGTTCAGTTTTTCCTCAATGTAGCTGTTCGGAATGCTTGCTCGAGATGTAGCGGCACACCTCCAGTTCGCTCTCTCCCCGTTGTTTCTAACATTATGATGGCTGCCGAATGCCCGATTCTGTGGCATATTCTATCTACTCACCATATTTATTAAGTTATTTTTGAGACTGGATGCCTCATAGAATCCTATATAACACGTAAAAAAGTAATTGGATATTTAGCTTCAGTTTCTGGAGATTTGTCGTGTCTACAAAAATGTAGTTATTTTACCTTCATTCATTGAGTTCACCAGCTAGCCATTGCACGAACGTAATGCATGACAGCATGTCTTTTTGTGAATGTGCCATGCTGCGTTATGGTTTTAAAGCGCACTAGACGGGCTCATATTTTCCGCTTTTGTGATCGCATGCTCTGTGTTGTACACATTTAACAGGTTTGGTAGTTTTTCAAAACTCTCGTGAGCAGTGCCATTTCTGTTGTTTTTTTTTTGTCATTGAAACAATGCCTGAAAATTGCTCATCACGTATAGAAAATTTTACTATTTTTTCCCCAAGAATAAAAAATGTTTACTTAAGAACACCGTGTGGATTGCCGTTTTATTTCGAACGAACTAAATCTGCTGAAATCGTAAAACATCTTTGTAGGTTACACATTACGTGATTTATGAGAAGAGCCATACCTAAAGAAAAAAATTCAAACTCGAAAAATGTTCTCGTTTTTCGCAGAATCATCGCAAAAGACAACGAACAAGCAAAGTAGACGGGACGAGCGCTAGCACATCTCCAGTCAACCTGCTTGTTCTCTTTCTGCATGTATGACGCTGCTACTGCATACATGACTTGCCAAGCTATCTTGTCTTTCTGTTTCCTCCTTGTCTACTGAGCGTTTGGTTTTAAAGCGAGATCGTTGGTACCGCAATGCTGGAAAAAATTTCCAGGCGTCAGTGTCGTCGACGTTAGCGACCCTTTCAACAGGCCGCTCCGGCAACCTAGGTGGGCAGCCTAGGTCACGTGACCTTGTGGCGTCATCAAAGCCATGCTCACCGGATTGTGAGCAAAGTGACCACCGTGACAGGTCACACTAAGCTAATGATTCGTCGCGAGAGCTTGTTCGGGAAGAACAGCCTGGGTCTCACAAGGCCCACTGATGGCAGCACCTGCCATCGCAGGGCCGCGGTGCATCGCTTAACCGCCGCATGGCTGCGCCAGGAGTGGCGTGAGAACTCCCACGAATCGGTTGATGATACGCAAAGAATGGCCAATTCCGCATATATGGGCATTAATGCGTTCGCGTCATGCCCTTAAGGCGGAGCCTAGGTGTCTGCTCCAGTTCTTTTTTTTACTGAAAATTCAGTTCATGAATAAAACAAGAAAGCAGTCAATAAATTCCCTCACTTAATGAGCCTTTGTTTCACCAAAAGAGCAGAAAGGTTTTAAGAGAATAGCGAGAAAAAAGCTGTTCTGCAGAGCTCGAAAAAAACTCCATCGATCCCTTGAGCGGTGACAGGCTAAGTTGGATATGAATTACATGTCAGGCATAAAAAACAAGATTCAAATAAAAAATCAGCAAAGATGTTATCAATGAGCAAGGTTGAAAACAAAGAGAACGTTCCAGTTTGTCAGTCATGGTTGCTGAACACGTTGACAAAAAAGATTGCGAGTGTAAATAGCTCATTTTTATGAGAAATAAAAACAATAAGGGAAGGATGTTTCATGTGGTGCACAGAAGACATTTCTTATACAAAAGCATGATGGCATTAAAGGACAGATTGATCAGCGCATTTGTTGTCAGTGGTTCATTAATCATTAAACCATTCACAACGGAGAGGAAAAGTCATGCCGTTCATCATTATCTGAACTCATATCTTCTTGCGCTTAGTGAACACAAGGGACAAGAACACAAATACACAGGACGTACGCTAGTCCTGTGTGTTCCTGTCCCTTGTGTTCACTAAGCGCTAGAAAATATCAGTTCAAACAATTTCCAACTAGCCCAAGTTTCTGCCTTAATAAATAATCATCATTATCGACAAGGAAAACAAAATGAGGAATCAATTAGCCTCATATTGTTTTCCTTGTCGATAATGATGAACGGCATGACTTTTCCTCTCCGTTGTGGATGGTTCAGTGAGGAATAAATTAGCCGAATTACAAAAACTGAAGAAGTGTGTCCCTGCTGGAGTAGCTGCACATCGTTCTTCAGAAAAGTCTCGCCATGCACGTAAATACGCGCCCTATTTGAAGAGAACTGCAGCCTCGCCTTCTGAAGAAGCTCCGGACGTCCTCCCACCGTCTGAGGCATCCTGGAAGCCATGCATGAGTGCAGCTTAGCTGGGCACTGACGCTAGGCTTAGTGCCTCCGCTGTCACGCTGGCGGGGGTAGCTCTGCCGGCGTCTCTCGTGGCAGCACCTGCCACACAGTCGACACCTGATCCGCGGCGCCAGGTCCAGCTTTGTGTTCCCGGTTCATCGGCAGATGCACCCCCCCTGCCTTCCCGAAATGCCGGACTGCTCGTGAGTGATCTGCAACCAGGGCACATGGCCATCAACTCTGCACCAACGGATGGGCCTCAAACCGCACGGCATGATGAACAGGGCATTCCAATGGACTTATCGGCACCTCTACCCGTGCAAAAGTTACCTCGTGCAACCCAGAAGCGTCCCTCAAACGACAGCCAACCGATTCCATCTTCGGCAAGTGATGGCTCCCAAGGTAAGCGCACTTGTCTTACGATTGAGAACTCGGCGGAACCTACACCCGGATCGTCTTCCTGCAAAGTGACCTTTAAATCACTGGCCAACAAAAGCCTTACGGATATACGGAACAAGATTTTACAAGCTAACTTGGACGCGTGCCTCGGAACCAAAGGTTTTCGGGGCTTCACAGCCAGGACCAAGTCCAACATTATTGCAGTGTGGCTTCTGACTCTGACTGCCGTAGAACGGCTGCAAACGCTCACCAGTATTTCACTAACAAGCGAAATCTCAGTGCCAGTACAAGTGTATTTAGTTGAAGGCTCCGACTTGCAGCGCTGCGTCGTCTACAACGTCGATATCACTGAGGATCAAACTGCACTCCAGCGTGAGCTGTACTGTCCCATGCACTGCGTAATCCAGGCCCGATGCATGGGAAAAGGGCGCTCATGCATAGTCACCTTGCAAGGACCTCTGACACTACCAGCCCGTCTGTACTATTATGGCTGCATTTTACGGCCTCGGCCATATAAACCGAGTGCGGTATATTGCTATAACTGCTTCCGTACTGGACATATGCGCAAATCCTGCCCCTTCACTGCTGCCGGTGAAAGTACATCGGAAGGGAAAGTGGCTTATCGATGCGGCCTTTGTAAATACGACGCCACGAGATAACATCTCCAAGCTGTCCGACAAAACAAAAGGCAACACAAAACGCTCGTCGTCGAATGATTAAGCACTGGCTAATACAAGACAGTACAACTTCATTGCAGACATCCAATCGGTTCGCAGCTCTCCAGTGGGATGACGACGAGTGGCCGAAGCTCCCTGAGCACACCTCGCATGATCCTTCAGCTCAGCAGCCTTCTAACGGTACTGTGCGAAAAGAACGCCTCCGAAAACAGCCAACAAAGCAGCGCAGTGTGCCTAAACTACCGCAGGACGATATGGCCGCAGTCGACAATCAAATCGCACGTCTTTTAGCGGAGGTCACCAAGCTCCGGCAACACCGTGAACTGCTCGCTCGACGTAGACGGGCAGCGGAATCATCCGCCACATCGATCAATGGCGCAGCAACATCGCCTTCTTGCCGCCCTCCAGTATTATTTCCTGCCGCCTCTTCCCAGATTACCGCAATGCCACTGGACAGCTCTGCGACTTCTTTGCTCCAATTTATGGTCAACCAGTTGTCCAACCTGACGTCCGTGATTCAACAGGGTTTGGGCTAGTAACTAGAAATGGCAAGTTCCAGTCGTGCTGGTGTGCTGCAGTGGAACTGCAGAGGCATTTCCACGAAGGTAGGAGAGCTGAAGACCCGACCACAAATTCACAAGCTCCAGGTATGGGCAATGCTTCTACAGGAAACAAACGCCTCGCCATCAATTCCAGGCTTCAGTGCCTACATGTCTCCTTCAATGATAGACTGTCGTGTACAAACTGCTGCTCTCCCGGGAAAGGCAGCTGCGTATGTGGACTCACGTTTTCCGCATGTACGCCTTGCTCTCGAAAACTGGTGCGCGTCGTATCAAGAGGTAGTGGCAGTGGCTGCGAAACTAAAGAAGGGAACCCGTTGTGGTCGTTTCATTTTACGTTAGACCAGCCGGTGGTGTTTCTCCCGTATTAATCTTGGCTGGTTAACAAGTGTAAGTTCGCAGTATCCCGGGTGTCCGATATTAGTCACAGGAGACTTTAACGCCTCTCACCAGGATTGGAAGTACCCCACTTTGAGCCCCCATGGCAGGCGTGCGCGGGACGCCTTCAAGGATGCCAAATTTGTGATGCTCAACCATCTTTGGACAGCAACATGGCCAGTTCGTCAAACTCGCGGTGCTTCGTATGCTACAGACTTGACGTGGTGGTCGGGTCCGGGTGCTCCTTCCTGGCACATGGAGCCAGACAGTTGGGGAAGTGATCAGCACCCTATCATCAGCGGTCTTCACACCTCACATTTCCGACCTTTACGCTACAAATGTTCTGTGATCAACTGGGACAGTTTTCTCTCCTGTATGGACAATCTCTCCTCAGATTCTTCGCCAATCCTTGTTGAGCGCATACAAACAGCGCTCAACAGTGCTACAGCTACCACCTGGACTGATGTTGATCGACCGGCACCAGACCTCGGCCTTCTTAACTAGTGGGCGGCACGCCGTCAAGCCGAGCTGGCTGCCACGCGAGACCCTACTTCGTCGCAGGCACGAACGCGATTGCACTATCTCACTGCTAAGGCACGCAAATATGAACGCGACCTCTCTCGGCGGCAGTGGCATGCTTGGTGCGAACAATTTTCTGCAAAATCCTCGAATGCCTCTCTCTGGAGAACATTCCGTACAATGGAACGCGGTCGCCGTTCGACTGACGCAGCGGCAACCGCATGCTTCGCGGCTAACTTGTCGCCAGATGATTTCGCCAAAGAAGCAGCGCGAAAGTTTTTCCCAAAATACGATGCTGTGCCTTCTTCATCCGCTAGTTTATATATGGCAGGCATCTCAGCGCATGTATATCAAATGCCGTCTGATGTCGACGTAGATGGAATTGCGTGTCCATTCTCTATGCCTGAGTTGCTGGCTGCTATAGATGATGCGAAACAGTAAAAAGCACCAGGCCCAGACAATATTCAGTACGAGGTGTACAAGAACATGAGTAGCGCTGCACTTCCTCAACTACTTGACACCATAAACAAACTATGATTGGATGGCGTAGTGCCCGAGAGCTGGAAATCCGCTGTCGTGATTCCTATCCCGAAACCAGGAAAGCCTCCGACGGACCTTGCCAACTTGCGACCTATCTTCTTAACTCCTACGCTGTGCAAGCTGGAGGAGAAAATGCTAGCCACACGGTTGTCATGGTGGCTAGAGCAGCACGACTTTTATCACCCAGCACAAATCGGCTTCCTCCATATATTGGTACAGAGGACGGTTTGGCTGTCTTAGCATCTGCAGTTTTGTCATCTACCCGCAGCCGCAATGTGCGTATTGTTTTAGCAATGGACGTTGAAAAGGCATATGACATCAGTCATGCAGCCATTCTGAACTCTTTTGACATGCTTCATCTCCCTCAGAGAGCGCGTAGTTTAGTCCAATAATTTTTGGAAGGCAGAAAATTTGCAATACACCTCAGCGGCGAATCGGTCGGATCATTTGTTCCTCTCTGCGGTGTGCCCCAGGGATCAGTATTTTCGCCGATGTTATATTATATTGCTTTCATCCCGCTGGCTTGGCGCTTACATGACATCCGTGACATAAATTTTTTTCAGTACGCTGACGACATCACGGTGTGGAGTTCTCACCAAGATCTCCGTACTCAGGAGGCTGCCTTCAATCTGCCTTGGATGTTACCTGTAATTACGCATCATCCATCGGACTTCACCTATCCGTGCATAAAACAACATACACGTGAGTCGCCAACCGCTGGGGACGCCGTAAACTTGCTGCAAGTCCAATCCGTCTTTGTCTATCAGGCACCCCACAGGAAAGTCGGCGAAAATAACGAAGCGCCGACCAAAAGGTGTTGTCAAGATGGAAGGACGTTTGGACTTCCACACGGAAGTCTTGTTCACTGATGGAAAAATTTCGCACACAAAGCTTAAGTACGTTGTGCTAATCGTCGCAGGCATCTAGCGTACGAGGGCGGTAGATTGCCGATGTTACGGTTGAGCGTCTGATCTGTTGTCTGGATAAACAAAGACTCCAGATATTGGCGTGACATCCAGTGTTTCTCACGGCCGATAATTGCCGCTTCTTCCCAAGCGATATCATGCTTCGTGTTTTCAACGTGTTCAGCCAGTGCGTTGGAACAAGCCTTCTTTTTCTTGACATCATTCTTGTGCTCATTCAGCCGTCTTTCAAAGTTTCCGCTTTCACCTATGTAGGAGTGATCGCAGTCTGAGCAGGGGATTTTATAAATTACTCCGGGAAACTTTTCCTTTTTTAGCTTGTCCTTTACGGACACCAACTCGTGACGAAGCTTGCACGCAGGCACGTGAGCTATATGCACATCGTAGGTGCGAAAAACGCGGGCCAATGACTCGCTCACGCCTGGCACATAGGGTATTGCAGCTCGGGCACGGCAAGGTAGGCGAACGGGCTGAGCTGGTCTCGTTGTCTGCTGTATTACAGCGTTCACGAAGTGCTGTGGGTAGCCACAATTGTTGAGCTCGCGTCGCACTTGGCGTATGTCAGAGGCTTTTTCTTCGGGTTTCGAGCATATCCTTTCCGCACGACGGACGAGGGTAGAAACGACGGAGCGCTTATGGCACGTAGGATGTACTGAATTAATGTGAAGGTATTGGCCTGTGTGCGCGTCCTTTCTGTACACCTTGAATGATAGGCGGTCATCACGTCGCTCCACCATGACGTCCAGAAAAGGAAGACGGCCAGAAATCTCCTCCTCGACGGTAAACTGGATGGAATCTTCCATACTGTTCAAATGGTTCGTGAAAGCAGCCAAGGCATTCTTTTTGATTATGCAAAAGCAGTCATCAATGTACCGCAGGAAGACCTTCGGGCGCGGCTCGAACGAAGCCAAAGCGCGGCTTTCCAGTGCTTCCATTGTGAGGTTTGCGGTTGTGACCGAGATAGATGCTCCCATGGCAGTGCCATGAACCTGCTTGTAGACAGTGCCCCGAAAGATGAAGTACGTGTTCTTCAAGCAAAACTGCAGAAGCTTCAACAGGTCCGATGGATCGATGGGTGTCCTAGCACTCAGTCCGTCGTCGTCCCGAAGCGCTGAACGGCATACCTCCACCGCCAGATCCACGGGGACGCTGGTAAACAGTGATCTGACGTCAAATGACACCATTATCTCGTCGCTGTCAATCGTGATTTCGCGTATTTTTTCAGTAAAATCAAAGGAGTTGCGTACGAAAGTCGGTCTCTTGCCAACGAGTGGCGAAAAAACTGTGCAAGTAGCCTGAAAGCCGGTACAAGGGAAAGCGGGTAAAATCCACGATTGGTCGCATTGGAACGCCTCGCTTGTGGATCTTCGGGAGGCCATATAAAGCAGGGGCAGATCCATTGTGGCAGAGGAGCGTGAAGTATAACGACCTGTGCTGCGGTGGAACAAACTGGAAGACGTCTGTCAAAAGCCTTTGCAACTCTCGCTCTACCTTGAGTGTAGGGTCCCGCTTGAGTCGCATGTACGTGCCATCATCCTCCAGAAGCTTCGTCATTTTCTCAACGTAGTCGCTGTGGTTTAGGATGACGGTGGCGTTGCCCTTGTCAGCAGGTAGGATTACGATATCCGTATTGCTCCGCAGGCTCCTGACTGCATCACGCTCCTGAGCAAGGAGTGGGGTGGGGTGCCGATGTGGCAGCTTGGCGAGTATGCTGATCGCACGGGTACGAGCTTCTTCTCTGCGATTGTTTTCCACACGTCCCACAGTCGAGGAGGAGATTTCTGGCCGTCTTCCTTTTCTAGACGTCATGGTGGAGCGACGTGATGACCGCCTATCATTCAAGGTGTACAGAAAGGACGCGCACACAGGCCAATACCTTCACTTTAATTCAGTCCATCCTACGTGCCATAAGCGCTCCGTCGTTTCTACCCTCGTCCGTCGTGCGGAAAGAATATGCTCGAAACCCGAAGAAAAAGCCTCTGACATACGCCAAGTGCGACGCGAGCTCAACAATTGTGGCTACCCACAGCACTTCGTGAACGCTGTAATACAGCAGACAACGAGACCAGCTCAGCCCTTTCGCCTACCTTGCCGTGCCCGAGCTGCAATACCCTATGTGCCAGGCGTGAGCGAGTCATTGGCCCACGTTTTTCGCACCTACGATGTGCATATAGCTCACGTGCCTGCGTACAAGCTTCGTCACGAGTTGGTGTCCGTAAAGGACAAGCTAAAAAAGGAAAAGTTTCCCGGAGTAATTTATAAAATCCCCTGCTCAGACTGCGATCACTCCTACATAGGTGAAAGCGGAAACTTTGAAAGACGGCTGAATGAGCACAAGAATGATGTCAAGAAAAAGAAGGCTTGTTCCAGCGCACTGGCTGAACACGTTGAAAACACGAAGCATGATATCGCTTGGGAAGAAGCGGCAATTATCGGCCGTGAGAAAAACTGGATGTCACGCCAATATCTGGAGTCTTTGTTTATCCAGACAACAGATCAGACGCTCAACCGTAACATCGGCAATCTACCGCCCTCGTACGCTAGATGCCTGCGACGATTAGCACAACGTACTTAAGCTTTGTGTGCGAAATTTTTCCATCAGTGAACAAGACTTCCGTGTGGAAGTCCAAACGTCCTTCCATCTTGACAACACCTTTTGGTCGGCGCTTCGTTATTTACGCCTATGTATTCACCCGACCAGACGAGATTTCGTCGAACCTTAGATTTCTACAGGAAAGTCCCAGTGTAAAAATCCTGGGCTTAATGATTCACCAATCGGGATCAGCGACCGCATGGCTTTCTCAGGCAAAAAGACAAGCTATTCAGACTTTGGGTTTGATTAGAAGAATTGCCTGTAAAACTGTTGGGGCAGGTTCGTTCGTTGCACGGCAATTGGTGACGGCAGTTTTGCAGCCCCGTATTGTTTATCAAGCCCAGGTTCAACATCTTACAAAAGCCCAATGGGATCGCCTTGAAGCCGTGAACCGAGAGGCTATGGGGACCATTACGTGCCTTCCACGCATCACACCGGTCATAGCTTAACAAGAAAATGCGCAGCTCTTTTTCTTTATTCTTTATTCTTTATTCAAGAGTTACCCCGCATTTGCCCGAAGGCGTTATAACAGGGGGGTTACAGATTGGCAAAAAATACATCTTCACTTGCAGAGCACACTTGCTCCTCGGAAAGCCGGTTCCACTGTTGCACTGTTTTAACAAAAAATGAATTTGCAAACAAGTTCGTCCTGGTACGGTACTCTCTAATTTTACGGGAATGGTCATGTCGTTGAGAAACGTAAAAGGGCTGTTTTAAGTAATTTTCAAAATCAATCCGCGTTTTTCCGTGAACTATTAAGTACAGCAATTTTAGCCTCAATTTTCTTCTACGGGAAGCGAGTGGTTCCCATCGCAATTCTTTTTTCATTGCTGTACAACTATCCCTTCGCCCCTACCTGCCCAAGACGAACCTTGCTGCTCTGTTATGAATTTTTTCAAGTTTTTCAAATAACACCCGATGTGCAGGGTCCCATACAATACAGGCATATTCAATGATAGGTCGAACACAAGAGAGTAAAGCAGTTTTCTTGAGGTTTGGCTGCGAAGACCTTAAACTCCGCTGTATGAAATTTAGTGCCCTACCGGCTTTGGTAACCACATGATCCACGTGAGCATTCCAGCAACAGTCATCCGTTAGTATAACACCTAAGTATCTGTAAGTACATTTCTGTGTGATCAATTCATTACTTATGCGATACTGAGCTTGGACTTTGATTTTTTTTCGTGAAAAACAAAGATGAGCGCATTTCTCCGTATTCAAAGACATTTTCTATTTCAGACACCAATCGTGGATAAGTGTTAAGTCAGTTTGGAGTTGAACGACGTCATTGGCATTGTTAATTTTCCGGTACAAAACGCAGTCATCTGCAAACAGACGTATACTTGAGGAGATACCGAGTGAAATATCATTTATATAGATTAAG
This sequence comes from Amblyomma americanum, assembly GCF_052857255.1. Lineage (NCBI taxonomy): Eukaryota > Metazoa > Arthropoda > Arachnida > Ixodida > Ixodidae > Amblyomma > Amblyomma americanum. Next base: position 15,075,717 of record NC_135505.1, on the reverse strand, counting down.
AACAGGAGTGGCCCCAGGACCGACCCCTGTGGGGCCCCTGATGTCACATCAACGTAATCTGAACATACACCATTAAGGACTACACGTTGGCGGCGGCCGAGCAAATAATTCTGAATCCATTCTATAACAGCTGTGTCCAGATTCAACATTTTTAGTTTATAGAGAAGGAGTGGGTGTGACACAGTGTCAAACGCTTTCCGGAAATCCAGAAATATGCAGTCTGTTTGGCCCCCGCGGTCAATTTCAGATACAAGTTCGTGATAAAATTCAACAAGTTGAGTAGTACATGATAAACCTTTCCGGAACCCATGTTGTTCCTTCATCAGCAAATCATTCTTTACCAGGTGGTTCATTATTTCTGTGTATAAGATGTGCTCAAATATTTTGCATGAAACTGATGTTAGAGAAATAGGCCTGTAATTTGATACATCTTTTCTTGATCCGCCTTTGTGAATCGGGACCACATGAGCTATCTTCCTGTCGTGTGGTAAAAGACCTGTATCCAAAGATTTTTTTATAAATAAGGCATAGATACTGTGAGATAGGATAAGCACAGTTCTTTAGCAACCGGGGTGATATGCCGTCGGGACCACAGGCCTTTGATTCATCTATATCCTCTAGGAGCGCTAGAATCCCTCTTACACTTATTTCGACTGGCGGCATTGCTGGCGCATAACTTGTGTAATGTTGGTGACTGTTGATATGGTTAGGGGAGAAAACAGACTTGAAGTGATTATTAAAACACGTTGCCTTCTCTAAGTCACCTGAGATGACCTGTTGATTATAAACGATTTCACCTACACCAGATGAATCTGTTCCACACTCCCTTAAGTAGTGCCAAAAAAGTTTAGGGTTTTTCTTCATTTTAACGTCCAGTGTTTAAAAGTACTCCTCTTTCGCAGTTTTTAGTTTTTCTTTGTGCTCACGCGTTAGTACAAGTAATCTGCTGAAGTCATCTTCACGTTTTGTTCTTTTAAACTTGAGGTACGCATGCCTTCTTTTCCTTATCATTTTTATCAAACTGGCAGTCACCCACGGCTTTCTGCGTTTCTTCAGTCTAGCTGAATCTATACTTGGCACGTGTGCATCCCTCAGTTCAAAAAGTTTTTGCTCAAATAAACGCCATAATTCATGAATATCGCACTCATCATAAAAGCACTCAAAAACGGGCAAGTGATTTTGTAATTTTTCGGACATTCTAGCATAGTCACCTTTATCGTAAAAAAAGACTCGCCTTGACTCACATTTCTTTTGTCTACTATGCGATGCTTTTATGCATGCAATGACCGCCTGATGATCACTAATGCCTGGAATAACATGAACAGCATTAACTTGATTCGGAGAGTTGGAAAAGAAAAGATCTAAAACATTTTTATCCCTAGTTGGTTCCTGAACGTACTGTACTAAGCCAAAAGTATCTATGATGCTCTTCATTTCTATATCGATTCCACAACCTGTTGTGGTTACACACATGCCATCACCCCAGTGCAGATCCGGCAGATTGAAATCACCCCCGAGCAATATCGGTTTTGGGGAAACCTCGGAAATGATTTCATAAAGTGATTGCAAAGTGCTCAGATCAGAACCGGGAGGGCGATAAAATGATCCAACAGCGTATGACGAGTTGTCGTGCCGCGTAAGTGTACACCATATTGATTCAACATCATTCTAATCGACATCTAGTAATGATGATCTTAAAGAGGAATGCACCAACAGAAAGACGCCCCCGCCAAACCGGGATCTGTCTTTGCGGTAAGCAATGAATTCTTTAGGAAACACCTCGCTATCCCTGATTGATGCATCTAACCATGATTCAGTACCAAATACTATGTCTGCCTTTACAGACTCTAGAAGACTAGCAAACTCATCGACTTTATTTACAATGCTTCTGCAGTTAACGATTACGGCAACTAAATCTCGTTGGAGGCTTTTCCTTGGATGAATGGGGCGTCATCGTTTCATGGCGGGAACAACCACCTGCTTTTCTTTGTCCCATATAAAAGCCTTTCCGTTCAGAATAAGTTTGTCGTACTTTAGTTTTATCTTGCTTTTGTCGGCCTCCTGAATTTTTGCGTATTCCCACAGTCGCTTCCGAACATTACGTGTCCCTGTTGAATAATCTTGATCCACGCTATACTCAGAACCCTTAAACTTTTTCGCGCAACTTATGACTTCTTGTTTCTCTTTATAGGAGGCAAAATTCACTATTATAGGTCGTGCAGTCTTATCACTGAAACGTCGTGCAGTCTTATCATTGCAGCACTGCTATGAAAAAACGATGATCTGATTAAGGGCGAGCTGGCAACCATACAGGGGGAGCATGCAGGCCTTCACTTTAAAGACGAACAAGTGGCCTGTTTCCGGCGAGCACGGAGCGTTCTCTTAAGTTGTCTGTTAAAGTGTAGAGGCTAAAATAGAAAAGCTGTTTAAGTTGGGATTATTTCTCGTGTCGCCAATATTGAAGTGTGCTATTTCAACTGTTCCCGTTATAATGAGCAAGTGGTCTGTAAAAATTCGCGGCAATTATGAACGCTCGCTGAACCGGCCCCCTGAACGCAACACGCAACGGCTTCCAAAATTGGATGAACCTTCGGCAGCATTAGCAGTAGGGCAGACATGAGGGATTAATCTAAATAAGGCTTATGAAAGTCGAAACAGGCTAGAGATCGAAGGCCCACTTGACCTTGAACACGGACAAGGGACTGTATATCGTGAACCGTTTGCTTTTGTCATCGCCTAAGTACTAGCGCTCTTTCAGAATATCATGTTCAACGTCCTGAATGATCTTCACAATGTTACTTGCTACATCGATGAGATAATGATCACCAGAAAGACGAAACAGGAGCCCTGAAAAGCTTAGCAGTATTGAAAAAATTTTCAGACAGAGGCATTAGAATAAACAAAAAATGTGCATTTGTCCAAGACCAGTTTTAGTACTTGGGTCATGTCATCAGCACACTCATCCTTTAACCAGCCACTGCGAAGCTAAAGGTGGCTTTGAGGGCTCCGCGTCCAACGGACAAGCCGCATTTGCGTTCACTGCTGGGCTTAAGTACTATGCGAAACTTATTCGTAACCTTTCGAGCGTTGTTTTTTTTTTCCTGAGCAGACTGGTACGGCTCGATTTCCCGCTTTGCCTGGTATGACGACTGCGAAGCAACTTTCTCGGATATCAAGAACCTGCATTCACAGCTATTGGTTCTCACACACTACGACCCCAGTGCGCGCCACTGCAGGTATCGTGCAATACATCTGCACATTGTATAGGGTCTTTCATCTTTCACGTGGAGCTAATTGATCAGCGTCAACAAGTGGCATAAGCATCTCGTGCTTTATTTTCAGCAGAAGCCAATTGTAGCCAGCTGAAAAAGAGGTGCTAGCTCGTTTCCAGGGTCAAACGCTTCAACCACTGCCTCTTTGGGTGTCATTTTGTTCTTGTTACGGATCACAAGCGCCAACACATAATTTCCTTTCCAAGGACGAAAATACCAGCAACGGCCACAGCTATACTCACACTTTAACTTCATTAGTTCGCTACTCATGGGTAAGGAGAACGGAGGACGCAAGAAACCACACACACAGAGAGGGCGCCCTTTCTGTGTGTGTGGTTTCTTGCGTTCTGTGTTGTCCGTGCCCATCAGTAGCACACTAATAAAGTTAAATATGAACCAAACAGGCATTTTGCAGCTTTGCTTATACTCCCGCGCTCGATTTTAGTTCTGTGAGCTTAAAATTTCCCTTTGAAGTAGAAGTCATCGTGTCAAGATGCCGACGCATATACCTTATCTCACTTGCTCTTGCCCCGTGAAAGTAGAGAATTCCTTGATGATAAATTCTGTCTCCAACGCATGGAGTGCCTGCCAATCAACTGTCTTGGTGTGGAATTTCAAATTTCGCCAGACCCGATTCTAAGAACGGTGATGAAGCACGTGAAAAATGAAAGCGATAAGAAGCTGCGAGTACAGAACATTGGGATACAATTTTGATGGGTAAGGCAAAATGCAAATTAGGTGCGCAACCACTTCGGTTTTCAGTTCAGTTTCGGGTCGAGGCTCGGTTTTCAAGGTCAAACAGACTTCAAACAAAGGTGGCTGCAATAGGACTTGAGCGCCGCCTGAGTGGTAGGAGGTGTTAGCGTTAATGGGATGATGCCCATAAATGCAGAATTTCTTAGTCTCTTCTTTAGCATTCATAGATTACCGGGAGTCCTATTAACACTCCTTGCGCAGTGGTGCAGCAGTGAAGCGATGCGCCACTGCCCAGCGATGGTAGGTGCTGCCACCTGTGGAGCTTGTGCGACACTAGTTGCTTTTCCCAATAATAATAATAATAAGCGACCTCAAGATTTGGGTTTTAGTGTACTCGCGCAACAAAAATGAAGTCGTTGTGCTTAGGTTCGTAAGTTAATTCTTAAGTCATAGGACCCAAGACCTACGGCCTTGGCCCAAGACCCAAGATCTGGCCGAGCCTGGTCTGCCGTCAACCAATAATTTAAAGAGCTGCAGGGGTTACTTGAAAACCATATGGCACCCAAGCCGTCCGTATTTGGTGAGTGAGCGAAGTTTTACCGTAGTTCACAGACTGAAACGGAGTCTTTCGCTGAGTTCGTCACTGAATTACGAACTTTCCAATCATACAACTTTGCAGCATTTTTTGATCAAGTATTGTTCAACAGTGTAGCAAGGGAGCAGCAGTTCACAGTGGGTAGCAAGGTGCTGGAAGTGGTAAGGGAATACGCCTAATTAGGACAGGTAGTCACCGCTGATCCCGATCATGAGAGGAAAATAACGAATAAGAATGGGGTCGAGCGCATATGGCAGGTTCTCTCAGATCATGAATGGCAGCTTACCAGTATCCCTCATGATAAAAGTGTACAAGAGCTGTACTTACCGGTACTCACGTACGGGACAGAAACGTAGAGGCTAACAAAAAAGGGTTTAGCTTAGTTAAGGACAACGCAGCGAGCAATGGAAAAAAATGATAGGTATAACGTTAAGAGAGAGGAAGAGGGCAGAGTGGGTCAGGAAACAAACGTGGGTTAATGGCATCGTAGTCGAAATCAAGAGGAATAAATGGGCTTGAGCATAGCATGTAATGCGAAGGCAAGATAACCGCTGGAATTAATCGTAACGATCAAAATGTACCGCGCAAATAAAGACTGGGACACAAGGAAGACACATGGAACACACGAGAGCTGGCTTGCCACAGTTTATTTCGAAACTGGGACCAGTATTTTTAGCTGAAAAACCAGGCAATTATCACAACTGTGCAGTAGGTGACCAACTCATATGTTGGCGCAAATATATCAGCTCCTTACCAGTAAGAGCAATAGATGGCTTAGCCACGCAGGAGCCACCCAAGCGGTCTATCATTTCAGCCTCTATTATCTCTCGAGTGAATTGGCAACGGTTTTTGGCGATAACAGAGCATTCTTGGTAAGCAGGCTGACACACAAACTCTTCATCTGAATCGCTATCATTTTCACCTTTACCGTTTTTCTTACATTTCCTGCGGTGTGCGTCCAGAAACCCTCCTCGCCGTTCACACACATTATTGCGATGTTCTCGGAGGCGGTCGTTCAAACATAACGAGCTGCTATATTTGCGCCAACTAATGAATGGGTCACCAACTGCGCCTACTTGAGAGCGACTGGATTGAGTGACAAATTGTGACAGCGTTGTGCGTGTGTGTGTGTGTTATGCCTTTTTTCCCCTTCTCTCTTCCTCCTTTTGGCCCCCTAATCCCTGCCTGCCTGCCTGCCTGCCTGCCTGCCTGCCTGCCTGCCTGCCTGCCTGCCTGCCTGCCTGCCTGCCTGCCTGCCTGCCTGCCTGCCTGCCTGCCTGCCTGCCTGCCTGCCTGCCTGCCTGCCTGCCTGCCTGCCTGCCTGCCTGCCTGCCTGCCTGCCTGCCTGCCTGCCTGCCTGCCTGCCTGCCTGCCTGCCTGCCTGCCTGCCTGCCTGCCTGCCTGCCTGCCTGCCTGCCTGCCTGCCTGCCTGCCTGCCTGCCTGCCTGCCTGCCTGCCTGCCTGCCTGCCTGCCTGCCTGCCTGCCTGCCTGCCTGCCTGCCTGCCTGCCTGCCTGCCTGCCTGCCTGCCTGCCTGCCTGCCTGCCTGCCTGCCTGCCTGCCTGCCTGCCTGCCTGCCTGCCTGCCTGCCTGCCTGCCTGCCTGCCTGCCTGCCTGCCTGCCTGCCTGCCTGCCTGCCTGCCTGCCTGCCTGCCTGCCTGCCTGCCTGCCTGCCTGCCTGCCTGCCTGCCTGCCTGCCTGCCTGCCTGCCTGCCTGCCTGCCTGCCTGCCTGCCTGCCTGCCTGCCTGCCTGCCTGCCTGCCTGCCTGCCTGCCTGCCTGCCTGCCTGCCTGCCTGCCTGCCTGCCTGCCTGCCTGCCTGCCTGCCTGCCTGCCTGCCTGCCTGCCTGCCTGCCTGCCTGCCTGCCTGCCTGCCTGCCTGCCTGCCTGCCTGCCTGCCTGCCTGCCTGCCTGCCTGCCTGCCTGCCTGCCTGCCTGCCTGCCTGCCTGCCTGCCTGCCTGCCTGCCTGCCTGCCTGCCTGCCTGCCTGCCTGCCTGCCTGCCTGCCTGCCTGCCTGCCTGCCTGCCTGCCTGCCTGCCTGCCTGCCTGCCTGCCTGCCTGCCTGCCTGCCTGCCTGCCTGCCTGCCTGCCTGCCTGCCTGCCTGCCTGCCTGCCTGCCTGCCTGCCTGCCTGCCTGCCTGCCTGCCTGCCTGCCTGCCTGCCTGCCTGCCTGCCTGCCTGCCTGCCTGCCTGCCTGCCTGCCTGCCTGCCTGCCTGCCTGCCTGCCTGCCTGCCTGCCTGCCTGCCTGCCTGCCTGCCTGCCTGCCTGCCTGCCTGCCTGCCTGCCTGCCTGCCTGCCTGCCTGCCTGCCTGCCTGCCTGCCTGCCTGCCTGCCTGCCTGCCTGCCTGCCTGCCTGCCTGCCTGCCTGCCTGCCTGCCTGCCTGCCTGCCTGCCTGCCTGCCTGCCTGCCTGCCTGCCTGCCTGCCTGCCTGCCTGCCTGCCTGCCTGCCTGCCTGCCTGCCTGCCTGCCTGCCTGCCTGCCTGCCTGCCTGCCTGCCTGCCTGCCTGCCTGCCTGCCTGCCTGCCTGCCTGCCTGCCTGCCTGCCTGCCTGCCTGCCTGCCTGCCTGCCTGCCTGCCTGCCTGCCTGCCTGCCTGCCTGCCTGCCTGCCTGCCTGCCTGCCTGCCTGCCTGCCTGCCTGCCTGCCTGCCTGCCTGCCTGCCTGCCTGCCTGCCTGCCTGCCTGCCTGCCTGCCTGCCTGCCTGCCTGCCTGCCTGCCTGCCTGCCTGCCTGCCTGCCTGCCTGCCTGCCTGCCTGCCTGCCTGCCTGCCTGCCTGCCTGCCTGCCTGCCTGCCTGCCTGCCTGCCTGCCTGCCTGCCTGCCTGCCTGCCTGCCTGCCTGCCTGCCTGCCTGCCTGCCTGCCTGCCTGCCTGCCTGCCTGCCTGCCTGCCTGCCTGCCTGCCTGCCTGCCTGCCTGCCTGCCTGCCTGCCTGCCTGCCTGCCTGCCTGCCTGCCTGCCTGCCTGCCTGCCTGCCTGCCTGCCTGCCTGCCTGCCTGCCTGCCTGCCTGCCTGCCTGCCTGCCTGCCTGCCTGCCTGCCTGCCTGCCTGCCTGCCTGCCTGCCTGCCTGCCTGCCTGCCTGCCTGCCTGCCTGCCTGCCTGCCTGCCTGCCTGCCTGCCTGCCTGCCTGCCTGCCTGCCTGCCTGCCTGCCTGCCTGCCTGCCTGCCTGCCTGCCTGCCTGCCTGCCTGCCTGCCTGCCTGCCTGCCTGCCTGCCTGCCTGCCTGCCTGCCTGCCTGCCTGCCTGCCTGCCTGCCTGCCTGCCTGCCTGCCTGCCTGCCTGCCTGCCTGCCTGCCTGCCTGCCTGCCTGCCTGCCTGCCTGCCTGCCTGCCTGCCTGCCTGCCTGCCTGCCTGCCTGCCTGCCTGCCTGCCTGCCTGCCTGCCTGCCTGCCTGCCTGCCTGCCTGCCTGCCTGCCTGCCTGCCTGCCTGCCTGCCTGCCTGCCTGCCTGCCTGCCTGCCTGCCTGCCTGCCTGCCTGCCTGCCTGCCTGCCTGCCTGCCTGCCTGCCTGCCTGCCTGCCTGCCTGCCTGCCTGCCTGCCTGCCTGCCTGCCTGCCTGCCTGCCTGCCTGCCTGCCTGCCTGCCTGCCTGCCTGCCTGCCTGCCTGCCTGCCTGCCTGCCTGCCTGCCTGCCTGCCTGCCTGCCTGCCTGCCTGCCTGCCTGCCTGCCTGCCTGCCTGCCTGCCTGCCTGCCTGCCTGCCTGCCTGCCTGCCTGCCTGCCTGCCTGCCTGCCTGCCTGCCTGCCTGCCTGCCTGCTGCCTGCCTGCCTGCCTGCCTGCCTGCCTGCCTGCCTGCCTGCCTGCCTGCCTGCCTGCCTGCCTGCCTGCCTGCCTGCCTGCCTGCCTGCCTGCCTGCCTGCCTGCCTGCCTGCCTGCCTGCCTGCCTGCCTGCCTGCCTGCCTGCCTGCCTGCCTGCCTGCCTGCCTGCCTGCCTGCCTGCCTGCCTGCCTGCCTGCCTGCCTGCCTGCCTGCCTGGCCTGCCTGCCTGCCTGCCTGCCTGCCTGCCTGCCTGCCTGCCTGCCTGCCTGCCTGCCTGCCTGCCTGCCTGCCTGCCTGCCTGCCTGCCTGCCTGCCTGCCTGCCTGCCTGCCTGCCTGCCTGCCTGCCTGCCTGCCTGCCTGCCTGCCTGCCTGCCTGCCTGCCTGCCTGCCTGCCTGCCTGCCTGCCTGCCTGCCTGCCTGCCTGCCTGCCTGCCTGCCTGCCTGCCTGCCTGCCTGCCTGCCTGCCTGCCTGCCTGCCTGCCTGCCTGCCTGCCTGCCTGCCTGCCTGCCTGCCTGCCTGCCTGCCTGCCTGCCTGCCTGCCTGCCTGCCTGCCTGCCTGCCTGCCTGCCTGCCTGCCTGCCTGCCTGCCTGCCTGCCTGCCTGCCTGCCTGCCTGCCTGCCTGCCTGCCTGCCTGCCTGCCTGCCTGCCTGCCTGCCTGCCTGCCTGCCTGCCTGCCTGCCTGCCTGCCTGCCTGCCTGCCTGCCTGCCTGCCTGCTGCCTGCCTGCCTGCCTGCCTGCCTGCCTGCCTGCCTGCCTGCCTGCCTGCCTGCTGCCTGCCTGCCTGCCTGCCTGCCTGCCTGCCTGCCTGCCTGCCTGCCTGCCTGCCTGCCTGCCTGCCTGCCTGCCTGCCTGCCTGCCTGCCTGCCTGCCTGCCTGCCTGCCTGCCTGCCTGCCTGCCTGCCTGCCTGCCTGCCTGCCTGCCTGCCTGCCTGCCTGCCTGCCTGCCTGCCTGCCTGCCTGCCTGCCTGCCTGCCTGCCTGCCTGCCTGCCTGCCTGCCTGCCTGCCGCCTGCCTGCCTGCCTGCCTGCCTGCCTGCCTGCCTGCCTGCCTGCCTGCCTGCCTGCCTGCCTGCCTGCCTGCCTGCCTGCCTGCCTGCCTGCCTGCCTGCCTGCCTGCCTGCCTGCCTGCCTGCCTGCCTGCCTGCCTGCCTGCCTGCCTGCCTGCCTGCCTGCCTGCCTGCCTGCCTGCCTGCCTGCCTGCCTGCCTGCCTGCCTGCCTGCCTGCCTGCCTGCCTGCCTGCCTGCCTGCCTGCCTGCCTGCCTGCCTGCCTGCCTGCCTGCCTGCCTGCCTGCCTGCCTGCCTGCCTGCCTGCCTGCCTGCCTGCCTGCCTGCCTGCCTGCCTGCCTGCCTGCCTGCCTGCCTGCCTGCCTGCCTGCCTGCCTGCCTGCCTGCCTGCCTGCCTGCCTGCCTGCCTGCCTGCCTGCCTGCCTGCCTGCCTGCCTGCCTGCCTGCCTGCCTGCCTGCCTGCCTGCCTGCCTGCCTGCCTGCCTGCCTGCCTGCCTGCCTGCCTGCCTGCCTGCCTGCCTGCCTGCCTGCCTGCCTGCCTGCCTGCCTGCCTGCCTGCCTGCCTGCCTGCCTGCCTGCCTGCCTGCCTGCCTGCCTGCCTGCCTGCCTGCCTGCCTGCCTGCCTGCCTGCCTGCCTGCCTGCCTGCCTGCCTGCCTGCCTGCCTGCCTGCCTGCCTGCCTGCCTGCCTGCCTGCCTGCCTGCCTGCCTGCCTGCCTGCCTGCCTGCCTGCCTGCCTGCCTGCCTGCCTGCCTGCCTGCCTGCCTGCCTGCCTGCCTGCCTGCCTGCCTGCCTGCCTGCCTGCCTGCCTGCCTGCCTGCCTGCCTGCCTGCCTGCCTGCCTGCCTGCCTGCCTGCCTGCCTGCCTGCCTGCCTGCCTGCCTGCCTGCCTGCCTGCCTGCCTGCCTGCCTGCCTGCCTGCCTGCCTGCCTGCCTGCCTGCCTGCCTGCCTGCCTGCCTGCCTGCCTGCCTGCCTGCCTGCCTGCCTGCCTGCCTGCCTGCCTGCCTGCCTGCCTGCCTGCCTGCCTGCCTGCCTGCCTGCCTGCCTGCCTGCCTGCCTGCCTGCCTGCCTGCCTGCCTGCCTGCCTGGTAATGGAGTTGATTATAAGAGAAGGCAAGCGTAGAAAGAGGCGGCCGAAAGTTAGATGGGCGGATGAGATTAAGTAGTTCGCGGCGATACGGGGGCCGCAGCTGGCAAAAGGCAGGATTAATTGGAGAGACATGTGAGGGGTCTTTGCTTTGCAGTGTGCTTAGTCAGGCTGGGGGTGGTGATGATGATATACAGAGTTCTTTTCACAGAAATAAAGAGTTGATGTTTCAGACAGCTGTCGAACGAGCCTTAACCACAGAAGCCACGACAAGAAGTGCAGAGGCAGTGCACAACACTGCAGTTTTTATTTCAGAGGTCCACAAGATGCATGCCTGGAGGTCGGGGAAAGGCAGCCTTCTGAGATGGAGGGCACGAACCCAAGGGTGACATCAAAGGTCTGCTTCCGACGCGGTTCCTACAAGCACAGTGGCAGAGAGCGCACGCACGCGTAATCTTCATGTTACCGCTGCGGGATGAAAGGGCATTTCAGCACGTATGCCAGCCGGGCGAAAATTCGCGGTCTTCGAGTCGATGGGAGAAGGATGTTCGAATTATTTGCGAGTACAGGTATATGTCCCTGAACAGCGTCAGCTGCTCGGCCTAAATGATAATAATGTTCCACGACGTCATGAGCAAAACGTGGCTAAGCAGGGAGCTGGATACAGGAGCAGCAGTCTCAGTAGTGTATAGAAAGCGGGAACGTGAGCCGGTGCTCTGGCTGGGAAGTATATCAAGATACAACAAAAGAGCATGCGTTGCGAACTTACAGAGGCCTCCGTGTGCGGCCGGCAATGCGGCCCATGTTGAGGTACAGCACACAGCGAATACACATGTCTTGCCTTTGTACATGAGCAAGGTCGACAGTTGCTTGAACATGTTCGTTTGGACTGAAACTTAGTTTTCTCATGCAGCAAACCCTCATCAGCGCACGGCGCGACTTTTCCGGAAACAGAGGCCGAGGTGAGCGAGCTCTTGCTCTTGCGCAAGTATCGTGACTTGTTTAAAGAAGAGCTTGGATGCATCAAGGGAGAGACAGCAGAATTATTTGTTGAAAGACACGCCCATCCGAACCCGTGCGAAGTTTTTAAAGACGCGGAATATACCATTGGCTCTTGTACCTGCTGTAGGAAAACACTAGGAACCGAAGAAATCAAGGGGCATCACCGCACTGATCGCAACAAGCGAATTTGCGTATTCAAGTATTCAATAACGCAGCGTTTGGCAACTATAAGACAAAAGTTAATCAAATAGTTAACTCGATGCTCGATACAGAGCGATCCCCATTCTCATAGGGGGAAAAAATAACTTCAGCACTCGGGCTGGAAAGCCAAAAGGCACTGCTTTATTACCAGGCTTTCAGTAAATCCTCGCCTCAAAAGTTCTGGACAGATCCAAATTCACAACACTCTGGCGGGAAGACCAAATACACTGAAGAACTAGATGCAGACACCTTTACCGGAAATTGCAAATCAGTGTTTACATGTAACAACGGCTCTACTAACATCATCCCAGAAAGATGATATAAAAGCCCACTGAAAGATTCCCAGACAATATACGAAGTGGGAGTGCTTACGGTGTTCATTGCAAATTTAAAGGCGCCAAAACCACACACACAGGAGAGAAGAGAACGGGACAAATCGCCACTCACAGCTGGTTTAATTTGCAGAAGCCACATGCATACCCATATACAACGTCAGCCAGCGCCTCCCAAAGCAACATATTCATATATAAAGTCGTCCACGATAAGCGTCGCTCAGAAAACTTATTTTCCGCCTTATACAAACATCTCCGTGTTTCGCTGACGCACAAACTGCCTTTCTTGCTCATATAGAATGCTTCCATCAGTCCTCTGGCTTTCTAGAACCAATGAAAAGGAGCAGCGCAAAGCCATGCAACCACACAAGAAAAAAGGACAAGACACAAGCGCTGATTAAGCTTGAAGTCTAGAGTCTGACGGAAGCCCGTCTGGTCGGGACGGTACATGACGAAAGTAAAAGGCGCTGACTAAATGAAAGGATGGGATGACATATCGGCTCCGCCACGGGAGCCTTGTTCACAAGAAGTAGACTTTTTTAGAAGCAGCTAACGTTTGAGTTTTTCATGTCCTGGTGCTTGCTTGGAGTGTCTGTAAATGCACGTGGACCCAGCTTTCTGTATATGATAGGCTTCGATTATCTCTCTTTCAAATCGCTCCCTGCCTCTGCCGATGAACGCTGCCTATTCCAACACCGGTCCGCAATTTCTGCATTCCCTACAGTGATCCGGCAGGTTGCCCCTGTCACTGTTTTTAATTGTTCTTCTGTGCTCGCTAGCTCTCTCGTTGAAACACCGGCCAGTCTGGCCGATGTAAGCAGATCCACAGCTGAGCGGTATGCGATATATGACTTCAGACTTGCAATCGGTGAACCGTATCTGATGTTTGATAGCGCATCTTCGGGGTCGTCTGTTCATCATGGAGCAAATTTTTGCAAGCTTGCATGGTGCTGAAAACAACACATTTACACCATATCGACCCCCTACCTTCTCGATGTTGTGCGCTATCTTATGCATGTACGGTATTACCACCGTAGGCCTCTTGTCTTTCTGCTTGCTTTGCGTATCACCGCTAGAAGTGACCTTGATTCTTTGTAGCAGAGATTCACATATCGCTGTTATCATCAGATACAGGTAGCCAGCGCTACCCAGTCTCACCAGCTGCTTGTCGAAGCCGGCCTGCACACAATGATCGCAGGATTTCGAGAGAGCTGCGTGTAGGCAGGTGATGGCGATGCTGCGTTTAACCAGTTTGGAGTGGGCACTGCTGAACGGCATGAGGCTTTTCTTAGATCGGGGATTGTACAACCAACACACATGGTCTTTTCTAGAGAAATCAAACAATGTCTAGGAACTGGATTTTGCCCTCTTGAGGCAGTTCCCAAGTAAAAGTAAGGCCTTGAGATCTGTCTCTAAAAATGTTAAGAGCTTCAGCAACAGCATCGTCAAAGATAAAGGGAGAGGTCCCGTGCGTTGAACTTAGTTGAAACTTAGTGATGAAACTTGATGTGCTTATCTTGCGTGAGCTCTGCTGTAAAAGCCGTTCCTCGGTCGGTGATGAGGACTTCTGGAGCACCATTTCGCAGCAGGATGTTCTCGACAAAAAATTTCGCCACTTCGGCTGCGCTGCCTTTCGGCAGAGCTTTAGTTTCAGCGAAGCGGGTGAGATAGTCCGTCGCCACGACGATCCACTTAATTCCGGAAGTTGATGTCGGAAACGGTCCCTCGATCTGCTGAAAAGGTCGGTAAGGAGGCTTGATCGGCTGTAGTAATCCCGCTGGCCTTGTCGGTATTGTCTTGCGTCGCTGACAGTCTCGGCATGTCTTGACGTAACGGGCAACATCGGCGGTTAGGTGCGGCCAGTAATATCTTTCTTGTATCCTTGATAGCGTCCGGGAGAATCCGAGGTGCCCAGCGGTCGGATCGTCATGTAGGGCGTGCAGTACTTCTGGACGCAGCGCCGACGGAACAACAAGAAGATAGTTGGCGCGGACTGGTGAGAAGTTCTTCACGAGTAGGTTGTTTTGAAGCATGAACGAATACAATCCACGCTTAAATGCCCTAGGGACAACGTCGGTGTGCCCTTCCAAATAATCGACTAGGGCTTTTAGCTCCGGGTCTCCTCGTTGCTGTTCGGCGAAGTCTTCCGCCCTTATTATTCCAAGGTAGGCGTCGTCATCCTCGTCATCTTGCGGCGGCGGGTCAATGGGGGCGCGTGATAGGCAATCGGCATCTGAGTGTTTTCGTCCGGACTTGTAGGTTACAGTGATGTATTCTTGTAGTCTGAGGCTCCACCGTGCCAGTCGTCCTGAATGGTCCTTTAAGTTAGCTAGCCAACACAATGCGTGATGGTCGCTGACCACTTTGAATGGCCTGCCATATAGGTAAGGGCGAAATTTCGCTGTTGCCTAAACGATGGCGAGGCATTCCTTTTCGGTTGTAGAAAAATTGCCTTCCGCTTTTGATAACGACCGGCTAGCGTAAGCTATCACGTGTTCATGCCCATCTTTTCTCTGGACTAGGACGGCACCGAGGCCTAGGCTACTGGCGTCAGTGTGGATTTCGGTATCGGCGTGCTCGTCGAAGTGCGCAAGTACGGGCGGCGACTGCATGCATCGTTTGAGTTCTTGAAATGCGTCGGCCTGCGGCGTTTTCCACTTGGACTCGACGTCACATTTAGTGAGCTGTGTCAACGGCTCAGCGATGCGTGAAAAGTCCTTGACAAATCGCCTGTAGTAGGCACACATGCCAAGAAATCTACGCACTGCCTTCTTGTCGATGGGCTGCGGGAACTGTGCGATGGCAGCTGTCTTCTGTGGGTCAGGGTGGACTCCAGACTTGCTGATGATGTGGCCTAGGAACAGAAGCTCATCGTAAGGGCTCTCATAGACTCAACCACCACGAAATCCGAAACCCGTAAGACGACCCAAAGAATCGCGCACCAGTTCCAAGGCACTAACGAGGAAATGCTACAGAACATCAAGCAGCGTTACATCGGCAATGCAACATACGCCGACAGCAGCTTGGCATACACGGGCGAAACGAATCCCGCTCTGGACGAACCCCTTACCATAGAAGAAGTCAGACACGCTGTGATGTCCGCCACAAAGAACACAACACCAGGGAGGGATGGCATCACCAATGCCATGATAAGGAATCTGGATGACAATTCAATCAAAAGATTCACGGAGTTCATCAATAAACACTGGGAACAGGGGACCCTCCCGGATGACTGGTGACATGCGGAAATAGTAATGATTCCGAAGTCCGGAAAGACTCCAAACCTGGACAATCTTAGACCCATTTCCTTAACATCATGCTTGGGAAAAGTGTACGAGAGAGTTGTGCATCACAGGTTGCAGACCCACCTTGAGGACAACGAACTCATGCCGCACACTACGTTTGGATTTCGAAAATACCTATCGACACAGGACGTTCTCCTGCAGATCAAGGAGGAGGTGCTTACTTCCGTTCCAAAATATGGAGAAAACATCTTGCTCGCTCTCGATCTTCAAGCCGCCTTCGACAACGTCAGTCACAGGGCTGTGCTGGAGGGGCTCAGCAAACTGGGTTGTGGGCAGAGAATATTCAACTATGTGAAAGCCTTTCTGACTAACCGAACCGCCACCATTGGAATAGGAGGCATCAGGACTGACACCGTCAACACCCCAGAAAAAGGAACACCACAAGGCTCTGTGCTATCACCTATGCTTTTTAATATTGCAATGATTGGTTTAGCAAGGGCGCTCGAAGAAATTGAGGGAATCAGGCATGCCATCTACGCAGATGATATCACAATCTGGGTGACAAGGGGATCCTTAGGCGAAAAACAAGAGCTTCTTCAGCGAGCGGCAGACACGGTCAACGCATACGCCCGACACTGTGGACTTGCATGCTCCCCTGAAAAATCCGAGGTGCTCAGAGTCTACAGACAAGGGTATGATCTGCAAAACTCCATAGATATCTACATAGGGGAAACGAAGGTTCCAGAAGTATCGAAAGTTAGCATCCTCGGCATGTGGGTCCAAAGCAACCGTCGTATTGATCACACGATCAGACAGCTAGCAAATACCACAGCACAGATCACCAGGATGATTGCAAGAATTTCCAACAGAAGAAGAGGTATGAAGGAGGAAGACACATGTAGGCTAGTACAGGCCCTCGTGGTCAGTAGGATCTTATCCGACGTCCCCTACCAAACACCGCTCGAGCCAGAAAAGGAGCAGTTGGAGGCAATTCTTAGAAAAGCATACAAATGCGCTCTCGGACTGCCGGTCAGCACTTCGACGGAGAAATTCCTTAAACTGGGCATAAACAACACAGTACAAGAACATATCGAGGCCCACCTTATCGCGCAGAAAACAAGACTGATGCTGTCCGCAACAGGCAGAAACACGCTGCGGTTGCTGGGCATGAGGGACGCTTTGAAAGAAATCAATAGCACAGCGAGCGTTCCAAATGAAATCAGGAGGATCATTGAGATCAGTCCGATTCCAAAAAACATGCATCCAGATATACATAAGGCGAGAAGAAAGGCAAGATCTGAATTCCATGAAAGAAGCTTCGCCGGGGCAAAAGACGTATTATATGTTGACGCAACAACATACATACACCGATATGGCTCGGTAGCCAGCGTGGTGGATCACCAGCTCAGGGAAATCAACTGCGCTTCGATAAAAACCAACCACATACTCGAGGCTGAGGAAGCATCAATTGCACTCGCCATCACCCAGCAGAGTGACGAGCCCCATGCACACATCATTACAGACTCGCAAGAGGCGTGCAGAAGATACAGCAGTGGACGCATATCCACTGCAGCCATTCACATACTCAAGGCGAGGACAATCACTTTTACGAGATGCTTCATCACGTGGACACCAGGCCATGAGGCTGTCAAAGGGAACCAATGTGCGGACGCCAATGCCCGAGCATACGCCAACCGGGAGGCGCGCACCGAAGGGGAACTGGACGCAGTCACTAGACGGTATGGAGCCATCTTAGAACACCAACGAGCCCTCCGGAGGACCTACCCGCCTCCCCACAAAGACCTTAGTAAACAGCAGTCGGTTGCCTGGAGACAACTACAGACTAATACATACCCCAATCTGAGTTTACTCAGCAAAATCTATCCATCCACTTATGAAAACAAATGCCCGCTATGCGGTGAACACGCAACGCTTTACCACGTTACATGGGCCTGTCAGAAAATGCAGGCAGCGCCGATAAACAACACACCTACACCGGAGCAGTGGGAGGCTGCGCTGTCCAGCTCGAAGCCTGAAGAGCAGCTCAAGCTGATCGACAGGGCTCGCAAGACTGCAAAGGCCGCTGGGGCCCTGGACTGAGGGCTCCACCTACGCTGCGAGAAATAACCCTTATACAATAAAGTTTTTCATTCATTCATTCATTCCTCGGGTAGCTGCGCTGGTCGACGGGTGGGCGTGTTGGTGGCGGCGGCGGTGGTCGACGGAATTGCGGCGTTACAGGGTCCTGGCGCGGTCGTGGAGGGGGACCTTGACGGCGGGCGACGGCGGCCTAGGTCATCGCTTCTGGCTGGGGCGGCGATGATTGTGGTTGTACCTCGCGAACTCCCAGCGATCGCTGGACTTCTTTGACAATTTCGGCGACTGAGGCCACTTGAGGTTGCGATGAAGGGAAGATCCTTTGAAGCTCCTCTCGTACGACTGCCCTGATGGTCTCCCGCAGGTCGTCGGTGGCCAGTGACTGGATTCCGGCGTAGTTTGTCGAGTTCGTGCGGCGGTTGTATTGTCGGTTCCGCATTTAGAGTGTCTTCTCAATGCTGGTGGCCTCGCGAAGGAACTCTTCTACGGTCGTCGGTGGGCTTCGTGTCATTGCGCCGAAAAGTTCCTCCTTTACACCACTCATCAGCAGGCGGACTTTCTTCTCTTCGGACATTTCCGGGTCGGCGTGCCGGAACAGACGGCTCATTTCCTCAGTGAAGATTGCGATCGTCTCATTCGGCAGCTGCGCTCTGGTCTCCAGTAGATCTTGGGCCCGCTCTTTACGCAGGACGCTTGTAAATGTTTGCAGGAAGCTGCTTCGGAACAGGTCCCACGTCGTCAAGGTGGCTTCTCGATTCTCGAACCACGTCCTGGCGGCGTCCTCCAATGCGAAATAGACATGCCGCAGCTTGTCGTCGCTTGCCCAGCTGTTAAACGTAGCGAGCCTCTCATACGTTTCCAGCCAGCTTTCCGGGTCCTCAAATGTGGAACCGCGGAACGTCGGTGGTTCCCTGGGCTGCTGCAGCACGATGGGGGACGCTGGGGCTGCCATTGGGGTTGCCTCGGCCACAATCTTCTTGGTCTTCTTGGGTAGAAGTCCGTGCTCCGGGGGCAGCTGTTGAAGACGGCGGCTTGCTCGATTGTCCGGGACTACGTTGGTGTTCTCTTTGCGGTCCGGGCTTGGATCACGGCTTGTCGGGGGCGTCCGGTACATGAACAAAACAAAAAAGAAGCACCTCCACTAGATGTCACGTGGTGGCGACGTTGAAGAACACAGTAGCAATACAGTAGCAATACATCTCAGTACGCGATGGTTTAAAAGAGGGGAAGGTTGGGGTGGGGGGGGAATAAAGGAAGAGGGAAAGTTACCATGCGCGTACAACACTTGTCCCCAGATGTGTACATAACTCGGTAAGGGGATGACACCCGTTACCACGACCAACCTAGGGCAAACTCAGCGAGTATTGACTAGTATTGCATGATTGGGAGCACCACTTTGTTAGAATGTACAGAAATAAAGTGGGTCGACCAGCGCCGCAAGAACAGCGCTTCGCCGCCCACTGTTAGTTCTTCCTGTAGAAATTGCCGCACAATGAGGCGCACCCTCCTCAAGAGCGGAAACATGGCGCGTTACCGTCTTCCGCGCACTTCGGCCAAGCCTCGCTGCTTCCAAAGCGCGTAAAAAACCACTGCTATCACAAGGCGCTCAAAGGATGAGCGCCTTCGCGAGTTGCGCTGCCGCGGGCGCACCCTAAACATCCTGTAGATCAGGAGCCACAAAGTACGCGCTACGACGCAGTCTTCCAGGGCGTGCAGCTGTGTCTCAACAGCGCCGCAGTTGGTGCAGCGCGTGTTTGGCACGATGCCCCATCTTTCGAGACGCTCTCTCGTCGGCAGTGCTTGCCAACGGCGACGCCATTCGAAGTCTTGTACTTATTTTGGCAACAGGCTCGATGAAAAGGCCTGCCATTTTCTAGGAGAAGTTTTTTCTGCCTGATCAATACTGAAATCCAAAACAGCAACCGCCGCACTAACGCGTGCCACTGGTGTTTCGCGTATATCCGTGTCCGGGAACTGGCTTAGCCAGAACCGGAAAAAGTTTCCACTTTGTAAATGGGCTTAGGTTGCTCTGCTTGAGGCCCCGTGTGTCGCTGCGTTAGGAACAGTTGACTCCCAGTACCCAACCAATACAGGACTAGTGATCGACCTCTGTACATTTGGGCCGCTAGTAGGTCGAGAACTGCTTTGGTGGCGAAAGCTCGCGCTGTTGCCTGCCAAGAGGGCAGGTTCAAACCTCCTCTATCGCGTTCCGCGGCAAACATTTGACGGGACACTGGGGCCGGCTTTCCGTTCCACAGGACTTGTCCTGCGAGCGAGTTCAGCTTCCCTTGCCACGCGACGCGGCAGTGGAGCAACACGCGCAACGAAGCAAGCGTACGCAGCTGCGCACGTACGGAAGAATAGTGCCTTGGCGTTCAAAGTTAGTTCTAGGTGTGCAATCGAATCTATGGTCCGTAGCGCTCGAGTGATAGCGTCGTCCCACGTTCTCGGTGACACACCTGCTGGCGTGAACACGATTCCTAAAACTCGCACACCATCGACGAACTGGATTCCACCGGGCAAGGGGTCCTGAAAAGTGCCAAAGCTCAGGGCTTGGCTCTTTGTGGTGTTCAATTGCACCCCTGAGAGGGCTGCATACTCGTTGAAAACTTGCCAGAAAGCAAGGAAACTGTCCGCATCTCGCAAGAAAAGCGAGATGTCGTCCGCATAAGCAGACACAGAAACTCTTTCCTGCCCCGGAAGGGGAAAACCTCGGATAGCTGGGTTGTCTTCAACTGCACGGAGCAGAGGGTCCAGCGAGAGCACGAAGAGAGCGGGAGAGAGGGGACAACCTTGTCTAACTCCTCGCGTCACACAAATTTCCCCGCTCAACGCACCATTTAAAACCAGCTGACTAGACAGCCCCGAATATAGAGCACCTATTAAGTTAGTAAATTTGTCCGGAAGGCCCAGACATGACAAGACTGTCAACAAGTAGTCATGCTCGACTCTATCGAAGGCTTTGCTTTGATCGAGGGAGATGAAACAACCGTTCAGTTTTTTTGCCTGAGCGTACGCAAAAAGGTCACATGTGAGAGCCAGGGAAGTGAAGATTGATCTACCCAAGACTGACGAGCTCTGGAGAGGGCTGACCACATCGCCTAAGCACGGCTTCAAGCGGTCTGTTGAAACCGTAGTGACAACTTTGTAGTCTGTGTTGATGGTCGTTATTGGTCTCCACGAACTTGGGTCTGAGAGGGGCTTATCTGGCTTGGGGATGAGAACCACGTGCCCCGATGAAAAGGACGACGGCTTCACACCCTCCAGAAGCACTGAATTCACTATGGCTGTCAAGTGCTCGCCGAGAATATCGAAGAATGTCGAGTAGAACCCATCTGGGCCTGGAGCTGCGGACGCCCCCATACGAGCTAGCGCCGCTCGCACTTCTTCCATACTGGCTGGGCCGCAGAGCGCTGCTTCATTTATTTTCGGGCACGTGTATCGCCCACACAAGTCCCGAACCCTGCTCCTTAAATCCGCATTTCTGCTGGCGTGCTCAGAGGAGAACAACGAGGCGTAGTGGGCCGTGAACACTTGATCAATATCTGAATGGGCACTGGAGTGCCGGCCGTCTGGCAAAATCACGCCTTAAATTCGTGAAAGTCCTTTGTTGTCGTGTTCCCCCTCTCGGGCGCGACGGAGTTCTTCTGCCGCTACTCGAGGGGACGTTGTTGGGTCGGGCGAATTACTCGAGGTCCGAGCTAGGAGCCTGTAATATCGCACGCGCTGCGATTCAAGATACTCGCTCATGAAGAGCGTCAGAGTGCCTCCGGCCTCAACGATGCGAATGCGCCGCATCAAGTCGTTAAGTTCGGCAGTTATTCTAACGCGCCTGGCTTTGCCTTCCCTTACTAGAATCTCACGCCAACTGGTTTTTAGTTCGTCCCACTCGTCCGGAGTCAGGTCTTCGACCTTTGGGAGGGTCTCTGCTAGTGCTTGGCGAATGGAGGCCAAACTAACTTCATCGTGCAGAAGCGCGGGGTCCATTCTCCACCTACTCTGGTCGGCCGACCTTCCGGGCGATGCGTTCACGCGTACTGACACAAATGCGTGGTCGCTGATGCCCTGGACGCCTGGCGGCGGGCTTACAGTCTCGCATGCGCGGAGAAGTGGTACGAAGGCAGAAGGGAGATAAACTCGATCAAGACGGCTAGTAGAGCGGCCTCGCTTCCACGTGGCCACAAAGTCATCGTCATTAAGGGCAACCCACGCATCTGTTAGCTTAAAGCGTCTCACTAAACCCTCGAGTTCCCTGGCATTGTAGTTTGAGGAACCTTGGCCTGGGCCGCGTAGATCTCGCCAAGAATCTAATACACAATCAAAGTCGCCGATGAGCACACACTGCACGTTCTGGTCGATATAGGTACCAATTGTTTTAAAAAAATAATTCGGCAGACTGCGTCTGGCCGGCGCGTATACGTTAATGAAACGAGTTTTCTGATTGTCCATGAATATATCAGTAATTATTGCGCGACCATCAAGACCGAAAGTGCAATGTGCGCTCGTCCTGTAGGTGTTTGTAATAAAAACCACACCAACCCCACATGGTTGAGAGGTGGTCAACGAAAAAAAAGCGTCGATATGGAATGGCCTACGAAATGCTGACACATCTGCTGGGGTACGAAAATTGCATTCTTGCAAGAAAAGTAAATCTGCGCCTAGTGAGCGAGCGAGGTGCATAACTTCTAGCTGCTTGGCTAGAGCTCGAACAATTCTGACATTGAAGGTAATGAAATGAATCTCAGCCATATTTTGCCAAAGGAACCCAACCATTAACACTTCGGAAATAGTACAACCAACAAAAGAGCAGCGTTGACCGACTCACAAGTCGTGTGGTGCGGCGGTGGTCGCAGAACCACCGTCCGTGGCACGCATGGCGTCTGTGGCACGCATGGCTCGTGTGGAGCGCAGGGCGCTCTGGTTCATGGTGAACACACAACACATACCACT
The DNA here is from genome assembly GCF_052857255.1 of Amblyomma americanum. Classification (NCBI taxonomy): domain Eukaryota; kingdom Metazoa; phylum Arthropoda; class Arachnida; order Ixodida; family Ixodidae; genus Amblyomma; species Amblyomma americanum. The sequence continues at coordinate 15,053,479 of NC_135505.1, read as the reverse complement.
CACACCTGGGCTTGCCGCCACCAACAGTGCTTGCACCAACCGATGAACTTGCGGCGAAAACACATGCAGCAGGGACACATCGACACAGTCGTCTATGGCCCGCCGCGTGACACAGCACCGGCACCTTATCACGTCCATCGTCGAAGGCGCGTGGAATTTCTGCTGGTGTCGACGGGAGCAGGTCGCTATCGGCGCTGGCCGGGTGCGCGGCGCTAATTCGGCCGCCGTGATAAGGGCGGGGCCGAGGAAGGTAGGGCGGCCGAGGCGGCCGGGGAAATTCTTCGGTGAAGCCATGGCCGCTAATCGTCGAAATCTGAGAAATCCATCTCCGCTCCATCCTCTGCCGTCTTTTTTACTTTTTTCTTTGGGGCAGCGGTAACTGTCGCAGAGGGACCGCTGTCCGACGAGGAGCGCTGACGCTTCGGTTCATCGGGCTCTTGCCCCTTATGAGACAGGCAGGCGCTAGTCTTTCGGGGGCTCGGGCGTTGGGTCTTTGGGACACTGGTGCTTACCTGAGCAAGGGCTTCGGGGCTAGCGCTCTGGGGCTCATTGGTTACCCTCGGTATGTCCGCTACCTCAAGAGCCTCCAACTCGGACTCCGTAGCGCTCTGCTGTCTCTCAGATGGAGTTGGCTGCGCGTGCAACAAGGCAGCTTCCAGTTTTTCCAGGTCAGACAGGCCATCTGACGACGTAGAGTCCTTCGAACCCTCTTCGGTAGAAGTTTGGTGTGTCTCGTCAGTCAATGGAGTGCCAGGCGACCTGGGCTCTCCCGAGTCCTCAGCGAGGGTGGTTGTGGACCTGGTGTCGTCCACTTCGTCCCGGCGTGGAGCCGGGGTTGCCCCGAGCGGGACTTGCGGCGTACTCCTCGGAGCTGCGAGGGCGGCCGCGTAGGAACGCGGCGCGATGCAGTCTGACGTGACGTGATTCCCGCCACACAGCTTGCAGGCTGCTTGGCACGAGTCCGCCTCGTGACCGTACGCAGCACAGCGGCCGCAGCGCGGGGCGGTGCAGGCGGCACCGAGGTGACCTTCCACGCCGCAACGGGCGCACACCTTCCTCATTCCACGGTATTCCAACATAGCGCGGTGACCCGCGACGGTGATGAAATTCGGTGGCGCCCGCTGCATGTCGAGCTTCACCAGACGAGCGCCGCTGCGAACGTGGCTCCTTGACTTGAAAACGGGTTCCGTGACTGCCCTGAGCTTGCCAAAGGGGCTCAGGGCGGCTGCGAGCGCGTCGTCGCTCACGCTTGGTGGAAGTCACCGGACCGTTATGAACACCACTGGCGCAGCAAGCTGAACCAGTGGCACTTGATGACCGGCCACGAGCAGAGAGCCCACGGCCAACATTTTCGTGGCTTGCGCCCATCGAACTGACAGCTGCCAGGAACTTAGTTCCGCCGAGTTGCTGCGAATACTGCAGCCCCCCGACACCGACGACCTCCTCGATGGCATCGATCAGGTCGTCCGCCGGCACGGGTACCGGTACGTTAAAGTTGAAGCATTGCGCCTTTGTGGGGCGCGTCGCAGGCGGCGGAAGGTCCATCTTCACCAAGCCCTGGACACCGCGGCAGCAGGCCGTGCGCCGGGGCACGGGCAGCAGGGCCTCAGAAGGCGATGGGCAGCGTAACGGGCGGCCACACAGGATTGTCGGCGATCGTCGGCGAGCACGGTCGGCGATCGTCGAAAATATGATAGCAGGATTAGTAGGATTAGTATTGATCAGCTGATCAATGACGCCATCAATATGAACGGGATGGTTAATTTGCTTGTACACAATGATGGATAATTTCACAGTGAATAATTGTTGAAGCGGAAGTATTCTCAAGCTGTGACAGAGTGGTCAACAGTGTGTTTGGAATGAACTCAATGACATGAGGCTGATAGCTTAATTCTGAAAGGTGGTGAAGTCTTTCGACGTGTGCGAAATATGCATTTCCCCGTCAATACGAAGGGTAACTATGGTGACCATGTATATATGTGTAATATAATGAACGTATGATGTGTGGCTGAAATAATAAAATTTTTTGAATTAAAATATGAATTCCAAACGAAACCCAATGCATCAGTGATTGAACATAGTGATGAAACTTGATGTGCTTATCTAGAGTGACACCCAAAAACTTGGGAAGTTTCGTAGACAGGTAGCGCATGGTGATGAAGTGTCAGTAATGGCGTAACTTTTATGATTGTGAGAGGAAAGTAAAATAACGTGAAAGTCGTTTTCTTGAAGTTCATTTGTAGCATGTTTTTGCGCCACTCGCTATTGCGATTTAGGTCTATGTTAAGTTTATGCTGAAGCGTGGTGGTTGATTTCTGCGAATCTAAATGACTGCATAGTCAGCATAAAAGACGCATTTTGTGTGATTTAATGCAACAGATAGATCGTTAATGAACATTAAAAACGGCAACAGGCCTAATATTCATCCTTGGGGGAAACATTCGGTTACAGCCTGAGGGTTATAAAACAGTATTATTGAAAAGAACAAGTTGTGGTTGGATACTAATGTAACTGCGGATGAACTCAAGGGGTGGATCGGAAATTCCAAATGATTCTACATCATGAACCAGAATGCGGGTTAGTTGTGTCGAACAATATTGCGAGATTGATGAAGATGGCTCCAACAACTGAACCATTGTGAATGGCTTCTTTGGCAACTCCAACGAAATATATGAGTGCTAGTTCGGTGGTTCGGTGAAAAAACCCGGTCGGAAGCCGAATTCTTATGGAGCTAAAAGCTTAAATGTACTGAGGCAATTCATTATTCGCGTGCAAAAATCTTCTCAATCAATGTGCTGAAGCAAGGTAACCATGTTGGCTAGTTGGTGTATTTTAGACATAACTTCACCAGCGAAAGTACGCGACGCCAGAAGAAGAAGAACACAGGACAACGCTGTAATCCTGTGTTCTTCTGCTGGTGTCTCGTACTTTCGCTGGTGAAATTATGTCTGCAATATACTGAAAAATGGAAGAATGCAGATGGGACGGTAATTATTCATTCAGTTACGATCGCTTGTCGTGAAAATAGGGATTATTTTACCAACTAGCCTTAAGGCAATCTGGGAAAACATCTGCCTTGAATGTTTCGCTAATTATATTTGCCAGAACTCGGCACATGTTTTTAGGAACAAGCTTAACTATAAAAGGGTTAATAGAATCGTAATCCTGCACCGGTTGTTTTGAGCGATTTATTGACATGATGGCCTTCTGCAGCTATGGGACGTAAGCAAAAGTAGCGGGAACAACGTGGCCAGGAGGGTAAAGTGGTTACGCTCTGTAAATTCTCATAAAAGTTTCGGTGCTGGCTAAAAGCGTTACCCATGTGACTCGGGTTGTTATATGGTAAATTTTCACATCCTGCTTTTGTAGACGCGTTTCAGGACTATCATTGTTAAGAATATGCTTAATAAATTGCCCGTTACGTCGAGTGTGATTTGAGTGAACTTATTCCCGTCGTCATGGGGCCTGACGATATGGGCGCAGCAATTAGGGGGGTTCCTCCCAGCCAGCTCTCAATACCGGAGACCGCGGAGAAAGTCTTGTAGTAAGTTGTCTCTTGACGGATGATGAGTTTTTGCTGATGAGGGTCCTGGCTCCGGATCAGCTCTTCCCAGGTGGCAAGGTCTGGGATGCTTTGTGATTTAGCCGCAGGAGAATCCTGACACTCCCATATTACGTGATTTTGCGAAGTCATTCTGTGGCAGCTACTGCGGAGCTATGGTTCCCAAGAGTCTTCACGTATAGTACAGAGTACGGAAAACATCTGTTGACCCGAAGGCTCCTCCGTGCCCTGCACTACTTTGGAATGAGTGACCTATCCGAAAGTGAGTGCCTTCTCTTAGCCAGTCAAGGTGTTTCAGTTATTTCCTTACACGTTATGAGAGAATCTTTATTCTCACTCAGGGGCACTTCCAGAGCTTCTCGGATGTATACTTCTCGAGCGAGGTGTTGAGCAGCCTCATTACCCGTAATGCCCTCATGAGCAGGAACCCATATGAGGGAGACCTCTCTGCTTGGGGGGTATCTTCTTAGTAATTTGGCGGGTTGACTGGCGACAAAAGTTGTGAACAGCTGCCTTATTATCAGCGAAGATGATCTTGGCTTTGGTACCGACGCACGCTAGGGCAGTAGCCGCCTCCTCTCCCACTAACGCATTCCTAGTATTAATCTATTAATCCAAGCTATAGTCACTTTCTCCCTGTTCCCATAAACGGTGGCAATGACCGAGGCGCCATCGGACCCACAGGCTGCCTCGCAGAAGGCTATGTTCCCCGGCGGGTCCCGGGCAAGATTATTCATTATTCTTCGAGCTCTATGTCTTCTACTTTCTTTGTCATGCTCCGGGTTCGTGTTCTTAAATATAACCGCAATTTTGACAAGCTTCAGTATACCTAAGGGGATTGGATCTCCAGTATACGGGGGTTTCCTCTCGCTCTACCCTAGGTCACTTAGCATCTGCCTGTCTGCTATTGAGGAGTTAAGCCTCCAAGTTTGCGCTTCTCTTACTTCCCCGGTGATCTCCGCGCAGGTATCGTGGACTGCCATACTAAGCAGTTTCTCCGTTAAGGAGTTCGGTGGGATGCCGAGAGCTCTTTTGTATGCATTTCGTATTAACCTGTCTATTTTCTCGTCCTCTTCCTAAGATTCAGAAATGGAGCCGCATATGCAATCCTACTTACTATGAATGCTTGTACTAATCTCAGGAGACAGCGCTCTCGCAGGCCTTTGTTCATGAGGGAGATCCGGCTAAATATACCTATGACCTGGGCCACATTGGTACTAAGCTTCTTGGTAGCGGTTGAGTTGCGTCCGTTCTTCTGGAGAAAGTATCCAAGGTCTCTTATAGTATCAACCCTAGGTACGAACCTACCACCAACGACAACCTCTATCGGGCCGTATAGGTGAGGGAAGCGAGTCCCTTTCTTCATCCGGTCTTTGCTATTAAGCGAGATCTCAGATTTTTTAGAGGAGCAGGAAAGCCTTCTCTTTAGAGCATAGTTTTTAACAACTACTGCCGCTGCCTGCAGTCTGTATGAGATTCCAGCGTTCGTTCCCCCTGCTGTCCAAATGGTTATATCATCGGTATAAATGCTGTGCTTTACCCCCCAATTTTATTTAGTTTGTGGGATAGTCCTCTCATTGCAAAACTGAAGAGCATAGGAGAGCGGACTGAATTTTGAGTGGTCCCCTTACTGCCAAGCGCAATCTGGTTTGAGGAGAGCCCTACAAAGCTTATAGTGGTCTTTCGTTTGCTTAAGCATCTTTTGAATTACAGTGGTCCTTTGATTGCTTAAGAATCTTTTGACATCGTTGCAGCACTTGATGCCTCCTCCGGCCTCACGGACGCCTTTCATAACCACTTTATGCTCAACGTTCTCCAAGGCCTTTGTAAGATCCAGCCTCAAGATTACCCTGCCCCCTTTAGTGCCGCCGGGATCATCAAGTATATCGTGTTTAAGCCTTAACATAACGTCCTGTGCGCTAAGAACATTTCAACAAGCCAGAGTCCCTCTCTCTCCATGTAGCGCGAGACTCTTGTCTGCACCACCTTTTCCATGAGCTTGCCGAAGCAAGACGTCAGAGAGATGGGTCTCATGTTGCCCAGATCAAAGCTTCTGCCTGACTTAGAGATAAGTAGTAATTTAGAGATTTTCCATTCCTCCGGTAATTCGTCCCCGTCCCAAATCTTGTTCACTAGCTCAGTTACAAAAGTGATAGAATTATCACTCAAATTCTTCAGAGTGGTGTTGGTGATCCCGTCAGGGCCTGTAGCCGATTTCTTTTTCAGGTACTGTAACGCTGCCCACACCTCTGCAACCTCGAATGGAGAATCAATGCTTCTATTTTCTCCGCCTTCATATTCCGGTAGTGCAGAGCCTGGGTCTTGACAACCTTAGCATAGCATGTCCTCATTACTCCGTTTGAAATTACGCTTAATTTTATTTGGTTTAGCCTGGTAGCCCTCTTGGATTTGGTTGCATTAATCCTATACCTGAGAATGACCCTGGTTTTGGATGCGCTCATATTAGACCATGCTCATCACACATCTGCATCCAGTTCTTTCGTACAGATCAGCGGCATGCTTTTCTTGTCTTTTGCTTGGCCTCGCAATTTCTGTCCTAATATTGCGATTTCATCGTTGGCTTTTCAGTTCCCTTTCCGGATCCGCTTTCTTTCTCAGGAGATTGGCTAGTTGACTGTCCGGTTGGGGCACCGCTAATGTGTCTTGGACAGTATCTGTTGCTTCCCTTAGGCCTTTACTAAGTCCTCTCTGTCATGGTTTGAAATTAGGTCAAGGTTTTGTTTTCAGGGATTGCATAATTACTCGGAATTTATCCCAGTCAGGGAATTTTCTGGCGATTTTGGGAGCTCTTCCTTTATGAAAATGGTCTATAGACTGTCTATAGACTTTTTATAGACTCTATAGACGCCCTTTAGACGGATTTTTTAATAGACTGTCTATAGAGAATCTACAGATTGAAGTCTATAGCCGTCTTAATTTCCTTTTGTCTATAGATGGTTAATAGACTACCTATAGACTGAAGTCTATAATCACATCATTTTCCTTCTGTCTATAGATGGTCCGTAGACTATCTATAGACTAAAGTCTATAACAGACAATTTTTCTTCGTCTACAGACGGTCAATAGATTATCTATAGACTGAAGTCTATAACAGTTTTATTTCCTATAGACTGTCCATAGACTGTCTATAGATCATCTATAGACTAAAGTCCATAACAGACAATTTTCCTTTGTCTATATTCAGTCAATAGATTATCTATAGACTAAAGTCTATAACAGCCTTAATTTCCTTCTGTCTATAGGTGGTCCATAGACTATCTATAGATTAAAGTCTATAACCGCCTTAATTTTCTTCTGTCTATAGATGGTCCATGGAATATCTGTAGAGTAGTCTGTAACAAACAAGTTTTCTTTGTCTATAGACGGTCAATAGATTATCTAGAGACTGAAGTCTATAACTGCCTCTTACTTTTGTGCATAGAAAGTCTATAGATCATCTATAGACCTAAGTCTATAGTAGGCATAATATTTTTTGTCTATAGGCGGCCAATAGATTTTATATAGGCAAAAGTCTATACCTGCCTTATTTCCTTTTGTCCATAGACAATCTTTAGACCATCTATAGACTAAAGCCTATAACCGCCATAATTTCCTTTCGTCTATAGACAATCTATAAACCATCTATAGACTAGTCTATAACCGGCTTAGCAGCCATTTGTCTATAGACGAACTATAGACAATTTATAGACTAAAATCTCTAACCGCCTTAATTTCCTATCGTCTATAGACAATCTTTAGACTGCATATAGACTATTGTCTATAGACCTATTGTCTATAGTTTATAACAATCCTAATTTTATCTAACAATTTATACACTGCCTTTCGACTAAGTCCATAAAATATCCATTTATTTTTGCACTGCATGCTGAGTAGAACTGCATCGGGCCGCCGCGGTGGTTAAGTGGTTATGGCGCTCGGCTGCTGACCCGAAAGACGCGGGTTCGTTGCCAGCCGCGGCGGTGAAATTTCGATGGAGGCGAAATTCTTGAGGCCCGTGTGGTGTGCGATGTTAGTGCACGTTAAAGAACCCCAGGCGGTCGAAATTTCCGGAGCCCTTCACTACGGCGTCCCTCATTCCCGGAGTTGGCTTGGGACGCTAAACCCCCACGAACCTAACTACATCGGGTGACCGCAACTATTGTCAGAGTCATCCGCTTCCTTCGCTATTTCAGGAATAAAAAAATATCGTCCAACGGCAATGCAATACCTTCCTGTATATTGTTTTTAGAAGCTTTGAAGAGCTAATTTTTCTTAATCCGCGACGCATATTGAGAATATAATTAAATAATCTTTAATGCTGACAGGTAGAGCGAGGAAAGGCACCCACTTCTGAAGTAAGGGTGCTGCAAACTGTACTACATCAAACGAACATGTACACACTCTCCCTTAAAGGAATCGCTCGAGAATATACCAATACATCGTTCAATCGTTACTGTCCAACACGCTTAATTAAGAAGCATTTGATCAGTGACTGTACATTTATTTCTCCTTAAACCCTCCTGTAAAATAAGGGGGCACAACGGGGGTGAGAATTCAAGGATGTGCCCATCTCTGAGAAACATGATTAGAAGAGTCTCAAAGATCATGGTTCTCTGCGGAATTAAGATATGCCATTTATACCTTTGCAGTTTGCCTTCACGTGAAAAAGTGCTGCGACTCAACAATGAGAAACCCAGTATATTTTCGTTCTTCGCCGTACACCTACTGCATCGGAGGCGATAAAACGCTGTTGTCCATACCGGTTTTCCAAACACGAGCACACGCCAAAAAGACGTTAGGAGGAGGAGGAGGTAAACTTTATTAAAGAAAAGGTCTTTGGCGCTGGTTGGGGTGACGTTCCCCTCCCCGCTGTGGGCACCTCTTCTAGGCCGGACGCCAGGTGGCCGACCGACGATGTCGCTCGGCGACCTCTTCGGCCCGCTCCGTGACTCGGAGTTGAACCTCCGGGTCCGAGCTGAGCAGCGCGGCCTCCCACTGCAATTATGTAGAGAGCTGCGGACTGTTCGACGGCTTGTCTTGAGGACATGAGTATAGGATGTGGGGTGTGTCTGCCTTATGGTGCCCACAGAGAGAACAGATGGGGCTGAACTGCTCTGGGAACCATATGGAGTACATGTACGGATTAAAGAAAGTGTTTGTTTGGAGCTGCCGTCAACTGACTTGTTGTGTTTTACTTAGAGATCTATGTGGGTCTGGGAATATTTGTCTTTCTTTCTTGAAGTGGGTAGTAATTTCTTTGTAGGTCGTCATTCGCTCCTTGGCCGACCTGAGCTCGGGGTAACGCACCTCCCGGTTAACTACGAATCCTCGGGCAAATTGGTGCGCAGCCTCGTTTCCAGGATGGCCCGAATGGGCGGGGACCCAGATCAATGTGATCTGGGGGGTATTGGAGATTTTTTGTAATATATTGATGGCTGCTGAGTGGGCCCTTCCTTTGCAAAAATTTCGAATTGCGGTTTTAGAGTCGCTGATGATGTATTTGGCGGCGGTGGAGGTAATTGCTAAAGCTATGGCAGCTTCCTCGGCCTCCTCCGGAAATTTTGTTTTATCGATTGTCGCCGATACGACGGGAGAACATCGATGATCGACAACTGCCAGGGAAAAGGCGTCTCTGTCCGCATGTTCTGCCACGTCCACATGCGCCGTGTCTTTCTGAACTGAAAATCTTTCGTGAAGTTTTTGTGCTCTAGCCTTTCTTCTGTCTGTATCATAGTGTGGATGCATGTTTTTGGGCAGAGGATGGACTATTAAGTGTTCGTGCACGAGTCTTGGAATTGGCAGGGTGTGTGCACGGATGCCTTCATATTGTATTCCTGCCTTCTTTAGGATGAAACGTCCGGTTTCAGTGCCTGATAGTCCTTCGTATTGTGCGGTGAGGTGTGCTTCCATCATTTCCGCTAAGGTGTTATGAATTCCTACCTGTATTAGTTCTTCATTTGGGGTATGACGAGGGAGGTGCAGCGCAATTTTGTAGGATTGTCGAATTAGAGAATCCACTTCGTCCCTTTCTCCGACAGTGAGGGTGACCTATGGTGTGGAGTAGATGACTCTGCTAAGAACGAAGGCCTGGATTAGTTTCCTGGTCTCGGCTTCTTTAACTCCTCCTCGCCTATTCGCGATGCGACTGATGAGGAAGGAGATTTGGCTGACGGTGTTTCTCAGCTTCTTAATTAGTGTGTCGTTTTTTCGGTTTGACTGTATCAGCATTCCCAAGATTCTTAGTATTTTCACTTCTGGGATGGCTGCCCCTTCCGCGTATATTTTGATCTCAGGCGCTTTATTTATTTTTTTTGACGCTTTGGGTGTAGGATGAGGAGTTCAGATTTTTGGGGGGAACACGCAAGTCCCGCGGCTTGTGCCTCCTCTACTACTACATCTGCCGCTTGTTGTAGCGTATCTTGTATCGTGCCGGTACTCCCCTTGGTGGTCCAAAGGGTGATATCGTCCGCGTAGAAGGAGTGTTCTAGGTCTGGAATTTTGGCGAGTTCGCGTGCCATTTTGATGAGGGTTATATTGAATAAGAAGGGGGAGAGGACCGATCCTTGCGGCGTTCCTCTGTCTCCTAAAGTGAAGGTGTCGGATTTGATTGTGCCAATTTGAATTTTAGCCGTTCTATCGGAGAGAAAGTCCTTGATGTAGTTAAACGTTTTTTCGCCTACATTCAACGGTACACAACACCTCAGACGAGCTTACAGAGGCACACTTAACAATGCAGAGAGGCCGGCTTTCCCGCACCAAAGCAGGAAGAACCATACTTGATCGTTTAGGACTAGGCATACAGTTGCCAACCCAAGATACCAAAACACAGATACCTAAACGCATCGCTAAGGTAATAAGAGTTAAGCCACTAGCTAAGAAATGCATCCTGCTCACCACGAAGGGCGAAGAAGGGCTAGGGCAAAAGCTCTACACAACATATACAACCAAGATGAACATGCAGTATATGTAGATGCCGCAGAATATCCCCAGAAACAAGCGTTCGCACTAACGGCGGTGGATACGCAAGGTAAACTGATAGTCTCCGGCACTACCATAACGAACTCCTCGGAAACGGCACAAGAGGCGACAATCGCCCTTGCTATCATTAACACAGAAGCTACTACCAAACTCAGCGACTCTAAATTTGCCATACGCAATTATGCGAGGGGCAGAATTTCTCAGGCAGCAATGAGCATATTGGGTCAAACCAAAGACTTAGACAGAAATACAACTGGCTTTGAAGCTTTGTTGGGCTTATTGAAGCGCCCCAAAAAGTAAACTCTGATGTTGCCAGCAAAGCTTCAAAGCCAGTTGTAATTCCATATGTTCACAGAACTGCACATAATCTGAAGAAGATAGCAACCAAGCATGGTGTCCCACTCGTTTTCTCGGCTCCCTGCAAGCTGAGTCGCCTTCGCGCCCGCATTGGGAGACTTCACGCCAGAACGAAGCAAGGTGGCTGCGGCGTGAAACACAAGAACCGCTATTTAGATTGCCAAGTTTGCGTTGTTTATCAGATTCCCCTGACATGCGGCAAAACCTACATAGGCCAGACGGGCCGATGTTTGAACGTGCGAGTCCGAGAACACGAAAGACCAATTGAAAATCAGGAGCAACGTCATTTACCCATGCACTGCTTAGAACATAAATGCAGGCCCCTGCTCCACCAAGTTAAGATCCTGCGCAAGTGCAGTAATGAAAAAGCACGTGAACTTCTTGAGTCATATTATATAAAAAAGAAGGGACAAGCATGCATCAGTGACACATCAGTCATACTTTACAATAGGGAGGCACGTTTTCTTGATAGTATGTTTATGTGAGCCACGCCTTTTGTTTTTTTTTCTGTTCTTGGGTTGTTCTTTTGTTACGCTGCTGATACCCTGATGCGCCTGCGCAGGTATGGTATGATATATAAGTGTTTTTTCTGGAATAAACCTCAGTTGTTAGTTTGCGCCTGTCCTGTCTTCTTACATGTGATTGTCTAGAAAGCGCAACCAATGTTTCCTATTGCACCTGTTTCGGACCGGGACTCTTGAGTCCGGCTGCTGGTGCCGTTGCCACCTCCGCTGCGACTGCTGCTGCGTCCGCTGCGGCTGCTGCTGCGTCCGCTGTCCAGGGACTGGAATTAGCTCGAGCGGTCCTGCCTTCGGGTGGATGGTGGGTCGTCGCAGGTCCGGGATTCGGATCTTGACTGGTGCTCCGATGTTTTCGTTTGGGGTCGTTGAAATCGTTTCTTGCAACTCTTATCTCCTGTGCGGTGCCCTCCGCCGCAGACAATGCAAACTGGGTCGCAGATTTCTTCCTTTAGGTGCTGGTTGCCGCAGTACGGGCACCGTTGTTGCGGTGGCTCCGGACATACGTCTCTTCTGTGTCCGACTCTTCAGCAGTTCATGCACGCCTCTACTTTCGGAATGAAGGGGTAGACTGGGTACAAGACTCCGAAGTAGACGATGCTATCTGGTAGTTCGTCCGCGTCGAAGTGGAGCAGAAGGGACTTCGATGTTCTTCCCATGGTTCGTGCTTGTACGATGTCAATGTTTCTTTTGCGGAATTCTGTCACCATTTCTTGGGGAGTTTCGCCATCGTAATCCCGATAGATGATGCCTTGCAGGGCCCTGTCCGGAGGGGCGATGTACGACGTCATGACGACGTCTTTGCCTTCTAACTTGATTTGCTTGACTGCGACGTAGCGTAGTGCGTTTGCCTGCACCGGCGTCGACATGGTGAAAACATTTTTTGCAGAATTTGTTCGAGATTGGTCTTTATCAGCCTCGGTCGCGGTGCTGTCGCGATCGCGTGCCTGATAGACTTCTGGGTGTAGCGCGTGAAGTCGACGCCACCCGTTGGTCTGTAGATGATTTTATTGTCCTCCTCCGGGAGTCGGGGAAGCGGTTTCTTAGGATGCAGTGGAGGGAGAGGTTGCGCCTGCGGCTTCTCGGTCTGCTTATTTGGCTTCTGATCTGTTGATGACTCAGCTTTGGGGCTCTTATTGCGGTAGGAAACAATCGTTTTCCAATCGGTCGTATTGAATTCGACTGCGGAGGCGTTAGTCTCAACTACGGCGTACTCCATGACTGCCGCAGAGGCGTTCGCGCCGCGCTAGGACTGGCGGTTGGGTAAGTTAGGGCGCCGGGGCGACGCTGGCTTGAGACCGTCGGAGCTCGGTCACCCGAGCTCCGATTTGCTTAAAAGAGGTCTTGAAAGGTGCCTTATACACTCACGCTTCTTTTCCGTGTGTCGGCGTCGGCGTATCCTGGTGTTTTCCTTTGCAGCAGGTGCTCGAACACGGAGCACAAACGAAGCACATGCGTCGCCGTTGGCCCCCTAGCGGGCAATCTCTTTTCGTTACAGCTGCTGTTCGTGTTCACAAGTTCAAAAGACGTTATGCTATGCAGCATTATTATTATTTGAAAAGGGCGCCACATACTATTCGATGGGAGATGCGGCGCGCATGGAATAAGTAGTAAGGTTTCGGTTTTGGTTTTCGCGAAAGTAATAAGGTTTTTAAAGCGCGAGTGGAGAATTTATGCTTTAAACCAAAGGCCCTTTGTGTTCTTGGATGCTAGAGCAAGCTACACTTGGCAAGAGTGCAACCAATATAGACATGACCGTGAAATTGGTTTGTTTCACTTTTTGCCCATTTTGCCCGGAGTCGGCGGAAAATCATCCGGGCAGCAAACGACCGTGTGTGCCGGTGTGTCGGGGTCGGCGGAGTTTTCTCTCGTGAATTACGTTTTGATTGAAATTCAACTTAATCGTCCATTTACGGTAAGTCTACACGATTATTTTTATTCATTTGGTCTCCTTAGCCACTCTAAGCAGTGCTGTGTGTGCAGAGGAGATTATGTGCGCAGCGACAAACTTCCTATCAACGTTTGTAAGCGGCGTTTGCAACACGTTTGTGTGAGCAGCGGCAGCCGCCATGTTCTCGAATAATGCCCTTACATCTGTGCCGCTATGTCTTTCCTAACGCGCGGAAAGGCACACGGTGCGAAACCCGGGACGGTAAGCCCTCCTCGCGAGCTCTCTACTGGCTTTTCCGTGTTGAAAGGTAGGTGCACAGCCAGAAATATCGCTTAGCCCGTGAGTGAAGGCCGAAATGAAACTATGCGTTAGAGCCGTGTGAGCACGATTTACTTGGCATCTGCGGAAACGCACAATCAAGTTCTGAGGTGGATTACATTTATTTTTTATTCTTTGTGTTATCGCCTGTCGGGACCATGGAGTGCTGTTCATTGAGAGGTGTGCATTAATTGCTTGTTTGTTGTAGCCGCTCACTCGGCGCGCGTCGTGGGCAGCGACGTTTCACCGAATATGTTTTGTAACGCTATTGACTACAGCTCGAGGCGTTTGTCAAAGTTGTAGTGAAGCGGCGGTGGAGGAATGCTAAAACAGTGATGGCTGAAAAAAAAAGTGGTTGCCGGCGCAAATGGCGAGCGTGTACAAACAAGCGAAGAACCTACGAGCTGCATCCCGTCTCCCCTTTCGTTGCACACGTATGGATTCGTCCATCCCTGTTATCCGAGCCAACCGCCGCCGCTGGCCTGCGGGCAATTCATTTCGAAAGCTGAGTAAAGGTCGCCTCGAGAAGAGATGGCTTACATTTCGTTCCGAGAGGCTCGTTCATGAACCCCGCTTACGCGGGCACAAATTTCTTCAGTACCAATTGTGCGAGAGGCAGAGTATGCGTTTCTCATCTCAGACTGCGCCCCGCCGCGGTGGCTCAGTGGTTAGGGCGCTCGACTACTGATCCGGAGTTCCCGGGCTCGAACCCGACCGCGGTGGCTGCATTTTTATGGAGGAAAACAGCTAAGGCGCCCGTGTGCTGTGCCATGTCAGTGCACGTTAAAGATCCCCAGGTGGTCGAAATTATTCCGGAGCCCTCCACTACGGACCTATTTGTTCCTCTCTTCTTTCACTCCCTCCTTTATCCCTTCCCTTGCGGCGCGGTTCAGGTGTCCAACAATATATGAGACAGATACTGCGCCATTTCCTTTCCACCAAAAACCAATTATTATTATTATCTCACACTGCTACATTACAAAAACGCCAATGTAACTTGGCGCTTATTTGCGCCACGAATGCAATTGTGCTCGCGCGGTTTTTTTGTGGCCGCGCTTTTTGATGAACACGTTAATTGTTTAAATGAAATAATTCTTACTTTGAGCGTGTTCGTTGCTTTCGTTCATTTTTCTATCAGCGTTAGTTTAGGGTACCTGCATGCAAGTGTCTCCTTTTTACTGCTCTGTCCGGGCTGCATTTGAAGTAAGAATTAACTGAATTTGAGATGGTATTTCATCCTTACAATAATGAGCTTGTTGTCTGAAGCTCACGTCTGGTTCTGAAATGGCGCTGCTGCAACCACTATGTGCTGTTTGAGTTTTTCTGGATAATGAACACATCATGGAAGCGCTGTAACCCGCTTGTTCCAAAGAGCGCAGGCTGGTGTATGAGTATGCTGTTTCGTCTTAGTGTTTCAAGTTGTGGGCGCAAAACCGTGGCGAACTGGTTCGCAGTCTGCCTGGTAGGTTTTGCATGGCTTGTGCCCGTTTGAGTATCGGCATACGTACCAGGCTTCATGCAGGGTATGTTGAAGCGCTTGTTCAATAGCGGGTATAAGAATAAATGCTTGAATATTCTCCAGTTGGGATCCTTTTGCAAGGAGCATTGAATGTACGTTTTATGGGGCAGCATTCGCAACAGCTCGTAGCGAGTCAATGATGATAAGTGGCACAAGTTTTCTAAGTATTCTATTCCAATTAATGTAAAGGGAATGCATACAGAGGTTGGTATTCGCAGTAGGTATTTAGTGTAGAGGTAGAGTGCTGATGGGAATGTGGATATTAGTTTCAATGTTTTGTGACAGCCACTTAGAATTTGTCGTGCATATTTACTGAAATGATGAATCCAGCGCGATGGCTCAGTGGGTATCGTGTTCTTCAGATGCTCAAGTTACGCCAGGTCGTCAGTTATGTTATGTAAAGCTACGTCAAGTTATCGTCACCACTGCAAAGTAGCGACGATAACTGCAAGCATCACATAACCGTCTCTGCCTCTGTGCAGATTGCCCACTGTGCAGCCGTACTTCTCACTGGTCATCGCACGTGCCCTGAAGACAGACGGTAGTCTCGAGCAGCAGACCAGGAAAGCGTGGTCGTCGGTGTCACCCGGAAATCTGGCACAGCATCAACGGTTGGCTGTGGGCTATAAAAGAAGATTCCTTCCACTGGGACCTCACTTGGCAGCGGTGACTGTAACTGCGAGCATCATGTAACCGTATCTGCCTTTGTGCAGGTTTGTGCATAATTATGCCTCACTCAATGTGATTTTGTTTTCTTTTTATATCGTCGCTGCTGCTAAGTGGATGAGTTTTTTGTAAAAGATCTGAGCATACTATAGCTCGTTGTTGTGCTTGCCGTCTTCCACTCACTGTAAGCAGCTTTGCAACATGCTTAGAGTGCAAATTTAATTTTCATCGTGGTGCATGTGCGGGAATAACAGAAGAATCTTTCAATGCTAAGCGCGAAGCCAAAAAGAAAGCATGGAAATGTGACTCTTGTCGAGGCAACCACAAGGGCACAAACATCACAGAAAATCCGCAGCATTATTCCGACGTGATACTCAGATTACTGCAGAGTGAAACGAAGCTTAATGCTCTTTTGCCTTTGTCAAAAACGTTTGATGCATTTGAGTCGCAAATGCAGTTGCTCTCTGATAAGTTTGACGACTTTCAGAACCACCTGACTGTTCAAGAAAAAACTACAAAACAACTAACGAAGCGAGTTGAAGGGCTGGAAGGGCTGGAACAATGTAGGTAGTGATATAACTCAGCTGAAGCAGGACCTAGATGATTTGGGGTGGCGTAGTCGCTTTCTAACCCTAGAGCTTCATATATTGACTGAAAACCCAGGATGAGGACTTGCTAAGCAAAGTAAATGAGATTGTAGACAAGCTGTAAGTTAAGGCTATTACACAAGACGACATTACCGCTGTGCATTACCTACACAGGGCTGAACTGACGAAAACAGTTTAAACCTTTTCAACATGCACTTTGTAGAAGTTGGTGCCTCAAATGATTTCATGGTAAATTATCGTGTGAACAATACATGAATGTTCAATTTCCTCAAGCTGTATTTCTCGCTCCAACTTGCGCTAAAGAAGTCCTCAACATAATCATGACGCTGAAGGACAACTGTGCATCAGCCTACGATGATGTGAAAGTTTCCCCCGTGAAAGCTGTGGCCGCACTGATAACTCCAGTCCTTACGCATATATGCAACTGCATACTTCAAGTAGGGATATTTCCAAACCAAATAAAGCTTGCGCGTGTTCCAGCTTTTCATAAAGGTGGTGCTTTTGAAGACTTGAAAAACTATAGACCAATGTCAATGCTTTCAGTCTTTTCAAAAGTTACTGAACACATGATGAACAAAAGAATTGTCGATTTCCTCACTCTGCATAACTTGATAGTAAAAGAGCAGTTTGGATTCAGAAAGAATAAGGCAACTGAAACTGCCTTACTTTATATTAAACAGAAAATTCCTGACAACATTAAGAAATGAAAGCCTACTTTGGGTTTATTTCTTGATTTCAGGAAAGCCTTTGATTCTGTCCATCATGATATATTATTAATAAAGCTACCTTACTATGGTATCCAAGGTACACCACATGTCATGATGGAAAGCTGTTTAATTTGCAGGGAGCAATACACCACAAAAAAGAGCATCGCATCCGATCGAGGCACTACTAAATCCAGATTTCCATAGGGTCCATTCTAGGGCCCATATTATTCTTGATATATATGAGTGATATTGTAAACACCCCAGGCTGCTTTGAAATGGTAGTACATGCAGATGACACTAATGTATTTCTTTTCAGGTTGCAATGAAATCATCGTTTACAGGGAAGCAAATGAATGGCTTCACTATTTATACTTTTGGTTAGCCTTTAATAAACTAGGCCTAAAGTTAAACAAGACGGAATACCTGATTTTCAAGCCTAAAGGTAGCAAAAAAGATAGAGTTCAAATTGAAGTTCCGGAATAACATTATCAACCAGTCTAAGAGGATTTGCTTTCTAGGTGTTATCGTTCATGAAACGTTTCTCTGGAATTCGCACACAGAAGCTCTCTGAATTGAACTTTCACGTGTTTTTGACATATTAAACCGGTTGTCAGTGAAGCAACAAACTTACTATACTCTCTTTGATTCACGTTTAACATATTGCTCCCGGGTATCGTCAGACACAACACAAATAAACCTTGATTAGCGGCACCCTCTTCAAAAGCGCTCAAAATGTGGTATCCGAAAATTCCAAAAATAGAAGATCGCTTGCCATACTTTAAGATGACCTATGACATACTAGAGATCAGTAAGCTATTCAAATATGTTATTTCTTTAATCGTGCACCAGTATATGTTACACCGTTCAAATATTGAAATTCAATACAAAAAGAAACACACTCCAATCTCCTTAGGGAAGATAAAATACAGGTGCCCCGATCTCGCACCAACTATGGTGATTTGAGATTATGTATGCATATAGCAAATTTATTGAATCAATATCCAGACATCTTTGAATTATTATCAATCTGCCCATCGCTACCTAAAGAAAACACTAAGACATGTACCTAATGGAATACTAAGTCAAAGAATTTCTTTTGTGTCATGGATGATATTTCGGTGTGTTGTACGTGTAAACAGTATTCGGGAATCTCTAAACCTTTTTTTTTTCATATACAGAAGCATGCACACAGTCCTCAGGGTTGTCCATTTGTTTTGTTTTGTGTGCATGCATACATATTGGTTGTTGTACGATGTACTTTACTGCAAATGTGTTCGAATAGGCCTATAGGCACCCTGCGCATCTAACTCCCGCGCGACGCGCGCGCCACTGGCGGCGGCGCGCGCGTCCCTGTCAGGAAGGCGGGGGCAGTCTGACAGCTCGCGCTGTGTTGCGCGCGCCGTCGCGAAGCAGTTGTGCGCCTCCTTTCCGAGCACAAAATGGCTAATAACAACAGCAGGACACATTGCTGTGTAGTAGGATGCAGTAATACGTATCTGAATTCGCCTGGGACAAGGTTTTATGGATTCCCGACGCGGCACTGGGAGACGGAACGGCGTGAGCGCTGGATTCGGCTTATTCGTCGCCAAAAGTAAGTTTGAGCTCCTTTTCTTGTTCTCATACCATGCTGTAGACATAGGGACTCGTTGCAGTTTTACAGTGCAGGAAAAATCAAGTTTTTTGGCACTGTCTTGATGCACTTTCGTGAACTTATATGACGATAGATAAAAAGCGCCGCAGCATCGTTCCTTGCAAACGTGTAGCGGAGTATCATGTATATTTGTTGTTATTTTGAACTATGCAGCGAAGATGGTACGGATTGGATGCCTTCGAGGAAATCAAAAATATGCAGCAGGCATTTTGTAAGCAATGCTAAATCGAATGAAGAAGGGCACCCATCCTACGACCCAAGCATCTTTCCATCAGCGTACAAAAAAGCAAGCACAAGTGGTTCGTCCGGGCGTCATGACAGGTATGCTGACAAATGTATCAACTTCGAGTTCATTAATGTGTACTTGTTGTTGTGTTTTCGGGGCTAGATATTTTCTCCAAGAACGCGTAATTGGCCTGAAAAACGACAGCAGGCACATGGGTGCATGCAGGTGCGCTTGTAAAACTATCATATGTGTTCGCCACAATCTCGAACGTCTCCATTCCTGTCGTCTTGCTGCACATCTCTTAGACCATTTTAAATGTACTACGCTGCTGTATTTATTCCCCGTTCAGAGCGGCGTGTCACAATACTTTTTTTTTTGCTCCGCCTGGTCGAGAGCTTAGTTGTTTTAATACATTGTGCTGGCGGCGGTGAGCGAAACGTCTGTTCGTTTGACGACTGACCTTGATTTCTTTTCTTTTTGCACTTCCGCTTAGTTTTGTTGCATAATATTTGCAGGCGAAAGGAAAGAGAGAGCAGAAAGCATGATCAGCAGATCGACGATGATCCTCGCCCACTGAATGCAGTTTCACCTGACGCCAACTCTCCACCGAGTGGCGGTGACGAAACTGCGTCACAAAAGAAGTTTGCCGATGTACGTAGGTTTTCCTTCAAAGCAGCATTGAGCGTTTGCAAAACTGTGAGAGGTAGCTTATTTGCGCAGCGAAAACCACTTCACCATGGCAGCCAAGCCGGTTCCGGGGACAGAAAATAGGGTGCAGTGCTGTAGACACACATAATTCCTGCACATTTCTGCAATTTGTTGCTTTCGCGATAAAGGTAGTTAAGTGCAGCTCTACCAAGCCATTCCTTAGCAGGTACAACTCACTCTCCCCGCGCTGCAATCGCGAAGGAAGGGTGCGCCAAGGCAATTCATGTCAATGCATACACAGCGTACGGCTTGGACAGATGTCTTAGCGCTGCACCCAACTTCTCTTCCTAGGATAGGCAGCGTCTTCATGGTAGAGTTTTTTCTACGCAGGGAAGTTGATTTACGGAATCTTGAAAAGGATCAGTATGCAAGCAATCCGTTAAATGTTAACAGCAGCCGCTGACCTGCTACTTTTTTTTTGTATTTCGTGCATTGCAGGCATGCACGATGACCGACATGGAGCCCGAATGCCTTTCTGGGGAATTTACGTTCATCTCGACAAGATCAAATTGCAACGCAAGTTGCTATGTGCACCACAGGACTTCCACCACCGCTGAACTCGGAACCTCATGTGATTCAGCTCAATTGTGCGACAAAAACGTGGGCACTGTGAGGAAACAGCCGTACTTTGGAGGTTTTAGGGCACTCCATGGTAATGAGGCTGCGCTGCAATCCTTCACTGCGGTGTCATTTCAGCTTTTTTCGTTGCTCCTAAGTGTTCTTCCGCCAGGAACGCAAAGGTTAAGGGAGCTTTCCGTTGAGGACAAGCTTCTTTTGTTTTTGATGAAGCTGAAACATTGCTTGCCGTTTTCGTTTCTCGCTTCACTGTTTTGCGTGCACAGCACAAAGGCGTCCAGGGTATTCAAGTCTGTTCTTGTGAACATAAAAGTAGCAACGAAAGACTGGATCTATTGGCCGTCACGACTAGCAGTGCAGCGCACAATGCCGCCGAGCTTCAAAAGGCACTACGATACGTGCAGGGCTATTATAGATTGTACTGGAATAGAAACCGAAATGCCGCCAGATGTGGAGACACGCAACCTATGGGTTTCCCACTACAAGGGCAGGTACACCCTGAAGTATTTAATCTGCATCGCACCGAATGGTGCAATAACTTTCGTATCAGAAGGGTACGGCGGAAGGACTTCGGACGCGACCATCACAGTGGACGGCAAGCTGTTATCCCTTCTAGAGCCTGGCGATGTCATTCTAGCGGACAAAGGCTTTCCGGGAATTCGCACTGACGTTGGGGTGCAACAGGCGACACTTGTGATGCCCCCATTTGCGACGAGTGCCCAGTTTACGGAGTCAGAAGTCGATGCGACGTATGAGACAGCGTCTGTCCGCATTCATGTGGAAAGAGTTATCCAAAGGCTGAAAACGTTCAATATACTTTCCCAAAGAATTCCTCATGAACTGACTGGGTATGTCGATGATATTGTTCATGTGGTCGCTGTGATAACAAACCTAAAGCCAGGAATTTTTGCAAGGAACGAATGCAATGTCTCATAAGACACTCTGTTTATTACACTTCTCGGTATGTACATATTGCACAGCTCTGTTTTTGACTCTGGTAAATAAACAAATCATGAAAAAACTGAGTATATTTCATGAAAGGATTACTGCACCATTACGTGTTGTAGTATTCTTTCAGGCATGTCAGGTACTTTGCGAAGTAAAACTCCCGGAGCACCGGAATCGCTTCGGCGAGGTATTCTTCATCCCGGGAAATTTTAATCATCAGGGAATCAGCTTCCGTGTAGACGTAAAACCAGCACTGTTGAAGCTCCAGGGCGTACAGGGAGATCTGTATTTGAGCGTAGTAAGTGTGCTTTTTTTGCAGCTCCAGAGCATCGTTCTTTTGCAAATATGGCAAAAGTGTATCTGTTGTCAGCGTCTGACCTCTGCGACTGAAGGGGCACTTTATCTCCAAAAGCACAGCCTCGTTCTCGTGCGTCCTGCATTTCAGAACAGAATAATCAAATGCAGCAATGGAAGTTATTGATGTTCTGGCAAAATAGCAAAAAGGTGATATCTTGTACAAAATTATTATATACTTACAGAAAGATTCCGTCCGCAGAGCATGCTAACCACGACTCCTTGCGTGAAACAACCAGGCCGAACAATGAAACTTCAACGCCGTGTTCATTCTCAAATGCTCGGCGGGCTTCGGGCTCCATCGCGATGCCGTATCGCACGGTTGGCCCTCCGAAGTCTTGCTCGAAAATGAGGGACCTCGCTCTTCTGTCAATATTTTCTGGCCGACAGCAAAGTACTCTGTAGGCCTGAAAAAAAGCAAATAGCGCACTTCATAAATTTTGCAGGGTTCATTAAATGTAGACGTTTTTACACGGAGTTGTATGATACGCTCGGTAAAGAGGAATAATTCGTTCCAATTGTCTGGCTTGAAACAGCAAAAGAAAATTAGAGCTTAGAATAAATATTTTGCAGCCAAAACGATATTTCTGCGCCAAGGGCAAGTTTACTCACATTATCACAGTTTTGTTTGCTCACAGTGAACTGCTATTTCCAACCTTTTACTCTGGTATGCGAAAGTTCTTTTATGTCGTAGTGAGTCCTCCGAATCCCCTTTTTTTTGGTGTTTTTTTTTCACCATTGGTGGCCGGCGGGTTTTACTTAGAATTTAAGGCCCTCGGCGGAGCTCGTTCGGCTCCGCAGCTGCCATTCCAAGGACTGTGCCACTGCGGGGCCCACCCTTCGCGACGGCCAACACGCGCGCGCGGTTTCTGGTCTAACAATGGTCAAACCCGTGCGGAAGGCGTTTGCTTGACTCTTGCATTACCTCCTAGAGAGGTTTTTTACTCATGGCACATTCAACAGACGCCGAGGAATGCTAATGGATCTCTGGGAACCCTTCCCTCTTCTTGCACCTGCGATTTCCGGTCATTGACTTCGCAACTCGTCCCAGCTCACACCTGAGGAAGCCCAAATTTTGCGCAGCAAAGAATCGCTTACCTTTGTTCCAGTTATGCGCGGTATCCTAGCTCGCTTCCACTGAGCCTTGTCGTCCAGCGTCTTTTTAGACAGTGAAGGCACGTTTTCAGGGGCAACAGCAACATGTTCCTCATAAATCTTTGCCTCCACATCTGAAAGACTGGGTGATAATTTAGTACAGTAATCACATATCCTAATGTCGAAGAATCAGGGCACTTGTCCTAACTGTGTAGAAATTAAACAAACCTTGCAGTGAAATTCCGCTTTTTTAGCACAAGCTTTCCGCAAGAATCCTGCATGAAGTAGCTGGGGTACTCCTTTTCTGAACAATCCCAGTCAAAAAGTTTTACGTTGCCGGCAGGAGTTTCAGTGCGCACAGGCGCTTCACCACAGCTTTCATCCTCTTCTGCTTGTAAAAGCTCGTTTATTGGACATTTGATATCCCCAAAATATTGACGCACGTGTTGCAGCGATAACGACCTAGCAGTTGCTGAAAAAATGAAAAAAATATGAGCGGCAGATTACACAGCGGGTACATCATTTCAAGGGATAGTTTCAACAGGGAATTTCATATCGAAAACCGAAGGTGCTGCAAACGAGAATGTTATCAAGTCAGGTTTGCGCCGTTCGCTCAAAAACTGGAGTTTTCTAGTTACCTTCAATGTTATGCCGCTTGGCCGTCTTCGAAAGTTTAGGGTAAACCTTCTTAAATGTAGGAACACCCCAGGCTTGCGGTTGGCTCGTTTTAGAGAGCGTTTCACACTGCTCCAAATACACGGCAACGGCAGCAGCGTGTTTGCATTTGCCTGCGACGCCTGCCTTGCAACTGCAGCTCGCGGCAACAAGCTGTCTACTGGAAGATAGCTACATAAAAAAAATAAAGTAAGATCGCAGCGCTAACAGACATTAGATAGAAATATTTCTTACCGTTAATTTGATGGTTTTCGGTGGCGCAGTGATGCTCATCTGCGCAATGCACCGGGCTGCTACTTCGCTCCCGTCGCACGACACCACCTCTTTCACGTTGTGTACGTGTCCTGCTTCAAAAAGCTTCGTGCGTTTCTTGATGTTTGCTCCTCTAAAGAATTTTTCCGCATCGGGAATAGCGCGAAATCCCGCCTCTACAATAAGCGGCACGCCGCTGGCAGACGCCATCCCTTCGAAGTCGCGAGGCGAGCCTTCCTGACAGGGACGAGGAACTGGCCGCGAGGGGCGCTGAACGCAGCGTCGACGGTGGCGGTGCCTGGCGGGTGCAGGGTGCCTATAGTGGTTGCCACTGCTGTCAGGGGTGGGATGGCCTCATCAGGCAACAATGCCGTTAGCCTTCTCACCCAGGACAAATTTTGTATATTTTTTGTCCCAAATAAACCGTACTACTACTACAACCTGAATGATGCAGGTTCGATCCTGGTCTAGCCGGTCGCGTTTTGATATAGGCAAAATGCTAGAGGCCTGTGTTCTATGCAATGTCAGTGCACGGTAAGAAACCACAGGTGGCCGAAATTACTCCGCAACCTTTCACTACGGCGCCACTCATAGCCTGAGTCACCTTGGGTTTTTGGACCACATAAAACCAAACCAAAGCATCGACTAGCTTTCTTGAATGGGATAGCCAGGATATATATGCCTTGTGTTGTACAGCGCATTTGTATAGATGGAGTGGGAATTTTTTGTTCAATTCCTCTTATTTTTTCCTCCCACTGTACACGTCAACATGCCCGGATGACTGACTGCAGACAACAGGTCGCAAGATTGCTTCTGAGGAAACTATAGTCGGACCATTACTTTCAACATTCATTTTTATGTGGTGCATTCTTATGGTGCATGTATTGCATATTCCTTTCCTGCATAGCTTTGAAACAAACTAAATTGTAAGTATATTGATCGTCATGTCATTTGTGAAGACCGTGTGGTGACCTTTTTCAGCAGTTGTAGACTGTCTATAGGCAGTCTACAGACATGGTCTATTAAGGTTTTTTAGACAGAGCTCTATAGACTGTCTATAGACAAATGTCTACAGCATTGCCAGGCCACATAACTGTGGCATGTATATACAGTCTATAGACCTATGTCTACTGGACCAGTAGTCTTGTCTATAGACAAAAATCTACAGGCAGTGTATGGCCTAAGTCTATAGATCATCTATAGACTGCCTATAGACCTGTGTCTATTATCAGTAGACATTTGTCTATAGACGGTCTATGGACAGAAGTCTATAGGAAGTGTATGGCCTTAAATATATGAATCTTCTATAGACTGTATATGACACCTGTGTCTATAGACTGTCTATGGACCTATCTACTTTCAGTAGACATTTGTCTATGAACTGTCTATAGACAAAAGTCTACTAAAAGTGTATGGCCATAAATATATAGATTGTCTATAGACTGGTCTAAAGGATTTGTCTATAGACAGTCTATAGACTTCTTAGACTAAAGTTCATAGACAGTCTATGGACTGTCTAAAGAAATTTTTGTAAGGGTTCAGCTGAAGACTGGTGATCTCCAGCAAATAATGATCACTCCGAAGTTCTGTCCAGCGTTCCTCCACTCAGCATTGCCACCTCTATGTGCTAGAGTAAGAACTCGAGGCGTGCCATTATTGATGCTGTTCCCTGATCTTGTAGGAGCTGTCAGGTCCGTTAAGATATATATGCCATTTATTAGGATGGCTTCTGGTAGTCTTTTTCCTTTGTTGCAATGAGTATTGTAGCCCAAATCCGGATCCCTTGCATTAAAATGCGCGCATATGAGGAGCTTGCTATTTCCCGCAATTTTAAGTGCGTTTTTGAAGAGGATGTGAAGGATGCCTCCCGCTGTTAGGGGAGCTATAGGTGTTAAATACAAAGTGGTTTTCCTTTTTTTGGCTGCCGGAGCGAATTTCGGTTAGAACCACCTCTATCTCCCCGTCGATAGGATGCTGCGTGACTGCAGTATTATGCTCGACCAGAGTGGCAACTCTGGATTTCGCCCCTTTGGAACTCTTGAAGCATCTGTAGTCCTAGAGACCAGCTTTTTGCGTGTTGGTCTCCAGGAGAGCAATCACTAATCGGGAGCTGCATGGGAAGTAGATATTTGTTGCAAGCCCCCTCTTGCCCGTGTACCCCCACAGTTCCACTGCCAGACGACGCAGCCCGCAGTTTTTCCGCTCTTATTTCTGTTCGACATTGTGTCTACCCCT
The DNA here is from genome assembly GCF_052857255.1 of Amblyomma americanum. Lineage (NCBI taxonomy): Eukaryota > Metazoa > Arthropoda > Arachnida > Ixodida > Ixodidae > Amblyomma > Amblyomma americanum. Next base: position 15,027,635 of record NC_135505.1, on the reverse strand, counting down.
ATCTGCTCCAATGACATCCTCGTCGTAAAGCCGGCGCATGAGCCAGCCTAGACTTCCCTCAATACATAGTATTTTAGTTTGCAAGTTTTATTTCCTCTCTCCATTCTTATCTACCGATTCGTTCACGACCTTAATGTCTGCCGCGAGCCTGGTCAAGCCTCCTGAGCCTATCATTCCAGCCCTCCTCTTACTGTGTGGGCATCGCTCTCTGCTCTCCTCTTCCTCACTTGCCGACGGGAGCCCCCCCCCCCCCCCCTCCCCATAAAATTAGATCTTCTAAATGCTTAACCCTCCGCCTTAGCTCTGCATTCTCCTTTTCAATCTTTTCTAGTTTCATCATTAGCATATTATTTTCCCTGGTCATTTGCTCTAGTTTGTCCTCTAGGCTTTGCCCTGTTACCTGGGAGAGCTTACCGTCAGGCTTGGCTGGCTGTGCCCCGCCTTTCAGTCCCCAGGGGCCGTCCGAGTCTACTCGCTGCGCCTTGCCCGACGTTCATACTCGAAGGGGTCTTGCTTAGCCTAGGCGTGCGCTTCAGCTTGTCTTGGGAGTCTGGATAACACTTCCTCGTGATAGCAATCTTGACGACGCTGTTCCCTCTGGCGGCCGATTACGATCTGAGACTTGAGCGTGATGGGGTCCCTCCCCCAGTTTCTCTCAGGCTTTCAAGCCTATTTAGTAGAGAAATATGTCCTGCTTTGGGTAGACTATTTTGTTGTAGCTTCTTCTCCCATTGGTTGCGTCGCACAAGGTACGGAGTCCTGAAGATTTTTGGACCATTCTTGTCTCGCAGTTGATGTTGTCCCAGGCATAGTGCGCACCTAGGAGTGCATTTGGGGTCGCTCAGAGGATTAATCATGGCATATGCCGTGCATTTGCGTGTGTCCGGATTCGGGCACACATCCGCCCAATGCCCAAAACGTCCGCAGGTTACGCACATTTAAAATTTTTTTCTTAAACAGGCCACACTTCACAAAATTCAGAAGAATTGTTGCAAATTCTTCTCCAAGCCTCCTGGCTTATACAATAGTCGGGTTACCTGAGCAATTTATTCTGAGCACTTCAAAGTCCGATATGCCGACGGGGATGCCACAAATTACGTCTCGGCAGGAGGTCTCCGGAGTGGTCAGGTACGATAAAGCCTTAGCCTCTCCTCCCGTATACTTGAGAACCTGTATGGCCTGATATCTTCTCGCTCTCTCTTCACTTTCGGTGGCTATCATAATGGTATGATTCTTGGAATTGACTGTTATTTGGTCCCCGCGCATCGCTTCGTCCGTCAGATCAGCGGCGGCTGCTATAAAATCCGTGAGTTCGGTGAGCCCAAAACCCTGAGTGATTTTATCGATGCCGCCCTGAGGACGGATTACTGCTTTAGCCTATCCCTTCAGTGTAGGTTGAGCCCCATTGGACCGAAGGGCGAGCTTATTTGAGTGTTTTCTAATTCAGCAGTTTCGCCGCTCGCCTGTCTAGCTTTCGTGGCAATAGCGCAAACAGGACAAGGGACCAAGACGAGTAGACACACACAGCGCTGACTTCAAACAACTTTATTGGGAAAAAAACACATCAATTTATACATGCACTTATTGCCGTGTCATCACAATGCATGCACAAAACTCAGTGTGAACGTAGGTAGGCCAGTTCTTTTTTCGATAGTTTGACTGAAGGAGTGCTAGCACAAGAACTTCCTAATCCTAGCTATCTTTTCTGCTTCTATAATCTCATGAGTGCACTTGTCCTTACTTTTTCCTACTAAAAAACACTTGTGTAGTAACGGCCTGCACTTATCACATGCGTTGTAATGTTTGACTAGCTCTCCGTGATTTTGGTTTTTGTTGCGTACATTGCGATTATGCTCACGGAGGCGGTCGTTGAGGCAGCGACCAGTTTGACCTACATATTGGCGCCCAAAAGAGAGTGGAATCTGGTACACTACCCCAACCTTGCATTCAACAAATGGAATTTGATGCTTCTTCGCGCATTGATTGGACACAGGACGAGCACATTTGTTAACCTTGCGTAGGCTGTTTATCTTTTCAGGGGCAGAAAAAACAACTGACACATCGATACGATTAGCAATGCGCTTTAGATTGTGAGAGATGGTATGCAAGTATGGAATAACGGGGACATTGGTTTTCTCTGTCTCTCCAAGGGCACATGCGCACCATTTTGCAGCTCAGTGTTCAGCTTTCTCAGCAAACTTTCCGCTACTGAAATCTGAAGAAGACCAGGATAGCCAGCATGCGATAGCCTACAGCACTGTTGTTGCAAACTTATATACATCAAATGCGGACAAGATTTTCGGAGGGCATTTTGAAAGCACAGGTTCGGTATCGCTCTTTTTACCAGTTTAGAGTGGGCAGATTCGAAGGGCAGGAGAGGCTTGCTATTGCGGGGTTCATAAGCCCAGCAGGTATGACCAGGGTGAAAGATGATGCTAATGTCAAGGAATCTTAGCTTGTCCTAAGAGGGCAGTTCAAAAGTTAGAACAAGCGGTTTAAAACTTTGTCTGAGCATAGTTAGAATGTTAAGGGTCTTGGATTCAAAGGAGTCATGGTCACTGCCAATAAAAATCAAGAAATCGTCAACGTATCTAAAAACTTTGGCAACCTGCATATTGTCTAATCTGTCTTTGACGGCTTTGTCAAGTTTGGCTAAAAAGAGGTCACTTAAAATCGTGGCTATACAGGAGCGAATACAAATTCCTTCTTTTTGAAGATGGGGCTTATCATTCCACAGGATAAAGGTGGACCTCAGATAAAAGGTTAAAAGTTCTAAAAAGCTGCTAGCGCTGATACCTGCTGAGTTTTGAAAAGCAACGATTCCAAGCTGGTCAGTGCACTCTTCAACACAGTTTAGTAACTTATCATGCCGCAGTGAATAGTACAGGTCTTTGATGTCGACAGAAAAAGCGCGAAGGTTATCACATTTACCCGCCTGCATAAAATCAAGAACTTCGCTAGAATTTTTTACGAAAAACGGATCCTCTGTTTTTAGCAGGCTGAGCTTACATTGCAAGAAACGAGACACCTGTCTTTTCCACGTGCCTTGTTCAGACACGATTGGTCTAAAAGGCCTCTCAGGCTTATGGGTTTTTGCACTGAAAAAAAAAACATGAAAGAAGTCTTGTTTTGCGTCTGAAATGCTCTTAGAGAGGCTACACAAGTTGAACTTGTTACACAATTGTAACGCAGTTGCCTCTTAACTTTAGCTACCTTAATGCCCTCATGGCAAGCGGACACGGAAGACACAGCACTATCAGCTTTTGACTTAAAAAGTTCTGAGGATAAAAATGCAAATCCACCTTCTTTATCGTATTGACCAGCTTAGAATAGTTGCTTTTCAAAACTCAGCAGGTATTAGCGCTAGCAGCTTTTTAGAACATTTAACCTTTTATCTGAGGTCCACCTTAATCCAATGGAATGAAAAGCCCCATCTTCAAAAAGAAGGAATTTGTATTGGCTCCTGTATAGCCGAGATTTTAAGTGACCTCTTTTTAGCCGAACTTGACAAAGCCGTCAAAGACAGATTAGACAATATGCAGGTTGCCAAAGTTTTTAGATACGTTGACGATTTCTTGATTTTTATTGACAGTGGCCATGACTCCTTTGAATCCAAGGCCCTTAAAATTCTAACTATGCTCAGACAAAGTTCTGAACCGCTTGTTCTAACCTTTGAACTGTCCTCTCATGACAAGCTAAGATTCCTTGACATTAGCATCATCTTTCACCCTGGTCATACCTGCTGGGCTTATGAACCCCGCAATAGCAAGCCTCTCCTGCCCTTCAAATCTGCCCACTCTAAACTGGTAAAAAGAGCGATAGCGAACCTGTGCTTTCAAAATTCCCTCCGAAAATCCTGTCCGCATTTGATGTATATAAGTTTGCAACAACAGTGCTGTAGGCTATCGCATGCTGGCTATCATGGTCTTCTTCAGATATCAGTAGCGGAAAGTTTGCTCAGAAAGCTGAACACTGAGCTGCAACCTGGTGCGCATATGCCCTTGGAGAGACAGAGAAAAACAATGTCCGTTATTCCATACTTGCATACCATCTCTCACAATCTTAAGCGCATTGCTAATCGTATCGATGTGTCAGTTGTTTTTTCTGCCCCTGAAAAATAAGCAACCTATGCAAGGTTAACAAATGTGCTCGTCCTGTGTCCAATCAATGCGCGAAGAAGCATCAAATTCCAATTGTTGAATGCAAGGTTGGGGTTGTGTACCAGATTCCACTCTCTTGTGGGCGCCAATATGTAGGTCAAACTGGTCGCTGCCTCAACTACCGCCTCCGTGAGCATAATCGCAATGTACGCAACAAAAACGAAAATGACAGAGAGCTAGTCAAACATTGCAACGCATGTGATAAGTGCAGGCCGTTACTAGACAAGTGTTTTTTAGTAGGAAAAAGTAAGGACAAGCGCACTCGTGAGATTATAGAAGCAGGAAAGATAGCTAGATTAGGAAGTTCTTGTGTTAGCACTCCTTCAGTCAAACTATCGAAAAAAGAACTGGCCTACCTACGTTCACACTGAGTTTTGTGCATGCATTGTGATGACACGGCAATAAGTGCATGTATAAATTGATGTGTTTTTCCCAATAAAGTTGTTGGAAGTCAGCGCTGTGTGTGTCTACTCGTCTTGGTCCCTTGTCCTGTTTGCGTTATTGCCACGAAATATGAACCAACAAGCCCGAATTTCCACGTTGCTCTCTAGCTTTCTTTTGTCTCAGCTTCTTTCTCAGAAACGTACTTGCGTCTAAGTTTTATCTTCCGTTTTTCTCCCTCCGTAGCATGCAAGCCCTCCCAGTTATCGATATTTTCTTCACTTGCTTGTATTTCGGTGAAGATGTCCCCTCCATTCCCTGGTGGGCGCCCTGTCAACGCCCGAACGCAACCATGTACAATGCGGCTGCTTGTGGGACCGACGCACAGATCACAGAAGAATCCTAAAATTCACGCATAAATCAAACAATTCTTTATGCAGTCCTGTTGGCGCACCCTCTCGCATCCTCACAGCCAAATTTCAGCACATGGAAACCTTTTGGTGCACCGATGGAAGCTGACTTCGCCGGAGCCCAACGCAAACACGTCCGTTCCCGCCGGCGGCCAACGCAGAATCCAAGATTGTGAGGCACTGCTGCCGTTTTTGATGATGGCCTCTGATTGAATGGCACGTACCTACGGTCGGGGATTGGCCAGGGTACAATGTTGATACAAATACACACATGGGTAAGGAGTGGAATAATTGGATAATTTTGTGAAGAAGGCGCAAATTTGGAGGAAAAAGGTGAAAGGAAAAGGAAATGTAAAAGCCGTCAATTCACATTTTAGCATAAGAATCGACCTGATACAATTATATTCCCGTGAATTAAATCGCACATAGATTTCAAGGCATACCCCTTGGTGCTTACCCCAAAGGAGAGTAGTATCGGAATAGATTGAGGGAGCCCCAGTCGAGCAAGGGGGAAACCCAAGTATGTTCTAGGGAGTGTAGTGAGCCGCCGGCAAAAGAGGAAAATGTGATCAATAGACTCTATTTCGCCACAAGACTCACAAAACTTGGTCAGCGATAACCCTGATCGGCATAAATAGATGTTTAATCGCGGTATTCTGCAACGCAAGAGGGTCATGGACACCTCAAATTTCCTCGACGTGCACATCCGCACTCTCCAAGGAAATGCCAGGTGTTAAAAATCCGAAAGAGCAAGGAGAGTCTCATGGCTCAAGCATTGGAGGCGCTGGAACCGTTCGAAGCGTGCTGCAGTCAAGAAGACAGTATTGGGTACGATTGGGACGATAGGTCCCCCAAGGCCGGACTTTGCTAAAAAATCAGCCCTCTCATAATAACCTGAGAGATATTGCAAGGAATTCAGGTAAACAGGGGTATTGTCTGGGGCCTGAAATGAGTAACTCCAATCGACAGCCATTCAGTAAATGCCGAGGGCTGCTTTTTCATCTTGCTAGGAGGCTTCTGTAAAAACGGCTATATGGTCAGGAAAATTATCCAGATACTCATCAATAAGCCCTTTTAGTACACTGGGAAGCAGATCTTTCGCATTCCCTGGGCACGAACACCGGAACCCGCCACCTACATAAGCCGCTGTATTGCTGGGGCCATTTGGGGCACGCCACCGCATCGGAACTCGTCATGCAATCGCCCTTTCTTCACCTACTGCAGGTTAGTTATCCACCCTGTGCCGCTTCCTGCCGCTCTAGTGACCCGTTCTTGCTAGCGGTGTTGTGCCCCATTGACGCCATTGACTGTTGCAAAAGGTTGCTGTATATTGCTTGCCCCTTCTGCCTCAACGTCCACCTGACTTGTCTTCTGCTCATGTTATCTGGGGACGTCGAATTGAACCCAGGCCCGACCGAAAGCAAAGCTCCGCCGTCTCTAGAATCAATTTCCGAAGCCATATCACGCATTGAATCCTCTCAGAGCACTGTAATTGCAGAGCTTGCCTTGATCCGTTCTGCTCAAACAAACATTGAAGACTCGGTCCGCCGTCTTTCAGCGCGGGTCGAAACACTGCAAAAAACAGTCGAATCTAATCCGGAAAATGTTGCTGCATCTGTAAATAACACCGACTTGGCCAGACTTACTTCAAACGTAAAAGCATTAACAAACAAGTGCGACGACGCTGAAAACCTCTTGCGCCGCTCGAACTTATTGTTTCTCGGTCTTCAGGATGAGCCCAGCGAAAGTTGGGCACAGTCTGAAGCACATATTATTTCTTTCTGCTCCGAACACCTAGACATTACTATTGATAGCCAAGACATCGAACGCGCGCACCGACTGGGCCGTTTCCAAACAGACAAAAACCGCCCAATAATTGTTAAACTGGCACACTTTAAAGATAAATCAAGAATTCTTGTTGCAGGGCATAAACTTAAAGATACCTCATTCTCAGTTCGTGAGGACTACTCCGCAAAAGTTCGACAAGCAAGGAAAAAACTTTTTTCTTACGGCCAACAAAGCAACGCCTCATTTAAGATCCGCTTCGACAAGTTACTTATCGGCAAAAGGCAGTTCACTTTCAACGCTGAAACGGATTCCATTGTAGAACTTAAACCATAGCGATTAGCCAAGGCGCCATGTGTCCCGTTTTTACAGCAGGTTCAACCATCCAAACGCTTGCGTCCTACCACAACTTATCAGAAAGCTTCTGTCCTGATGACCAACATACGCAGTTACCTGCCAAAAAAAGAAATAGTTGAAACCGTCCTTGAAGATCATAACACTGACATTGCGGTATTTACCGAATCTTGGCTAACACCTGATATCCAAGACGCAGAACTGCTGCAAGACAACCGGTCCTTTCATTTCTACAGGCGAGATAGAATAGGTCGCAGGGGAGGGGGCATTCTTGCTCTTGTCAAATCTAACATTCCATCCGCTCTAGTCGAGATTAATTGCCGCAGCGAAATAATATGTCTTAAAATCTGTCTTCCGTCTCGTACCAACCTAGTAATTGCATGCTATCGAGCACCTGACACAGATCAATCTTTCATTACGGACCTTCACTGTGTGCTTCAAGACCTGCATTCTCGACTTCCCCACGCCAATTTTATACTCTGTGGCGATTTCAACTACCCGGATATCGACTGGGAAGCTTTAACAGCATCGTCTCGCCAATCTAAAGACTTCCTTGAACTCGTCCTTACATTCAACCTCTTCCAAGCAGTTCATGAGCCAACACGGGGCTCAAACATCCTTGACCTCATTCTTGTCTCCAGTCCAGAATTAATCCAATCACTTTCGCTATCTAGTGGACTCAGTGATCACAGTCTCTTGTTTTTCGACCTAACCATTGAAATTTCCGCCCACCAACCATCCGTCAAATACATCCGCGATTATCGTAATGCCGACTTAGCGAGTGTGAACTCCGACCTCGATCAATTTTTCGCTGCTTTCCTCCTATCCATGTCTACGAGATCCGTTAATGAAAACTGGTACCTTTTTAAGCACAAACTTTTGTCGCTCATTGACGCTTACGTACCACTCATATGCATCCGCGGCGACGCCACTAAGCCTTGGTTTTCGAATGCCTTGCGCAAATTATCGTGGAAGAAAAAACGCCTCTTCCGTAATGCCAAAAATTCTACATCATCTGTCAAATGGAACAAATACTTCGCCAGTCTTCGCGAATACACCCAGTTATTACGGTCGTCTAAAAGAAAATTCTACAATCATGATCTCCTAGACATAATGCGCTCTAACCCAAAGAAATTCTGGAATCTGATAACGCCCAACAAAAACAGCTCATACAACATTTCTTTGAGAAGACAAGATGGCACACACGTTCCGCTTTCAGAACTCTCTGATACTATGAATTCCTACTTCACCTCAGTCTTCACCCACGAACCACCGGACAACAGGACTACTTTACCGCAACTTAATTTTGATTCAATGCCACCTGTTACCATCACATCTGAGGGAATTTCTAAGCTCATCGAAAATCTCAAGCCGTTTACTTCCCCAGGACCCGACAACATACCTGCCAAAATCCTCAAAGGAACCAAAGAATTGTCTAGCCAAATCCTACAGCTCATTTTCGACCAATCCCTAAAGACTGGCCAAATTCCGGACGATTGGAAAACAAGCAAAGTTGTGCCCGTTTTTAAGACCGGTGACCGCTCTGACCCCTCGAATTATCGTCCTATTTCATTAACATGCATCTCGTGTAAACTCTTTGAGCATATACTGTACTCCAATATTGCAGATCACCTCGATAAAAACTCTTTTTTCTTTCCCAAACAGCATGGTTTCAGGGCAGGCTTCTCATGTGAAACACAACTCTTCGAATTCACAACTGATCTTCATCTAAGTCTAGATTCTTTATTTCAAACAGACGCCATTTACCTAGATTTCTCTAAAGCATTTGATCGCGTTCCTCACCAACGTCTTATCTGTAAACTCGCATGCCTGTCACTCGACCCTCTAGTCTTTTCCTGGATTCGCTGCTTCTTGACTAATCGCTCGCAGTTCACCGTCATCGCTAATCACGTATCTGCAACTACCGTAGTTATCTCCTGTGTACCCCAGGGTTCCGTCCTTGCTCCGCTACTCTTCCTAATCTTCATCAACGACCTGCCATCTGGAATCTCGTCATCTGTCCGTCTTTTTGCGGATGATTGCGTCATTTATCGCCGCATATCTGATAACACTGACCAGGAATTATTACAGGACGACCTAAATAAAATACAGAAATGGTGCTCCGACTGGCTCATGCAGCTTAATATCTCGAAATGTAAATGCATGCACATATCACGCAAACGTTCCATTACTAATTTCCAGTACTCCCTGAACTCTGTGGCACTGTCAGTAACGAATTCTTACAGGTACCTTGGCGTCGAAATAACGAACAAATTAACATGGTCAGATCACATTATCAAACTTTGCGCAAGCACTTCCAGAGCTCTTGGCTTTATCCGAAGATCACTATCAATGTCCCCTGCACCAATCAGACAACAAGCATACGAAACATTCATTCGCGCTTAAATGGAATATGCCTCAGCAATATGGAACCCTCACCAGGTCTACTTAATACAACTGCTCGAAGCTATCCAGAATCGGGCAGCGCGCTTCATAACGTCGCAGTATTCGTCTCGACACAGCGTTACCAACCTAAAATCGTCTCTCGGCCTTGAACCATTAGCATTCCGCAGAAAAGTATCAATTCTTTGTCTTTTCCACAAACTATACTTTAACTTCCCCGCACTACGCCAGACTTTGTTATCCACTCCCTTACGCTCATCTCGCCGATTATTCAACTCCCTCAGCATTCAGCGGTTGCATGGTTCATCCAACGCTTTCAACAAATCTTTCCTTCCCATCGCCATAGAGGAATGGAACTATCTTCCTGAAACTGTTGTCATCGAAACTAATCCCACCAGATTTAGGCAGCTAATAACAGACCACTTGATCCAACTATAGCTACTTCCCTCGCGATGCTCTGCGTGCAATTTGAACTGCTTGTGTTATTGTGACACCCCCCCCCACAAGTGTTTTCCCACTTATTTAATTTCCGTACTTTTTAATGTGTAATTTATATACTACTGCTTTGCCATGTATATTCTGTTCTATTTGAATCACCTGACGCTAATTTCACGTCAAACTTGTTATTCTTGTTATTCTTGTTATGCTTTTTTATGCTTACATGCCTTTGTGTGACCGTTTCACATCACTGTCTTCCCCTCCCCCCCCCCCCCCTTATGTAATGTCCCAGACGGGATCTTTAAGGGTTCAATAAATGATGATGATGATGATGATGAGGGTGCAATCAAAGGAGATCACAGGGTCAGCGCGGCGGGGAATAACTGGTACTACATAATTTATTGATGTGGAAATTTTTGAAAGCAGGTTATTAGTGAACACAACCTGAGGAATCATGTGCCTAGGCCAAGAAGTACAAAAGAATTAAGATGGGTTCGTTGTGAAAATGGGGTTCGCCAATCCAGGAACATGCTCCAGAGATCTTAAAAACGTCGGCACAGTAAAAAGCTGAAACCTCGAATTAAGATCAGGTATCCGCGCCTCCAAGTACAGCACAGCATTCGCCACTGATTTAGGCAGACCTAACCAAAGGCGCAGAGCGCGGCGTACCATAACAAACAGAGGTTGAAGCTTGAACTTCGGGCAGCCAGAAAAGAGAGCAGAGCCGAATTCAAGTATCGCCCGCACATAGGCCTTATAAAGAAAGAGCAAAGTGTCCCGACGCATACCAAATTTTTTGTTGCTGATCCTAACCAACCGACGAAGGGCACTCTCACCTTTAAGGACTATGCTTTTAATATGAGGCCGCCAGTCTAACTGCGGGCCATATACTATACCCAAATATTTAACCGAATCAACTTGCGGGATTAGGATAGAATGATACGACAAAAAAATGTGAAGAGGGGATGATGGTGGAAAAACAAGGACGGCGCACTTGCTGACATTTAAAGTTAACATCAGGCTGTCGAGCCAAAGTTCAAGAGCATTTAAATACTCCTGCAACAATTGATACAGGATATGAATATTTTTGGCAGAAGCGAAAAAGCAATATCATGCGCATACACATAACCTTTCACTTCGGGGTGAATGGGGATATCACGCATTAGTATGTTAAACAACAACGGCGAAAGAACGGAGCCTTCTGGAACACCCCTAGACTGGGCGTATGTGTTAGAATTTAACATAGCCTTAGTGCAAAAGAAAGATCTGGTCCTTAGGAACTCCTTTATCCACGCTAAAAGGTACGAAGGAGGTTTTACATCAGCTAGTTTTTGAAGCAAGATGCTGTGCTCTACGCTGTCGTACGCCTTAGCAATATCTAAAGTAACCAAAGCAGATACCTCTTTTTGCATCATAGCAACCCTAATACGGCTCTCGGAGTCTATGTGCGCGGTCCAAATCGAGCATCCACTGCGAAAACCAATCTGAGCCTCACTGAAGCCTCGAAGAGAGAGAACATGATTTGTGACGGGGCTGAAGACTACCCGTTCTACAATCTTAACCAAATTTGTTGTAATAGCAATCCCCCGAATATTGTCGAGCTCATACCACTTTGTCTGGTCTTTTAGCAATAAAATTATTTTCGCTGTTTTCCAATTTTGTGGAATCCAGGCTTTTCCCAAAGACGAGTTTACTGTCTGCAAGAGGTCCAGGGCAAAGTCTTGCATTAGTATCTTCAGCATGCAAGCAGTCACTCCGTCAACCCCAGGGGCAGCAGACTCTAGACAATTTACTATAGACGTTAAATCAGATACAGTGACCTCAGTAAAATCTGCACTCGAATATGATGGGGTCGAAGGAAAGGCAGTGCGAGCATGAAAACGCACAGCAAGGCCCTGAGCTATGGACTCCAATTGTTTTTCATCCCGAGGGGGCAACACAGTGGATAGAGCGATACGAGAAGAGGGCAGCACGTTAGTACGTTCCATGTATCTATAGAGAGATTTGCGATTGACTGGGTTGGACAAATAAGTATTCAGATTTGCATTGTAATCATCCTTAGCCTTAGATATTGTTCTTTTAAAAGATGCTGCAAAGAATTTGTAATTGATCCACTTCTTAGGGCACTGGTTATGAGCTAGGCGCTTCCATGTGGCTTTCCTCTGACGATAAGCTTTTTCGCATGCTTCATTCCACCAGTTCGAAGGAGTCTTATTTTTAACGGTTGACTGAACCGTAAAGACTGAACGCCGAGTGACGTCTAACAATGAAGTTAAAACTTGAGGACCGAGGTCAGAATTATCCGAGGAAACTGCCGACGAGAAGGCCTCACCTAGAAGTCTCTTGAATAGTGTAGTATTGACAAATTTATGTGCGTTACCAGTCGCCCTAAGCGGGCTGCATGCAATAGTGAAAATGATTGGATAGTGGTCACTTGACGTGCCGTGGTCAATAGTAGACCACGAAGATACGCCAATACCATTGACAGCTAAGGTTAAATCAATAGTTAACGAGAATTTGCCCTCATGTAATTTATGGCGTGACTGTTATAACAGCACACACCATTTGCTTACATCCAAGACCAAAGTAACTGCCCGCTGTAGTCTGTCCTGACACCGCATATAACATGGTGCGAATGAAGTCCCCATCCAGAACTACATTTTTGCTGTTGCGCAGTAAAACATCTAGCCTGTCCGTGCTGCGGACACCGGCGGGGAAGTAGATATTCGCAACTGTAACAGGGGCACACTGCGGCACAAGGATGTCGACTGCAAGAATCTCACAATCAGGTTGCATTAATGTATGAGATACTTTAGCACGATGGTACAGTTTTGATGAAATCAATGTTACCAGGCCTCCACCCCTGCCGTTTGGGCGATCAGCTCTATAAACAGAGTAACTTTAAATTGCAAAAGGACGATTTGGAGAGAGCCTTGATTCTTGTAATAAAATTATATCTGGAGAAAAATGAAGAATAAGGTGGTGTAAATCTTGGAAAGAAGATGCGATAGATTGACAATTCTATTGCATAACCGAAATACCCGCCATGATTACTGCATTAAAAATGAGGCAGCAACATCCTCTTTCAACACATCTGATTTCTTTGCAGTTCCTGACGAACCTCTCTTGGTCTTAACATGCAGATGATCTGATTTAGAAGAAGAGGAAGCACGATGCTTCTGAGATTGAGTTGTCATTTCAATATCTGACTCACAAGCATTAGAGAGGGAGACTGGGTCAGAGACATTTACACTCACAGGCGTGGAGGCAGAAGGAGAAATAGGTTGAATATTATCAGCAGATGCATTGGATGCAGAACCGGTTTACGAGGCTAGGTTACCTAACGCCGATGAAACAGCCTGCGCGGAGATTACCTGAGATAATGCATCATTGAACGTATTAATCATGCTGTCAAGTACTCCCCAGCAACGGCCTTCTCTATCGCAGCGACGACCGACTTTGTTAAGAATGTCTCCACATCGGCAGCGGTCGTGCGGACAACATTTGCGTACGAGTTCTGCCGTCTGTCAAGAAGGGCATAAGCATTTGCGCGTGAGCACCGTTCGCGTTGAATAATGTCCAAGACAGACTGCTCATCAGCACGCTTCGGGCAGGTGGGATCATCAGCTGTGTGATTAGAGTGGCAAAGGCAACAGCTAAATGATTCACAAGAGCAGCAAGGCGGAAATTTGGGCGAGTTGGTAAGTGTTCATTTTCGCTCTCGGCGTAACACGAACGGGACACAAGACGAAGGACAGCACAAACAGGCGCTGTTTGTGCTAGTCCTTCGTCTTGTGTCCTGTTCGTGTTGCGCTGAGAGCGAAAATGAAGCCTCACAAGAGCAGACTTCGGAAGCATGATCGCCGTTACAAACGCGACAGCGCGTTGCGGACTTGCGAGATTTCCCACTGTGACCAAAACGCCAGCAGTTCTTACATTGTAGTGGACGGGGCTGCAGTGGGTCGACACGGTAGACAATGGGCCATACTTTGATTTCACATGGGCAAGAGGACCCCGCAAAAGTCGCTATAACTGACTCTGTTGGAATACGAGAGCCTCCAGCCTCCCTGTTGCAGCGGTAAACTGAGAGGATGCCAACACCGGCCTCATGGAAATCTGCAACAATTTCCTCTGGTGTAGCGGAGGGATCCACACCGCGTATTATTCCTTTTACGCAGGCAAGTTGCTCGGCAATGAATGCTTTTACCGGGAATGAGGCGAAAGAAGTGCACTGCAGCAAGTCTGCAATGCAATCCAAATCATATGATCTGCACAGAATTCCTCTGTTGCCGAAAGGTCGAACTTCGGCAATTTCAAGGTAACGGCTGGTCGCAGGCTTCAACTGCTCCTGGATCAGACGTGAATTTTTTATTTTAATGAATCTATCTCCTACGGGCACCAGCGTCACAGGGATATCCTTCACACCGTTTTGGGAAAAAGGCTTTAACGGCATATTTTCAGCCGGAAAACTGGCGAGCCAGGTTACCGGAAATATGCCCGGGGATGCCCTAGCCATTGTGCTAAGCCTAATTATGCATGACGCTCTCAAAAGGGGAAAGACCGGGCCAAATCCCCCACTCGCGGAACGGCCTCACCAGCAGTTGACGATAGGCACGAAGACGCCGATGCCGTCAGAAGCCCCACGAAGCACTTCAGCACCGAGATTCCTTGAAGCAACAGCAGGAACGGAACGACGTTCGATCTTCCTCACCGACGAGCGTACTGCTTCAGCGCGAGAAAGGTACAGTAGAGCCGTTTTTATCCATTTAAACTGCGCGCGCTCTATTCCAGTAATTATGTGCGCGCGGGCAGTCCAACTGCGCATGACTGAACTGTCGCTTGCCAGATGTGGTATGTGATTACTGCGGTGCAGACCTGATAAGGGCAGCGAAAGCGGCGCGCAGGGGATTCTTGTGGGAGCGCTGATAGGGCGCGGTCTCACATTCGGCGGCCAGCACGAGCCACCAATATGTATATGTACAGTATGGTACACTGTTAAAGGAAACATGCGGTCGCCTAAAGTTGACTTTCCGCGAGGCGCTGCTGCGGAAAGCCGGAAAGAATGCCGAGCTGTTTATGGTGCGGAGATTTTTTCAGCATTCTGTCCTTTTGCATGGATCTAATTTTTAACACCCACAACGCATCGATTACTTCTTCTCGCTGCTGAATTGGCTTTTTCCATTCTGTGGTCGCGTTTCATGCGACATAAGCAGTATTTTCTCTGGACTAGATTACCCTCGTGTCAGCGCCTTGGTTCATATACCACTCAGCGTGTACTGTACGCGTTGAGTGGCATATGAGCCAAGTCACTCACACGTGGGTAATCTAGTTCGTAGAAAATAATAATAATAATAATAATAATAATAATAATAATAATAATAATAATAATAATAATAATAATAATAATAATAATAATAATAATAATAATAATAATAGTCATGTTTATTTTCGCCACTGAAATACAGAGGAGGGAAAATAGGTGGCTGGAGAAAAAGCTGGTCTATCGGCAGCTTGACGTAGCTCCAGCCACCTTTACATCAGGAGCAATGGCGAAAATGCTGCTTATTTCGCACAAAACGCGACCACAGAATGGAAAAAGCCAATTCAGCAGCGAGAAGAGCTAATCGATGCGTTGTGGTTGTGAAAAATGAGATCCATGCACGGGGACAGAATGCCGAAAAAATCTCCGGACCGTAATCAGCTCGGCATTCTTTCCGGCTTTCCGCAGCAGCGCCTCGCGGAAAGGCAACTTCACGCGACCGCATGTTTCCTTTAACAGTGTACCATACTGTACAGGCGCGGACAGAATATAAACGGAGCGCGCCGCGCAAGAAAGAACTGCGTGTCAGCGCCGCCTAGCCGAACCGTACGAAAGCTCGAAATAGCCATGCGCATGTGCAGGCCCACTTCCGGCGCGACCCTCTCAATCCTCCGATTGCCTCGCATTCGTCCGGCGCCTATGTCGTGCTGATGGTGATCATGATTGGATGGTCGCTCTCTGTGTAGCTAGCGAGCATTTCGGAATACACAGACCACTGTCTTGATAAGGCAAATTGAGCGGGCACGGCTCTGCCATTAAGCTGCTTCGTGTGAGGCAGCTAGAGGCGCGTTTGCGCCGCAAATAACCCGCGAGTTTCGAACTTTTGCTGCCGCTGGGACTGTTCTGCGTCTCGCTCGCAACGAAGCGTGCTCGAAACACTTGGCGTACTACCACAATTTCGTGTTAATTGTCTACAGTTATCACTGATGATTCGCCTTGTCCCTGCCAGGCGCCGACGCAGCACTAGTGCATGCACCCTGCCTGTCTCCCGCGAAGCACACTGTCCCTGTACTGGAACATGCTCTTATCGCCACCTAGACAGTGCGCTGCCTATGGCGCTGTCATGTGCGGAGCAGACCTCGTGGTAATCACTTTGCATGCCACTTCGGATCTTATGATGACTATACAAGCACCCGCTGTCTCACTCACGTGAATGCCGCGGCAGCGGTGCATCAATGTTGCGTGCCCTGCGTGCGAAATTCGGCATATAAGTATCCGTGTGCGCCTACCAATCAGAGAATGCACCACGACAGAACCCTGCAAGCGATCCAAAGTCTTCTGTGCGAGCTGTATTACTTCACTGCTACCTGTTACATATAGACATTGGTCTGTTTGACAATATAGGCGTGGCAACTCAGCAGCAGCATCCAGCACATTTGGAAGCAGTCACTATCCTTGCGACGCTGGATCGCTCTGCAAAAAGCGCCAAGACCGGCGGTTTCGTCTTATTTCAAGCTGACCTCCAAAGCCAGGTTCCAATGCAGAAGTAATATGCTGCAGGACTGACACACAGGGCGCATGCTTTGCTGCTCCATCGGTTCCTCGTAGGAGAAAGCCGAAAATGAACGGTAACTGTCTTAAAAGAACCCGAAACTGTGGCGGTGGATCGAGTGTTTTGAGTATATTTGGTCTATAGCAAGACGGAAATGAATCCCAGAGGCAACTAAAGTTCGAAGGGCGCGCGCTATTTGCGATGGAAACGCGCCTACAGCTGTCTGAGATGAAACGGCCTAATGGTACTGTTGCCCCCGCGGGATTTGCGGCATTAGGGCAGCGGTCTGTGCGTTCCGAAATGCCCGCTCTCTACAAAGGGCGCAACTATCGGACTATAATCATCATCAGCGCGACCCTGATGCCGGCCGAATGCGAGGCAAGCGGAGCAATGAGAGGGTTGCGCCGTTAGGGGGCCTGCATATGCGCGTCGCGATTTTGAGCTTACGTGTGGTTTGGCTAGGCGGCACTGACAAGCAGTTCTTTCTTGTGCGGCGCGCTCCGTTTAGTTCTGTCCGCGCCTGTACACGGACGGAGGTGTGGCATCCTATGTGGATGGAAAAAAAAAAGAGAGAGCAGATGGAAGTGGCATCTGCAACGATGGAATAGATGTTTGGCCTGAGTGGCTGCTACGCAAGCAGCCAGGTTTCATGCACTGATTCCAGCTTTTGTTGCCGTTTCGTGCATCTCCATTTCTCTTCATTTTTTGTATTTACATAAAAAGTAAAGAAAAGTTTGGCGCTGCATAGTAGTTCCAGCTACTCCTTTTCACCAATTCGTAGCAACCACTTGGTCCGACGATGTACAGTTCAACGTAACATAAAACAGACACAAAGCGTACAAAACACATAAATAAAGCACAAGCGTCAGTAAAAGTAACAATAATGAGAAAACAAAAACACCTTGAATGTTAAGAGAACAGTACACACTGCACACACTTAAGAGATATGAATAAACAAGTCAGAATAACAAGAAATAAGCTGATTTACAGTACACACAAGAAAAGTAGATAACAACGCTATTAAAGCACTCACTCACCAAAAACAGAAGGAACAGCTTCACTACGGCGTCTCTCATAGCCTGAGTCGCTTAGGGACGTTAAACCACCATAAACGAAACGAAACTAAAAGCAGAAAAAAAATAAGGTTGTTTGCAGCAAACACAGCAAACGCAAATAACAAAGATCTTGAAACTCGCACACAGACAGGTAAGAGCTCTAGGGTTGACTCCATTTCTACAAAGCTAGTACTTCCCAAGGATACCGCTGTCCTCAAGGAAAGATATCACCGCCAGGAGTGCTCGCTTTTGCAGTTCACGTGTCGGCCACGGGCCTAATACCTTTTTCAGACTTTAGGGTCTCTTGTCAAGAACTCTCACTTCAATCGCGACATGAGGTTGTCGTGCACTCGGCAATAAATTAATAGGTTAGCCACATCCCTGTTATGTTGACCCCACACACACCGTGTGCTGTCTGTGCGGCCAATTCTATGAAGAAAGTGCTTCGTGTAAGCCGTTTATAAACGCAAGCGGTGGATGAGCGTTTCTAAACTTCTGCTGATAGATAATGGAATATTAAAGCACACCAACGGATCGATGGAATGCAGATCAGAACATGTATGGTTTGGCTCAAACCACATATTTCCGTTCATTTATTTATTTATTTATTTATTTATTTATTTATTTATTTATTTATTTATTTATTTATTTATTTACTACAGAGACCTGCAGTGCCCGAATGCATTATTGCAGAGGGGAAACAATAACTTCTGCTCGTTTGGCCGAAAGTACTACAAGAACAAAAATACAATGACAGAACTAATAATGGATGAGGAAAAGCATGCACTGAAGGCGGACAACCGCGCTCCATAAATACAATGACACTAATGAAATGAAAGACACCCGCAAGAGAACTGCGCGTCACGTCACACATCAGATAAAAATGCGCGGAATCGATCTTCCTTGCAGCACTCAGTGACGCCGGCTGGCAGCCTGTTCCTTTCATTGATCGTCCGTGGAAAGAACGAGGTTTTGTAAATATATGTCTTATATTTAATATCGCGCATATTCCACTGATGATCAAGTCGTATAGAAAAAAGTGAGGTTGAAGCAGCAGGTACCGGTCATTGTGAATGTTCAGCTTTCTAAAATAGACGCGATGCAAGATTTGCAACCTCAACAGCACGGTCTTCAAGAAACAGCGCAATGCGCCTTTCGGTAAAAGAAGGCCAGAAGTTAGGGCAAATGGAGCGTGCTTGCCTATAGCCGCTGCATCCGCCCCCAGTGTTTCCAGGAATAAAGCAATGTCCGGGTAGCCACCGGAAAGCTATGATATGCTGCTTTTTGGTAGCCTTGGAAAATTCTTTAAGAACTTCGTATACCAGTCTAGCTTTCCATGTTACGGAACTAGCGCTGTCGTGTGATTTATGTGCAGATTGGAAATCGCTAAAGATTATCCACATACGTGGTTCTCGCACCGAAGAGATGAACTGTATAGCTAAATAAATAGCGTAAATTTCAGCAGTAGTTGATTCTGTCATGTGAGCCAGCTTACATTCATGTGGCTAACTCATGTGCGGAATCACAAATGCTGGCGCTGATGAATTTTGAAGACTGGAACAGCCAGCACATATGAATGTAACCGGGATACCGCATGTGTATGTGGTAAAGTGCTAACTGCTGAGCACCGAATATCATCGTGTAACGTTTCCTAATTAACTCTTCGACAGACAACTGTATTGTAGGTGTAACTAAAAGCCATGGGGGATTTTCTGTCTCTTTTCCAACATTCATTACTTGGAAGAAGCTGCACCATAAGTGTGTACCGGTAAGGGACAGCTGTTATTTAATTTTTCGCTTGAGGATTATTAGTAAACTGCCATTCATGATCTGAGGAAACCTGCCATATGCGCTCCACCCCATTCTTATCTTCTAGTAATTTCGCTCTCGTGATTCTGGACTGCAGTCGCTACCTGCCCTAAGTGAAAGTATCATTTTGCCACTTCCAGCACCTACGAATTGTAAACTTCTGTAGCCTTCCTAAAAAAGTGAACATTATTTTGGTTTTCTGCACATCAAATTTTAGACCTACCGTTCAGCTCTACCTAACTCATAGATCATTCTTTGCAGTTCATCTCCTGAGTGACATAGCTATGAAATGTCATCAGCTAATCGCAGATTACGAAAGTAGTCTCTACTAACCCTTATCTCCAACTGTATTTAATCCAGGCCTCTGAATACCTCCTCTAAACAAGTAGTGAAACCATTCGCGATGTTTTCTCTCCCTGCCTGACAACCTCCTTTCTTTATCTTTATACCCTATATTATCTTTATACCCTATATATCTTTATACCCTACACCGGAAGGTCACATTACTTAGAGGCCGCTTGCCTTCAAAGCTGCTCTCTGGGGTAACCTGCCATAGCCATGCCCATTATTTTTTGTTCATATACCACTCAGCGCCTTGGTTCATATACCACTCAGCGTGTACTATACGCGTTGAGTGGCATATGAGCCAAGTCACTCACACGTGGGTAATTTAGTCCGTAGAAAATGCTGCTTATTTCGCACAAAACGCGACCACAGAATGGAAAAAGCCAATTCAGCAGCGAGAAGAGCTAATCGATGCGTTGTGGTTGTGAAAAATGAGATCCATGCACGGGGACAGAATGCCGAAAAAATCTCCGGACCGTAATCAGCTCGGCATTTTTTCCGGCTTTCCGCAGCAGCGCCTCGCGGAAAGGCAACTTCACGCGACCGCATGTTTCCTTTAACAGTGTACCATACTGTACCTCATCCGATTCCTCGGCCTTGACGTATGATTCCATCTCCGCAAGCCCCTGGCTTCGCACAGCATGTCGGAAGGCGTCTGAAATGTTGCATCTCGTCCGCCGCATTCTTATAAGTCAGATGATGCCACGTCCACTATCGCCCGCCTTCTCATGCGATCTGTGGTCCAGCCAAGATTTGTATACCAAGTCAAATTCTAACACATGACACGCGCAGAGTGGCATCGCTTGGGATCTACCAGCCGAGTGGCAATGCGTGTTATTACGGAGCTCCTACAACTTGTCCCAGTACACGCCCTCCAGCCCGACGCGTAAAAAAATACACTTGACGAACTGATCCACCAGCGTCGTCACGCACGGCGTATGGTGCAGCATAAAATGCCGCACTATCTCTGTAGCCACAGTTCTCGCAAATTATATAGAAGATATGCCTCTGTGTCACCTGTCGTTTCATGCCCGTCACGACCACTGTAGCTTTACCAGGAAGTTACTGACAATCGGCCTACGACTCGCATAGAGACGCGATCCGTTGGTCACCTGAGTGAATCGAGTGTGGGGGCAGATGGTTTCTCGTCTAGAGTAAGAGCGCACTCCAGCGTCGCGTGGCGTATGTTGACGCTAGTGCAAGTGCAGATCTAGTGGCCACGGCTATCACTTCTTCGGAATAATGAACAAAAATCGTATCAAGTCCATACCCTTGCTCCCCGCCAGGCCGTCGATACAGGCGGAACTGTTGTCCTTTCGGATTGCATTAAGCATCCTCTGTCCACTCTTTTCCTCTAGAACTCGCCTTGACATCCTAAAAGACTCCTGAAGTGCCATCCGTAGTCTGCGGCGTATTGTAAACTCCGACTTAATGGCACATAAAATTCAGGACAAGAATAATAAATTCTTCCTCACAGTTCATTTACGACGGATGAGTAGATACACATACATCACAAAAGCCTTGATGAATGGAGCAAGATATGAATCAACTGCTCCACGTCCCATTCAATCGGCGCCAACCTCTCCGAAGACAATACTCTTCAAGCAAAGGATCTTCCGGCGCGCCACCTGAGCACTTCTCCCATCGTACGGCGCCAACATCCCGAGCGGCGTTGTGTGCTGGAAGAGGTTTTGCTTCAAAGTTGCGCCTCCGTGTCGCCCTCACCTCAGCCGTAAACTGGTCGTGGTCGGCAGAGTATCATGCCTCTTCTGTTTCGCTCCTGTCTGCGAGGCAGGCAACAAACATTTGGTCTGTACCCGCCCCATTTGCGTGCCATCCGGAATTAAAACCTGCTGTAGTGCGTAACGCCCCGAGGCCGACTGCCGGATGCAGAAGCCTGGATTTCTAGCCCGCACCAGCAGACGGTACCGGACTTCCTTTGAGTGTACAGTGTTTATGCCTGCAGGCACACTGTTAGAATAAAGAAAAGATTCGAAGCACTATAGGCGTTATATTTTCACAATGTGGTGACGACAGTCCGGTGAGCAAGAAGACAGTGAGGAGGCTTCCAAACAAAACAGTTTATTGGCAGATATGCGCCCACAAAAAACCTGAAGGACTTGGAGGCGGCGAAAGTCACAAGCGTACAGAATACCTTCTGTTCTTGGCCGCGATCAGTTTAAAGCTGGCAAGGACCTTCGAGATAAGCAACCAAAAGCAACTACAACAACGTAAAAAAAATGTGGAAGCAGTTGTCAGTGGCCACGATCAATCGCGATAACTTTGGTCGCATCCCGCTTCACGAACAGATTGATAAAACCGTCTGCCGGCAGGTACAAGCGCGAATGAATATAGGGTATAAAGATAAAGAAAGGAGGTTGTCAGGCAGGGAGAGAAAATATCGCGAATGGTTTCACTACTTGTTTAGAGAAGGTATTCAGAGGCATGGATTAAAGACAGTTGGAGATAAGGGTTAGTAAAGACTACTTTCGTAATCTGCGATTAGCTGATGACATTTCATAGCTATGTCACTCAGGAGATGAACTGCAAAGAATGATCTATGAGTTAGGTAGAGCTGAACGGTAGGTCTAAAATTTGATGTGCAGAAAACCAAAATAATGTTCACTTTTTTAGGAAGGCTACAGAAGTTTACAATTCGTAGGTGCTGGAAGTGGCAAAATGATACTTTCACTTAGGGCAGGTAGCGACTGCAGTCCAGAATCACGAGAGCGAAATTACTAGAAGACTAAGAATGAGGTGGAGCGCATATGGCAGGTTTCCTCAGATCATGAATGGCAGTTTACTAATAATCCTCAAGCGAAAAATTAAATACCAGCTGTCCCTTACCGGTACACACTTATGGTGCAGCTTCTTCCAAGTAATGAATGTTGGAAAAGAGACAGAAAATCCCCCATGGCTTTTAGTTACACCTACAATACAGTTGTCTGTCGAAGAGTTAATTAGGAAACGTTACACGATGATATTCGGTGCTCAGCAGTTAGCACTTTACCACATACACATGCGGTATCCCGGTTACATTCATATGTGCTGGCTGTTCCAGTCTTCAAAATTCATCAGCGCCAGCATATGTGATTCCGCACATGAGTTAGCCACATGAATGTAAGCTGGATCACATGACAGAATCAACTACTGCTGAAATTTACGCTATTTATTTAGCTATACAGTTCATCTCTTCGGTGCGAGAACCACGTATGTGGATAATCTTTAGCGATTCCCAATCCGCACATACATCACACGACAGCGCTAGTTCCGTAACATGGAAAGCTAGACTGGTGTACGAAGTTCTTAAAGAATTTTCCAAGGCTACCAAAAAGCAGCATATCATAGCTTTCCGGTGGCTACCCGTACATTGCTTTATTCCTGGAAACACAGGGGGCGGATGCAGCGGCTATAGGCAAGCAGGCTCCAATTGCCCTCACTTCTGGCCTTCCTTTATCGAAAGGCGCATTGCGCTGTTTCTTGAAGACCGTGCTCTTGAGGTTGCAAATCTTGCATCGCGTCTATTTTAGAAAGCTGAGCATTCACAATGACCGGTACCTGCTGCTTCAACCTCACTTTTTTCTATACGACTTGATCATCAGTGGAATATGCGCGATATTAAATGTAAGACATATATTTAAAAAACCTCGTTCTTTCCACGGACGATCAATGAAAGGAACAGGCTGCCAGCCGGCGTCACTGAGTGCTGCAAGGAAGATCGATTCCGCGCATTTTTATCTGATGTGTGACGTGACGCGCAGTTCTCTTGCGGGTGTCTTTCATTTCATTAGTGTCATTGTATTTATGGAGCGCGGTTGTCCGCCTTCAGTGCATGCTTTTCCTCATCCATTATTAGTTCTGTCATTGTATTTTTGTTCTTGTAGTACTTTCGGCCAAACGAGCAGAAGTTATTGTTTCCCCTCTGCAATAATGCATTCGGGCGCTGCAGGTCTCTGTAGTAAATAAATAAATAAATATATAAATAAATAAATAAATAAATAAATGAAATCAACGGAAATATGTGGTTTGAGCCAAACCATACATGTTCTGATCTGCATTCCATCGATCCGTTGGTGCGCTTTAATATTCCAGTATCTATCAGCAGAAGTTTAGAAACGCTCCTCCGCCGCTTCCGTTTAAACGGCTTACACGAAGCACTTTCTTCATAGAATTGGCCGCACAGACAGCCCACGGTGTGTGTGGGGTCAACATAACAGGGATGTGGCTAACCTATTAATTTATTGCCGAGTGCACGACAACCTCATGTCGCGATTGAAGTGAGAGTTCTTGACAAGAGACCCTAAAGTCTGAAAAAGGTATTAGGCCCGTGGCCGACACGTGAACTGCAAAAGCGAGCACTCCTGGCGGTGATATCTTTCCTTGAGGACAGCGGTATCCTTGGGAAGTACTAGCTTTGTAGAAATGGAGTCAACCCTAGAGCTCTTACCTGTCTGTGTGCGAGTTTCAAGATCTTTGTTATTTGCGTTTGCTATGTTTGCTGCAAACAATCTTATTTTTTCTGTTTTTAGTTCCGTTTCGTTTATGGTGGTTTAACGTCCCTAAGCGACTCAGGCTATGAGAGACGCCGTAGTGAAGCTTTTCCTTCTGTTTTTGGTGAGTGAGTGCTTTAATAGCGTTGTTATCTACTTTTCTTGTGTGTACTGTAAATCAGCTTATTTCTTGTTATTCTGACCTTGTTTATTCATATCTCTTATGTATGTGCAGTGTGTACTGTTTTATTTCCTAAAGTATTGACGAAGTTATTGAAAGTAATATTCTCGAGTTGGGGGTATGTTTTTCTTATGCAACGTATTTAAAAGTCTCGGTAACCGGCTTTCAACATTTGTAAACCATAAGTTGTCCTACATGTTTCAACTCCCCATCTCTCAAAATTCCGTGTGTTGTATGTGTTGGGATGATTTCTTATGTTGGCTCTCTGGCGCAAGAAACAATTAGCATTTTTTATCTCTTGTTTGTATTGTTTGCACAGACGATAATCATAAGTATTCGTAACAGGCATCACGTAATACATGAGAAATAATTGTTCCGAGGGATAGCCCATGGGGACACTTGCAACGGCACGTTGAAACTTTTTTGCAGAACATGAATTTTGTGTATATTGTTTTGCGTCGTAGAGGCCGAAACTAAATGGCAATAATTAAGTCGAAGAAAACAAGGTATTACACAGTAACATCATTACATTATGCGGTAGTACACTTCCATTTCTATATATGAGGCCGGCTACTTGCGAGTTTTTTTTGTTAAGCAGTTAATACGTGCATCCCAAGATAAGACCTCGTGAAATGTAACACCTGATGTTTTAATACAAGGCACCATTTCAACTGGGCTTGATTTGAGCAAGACAGTTTGGCTAGTAGTTATAGGTTTATTTCTGGCGTGAAATAAAACTGCCTTTGTTTCTTGTATGTTTATTTTTAAAAGGTTTTCTTCAGTCCATTTCTCTAGCTGAGCTATGCTTTCATTCGCATGGTGAATTACTGGATCGCTGTCATTTGCTGAAAAGAATAGACTCGTATCGTCTGCGTAAATGATGAATTTTGTGGCTGGAACTACGCTTACTATGCATTCACGTAGAGATTAAAAAGGAATCGCCCCAAAATACTGCCTTGCGGCACGCCATGATGAACTGCTAGCGAATCCGAACAAAATCCTTCTATATCTACAACTTGCTTACTATAGTTTAAATATGATCGGATTAACAAAGCAGCCACACCCCGAAAACCATATCTTTCGAGCAAAGCTATTACAGGGGCTAGTTGGTTGATCATACTGGGAACAAATGCGCCACAAGCGACAAAAAGGACACATACACATGGCGCTTGTGCCGTGTGTATGTGTCCTTTTTGTCGTTTGTAGCGCATTTGTTCCCAGTATATCTTTCGAGCTTCCTGATGAGTAGCTGATGATCTATGAGGTCTAAGGCCATTGAAAAATCTATAAATATATTTATATTACGTTTTCTTGTCCAAAATGGTCTAAAATGTACTCTTTTTGGGCAAGAATTGCCGACGCGTTGCTAACTCCCTTTCGGAAGCCATACTGGCAATCAACTATGAGGTTATGTTTCTCTTCAAACTTTTAAAATCGCCTCAGAATGATTTTTTCGAATGCCTTTGATAGGACAGGTAATATGGAAACA
This sequence comes from Amblyomma americanum, assembly GCF_052857255.1. Taxonomy (NCBI): domain Eukaryota; kingdom Metazoa; phylum Arthropoda; class Arachnida; order Ixodida; family Ixodidae; genus Amblyomma; species Amblyomma americanum. The sequence goes on along the minus strand of NC_135505.1, from coordinate 15,001,523 downwards.
GGACGATAATTCCCCATATCATTCTTATCACCTTTCTTGTCCAATAACTTCACACGAGCAACTTGCATTTGGTGCAGAAATACTGCTTGTTCATTGCATAAATTGTACACGTGATTTATGCACGTAGCAAGGAAACAGATGACATGTTTCAAATGTTTTACTTGCATCATATCAATATCAATAGCGCTGCTGTTATTAAGGCTTTTATTACTTCCGTCACTTCGGCTTCGCTGACAGGATCAAGAAAAACTGAAGTACTATTGTATTGAATATATTCTAGACTATTATTCACTGTCATTTAGCCAGAATTATTCACAATGTGGTTATTGAAGGCATTAGCTAAGGCTTTGCCTGACAGTTCGGTACTATTGTATTTTATTTCACGAACTGAGTCATTCCTAACATTATAGTTTAATACTGAGCGCAGTTTCTTCCACAGAGCATGTGTGCATCCAGAAAGAGAGGTGAATAAGTTGTTAAAATGCTGTTTTCATGCTCTTTTCAGCTCTTTATCTAAAGGATTGCGGTAAGTTCTAAACTTCTTCAATGCATCCGTATCCTTGTTCTTGATAAACTTGCTAAACATTGTATTTTGCTGAAGATGTGCTGACGGTTGTACGACGGTTATGTTTAAGGTAGCAGGAACTTTTAATTTCTTGGCCGTCTCGGTTCGTGGCCGTGCGATCCGGGCGCTTTTTTACGTGTGTGGCCCGGTGTACGCGCGCTCATCATGGACCTTGCGAATTCGGGATCCGCAACAAGCTTTTGAACGAATTGGACCCTACGCTATAGTTTTCTGCGGTTGTGAATTGCAAGATGGCTGTGTCGGGCGGAATTCAATAGAGGATTTCGAACTACGTTAAGCTCGATCTGTACATGTATCAATCCTAGAAGATGCCGATCGACAAGCACTGAGGCATCTTTCTTCTTCTGAAGTATGTATACTAGCTAACGGCGCCCTTTGTATTTGCCTCGTTAAAAAGTTTGTGGCTACGAAAAAGTGAGCGAGAGGATCCTGTGCATTTACGTCCAGGTAATGCAATCGTGGGTAAGTTTGGTTGTGTGGTAGGTGGTTTAATGTTCATTCCTGTTGCAGCAAATGCGGGGCGAATCGTAGATCTGTTTTATAGACGCAACGTAAATGTGATTGCTTTGCGTACAATGACATATGGAACCAGTGGTCAGGGCGATGAGGAAAATGTGATAAAGTATATATCAATTTGGTATATTGGTTGTCCCGAGATGCGTAGCACTGTCGTCGCACAGTGCGTTAGTGCGATCAGCATCAATTGCCTTCTCCTTTGTGAATGTGTTATAAGTTCCGTACTTCAGATTCTCCTGAGGTCAAGGCCTCCTGAGGTTAAAATTTAGTGAGAAAGCACTCATTCGCTCACCACCGCTGACCAAGAATCTCGCCCGACCATGTTCGTGCCTTCGCGTGGTATCGTGCGTTTAATTCATACTCAGGTCGGTATAGCGGAAATATCACCTCGGCCGATTTGGTCAAAGATCGATGTCCATCCTAATTTGACTACGACGAACACGGTTATGACCTCCAAATTTGCCCCCCCCCCCCCCCGAAATTTGATTTTGGCCAATTTGCACCAGAATTGCTCTCCGATCGACCATATTTGACCATGTCCAACACGGTAGTGACCTCCACATGCCACTACTAACGACAGAATTCATAAATGAAGTGCATTTATCTTGAAGTATTTTGAGTACTGATCCCGGAGGCTAGGCATTTCACACTTCACTTTAAAACAGTGATCGTGAAGCCTGTGGTGCACACGCAATGATTTTGAATAAAGGGGCAGGAAATTTTTAAATTCAATCTTAATGGAAATAAATTCATCTTTTGCTGCCAAAAAAAACATCAACACGGTAGTCTTAAGAAGGAAAAAATGAAATTTCACTGTCATCTTTGTTTGTTTACATATTCCAATGTGCATTTATTTATCAAAGAACCCACAGCATGAAGATATTACAGTTGGAGAGGCTACAATAAAGAATGCATAAACTACACAGTCTGCACGTAGGCAGAGTAAAAAATATGAAAAGTAAAAAAATCAAAAGTTCGTTATGATAGCCAGTCGAATATTTTTAACCTTAAAACAGTCAAGCAGAGTAAAAATTAAAAAAAAAACTTATTTTTCACCGAACCTGGCACCTAGCCACTAACAACAAAGGATAATCGAAACCGGGACAAAATCAATGACGTGTTATTTTTGCACAAAACTACTCAAGAGACAACATTTAAACAAAAATTGGGAGGGGTTATCTCTGTTTTTATTGTGCGAAAGCACAGGCTCTTGCAGCAGTTGCCCGGACCAAATTTTTTAAATGACCATGGCAAAATTTGGAAATCACTGTGTCGGGCACTGTCAGTTATGGCTGGATACCGACTTTGATGCAAATTGGCCAGGTAAAATTTTTAGAGTGGCCCGGATCAAATTTTGGAAATGGCCATAGTCAAATTTTGGAGGTCACTACCGTGTTGGACATGGTCAAATATGGTCGATCGGAGAGCAATTCTGGTGCAAATTGGCCAAAATCAAATTTCGCGGGGGGGGGGGGGGCAAATTTGGAGGTCATAACCGTGTTCGTCGTAGTCAAATTAGGATGGACATCGATTTTTGACCAAATCGGCCGAGGTGATATTTCCGCTATACCGACCTGAGTATGAATTAAACGCACGAGACCACGCGAAGGCACGAACATGGTCAGGCGAGATTCTTGGTCAGCGGTGGTGAGCGAATGAGTGCTTTCTCACTAAATTTTAACCTCAGGAGGCCTTGACCTCAGGAGAATCTGAAGTACGGAACTTATTACACATTCACAAAGGAGAAGGCAATTGATGCTGATCGCACTAACGCACTGTGCGACGACAGTGCTGTGCAACTCGGGACAACCAATATACCAAATTGATATATACTTTATCACATTTTCCTCATCGCTCTGATCACTGGTTCCATATGTCATTGTACGCAAAGCAATCACATTTACGTTGCGTCTATAAAACAGATCTACGATTCGCCCCGCATTTGCTGCAACAGGAATGAACATTAAACCACCTACCACACAACCAAACTTACCCACGATTGCATTACCTGGACGTAAATGCACAGGATCCTCTCGCTCACTTTTTCGTAGCCACAAACTTTTTAACGATGCAAATACAAAGGGCGCCGTTAGCTAGTATACATACTTCAGAAGAAGAAAGATGCCTCAGTGCTTGTCGATCGGCATCTTCTAGGCTTGATACATGTACAGATCGAGCTTAACGTAGTTCGAAATCCTCTATTGAATTCCGCCCGACACAGCCATCTTGCAATTCACAACCGCAGAAAACTATAGCGTAGGGTCCAATTCGTTCAAAAGCTTGTTGCGGATCCCGAATTCGCAAGGTCCATGATGAGCGCGCGTACACCGGGCCACACACGTAAAAAAGCGCCCGGATCGCACGGCCATGAACCGAGACGGCCAAGAAATTAAAAGTTCCTGCTACCTTAAACATAACCGTCGTACAACCGTCAGCACATCTTCAGCAAAATACAATGTTTAGCAAGTTTATCAAGAACAAGGATACGGATGCATTGAAGAAGTTCAGAACTTACCGCAATCCTTTAGATAAAGAGCTGAAAAGAGCATGAAAACAGCATTTTAACAACTTATTCACCTCTCTTTCTGGATGCACACATGCTCTGTGGAAGAAACTGCGCTCAGTATTAAACTATAATGTTAGGAATGACTCAGTTCGTGAAATAAAATACAATAGTACCGAACTGTCAGGCAAAGCCTTAGCTATAATGCCTTCAATAACCACATTGTGAATAATTCTGGCTAAATGACAGTGAATAATAGTCTAGAATATGTTCAATACAATAGTAGTTCAGTTTTTCTTGATCCTGTCAGCGAAGCCGAAGTGACGGAAGTAATAAAAGCCTTAATAACAGCAGCGCTATTGATATTGATATGATGCAAGTAAAACATTTGAAACATGTCATCTGTTTCCTTGCTACGCGCATAAACCACGTGTACAATTTATGCAATGAACAAGCAGTATTTCTGCACCAAATGCAAGTTGCTCGTGTGAAGGTATTGGACAAGAAAGGTGATAAGAATGATATGGGGAATTATCGTCCTGTTTCCATATTACCTGTCCTATCAAAGGCATTCGAAAAAATCATTCTGAAGCGATTTTAAAAGTTTGAAGAGAAACATAACCTCATAGTTGATTGAGCAAAATCCAGGCTCCCCTAAACGATCACTCTCCGCTATCTCGTCAAAACATATTAATGTGAAGCGGGCAACGCGTGCCAATACTGACTTGTCTTCCTCTCTGCAGGTGGCAGACGTTATTTCTCGAGCTCTCGCAACTGCTTGCTGGCCAAAAACGAAACGCTAGTGAGATTGCAGAGATTAAGTAATCTTTTTCTGCTTGTCTTGACTATCTTGAATCTTGTGTCTCATCACTGGAATCATCTGCAACTCCTTCAGCCTCTGAGTCCTTGAGCGCTAACCTCCGTTCGGACATTACCTCCTTAAAAAAAAAAAACAATATCCAACCTGGTTGTAAAAAATGAAGACTTGGAAAACCGGTCAAGGTGGAACAATATTGCTGTGCATTGTCTACCAGAGAGTCGTGATGAAGATGGCAACAGTTTATTGTCCAAAATCTGCAAAATATTTTCTGAGAAGCTTCGCATAGAATGCCCATGCATTGAGCGTTGTCATCGCATCGGCCGCCCCTGTGATGGACGTACAAGTCCAGTCCTACTGAGGATCCTTGATTTCAGTCAGAAAATTCTTCTCATGAAGAACCTATCGAAACTCAAAGGGGTAAATTTTTACATCGCTGAGGATTTCTCTGCTAATGTCCAAGCCCTTCGTAAGAAAATATGGAATGCATCTTCTTCGATTCGTGACGGTGGTTCAAACGAGAATCTTCGGTACGACCACGTTTTTATTGATGGTGTCAGGTACACATGGGATGAAGCCTCGAGTAGCTTGAAACGGGACCCCAATCACGATGCGTACGAACCTTCTGAACATCCTTCGTAACGAAAGTAGAAGGCGCCGACCAAAATAAAGGATGGGATGACGTTTCGGCTCCCCCACGGGAGCCTTGTTCACAATGAGGCATAACGTAGCTTCATCGTTTATTTATAGACGGCGCATGAGCGAACCCAGGCACCTGGCGTAGATGGGGGCAAGTTTTCGTCATTCCGATTGAGCGTGCGCGCTGCCGTCTGAATAATCAGCGATTCCATATAGAGCCGTGACCTCCTGTCCCTTTCTTTTGCGATAACACGTGCCTTTGCCCAGTTTATGTTGTGCGCGGCTGACACCGACTGCCCGGCAAGCGCACTTTGATCAGCACGCGTTTCTGACGTCACTCTGGGGATCATGTATTCTTCGCTCAAAGTCACCCGACTCGCCGATATACACAGACGGGCAGTCCGCACATGGTATCGAATACACGACATCTGGGAACTTTTCCTTCTTCAGCTTGTCTTTGACGTGCACAAGCTGACTCCTCAGTTGCCGAGCTGGCACATGCGCGGTGTTAATTTCGTAGGACCGTAATATGCACGCCAAAGGTTCGCTGATGCCAGGAACATCGGGAATCGCGGCTCGTTTCTTGGTAGCTCTATTAGCTTGCAGCCTGGGTCGTTCCATTTGGCGCTGTACAGAGTCCATGAAGTGTACAGGATAGCCACATGTGGACAAGCCACGCCGTACGCGCACATCTTCAGGAATCCGGTCTTTTCCTCTGGAACAGATTTCTTTTCGTCGGAGGAGCGATGACACCACAGAACATTTCTGGCAATCAGAGTGAACGGACTTAAAATGTAGGTACCGGCCGGTGTGCGTGGGGTTTCTGTAAGCGGTGAAATTTAGACGTGAGGACTCTCTGGAAACAAGTATATCTATAACGAGAGGCGGCCGTCGATTTCCTCTTCGACGGTGAACTGTATGCTAGGCTCCAAACTGTTGAGGAGAATAGTAAAATCATGTAATGCTTCTTTCTTCAGGATGCAAAAGCAGTCGTCCACGTACCTCAGGAAAACTTTTGGGGCAGGCTTAAAGGAAGCAAGAGCACGGCCCTCGATTTCCTCCTCCATGGCCAAGTTAGCTACTGTCACGGACATCGATGCACCCATGGCGGCTCCATGAACCTGCCTGAACGGGACATCCTCAAAAGTGAAGTACGTGTTTTACAGGCAGAATCTGAGAATGCGGGTCAGGTCTTGCACATCTATCGGAGTGCTTTCTGGCAGTGATGGGTCTGATTCAAGAGTGGCGGTGCATACTTCCACGGCAAGGTCAATCGGCACACTTGTGCAGAGTGAATTCACGGCGAATGAAACCACGATTTATCCTGCGCTGATTTTAAGGCTTCGAACCTTTTCGATGAAGTGCTGGGAGTTGCGTAAGTGAGTAGGGCTCTTGCCGACGAGAGCAGAGATAACTCTGTGCAAAACTTGGACAGATTCTGAAACGGCGAACGCGTAAATTCCACTATAGGACGCAGAGGAACGTCCGGCTTGCGAATCTTTGGTAGGCCGTAGATCGCCGGGGCTGAACCATTGAAGCATAACAGGTAGAAATACAGCGACCTCTGCTGCTGGGGCACTACTCTAAACTGGTCGGCCAGGAATTTCTGTAGTTCTCTGCACCTTGGCCGTCGGATCACGAGCGAGACGAGCGTAAGTGTTTCCGTCTTCCAAGTAGGTCAGCATTTTTTTTTGTAATCGCACTTATCTTAAAATACAGTGGCATTCCCCTTGTCGGCCAGAAGTATCGCAATGTCTGGATTGGTGCGGAGGCTTGTAATAGCTTCTTTTTCTTGGCGCGTAAGGGAAGAGATCGAAGTCTGCAAACGTAGCTTAGAAAAGACTCTCACCACGCGTGTGAGGGCTTCGTCTCGGCGCGACGGGTAAACCTTATTCAAAGCATTCTCTACGGCACATATAACCTTTCTGGTATCGGGAGCGAGGCCAGCGTTGAAATTCAGGCCAAGGCTCAAGACAGACATCAGTGCACTGTTCGGCTGGTAGGACGTAAGGTTCCGCACAAAGGCTTTGGTGGCATCCGAAGAGCGGTCTCCCCGGCTCCACCTTAGCCTCTCCAACCTGTTCTCGTGAGCGAGCTTAGCTTGTCGCGTCCGAAGGCCAGCTTCGAAGTTTGCATGCAGTTGTATGCTAGAGAATACTTCCGGGCAGTTGAATTCTAACCGTCGTCTTGAGAAAAACGCGTCGTTTTCCAGCTTTCTGATGTTGTCTTTGCATTCCAGGATCCTGGCCTGTAGAAGCTGTCGTTCCGCTTTTGAGACTGCACTCAACCCAAACCTTGTGCAAACCAGCCGATGCAGTAGTAAGGAACGGGGAATCAAACCTTGGGCTTTGCAGGCGAGATTGAACTGAAGGCGCTTCTTGAATGCAGCGATCCGGGTTCTCAACGAAACGTAGCGTCGTGTCTCAGTGATGATGGGTTGGCCATACGCCTGGCATATATGCTTGCAGTCTAGAGTCTGACGGAAACCCGTCTGGTCGGGTTGGTACATGACGAAAGTATAAGGCGCCGACGAAAAGAGAAGATTGGATGACGTTTATACACGGCGCATAAGCGAACCCAGGCACCTGGACTAGATTGGGGGCAAGTTTCCGTCATTACGATTAAGCGTGAGCGCTGTTTGAATAATCACCGATTCCTGATAGAGACGTGACTCCCTGTCCCTTTCTTTTGCGATAACACGTGCCTGTGCCCAGTTTATGATATGTGCGGCGGCACCGAGTGCTCGGCAATCTGCGCGCCGGTTTCTGACGTCACTCTGGAGATCACGTATTCTTCGCTCAAAGTCACCCGACTCGGCGATATACACAGACGGGCAGTCCGCACATGACATCGAATACACGACACCTGAGAACTTTTCGTTCTCCAGGTTGTCTTTGACGTGCACAACCTTACTCCTCAGTTTCCGAGCTGGCACATGCGCGGTCTTAACTTCGTAGGACCACAATATGCGCGCCAAAGGTTCTCTGATTCCAGGAACAAAGAAAATCGCGGCTCATTTCTGGGTAGCGTGATTAGCTTGCAGCCTGGGACGTTCTATTCGGGTCTGTACAGAGTCCACGACGTGTACAGGATACCCACAGGTGGGCAAGTCACGTCGTACGCGCACATCTTCAGTACATCTTCAGCAAAATACAATGTTTAGCAAGTTTATCAAGAACAAGGATACGGATGCATTGAAGAAGTTTATAACTTACCGCAATCATTTAGATAAAGAGCTGAAAAGAGCATGAAAACAGCATTTTAACAACTTATTCACCTCTCTTTCTGGATGCACGCATGCTCTGTGGAAGAAACTGCGCTCAGTATTAAACTATAATGTTAGGAATGACTCAGTTCGTGAAATAAAATACAATGGTACCGAACTATCAGGCAAAGCCTTAGCTAATGCCTTCAATAACCACATTGTGAATAATTCTGGCTAAATGACAGTGAATAATAGTCTAGAATATGTTCATTACAATAGTAGTTCAGTTTTTCTTGATCCTGTCAGCGAAGCCGAAGTGACGGAAGTAATAAAAGCCTTAATAACAGCAGCGCTATTGATATTGATATGATGCAAGTAAAACATTTGAAACATGTCATCTGTTTCCTTGCTACGTGCATAAATCACGTGTACAATTTATGCAATGAACAAGCAGTATTTCTGCACCAAATGCAAGTTGCTCGTGTGAAGGTATTGGACAAGAAAGGTGATAAGAATGATATGGGGAATTATCGGCCTGTTTCCATATTACCTGTCCTATCAAAGGCATTCGAAAAAAATCATTCTGAAGCGATTTTAAAAGTTTGAAGAGAAACATAACCTCATAGTTGATTGCCAGTATGGCTTCCGAAAGGGAGTTAGCAACGCGTCGGCAATTCTTGCCCAAAAAGAGTACATTTTAGACCATTTTGGACAAGAAAACGTAATATAAGATATATTTATACATTTTTCAAGGGCCTTAGACCTCATAGATCATCAGCTACTCATCAGGAAGCTCGAAAGATATGGTTTTCGGGGTGTGGCTGCTTTGTTAATCCGATCATATTTAAACTATAGTAAGCAAGTTGTAGATATAGAAGGATTTTGTTCGGATTCGCTAGAAGTTCATAATGGCGTGCCGCAAGGCAGTATTTTGGGGCCATTACTTTTTAATCTCTACGTGAATGCATAATAAGCGTAGTTCCAGCCACAAAATTCATCATTTACGCAGACGATACGAGTCTATTCTTTTCAGCAAATGACAGCGATCCAGTAATTCACCATGCGAATGAAAGCATAGCTAAGCTAGAGAAATGGACTGAAGAAAACCTTTTCAAAAAAAACATACAAGAAACAAAGGCGGTTTTATTTCACGCCAGAAATAAGCCTATGACTACTAGCCAAACTGTCTTGCTCAAATCAAGCCCAGTTGAAATGGTGCCTTGTATTAAAACATCAGGTGTTACATTTCACGAGGTCTTATCTTGGGATGCACGTATTAACTGCTTAACAAAAAAACTCTCGCAAGTAGCCGGCCTCATATATAGAAATGGAAGTGTACTACCGCATAATGTAATGATGTTACTGTGTAATACCTTGTTTTCTTCGACTTAATTATTGCCATTTAGTTTCGGCCTCTACGACGCAAAATAATATACACAAAATTCATGTTCTGCAAAAAAGTTTCAACGTGCCGTTGCAAGTGTCCCCATGGGCTATCCCTCGGAACAATTATTTCTCATGTATTACGTGATGCCTGTTACGAATACTTATGATTATCGTCTGTGCAAACAATACAAACAAGAGATAAAAAATGCTAATTGTTTCTTGCGCCAGAGAGCCAACATAAGAAATCATCCCAACACATACAACACACGGAATTTTGAGAGATGGGGAGTTGAAACATGTAGGACAACTTATGGTTTACAAATGTTGAAAGCCGGTTACCGAGACTTTTAAATACGTTGCATAATAAAAACATGCCCCCAACTCGAGAATATTACTTTCAATAACTTCGTCAATACTTTAGGAAATAAAAAAACAATAAAACAACAAAATAATCTCACAACATTCTATCTCAAACCATCACTTTCATTTGCTATGCCGTCTTTTATATCTCCGGCGATGAGATTTGTTGATTTTTTTTGCCTCTTGTTACAGTCAGGTTTTGTGCAAATTTACTTTTTTCAATATAATAACTTTTGTTTGCCGTTTCCCACTTTGTGGTATATATTTGTTCGTGACTGCTGACCTCTACGTATAGTTGCCAGTGTGGGGGCCTGCGGCCTTGTCAAGGTGCCTTAATGACAACTTTCTCTGCAGGTCTCCGGCATCACGTTCGTTTGATGCAAATAAAGTTATTAATCCGGTCTTCTCCTCTGGAACAGATTTCTTTTCGTTGGAGGAGCGATGACACCACAGAACGTTTCTGGCAATCAGAGTTATCTCTCCTCTCGTCGGCAGGAGCCTCACGCATTTACGCAACATCCACCACGTCATCGAAAAGGTTCAAAACCTTCAAATCAACGCCGGAGAAATCATGATTTCTTTAGACGTAAAGTCACTCTTCACAAGTGTGCAGATTGACCTTGCGGTGGAAGTATGCACCGCCGCCCTTGAATCTTACTCATCACTGCCAGAAAGAACTCGAATAGATGTGCATGACCTTACCCGCATTCTCAGATTCTGCCTGTCAAACACGTAGTTCACTTTTGAGGATGCCCCGTTAAGGCAGATTCAGTGAGCCGCCATGGGTGCATAGATTTCCGTGACAGTCGCTAACTTGGCAATGGAGGAAATCGAATGCCGTGCTGTTGCGTCCTTCACGCCTGCCCCAAAAGTGTTCCTGAGGTACGTGGACGACTGCTTTTGCATCCTTAAGAAATAAACATTACACGGCTTTACTATTCATCTCAACAGTTTGGAGCCTAGCATACAGTTCACCGCTGAAAAGGAAATCGACGGCCGCGCCCCGTTTTTAGATATACTCGTTTCCAGAGAGTCCTCACCTCTAAATTTCACCGCTTACAGAAAACGACCGCACACCGGCCGGTACCTCCATTTTAAGTCCGTTCACTCTGATTGCCAGAAAAGTTCTGTGGTGTCATCGCTCCTCTGACGAAAACAAATCTGTTCCAGAGGAGAAGTTCGGATTGCTGAAGATGTGCGCGTACGGCGTGACTTGTCCACCTGTGGCTATCCTGTACACGTCATGGACTCTATACAGCGCCAAGTGTAACGACCCAGGCTGCAAGCTAATCCCGCTACTCAGAAACGAGTCGCGATGCCCTGTGTTCCTGGCATCGGCGAACCTTTGGCGCGCATATTACGGTCCTACGAAGTTAAGACCGCGCATGTGCCTGCTCAGAAACTGAGGAGTAAGATTGTGCACGTCAAAGACAAGCTGAAGAAGAAAAAGTTCCCAGGTGTCGTGTATTCGATACTATGTGCGGACTGCCCGTCTGTGTATATCGGCGAGTCGGGTGACTGAGCGAAGAATACGTGATCACCAGAGTGACGTCAGAAACCGGCGCGCAGATCAAAATGCGCTTGCCGAGCACTCGGTGTCCGCCGCGCACGTCATAAACTGGGCAGAGGCACCTGTAATCGCAAAACAAAGGGACAGGAGGTCACGGCTCTATATGGAATCGCTGATTATTCAGACGGCAGCACGCACACTCAATCGGAATGACGAAAACTTGCCCCCATCTACGCCAGGTGCCTGGGTTCGCTCATGCGCCGTGTATAAATAAACGACGAAGCTACGTTATGCCTCATTGTGAACAAGGCTTCAGTGGAGGAGCCGAAACGTCATCCAATCTTCTCTCTTGGTCGGCGCCTTATACTTTCGTCATGTACCATCCCGACCGGACGAGTTTCCGTCAGACTTTAGACTTCAAACATCCTTCGTTATTCCGTCACAAAGCTACCGCATTTACTGAGCCCCTTTCCTTACTCCATTACGAAGCTGCCGAATCTACTGAGCTTCATTCCTCACCCCGTTGACGGTTTCCTAGCCCTCCAACCAGTCTCGTTCTCTTAAATCTTAAAGCTAGAAGCATCTCAAACAAACTCCGCGATCCTCTCACGCTTGTGTCCTCCCATGACCCTCACCTTTACATCACTGAAAGCTGACTACATCCTGACATATACGACTGAATTTACCCCACCTTGTTACCTTACTATCCGTGCCGAAAGACGTGAGGGCAAAGGCAGTGGTGAAGCTTTACTTCTTCGTTCATATCTTAGATTTTCTATACTACCTGTTCCTTACAACACTGAGTCTATTTGGTGAAAGCTTTATTTAGAAAAACAGACTGTTATTATCGGCGTTTTTCACCCACCCCCCGTAGCTCTGCTGATGTCTTGCACTCTGTTGGCCAGTTCATACATAGTCTTCCAGTACCAAACATCATCTTCTTGGTTGATTTCAACGTGCCTGTTATTCACAGGCCATCGATGTGTTATTCTGGCCGTGACGCTTCTTTAGCAAAATATTTGATAAATCTTTCGCTCTCTCTTGGACTCACTCAAATTGTTACGTTTCCCACAAGACTAAATTCGCTGCTAGACTTATTCTTCCTAAGCCCCAACCTAATAGAGACCGGCTTTCAATGTACGGTTGTCGATGGTATTTCCTACCATGAAGCATTTCTCCTTACCCTGTCCCGCTTCACTAGTAATCAACAGTGCACGTTCACGTCATTTCTGGATTTCCATCATGCTGACGGTAACGCCGAAATCGACAAACTGGCCGAGTGCTTCGACACCTTCTGCGCGCTCAGCCGCGATCGCGATGTTAATGACCTTGTTGAATATTTTGAAAAAGATTGTTAGACTGTGCATTAAACAGTTTGTTCCCGTCAAAACGAAGAAATCCTACTCTATTTTGGATTAATCGCGATGTTTTGCCTGTGTCACGTCGTGTGTGTCGGCTGAGGCGCATGACACGTAACAAAAACCCAGATGCTGTTGCTCGATTTCAAGCTGCGAAAAATGAACATCGTAATAAAATGCACTCTGCTAAAGATTTCTATTTCCGCGTTCAGCTCCAAGGGCTGCTAAGCGACAACCCTCGTAAATATTGCCGCGCTGTTCTACCCTCGGACACTTCAACCACCGCATTCGTTATTAATGAAGAAATTGTCACTGTCCGTGCTCGAATACCTGATGCATTTAATGCTTACTTTCATTCTGTCTTTGCACGTGAAAATCACAGGATTCCATCTTTCAGTCTTCCTAATCGTTATCGTTCTCTCTCTGATATCATGATTAGTACTCGGGGCGCTTTAAATCTTATCTTGCACCTTGACTCAAAAAAATGCGCTGGACCGGACCGTATCTCAAACACCTTCTTTGCACGTTATTCCCTTTAGTAATCTCGATATCTATCAATTATTTTTCAAAAATTTCTTTCTGCTGGCACTGTCCCTTCTTAATGGAAACTCGCTAATGTACTCCCGCTCTATAAATCCCGCAACAAACAACTTCTTTCTAACTATAGGCCTATCTCTTTAACTGCACATTCATGTAAGATCTTAAAACACATTATTTACAAGCAAATTATGGAATTTCTTGTAGCTACTAATCTTCTATCAAGGTTTTGTAAGGGGCTTAGTTTAGCGAGTCAGTTAACCGAATTTGCACATGACAATCTTCTCAGCTTAGATGCCGGTAACGAAATCGTTGCCATATTTATCGATTTCTCAAAAAAGCTTTTGACATAGTCCTTCACTTTAAATTGCTATACAAACTAAAAGTCATTTTCAATAACTCTCAACTCGCTGATTGGATTGCCGATTTCCTCTCGCACCGCTCCCAGCCTGTTCGCTTCAATTCCGTCGATTCTTCCTTAGCCGATGTAAGCTCAGGTGTTCCCCAGTGCTCTGTCCTTGGCCCTTTGTTGTTTTTATTCTATATTAATGGTTTGCCTGACAGGATAACCTCAAACATCCGTCTATACGCCGATGATTGTGTATTGTACGACACCATTAGTTCTGTAAATAATCACTTCCTCTTGAATGAGTCTTTTGGTATGTTCTGTGACTGGTGCAATACGTGGCAGATGAACATCAATTTCACCAAAACAGTTTCCATGGCTTTCACCAGCCGCCTACCGCCTTCTAATTACGACTATTTATCCCTGCAAACGGTACATGAATATAAATATCTTGGCGTCATTTTTTTTTCACAATATGACATTGTCAAAGCACATCGATCACATCGCAGCTAAAGATCATAAAAAGGTAGGTTACTTGAGGCGCACTGTAGGAGCTGCTCCTTAAGAGGCGAAATTGCTCTTGTACAAAACTCTAATCCTCCCTCTTCTTGAATACGCTTCAAATGTGTGGAATCCTTATAAGCAATATGAAATTGATCAAATAGAAATTGTACAACGAAAGCTGTAAGATTTACTCTCCTCCGCTACGACTTTCATTTTTCACCCTCATCTGCGATGTCTTCCCTAGACTTAAGTCCGCTCGCATCCCGCCGGAAAACTGAGTCCTTAAAACTTCTTCACTCAATAGTGCATTCTGCTAAATGCCTTTCAGAGGGTAAGCATATCTTGTTTTCAAAAGCATCTGTAACCAGGATCCATCACGATCTTAATATCGAACCTTTTTTTGGCCGTACTAACGTTTCGAAATACAGCTTTATTCCGCTTACTGTGGAGAGCTGGAACTCTTTGCATCGCAATATTTCGTACATTATCAATTTCTGATTTTGCGTCGGCAATTGAGTCATAGCATCATATGGTGTTGTGTGCAGCGTTTATATTTGTGATCCTTGTCATGTACCTTTTTACGCGCGGAATTGTACATCTTATGTACAACTCCTGCTATACCCCTAGAATGGGGCTGCAGTATTTAAAAAAAAAATAAAACCGAGAGGAGGATCCTGGCAGAACAGCGAGCGTTGTACAAAAAATTAACAACGCCATTGTCCGCGTGCGTAGCGATTATGTGCAGATTTCAATCTTCCAACCGTCGGCTCCGGCTCCAACCCACAGGTGCAGCATAATGAGTAATGACTAACCTTGCAGGAGCATAAAGCACACATGCGCCAATAATTAAACTTAAAGTAAATGAGAAAAACCACCTACCTTTTGCAATTTTCCGCGATCCAAAGGAGTCTGGGTAGTCCCTTAACGCAAGGCACTCAAATATCGCGGAGTAGTGCGGAATAAAAAAGCGCAGATATTAACGGAGCCACCGCCCGATGTAAAGTGTTCAGCCCTATCCATCCATCCATCCATCCATCCATCCATCCATCCATCCATCCATCCATCCATCCATCCATCCATCCATCCATCCATCCATCCATCCATCCATCCATCCATCCATCCATCCATCCATCCATCCATCCATCCATCCATCCATCCATCCATCCATCCATCCATCCATCCATCCATCCATCCATCCATCCATCCATCCATCCATCCATCCATCCATCCATCCATCCATCCATCCATCCATCCATCCATCCATCCATCCATCCATCCATCCATCCATCCATCCATCCATCCATCCATCCATCCATCCATCCATCCATCCATCCATCCATCCATCCATCCATCCATCCATCCATCCATCCATCCATCCATCCATCCATCCATCCATCCATCCATCCATCCATCCATCCATCCATCCATCCATCCATCCATCCATCCATCCATCCATCCATCCATCCATCCATCCATCCATCCATCCATCCATCCATCCATCCATCCATCCATCCATCCATCCATCCATCCATCCATCCATCCATCCATCCATCCATCCATCCATCCATCCATCCATCCATCCATCCATCCATCCATCCATCCATCCATCCATCCATCCATCCATCCATCCATCCATCCATCCATCCATCCATCCATCCATCCATCCATCCATCCATCCATCCATCCATCCATCCATCCATCCATCCATCCATCCATCCATCCATCCATCCATCCATCCATCCATCCATCCATCCATCCATCCATCCATCCATCCATCCATCCATCCATCCATCCATCCATCCATCCATCCATCCATCCATCCATCCATCCATCCATCCATCCATCCATCCATCCATCCATCCATCCATCCATCCATCCATCCATCCATCCATCCATCCATCCATCCATCCATCCATCCATCCATCCATCCATCCATCCATCCATCCATCCATCCATCCATCCATCCTATCAACGCTGCGGACGCGTCAGTTGACGAAGCGGTGGCGCTGTGGTCGTGTTAATGGTTCCGAGCAGAAATACTGTGCTCTCCTAAGGGAGGAACTTTTCTTTACTAAGGTGTTATGTTTTCCCGGGGCCGTCAGCGCGGGTCTCGGTGGGTTTGGTTGCATGCACATAAGCGTTCGCTGCGTCATACTACCGAGCCCTGTACAGGCTGTGTGCGCGGGTGGTGTTGACGACGTTGTGATGGCTCGGAGGATTTCTGCCATCTCGGTTCAGTAACATGCACTGACAGTACATAGTACAGGGCTGTTTCAGCATTTTGCGGGCACCGAAATGCGCACGCCGCTACCATGGTTCAGTCCCGCGATCTTGGAAAGAGTGTCAGTGGTTCTTAAATGTTTCTGCCGCTTCGAAAGTAATGGTCATGTATTGCAATCTTCCGATCCCTGCTGCGCTTCGGATGTTGGTATCGTGGTATAGGTTTGAAATAAAACAAAACTACGATCCCAGTGACGGATGTGGAAAGCAACGGATTTGTACAATCTTCAAGCTTTCTGCTGCAATGATATGGAACTCTTTCACTTTAGAGTACAAACACGAATTGGCGGAAAATCTTCAAGCGCCGACCAAACGTTAAAAGATGACGTTTCGGCCCCGGCTTAAGGGGCCTTGTTCACAACGAAAGAAAGACAGGAGTGAAGGTAAGTTATATAGGTTTCATGGTATGACGCAAGCAGCGGGAGTATATCGGGGGTAGATTGCCTTCGTTGCGATTAAGCGTGTTTTCCGTGGTCTGAATATAAAAAGATTCTAGGTAAAGCCTTATCGTCTTGCTCTTTTCTTTTCCGATTATCTTCGTGCCGTCCCAGTCGATGTCATGGCCCTCGGAGATAGCATGATCAGCCAGTGCGTTTGTTGCCACGCGCTTGTCCTTGACATCATTGTGGTGCTGCTGCAATCTTTTTCGAAAATCACCTGTTTGACTGATATAGACATGCTCACAATCAGCGCAGGGAACCCTATACACGATGCCCGGGAACTTCTCCTTCTTTGTCTTGTCTTTCACTGTAACCATCGCGTGTCACAGCTTCCGCGTGGGTGCATGTGCGACGTCGACTTCCTACGACTGGAATATGCGGGATAAACTTTCACTTACTCCGGGGACGTAGGATATCAGAATCCTTTTCTTCTTCTCTCACTGGGGTTGCTGTGGCGACGGGTGAGCTAGGCGATTCTCGGATTTTCGTATAAAAGAACTGGGATAGCCCGAAGCCATCCAGGTCGCGGAGAACGGTGTCAAGATCTGTCGCTTTCTCTTCCAGCGTAGAGCAGAGGTTCTGCGATCGGCGGACAAGCGAGGCGACAACGGAACCCTTGTGACAGGTCGGGTGTACGGAACTGAAGTTGAGGTACATGCCAGTGTGCGTGTCCTTCCGAAATACGCTGAATGATATTCCAGGGCCGTCGCGGTTCACCAGAACGCCCAAAAAAGGCAGACGGCTATCTACTTCCTCTTCCGTAGTAAACTGTATGGCCGGTTCCATGCTGTTCAGGTGTAAAAGGAATGTACTCACAGCCGATTTCTTGATTATGCAGAAGCAGTCGTCCACATAACGAAGAAAGACTTTCGGGCGCGGCGTGAAGCATGAAAGGGCGCGGGACTCCAGTGACTCCATTGTCAAGTTCGCAGCGGTGACAGAAATTGATGCTCCCATAGCCGTACCGTGGACCTGTTTATATATGTTCTCCTGTAACGTGAAATAGGTGTTTGACAAACAGAACTGAAGAAGTCTGCTGAGGTCTGGAACTTCAATGGGTGTTCTTTCCGGTAGGGTTGCATCCGCCTGGAGCGCATCTGTGCAAATCTTCACGGCCAGGTCAGTGGGCACGCTCGTAAACAGTGACTTCACGTCAAATGACACCAAAATTTCATCGTCCTCTATAACCATGTTGCGAACCTTTTCAATGAAGTCGTGTGAGTTGTGCACGTGCGTTTCGCTTTTACCAACCAAAGGGGAGATAACACGATGCAAATAGTTCGGCAGCTTGTGAAGCGGGGAGCGGGTGAAATCGACGATTGGGCGCATTGGGTTGCCTTCTTTTTGGATCTTTGGCAGTCCATACAGAGCGGGAGCGGAACCATTGTGGCAGAGGAGGAAGTTGTAGAGGGACTTTTGTTGTGGCGGAACAAAGGAGAAGACGTCAGCCAAAAGTTTCTGCAAGTCCCTTTGCACCTTTGAAGTGGGGTCCCGATTTAGTGGCAAGTAGGTTCTCTCATCTTCCAGCATGCTCGTCATCTTGTTCACGTACTATCGTTTTTCCAAGACGACCGTTGCGTTTCCCTTGTCCGCGGGCAAGATCACGATGTTCTCATTGCCGCGCAATCTTTTTAGTGCCTTTATTTCCTCGGGCAGAAGAGGATTAAGTCCTTGATGCCGGTTCAGCTTGGACAGCACGCTGACGACACGGATGCGTGCCTCGTCGCGACGGGAAGGCTCCACATTCTTGACCGTAGTTCCCACGGTGCAGACGAAAGGTTGTGCACAGTGGTGCGGTTAGCAGTTCTGGAAATGTCCATGCGACGAGGTAGTAGCCTTTGAAGCTTTCTCTCGTGCACGGCTTCGTCCCGACGTGAGCGGAGACCAGCATGGAAGTTGGCGTGCAGCTGGATGATGGCAAAATCATCGGGGCACTTGTACTCGAGCCGGCGGCGTGCGAAGAAAGCTTCGTTTTTTAGTGAGCGGACCTGTTCTCTGCAGTCCATAATCGTAGCTTGTAGAAGAAGGCGTTCGGCTTTCGAAACAACGTGAACACCTAAGCGGCTTGCAACGGGCCTGTTCAGGCGTCAGGAGCGAGGAATAGTATCCCGTGCCTTGCAGGTTAAGTTGAATTGAAGATGACCTTGAAATGCTGAAGCAAGGGTTTCTAATCAGGAGTGGCTTTCTTTTGGCTTTTTTAATCACGCGGTCTTCGTTCTTGTAGGTCCAGCATCATTTGGTCACTTGGCTTTTTTTCGTCATGTCTTTTTGTTGTTTCATATTTCATTCATTTTGTACTTGCTGTGTCATGCCTTGTTGTATTGCTTTTTTTTTCTTCCTCTTTTTTTTCTGGCCTTTTCTTCTGTTATGTATCCTCATCCCCCCTGCAATAATGCCTTCGGGCGCTGCAGGTATTTCCAATAAATAAATGAGGCGGCGAATGTCAGTGATGATCGGTTGGCCATACGCCTCACGAAGTGCGATGAAATCCAGGGTTCGACGGAAACCCGTCTGGTCGGGTATGTTCATGGCGGAAAATCTTCAAGCGGCGACCAATCGTTAAAAAGATGACGTTTCGGCCCAGGCTTACGGGGGCATTGTTCACAATGAAAGAAAGACAGGAGTGAAGGTAAGTTATATAGGTTTCATGGTATGACGCAAGCAGCGGGAGTATATCAGGGGTAGATTGCCTTCGTTGCGATTAAGCGTGTTTGCCGTGGTCTGAATACAAAAGCCTTGTCGTCTTGCTCTTTTCTTTTCCGATTATCTTCGTGCCGTCCCAGTCGATGTCATGGCCCTCGGAGATAGCAAGATCAGCCAGTGCGTTTGTTGCCACGCGCTTGTTCTTGACATCATTGTGGTGCTGCTGCAATCTTTTCCGAAAATCACCTGTTTCACCGATATAGACATGCTCACAATCAGCGCAGGGAACCCTATGCACGATGCCCGGGAACTTCTCCTTCTTTGTCTTGTATTTCACTGTAACCATCGCGTGTCGCAGCTTCCGCGTGGGTACATGTGCGACGTCGACATCCATTTCAAACACAAAATGGATGTTTTAATGTTACGAGAAGTTACAAGACGCCCTGCGTATTGCCTGTAGGGGGCCTGTTATGTGCTGTGGCCGTGGGCGCAGAAAAAACGCTGGTAAGCTATAGAGCACAATATGACGCTCAAAGACTGGAAGAGGTTCTCATCTAAATGAAACGTTAACGTGAGCAAAGCAGTTAACAATTTTCATAAGTATCTTACACAGTTAATAATTGCTTTCCTGGTCATGTTCAGCAGTGAAGTAGTCTCGAAATTTAACAGGGCAGATTAGAGAATAAGTAAGATTCGTTGCATGACTGGACAAAAAGTACGTTACGCATTTAGAGATCTTTTTCGAGAGATATGATGCAGCTCTGCAACCGCAGAGTACTGTGAACAATTTTTTTTAATCAGATGTGGAAGATCTCCCGCTCCCGTTATTATATAATACAGATGAATTAAAGCACTAATGGTATATCACTAGGCTGCCGCAGAAGCAAACAACGCAGATTCGCTTCTTGTTGAATGATTTCGCGCGGTAGTTGTCCTCAAAACACTCAGCGAAAGCACGGGACAAAAGTAATAATAAAGATAGGCAAAAAAATTTGATGGTTGAAGAAAAATTAGCTGTGGATTAACCTTTGGTTAACCCTGGTGAAAAGCGAAAGCTTCCTTTGCATGGCTATGTTCAAAAACGCCACGCACACTTCCGCACGGATTGTCTGTAAGCGGCGATAAAATGCACGTGTAGCCGAGTCAGACTTGCTGACTCTGATCTCAAAGTCAGTCTTCCGGCGCTCCGTCTCACTTGAAACCATCTCCGCGTCCAGTGCCGAAGTTGAAGAAACCTCCGACTTTCACTGTTGTTACTAACGTTTAAAAACCTCGGTAGCAGACGAAGCGTGCATACATAATGGCGTGTCGGACGGTTAGGCAACTTACCGGACCGTATGTAGGTGTGAAAAACCAAAAGCCCTCCTCATGCGAGCTCATTACGAGTGAACAGATTACGGAACGCGAGTTGACGGTCCAAGACGTTGCCCCAGGGGTAGTTTTTCGAACATTCAGGCGTGATTACCAATACGAGACGCTGGGTAGCAGCAGTGATAAGGTATTTGTTGAGCTAGTTGGTGCATGATCACTTAAAACAGGCAGCAGGGAAGAACCAGACACATGTATTTATTGCAAGTTGCTTGAGCACATAATTGCTCATCATATATCCAACTATCTTGAATCGGTCAACTTCTTTGTCGAATTTCGGCATGGGTTCCGTAAAAACGTGTCCACTTCAACGCAGCTATTATCCGTAATTCATGACTTTTCTCTTGCCATTGATAATCGCGAAGAAATAGATGCAATTTTCATGGATTTATCTAGGGCATTTGATTGTGTGCTGCACAACTTGCTTATTGAGAGGCTAAAAGAAATCAGGATGTCAGACATTATCAGTTGGTTGCAAGCGTACCTACAAAATCGCAGACAGTTTGTTGAATGCGGTGGAATGAGGTCTGACTGTCTGCATGTTCTGTACGTTGTATCGCAGGCATCTGTGCTGGGACCGCTTTTGTTCCTCATATATATTAATGATATTGCTCAAAATGTTGATGAAGGTATTACTGTAAAATTGTTTGCCGATGATTGTGTCATTTATTCCGTCATTAAGAATTCTTCCTGTCAGCAACTACTAAATACCGATTTATGTAAACTTGCGGACTGGTGTGAACAAAGAGCGACTTAAATCAATTTTTCTAAAACTGCGTCAATGACAA
Organism: Amblyomma americanum; assembly: GCF_052857255.1. Lineage (NCBI taxonomy): Eukaryota > Metazoa > Arthropoda > Arachnida > Ixodida > Ixodidae > Amblyomma > Amblyomma americanum. Next base: position 14,979,737 of record NC_135505.1, on the reverse strand, counting down.
TTACAACTGAGAAACATCCTCTACAATACGCTTACAAAATTGGAGATCAATGCATAAATGCAGTCACATCCATTAAATATTGCCGCGAATATTTGCAGTGTGTTCGTTTTTCAAATCTTCCGCCACATCACTTTATCGATTTGTTTGCTACGCAAGAAGCGACTAGATTTATCTCGATTGATCGCAGCCAGGCAGAGCTGATTCTACGTTGTTCCGGAACGTTCTAGTAACTTTGCGCTCTTTATCTCGAAAGTTCACTATCAGCTTTACATTGAGCACGGCCGATGGCGGCCGGCATTCTGTTCGACGACCGCCGAACACGCTTGTCGCTTCGCAGCCGCCGAGTGATTCAGTCCATTTTGGTGCAAGTCAGCCCAATAAACAGTTATTTTAGAAGACCCTTTCGTCCGTCTTCATCGCTGCTTCGACTGCCGTCACCACTACGTGACAACTGGTGGAGGTGCGGGGTGGCCTTCCATGTTCCGGACGCCCCCTTCAAGTCGCGAAGCCAGCCCTGAGCGCATCGCACCCGAGTACGAGCCAGCAGCTCAGCTAGCCAGCCGACGTCTCCAGGGAGAGGAGCCTGAGTTCGGGAAACTGCCGGACCGCACAAGACAGCGAAAAGACGCGGCTACGAGCACCGCAACCTCGCCGAAGATGTCGACACCGATCATACTGCAGCAGCCGCGGGTGCCGCCAACTTTCAATGGATCCCTAGGCGAAGACCCTGAAGAATGGTTGGATCAATTTGAGCGCGTGGCATCATTCAACAAGTGGGATGATGCGGCAAAAATTGGACACGTGTTCTTCTCATTGGATGGCTCCGCACGCACGTGGTACGAAAACTACGAGTCGTCTCTTACGACATGGGACCTATTCAAGAGAGAACTATTGAAGATATTCACCAGTGTCGTGAGGAAAGAAAGAGCCGAACGACTCCTGGAGTCCGGGATCCAGCTTCCGAATGAGCCCGTCCGCGGTTACGTCGAGGAGATGAAGCGCCTATTTCGCCGCGCCGACCCCGGGATGACCGAGGAAAAGAAAGGTCAGTTTTTAATGCGCGGCGTAAAAGAACAACTATTTGCAAGCTTCGTCCGCCAGCCGCCAAAAACAGTCGAGGAATTCATGCAAGAAGCCTGCACGATTGAGAAGACCCTCGACGTCCGAGCTCTTCAATACAATCGTCCTTCCTCTGCCTGTGCAATACGTTCGGACACGCCGGCCACCACCAGCGACAGCTTGCGGGAAGTTATCCGCGAAATCGTCCGAGAGGAGCTACGCCGATTACTGCCATCCTCCCCACAGCCACAGGCAGCGACTCTGATGGACGTGGTACGGGAAGAAGTGCAACAGGCACTTGGCACCCCGACGGCCACAGAACCCCAGGCCATGACCTACGCCACTGCAGTAAGGACTGCTCAGCCCCAACGACAACCCCCCCGTCCTCCCCGAGATGAGCCACTTGTTCCACAACGCCACCTCCCAGCCCCCGCCCACCCAGCCTGTGACCGACGCTCAAGCCCCAGGAAATGCGACGCCTGGAGGACTTCCGACAACCGGCCGTTGTGCTCCCATTCCGGTGAGGCCGGCCATATTCTTCGTCACTGCCCGTACCGACGTATCGGTCTTCGAGGATTTGCCATTAACGCCCCACGACCACGCTTCGGGCAACGTCCGCAGGAAATCGACGAGTACCTGCGTCGAGAAGAGTACACGCCGAACCGCTTTTCGCGCTCACCATCGCCGTCAACCTCGCGCTTTGCGTCGCCACGCCGCAACTACGCAGCCGCGGTACGAGGAAGGTCTCCCAGCCCCCGTAGGGGAAACTGAAGGCAGCAACCTCTGGAGGTGAGGTTGCTCAAGAGCGAAACGCCGAAGATCCTCCACCGACCACGCCCCATGAAGACGCTGCACCCGCGACGCCGCATGAAGAACCGGCACTCGCTGCACCGACGCCGCACACAATGAGAACCCCGACCACGACGCAGGCTGCCTTGAAAACGACGCCGCCACCCAGAAGAGCTTCGACCACACGCCCCACCCGCGACTCGCATACGCGACGAAGCCGTGACCCGACGCCAAGAGCGACGTGCAATGCAAGCGCCAGGACCTCTGACTTAGAAGTGACTATCGACGGCCGGAAAGTTACCGCTGTAGTCGACACAGGAGCCGATTACTCGGTGATGAATGGAACATTCGCTGCGCAGCTGAGAGAAGTCACAACGGCTTGGGACGGCCCACAAATTCGCACCGCAGGGGGCCACCCCATTACGCCATCAGGACGATGCACAGCGCGACTGACAGTCAAAGGACATACCTATCCTGTGACCTTTGCTGTGCTACCGCAATGCTCCCGCGAAGTGATCTTGGGTATGGATTTTCTTAATGAGCATCAGGCGATCATCGACCTGCGATCCAAGCTGATCACGCTTTCGCCGGACGGAGCCATCGCTTCGATGAAAACTCGGGAAAATCACGTTGCCCTGAGTGTCCTGGAGGAAGAAGTGAGCGTCTCACACCGATCAAGCGTTATCCTGACCGTAGGCGCCACGAAAGCCATTAACGCTGAAGCCATCATCGAGAGCAACATGCAGTTGCTCCTAGACCGAGGAATTAGCATCGCAAGAGGCATCGCACATTTGCGCAATGGCCAGGCCGAAGTACTGCTGACTGACTTCAGCGAAGAATACCGGCACATTAACAGAGGAACGACGATTGCTTTCTTCGACGAAATATCTGACGTACGAGACTCCTTCGCCCTCTCCGACCCCTCCGCAGAAGATTCGCCTGACCAAGAGAACTCGCCCACTTTCGTTTCGACATCAACCCAGCCCTGCACCGGAACAGACAAGACCAGATTTGCAATCTGCTTCAAAGCTACAGTGAGTGTTTTTCGACATCGCCGAATGTGCGACAGACGCCAATTTCCAAGCATCGCATTATAACGGATCAACACGTCCGACCTCTCCGTCAAAGTCCCTACCATGTGTCACCGCGAGAACGACAAGCCATCCGGGACCATGTCAAAGAAATGCTTCGCGACGACGTCATCCAGTCTTCAAACAGCCCATGGGCCGCACCGGTTGTTCTAGTGAGAAAGACGGCTCACTTCGATTCTGCGTGGATTACCGCTGCTTGAACAACATAACAAAGAAGGACGTCTACCCCCTCCCCGCATCGACGACACACTGGACCGCCTCTGCAACGCCAAATATTTCTCATCGATGGACCTCAAGAGCGGCTACTGGCAAATTTAGGTCGACGAAAGATATCGCGAGAAGACAGCATTCATCACTCCGGATGGGCTGTTTGAGTTCAAGGTGATGCCATTTGGTCTCTGTTCCGCACCAGCCACGTTTCAGCGAGTAATGGATACAGTGCTGGAAGGCATGAAGTGGCAAATTTGTCTGGTATATTTAGATGACGTCGTTGTCTTCGCCTCGAACTTTGAAGAGCACATCAAAAGACTTGGAACAGTACTAGACGCAATCAAGTCGTCAGGCCTAACCTTGAAAGCAGGGAAATGCCACTTTGCTTACGAAGAGCTGCTGTTTCTAGGCCACATCGTTACCAACGAAGGAGTACGCCCAGACCCGCAGCAAACAGCTGCTATTGAACAGTTTCCACTGCCGGCCGATAAGAAACCAGTGCGCAGATTTCTCGTACTGTGCGCATACTACCGACGATTTGTGAAAAACTTTTCGCGCATCGCCAAGCCCCTGACCCAACTGACGAAGGCAGACGTGCCGTTTAAATGGGAAGCGCCGCAAGCAGAAGCCTTCAAGGAACTTCAGCGTCGATTACAGGCCACACCGATCCTTGCACATTTTGATGGAAACGCCGATACTGAAGTTCATACCGACGCAAGCAGCGTGGGGTTATAGGCGCCGTCCTCGTTCAAAAAAGCGACAGGCTGGAGAAAGTCATCGCATACGCTAGCCGTTCCCTTTCCAAGGCCGAGGCTAACTATTCGACAACTGAGAAGGTGTGCCTTGCCATCATCTGGTATACGTCGAAATTTCGCCGCTACCTGTACGGACGGCCGTTCAAGGTGGTCAGCGACCACCACGCGCTCTGCTGGCTTGCCAATTTGAAGGACCCCTCTGGGCGACTCGCTCGATGGAGTCTGCGTCTCCAGGAGTTTGACGTCACCGTCGTTTACAAGTCCGGACGCAAGCACTCTGACGCCGATTGCCTCTCACGGGCCTCTGTAGATGCACCGCCGCCGGACGACGATGAGGACGCCTTCCAGGGACCCATCAGCCCCAGCTCTTTTGCTCAGCAGCAACGCTCGGACCCCGACCTAAAAGGCCTCATCGAGTACTTGGAAGGCAAGGTTTCTTCACCCCCTGCTTCATTCAAGCGAGGACTGTCTTCCTTCTGTGTGCAGAATGAGGTCCTTGTGAAGAAGAACTTTACAGCGAACAAAACAGCCTACCTCCTTGTTGTACCTACTTGTCTCCGCGAAGAATTTTTACAGGCTTCACACGACGAGCCGACAGCTGGACATCTCGGGTTTACTCGCACCCTCCGCCGCATTCAAGACAAGTATTACTGGCCCCGACTGTCAGCCGATGTCGCACACTATGTGAAAACCTGCCGAGATTGTCAGCGACGAAAGACTCCTCCCACACGACCAGCAGGATTTCTGAGCCCCATTGAACCTCCCTCAAGGCCCTTCCAGCAGATTAGCATGGACTTGCTTGGCCCTTTTCCAACGTCAACATCTGGAAATAAGTGGATCATCATAGCGACCGACTACCTGACCCGCTATGCCGAGGCGAAAGCCCTACCGAACGGAACAGCAGCAGAAGTCGCCAAATTTTTCGTGGAGTGCATTCTTCTTCGACACGGTGCCCCCGATGTGCTCATCACGGACAGAGGAACAGCATTCACGGCGGAGCTAACGCAAGCCATCCTGCGCTACAGCCAAACCAGCCACCGGAGGACAACTGCATACCATCCGCAGACCAACGGACTGACCGAGCGCCTGAACAAAACCATCGCCGATATGCTCGCTATGTATGTCGATGACGAACACAAAACCTGGGATGTCATCCTGCCTTACGTCGTCTTCGCCTACAACACCGCACTGCAGGAGACCACCCAGATGACGCCTTTTAGGCTCGTCCATGGCAGGGAGGCCACGACTACGCTAGACGCCATGCTGCCCAACGTTACAGAAGAAGAGAACGTCGACGTCGCCGCCAACCTTCAACGCGCAGAAGCTGGAAGGCTTGCCCGAATACGGATCAATGATCAACAGCGGTCCGACGCCAGACGCTGCAACCTACGAAGATGCAACGCGGAATACAAGCCAGGAGACCAAATCTGGGTGTGGACGCCCATTCGCCGCCGTGGATTGAGTTAAAAGCTTTTTCGCCGCTTTTTCGGCCCGTACGAGGTTCTTCGTCGGTAAGGTGAACTGGATTATGGAGTCATCCCTGACACAGTGACTGCATCCCAGCGACGCCGCGTACGACCAGAAGATGTCCATGTAGGCCGTCTGAAGCCGTATTATGCGCGCTAAAGGAGGCTGCATTTGCATGCTCTATTTCGCAAGATCCGTTTTATCTCTTAGTAGTCGCATTATTTGTTTTAATTCATTGGGTCGCTGCTTCTTTGAGAGGGGAGTAATGCCCCGAATACTTGCAGTGTTTGTTCGTTCTTCAAATCTGCCGCCACACCACTTCATTGCTTTATTTGCTACGCAAGAAGCGACTAGATTTATCTCGATTGATCGCAGCCAGGCAGAGCTGATTCTACGTTGTTCCGGAATGTTCTAGTAACTTTGCGCTCTTTATCTCGAAAGTTCGCTATCAGCTTTAAATTGAGCACGGCCGACAGCGGCCGGCATTCTGTTCGACGACCACCGAGCACGCTTGTGGCTTCGCCGCCGCCGAGTGATTCAGTCCATTTTGGGTGCAAGTCAGTCCAATAAACAGTTCTTTTAGAAGACCCTTTCGTCCGTCTTCATCGCTGCTTCGACTGCCGTCACCACTACGTGAAAATATCTAGGCCTGACAATTACTACGAATCTAAAATGGGATATGCATCTCAATAGTATATGCTCGAAATCATTCAGGAAAATATGCTACCTCCGCAAGAAATTAAAGGGGTCCCCATCGAGCGTAAAACTTGTAGCATATCGCACTATGATTCGACCTGACCTAGAGTACGCCTCTATTGTATGGGATCCGTATCACGTAAAAAACATCGAGCAGGTGGAGCGCATCCAACGTCATGCAGCCAGGTTCATCTCATCCGATTACCGGAAACGTTCTACCGTTACTAATATGCTGAGGCAGCGTAAGTTGGAGCCCCTCCAGATGCGCAGACAGATTGCCAGGTTAAAATTTTTGCACTTACTATATCATAACAAAACAGGATTGCCACGTGATTCGTATTTACTTTGTGCACCACAAAGATCATCAAGGCTGCACCACACAGGTGTGATAAGGCCATACAATGCCAGGACTAAATAGTTCCAAAAATTTTTTTTTCCCATTCACAACCGAACAATGGAATCGCCTGCCTGCTTTGGTTTGAATGTGCTAACTTTAATACCTTTGAGCGTTCATTGCAAGCTTACCTTTTGTAACCCTCTCCTGCCTGTGCAGCACTGCTGCCTGCAGTATTTTGAAATAAATAAATAAATTCATAAGGAAGAAACACACAGACATGGACGAAGCAGCTGCGTCCACGTCTAAGTGTTTCTTCCTTGTGTCTGCTTCTTTTCTGCTGTTGGTTTTTAGTGATAATAGCAGCTATATTAATAGCAACGCCACGCCACACACGTCTGCGAAGTACGGCAAATAGCGAGCGTTGGGCGGTATATGGCGATCGGTTTTCTTTCTGAGAACGGACGAGGACAAGGACATACGAGTGCGCTGTTGTCTGCCAGCGCTATGATTCTCAGAATGTTTCTTAACCAACTTGCCCAGCAACGCACCTGTTTTTCTTGTCGTGACCCTCTGTAGGAGTGTTTGCCTGGTTCGGTCACAATGAATCTGAAGTCCGCATCGCGTCTGGCGATATCTGCTGGAAGTCAGTTTTCGCAAAACTGAGCCAGGACTCCATCTCTCGTCGGTTACAGTAGGAGGAAAACCGACGCCGCGCAACAAAACGTGGTTCATGTTCTCGCCGGCTCCTTCGCAGTATACTCTAATTCAAGCTATCGGAGTCCGCGTCGTTCACAGCAATCGCTTCTAACGCACTCCAGCGCCCTGCGGCTTCTACGGGCAGCTGCGAGAAATGGAAGCGCCACAACTACAAGGCCGAGTCCTTTCGAGCCCAGTGGTTCTGGGTGTTCCCATATATAGGTTATTTGCGGCACATGGCAATGGTCGCGCTTTCTTGAGTTTCCATTTGAGAAACAGACATTTGTTGGCGATTTCTCCCTCACTCACTTGTCTGTTGTCTGTTGTTGTTAGGAAGAAGACAAGGAAAGTGCACAGGCCTGCTCCCTGGCTCCAGCCGAGCCACAATCGCTACCACGTGCAGATAGTAGGAGAGTTGAAAGATGGGATAGAAAGACAGGATAGTAAAGACGCGCTAAAGACAAGGCCGATCCCGGAGGTATTGCAATACCGGGCCAACCGATTGCGGGAGTGAAGCATCCTTCAAACTCTCCGCCACATTTCCAAAAATAAGTCCGATTGGACCCGTAACAGATACTCTACGGGGTCCGGACATTCGCAATAGCTGCCCACTTACTTCTCTCACGGCTCTCACGTCATGTTCTTAGGTCTCTCTTCTGAGGCAAACATCCTTTGATCGCGCGAAAAATTTCGTTGCAGCTGTGTGTTCCGCGTTGCGACATTTGCAGCCTCTATTCCGAATGTCACGTAAGTATGGAAGAGCGCTGGATGATCACGGAGGTCGTTCAAATCGCCTTTTTGTTTGCGAGCAGTGCCTTGCGGGCGTAGGCACGCTCGCACCTGCAGCTCGTCGAAACACGAGGAAGAAGAGCGCGCGGTCCTCGTGTGTGCTGCTATCGGTGCAAAGGCGGCCCTAAGAGAGAGGATTGAATGGCCGGCATTGAGTGGCACCTCGGTGATTGCCTAGTGACACGAAGGAGACGGCGTCCTGTTCAGCGCCTTCGAGTGCTCGCCACTCGTCCTGCATTGCGAGCGGTCCAGGTGCGGCCACGATAAGGCGGCGGTCGCACGCGAAGCTCGTGACTGCCGATAAAGGGGGACACCTGCCTGCGGGGACTACTGCAACGCCGGGCACCCATACATCTCCCAACCGAATCCGGTTCAATGTATGCGCACAGAATCGGCTACTGCTTTCGTAAGCCAAGCACACACGTTTGGCTGCACAGTTCGCCCCCGAAAGAATCTCAGCAGACCGGAAAAAAAGGCGGTGGCTCCAAGCTTGACCAGAGGGGGCTTCGTGACTACCGCGTACGAAGGTTGGACATTTTAGCATGCTGCTCCGATCACGCCTCGAGGAAGTAACAGCAAGAAAATTCAATGCAGAGAAAGGAAGAGGTAAGGACGACGAGCAAACATCGATGTCCAAGGAAAGCAGAGCTAATAAAAAGAGGTGTAATCAAGATTTATTTATAGTTAAAGATACTCTGTTGTCTCCGCCTCTCCGGCCCGCCTGCCGCGTCGGATTTCTTCCAACGCCTAGCAGGTCCGAACGGCCATGATAAGGTCCAAGGTTAAAGGCCACTTTTCCTCGCGATATGCTTAGCTTCATTGCGTAGGGTTTCTCAAATCTATGTAGGAAAAAAGTAGCCCTACCAGGCAGGCACGTAGCCAGGAGTTTTTTTCGGGGTGGAGGGGGGGAAGTGAGGGGCCCAACCAAACAAAATTTTCTTTTTTATAGTGAGGGAGAGGAGGATTATTGTTAATGCAAGCGTGATAAAGTAAAGTTTGTCTGGTGCACATATGAAGTGCGCCCCTCACTATAATGACTCACACCGACGAATTTTCATTCTCTGCTACCTTTTAATACAACAAGGTCGCACATACAGTGTCATGAAAAAAGCGCTCAAGTAAATACGAAAACATCAAATACAAAACAGAGACCTTCCTATTCTATTTCACACATAATCGTAACTAAATTATTTAATATGGCTTCATTAAACTTATAATGGTACAGGAAAGAAACAGGAAAAAGAGCTTCATTTCAGTGTGGCATTATATGCACCTCCTTTACTATCAATGCTAGTCACACAGAAACAGCTGGGGTGAAGCCTATACGCTCCGTGAAAATTAAACACACAGCTTACAATTTTAACGACGAAAACAATACGAGCACTGCACAAATAAGAGTAAATATTCGCCACACAGAAGGGACACCTTAGCGATGTACGCACTGCTTCAAATAAGCAATAACATCAGCACTACCACACCTTTATGTAAGTGGCATAATATAAATCACAAAAAAGCGCTATATATAACGGCGTTTCTTTTTTTTTTCAGCGAATTCTACTTTTGGTTTGGATTGAAATATCGTTTTTGTCACGCTGTAATTCCAAGTCGCCTTGGTTTCGCCAAAAATGCCGAAATAAGTTCGTCAACGCTAACTGGAACGGATGAATGGACTTCAGGGCTAACCCGTTAAGGCGTTCTTCACCTGTTCGGTTCCGAAGGTATGATTTAACTCTCTTCAATGTAGATTAACCCTGGCTGTTAAAATCTTGAGGAGTGTATGAACATTTGACCTTGTCGCAGTTCATTAACGCGTACGTGGAGTAGCGCTGCTGCTTCCCATTTTGCTTTCCACATCCGCCACCCACCCTTTAGTGCAGGGATGTGCGTTGTCTGCATGTCCTGTCTGTTTAATTCAATATCCGCCTGCACGGACTCCCTTTATAGACATGTGTTGGCAGAACAAACTGCAAACTACTTAAAGTTGCCCTGTGGTTTCTAAAGCGCCGCTAAAAAGAAGCTCTGAGATCGTTCGTGGAAGGAATAAACGTCGCTCGACTATAGTATTCCTCAGATGAAGTCGAAGAGTAATTAGCCCGATGCTCCTGAGCGCCCACCACTCGCGGCATTTCCGGTCATTCGCCATTCCAGTCCCAAAAAAGGGCCCATCGTCTTCTCGTCATAATTACCGACCGATATCCATCACTAGCATTCCTTCAAAGTTAATGGAGCATGTAATATACTCGCATATTATGAAATTCCTAGTTTCAGTTAATTTTTTCGAGCCTGCTCAACATGGCTTTCTAAAAGGTTTATCATGCGACACTCAACTAGCATTGTTTGTTAACGACTTAAGCTCCAACCTCGACCTTAACATTCCAGTTGACGCTCTGTTCCTTGATTTTGAAAAGGCCTTCGACAAAGTTCCTCATAAGCGGCTCTTTCTAAAACTTTCACGCCTAAATCTTAATTGCTTTGTTTTGGAATGGATTCGGAACTTCCTTACTAACCGAAAGCAGTTTGTTTTAGCTAATAAGCGTACATCTTCTTATGCTTCTGTTCTGTCTGGGGTGCCACAAGGCACCGTCCTGGGGCCTATTCTCTTTCTTATTTATATTAATGACTTACCAGCTAACTTGTGTTCTAACGTGCGCATGTTTGCAGACGACTGCGTTATTTACCGCCCAATAACCAACAGTACTGACATCCAACTCCTACAATCCGACATTGACTGTGTAATAACCTGGTGTAACGAATGGCTAATGTCTTTAAACGCGAAGAAGACATCTCTCCTATCCTTTCATCGACGTCGCTCCCAACCTACTTCAAGCTACTCAATCTCCAATTCCGAAATCACTGCTGTAATGGAGTATGAATACTTGGGTGTTCATTTAACCCACGATCTCAATTGGTCACATCACGTAACACAGATTATTAACAATGCTAATCGTGTTCTCGGTTATTTTCGCCGAACCCTTCGCCTAGCTCCTCCTTCAGTAAAGTTGTTAGCTTATTTAACATTCATTCGTCCCAAACTTGAATACGCATGCGCGGTTTGGGACCCCTATCAAAGTAACCTTTCTAACTTACTGGAAGCAACACAAAACCGCGCAGCAAGATTCATCCACTCGGCCTATTCCTATCATGTAAGTGTCACTGAACTAAAACGTAATGCTCATCTTACTAACTTGGCAGACCACCGTACTATTGCAAGACTATGCCTTTTTCATAAATTTTACTATCACCCTATGACCAAGTCTATTATCAGCCCTGCCCACCGCATCTCCAGCCGCACGAACCACCAGAAGGCCGTTTACCCTCCCCCTGCCCGGACTAGTGCTCACCTGTCATCATTTTTTGTCCGCACTGCAAAGGACTGTAATGACTTGCCCAACACCGTCGTACTTCACTCCGACCCATCATCATTCAAAAAATCCATCGAATCAACCATGTGCCCTGAATTCCACTCCCTCACGTAATACCTCTTTAATGGAGCATTTGAGGTTGTATTAAATAAATAAATAATCAGCTGCTGACTTTTAACATGCAGAGAATATTTTGTTAAACTCGTCTTCCGAATTAGCAGCCATTCTTTCCAGCCTGCACAGAACGAGGTCTACGTAGTCTAACGCGCCGATTTTACAACCGACGTGCTTTGCAAATACTCGGACAAGTGATGCATTATGCTCAAGAAAGTGTCACAAACAGTTAGATAAATGAAGAAGTTACGTAAATGAGCATTCTCTATGGTGGAGGGCAGACGCGGTGGAAGCCCTTGTTGCGTCGCAGCAGGCTTCCTTGAGCTCTTCTAGTGCGGCGACTATTTGAGGGAATGCCTCACTAAACACCGAGACCGCGTCGTGGCGTTCCACTCAACTCCACCAGGAGCGGGTGGAATCCGGAGGTTCCCACTTGCACCCGGAGCGGCCAGTGCGCAACGAAAAGTCGTCTAAAAGAGACGTGTATAATCTTGTCTATTGAATATATGCACTATTTTTGTTATCGTTCTTCAGACTTGTCCCCGTGTGATGTATCCGTTGTTATTCACACCCAAAACCCAAGGACGGGCATTATTTTGAAATAAACAATGAGCGCTTCTTTCATCGTTATAATGCCGGACAGTAGAGACTTATTTGCCTTGACTATAGTACTGAGCCGAAAATGTGGGTTCTGGCTAGTTATGATCGCTACACCGTTGTGCGGTGGCTACACCTTATCACTTGAGCTGTGGTCCTCTCTCTCCGAGCATACTAACCTTTTTGAAATTGAAAATTGATTCTGGCTCCATCGTCTTGCCTCTGCTGTGGGTTCTTTCGTGCTTGTCTTCATTCATTCGCGTTGAACGCCTCCGCTAATTTATTTGAATAAACTGTTTTTAACGTTAGCAAATGTTTGGTACAAGACACGCATGAAAATTAGCCAATCATTCCTTAGAGGCGTGCCCTGAGGAAAGTATTGCTACGATTCAGTCCTCGTTTTCTACCCAACCCTAGTCAATCCAAATAAGAAGCCACTCCTTGCTGACAGTAAATTCAAAGATGATTCTTTACGCCTCTTCGGAGGGGCACAGGACCTCTCCAAACGTGAATTCGACGGTGTTGAAGGAGCAGACGAATATTGATGCCAGATGATGGAGACAAAGAGGAAATATATTTACAGGATGTACAAGGGCAAACTGCGTTACAAGTTGAGTCACACAGACAGTCAAACTGTAACTTAAAAGAAAATATCTCACACAGAGAAACTCGAAAAGACCTTACTCATCGACCCGAGTTTAGAGTCTAGGTCTGTACAATTACGTGCCACTGCACGGAGCCTCTACAAGACTGCAATCCAATGATTTTACATGCAATTTTAAAGCATTTTCAAACAAAGAAGTTAGGGCGGTCATATATCGAGGCCCGCCCTAAGCTTCGATAACCAATGGAGGTAGCCACAGCCCCTGAAGGTTGGACCCAACTTCGAGCCCGGGGCTTGGCTATAAAGAAAAAGAAACGTATACAGAAAACATTCTGAAAACCCTCTCCCCGGGGGGAGTTCTCGCCCTTATTGCTTGATGCTTTCCCCTTCCCTGCCGCACCCGCGCGTCGCCTCACGAAGGATGAAAAGTTTTTTTTCAGCTAATTGGCGGGACCACTGGCTCCACTGGCTCACCGCAGGAATATCAGACGGCGGAGAACCGCGACGCTTCGGTGCCATCGAGAATGCCAAAAAAAGAAGAAAAAAAGGCCCATCGTGGAATGCGAGGTGGTCCGCATTCTGCCGCAGTGGGAATGCTGCCTAAGACCAAGCGGTACCACGTGCTCGTTGTGTGCGCCTCGAATGCTTTCCTGGTGCGCTTAACAAAGCCAGGTGTCTTCGGCCGTCACCGCGGTCAAGCAGCCAGTGCCACCTGCGCCTTTGCCACTGCTTGCGCGGGGGTAGGGGGAAGGGGGGGGGGAAGGCACGCGGGTAAGGTGGGAACGTAGACCGGAGGCCCGCAGTGACCGCAAGCTAAGGGAATAAAAAAAAATGTCCGCGTTGATGAAGCGCGGCCTTAAAGTGACATTCCGCAATGGATGAAGTGCCCTGTCGCCACATTCCCTGAAGTTATGTAGGAGCTCTAGGCTTCGTTTTTTAACGTTCTGCCTACAGTTCCTGAGCTTGAACTTATTAGAACCGCCAAGGAGAAGGGCATGTTCAGGCTCTCCACTGTGCTGTGAGTTCGAGATCGCACTTGATGACGTCGGCTTCTGCAATGTCACATTGCATAGCTCCACTAGGATCCGCAAACATAGGGTTGCCAGACGACGGAACCATATGACAGATTAGCGAATCTGCTAAAAGCTTTTTTTTTATGTTTTAGACAGCATTTTTAGTTTTAAACTCCCGGAGTAACGACCGTACAGCGTACACTAGAACAGAGCTGATAGACACGTAAAACGGACACTTGAACCAGCCCAGCTTTATTTTGTGTTCTTTTGCCGGAATATCGCTTGAAGGCAAACTATCAGAGCACTAATATCTCTATTCTAAACTTGACAGGTTAACTTCGCATTGGCAGAACTCCTGAGAGAAGACTAAAACCTCTTTTTTAGAGGTACAGGTTCGCTGCCTGTACGCAGTAGCAGTCAGCTTCAAGGGTTTGCACCTCAGCTTCGCCGTAAAAGAAGAGTCGGGAGTGAATGAAGGAAAAAAGAAAGAAAGAAAGAAGCGTCGTAACGCAGGACTCCGGAGAAATTTCGACCGCCTGGGGTTTTGTAACATGCAATGACATCGCACCACACATGGGCAAGTTTTTGTGTTTCCTCTCTATCGAAACGCGGCCGCCGCAGCCGGGACTGCCCAGCATTGCAGCCAGCCGGAACGTATAAGGCGACGAGAAAGCGCTGTGCACGACAAGAGACACGCCTGATTCGTAGCGTTGTTGTTCTACGTACTCTGCCCTTTCACCTGATCGTTCAAGGAACGATACAGGTGGCCACGCAGTGTGAGACTGCTGCTGGGTCCTTTAATGCGAAAGAATTATTACTTCTGTTACAAAATAAAGCCAGCGGCGTGTATGTGCTATGGTAAGTGCTTGCAGGTGGTACATAAAATCCTAGCGATGGAAAGAAAATTGTGTGCCGTCATCAAGTGGCTATGTGACCCACACAGCTAGAAAGCACCACCATTTTAGACAATCATACACATGTCGGTCGTCAATATAGTATACTCCCCAATGGCCGACCTCAATGTAGCGGCAGTTTTCCCGGCAACGTTCGTACCAATATTTTCTCGCAACCGTTTGTCGTACAGCGTTCCGGGTGGGGTCATACGATTTCTCATTGCATATAGCTTATATGTGCTTGTCAAGATTGAGGTTAGCTTGCGACAGAGATTCGAACCGACGCCATATGCACCTTCAATTGTATGCCTTCCCAAACTTTTACCTCTTCTCTTAAGGCGCGGTTAAGGAGTCCACCGAGATGGGAGACCGTTACTGCTCCATTTCTTTTCCTCAAAAAACAATTTTGTTATCAAAATTATGATGCAACCGTTCGTCGTATATCAAAATTGTGATTCAACCGTTCATTGTACTGCGTTCAGGGTGGTGTCATACGCATGCGTGCGTGTGCGCGCGTGTGTGTCTGTGCGTGTGTGTGTGTAGGGGGCGGTGTGTATTTCGGTGGGTGTCAGTGCACTCAGTGACAGTAATGCTTTTGTATTCTCATATGTAGGCAGCCGTCAGTATCTCTGATGATTTTTTATTACACTTTAATCACACAGGTGAAGGCAGGCGCTAGAATCAATCAACCCGATCCCACAAAACATACACGTCGGGTTTATGGTGCAGAGAGAAGACGCGCAGAAGCAAAATTTCTTCAGGAATTATTATAAAAGCTCACAAACGTAAAAAAATGGCTAGCCGTTTAGCTTTTGCTAAGCACGACATAATGTGCGAAAGCGCAGTTTTTTTGGAGGCTGGTGTACGCCACCGCCGTACCTGAAAGCGCGATTGATGTGTCCACTGACCCAGGAAGCCAGTTATGCGCATCTTCAAGTCTTTCATGGTGAATGCCAATTTACCCAATGCACGCCTGCGTCCTATGCTCCAGTGCCGCGTTTCTGCAGCATTGTTGTCAAAGCCAACGCGTACTGCTCTAGTACCGTGTTTCTGCAACAGCGTTGTCCACGCCAACGCAAGCAGCGCACATCTCGGCCAATGCCGCCACATAGCTCAACGAGGGACTATCAGTTTCATAGTAGTATTTGTGGATGAAGAACTCAATCTGCAATGCCCAGCGCGAGAATGTGCTGCAGTTTAACAAGAGACGTGCTCGGCTGCGGTGGTACCTAAGCTGATCTGTTCGAGCCGCCGCGGGTTCGAATCCCAGGCGAGGATATTTTTTAGTTTGAAAGCACTATTCCGGGCAAGACCTTCCGATGTTTGTCAGTTTGTGCCAAGTGAAGGAGATAAAAATAAATCCAATAAACATCTTCGACTAGGATTCGATCCCGCGGTGGCGCAATCAGAAGAGCTTCGCTCTCCACTGCGTGAGAGCGCTGGGCTATCGCCGCAGCCGACCACGCCTCGTGTGGGACGATGATGATGATGACCTCTGGCTGAATGGCACATACCCACGGCGGGGGATTGGCCAGGGTACAATGTTGATACAAACGCACACATGGGTAAGGAGTGGAGTAATTGGACAATTTTGTGAAGAATGCGCAACATTGGATGAAAAAAGGTGAAAAAAAGGAAATGAAAAACCTGTGAATTCACATTTTAGCATAAGAATCGATCTCATGCAGTCATATACCCATGAATAAAATCGCGCACAGGTTTCAAGGCATATCCCTTGGCGCTTGCCCCAAAGGAGAATAGGATCGGAATAGATATAAGGAGCCCCAGTCGAGCGAAGGGGATCTCCAAGTATGTTCTACGGAGAGAAGCGAGCCGCCGGAAAAAGAGGAAACTGTGATCTATTGACTCTATTTCGCCGCAAGACTCACACAGGTTGGTCAGCGATAACCCTGATCGACATAACTAGAGATTTAGTCGCGGTATTCTGCAGCGCAAGAGGGTCATGGACGGCTCACATTTCCTCGAACTGCACATCCGCAAATTGCAAGGAAATGCCAGGTGTTGAAAATCCGCTACAGCAAGGAGAGGCTCATGGCTCAAGTAGTGGAGGCGCTGGAACCGTTGGAATCGTGCTGCAGTCAAGAAGACAGTATTAGGGACGAATGGGACAATAGGTCCCCTAAGGGCGGACTTAGGAAAAAAATCAGCCCTCTCATTACAAACAATGCCACAGTGCCCAGGGACCCAGTGAAAACGAACTTCTGTAATATGTGGTGGAAGAAAAAATCGAAGGGAACGGCTCATAGGGGTATCCCTCGATTTGTCGAGCGCTGTCAAGACGGAAAGGCTGTCTGAAAGTATAATAACCTGAGAGATATTGCAGAGAATCCTGATTAAGGCCAACTCAATGGCCAGAAACTCGGCCACAAAAAAGTGGTATAGTCAGGGACCCGAACTGAGTAACTCCAATTAAGAGCCATTGAGTAAATGCCAATGGCTGCCTTTGCTCGGAGGCGTCTGTAAAAACGGCAATATGGTCACAAAAATTATCCAGATACTCCTCAATAAGCCATTTTAATACACTGGGAGGCAGATCTTTCGCATTCCCTCGGAGGGTGTCATCAAAGGAGACCATAATGTCAGCGCGGCGGGGGATAACTGGTGCTGCAAAATTTATTGATACGGAAATTTTTGACAGCAGGGAATTGGTGAATACAAGCTCAGGAAGCTTGTACCTAGGTCAAGAAGTACAAAAGTGTAGAGATGGGTTCGTTGTGAAAACAGGGTTAGCCAATTCAGGAACACACTCCAAAGACCTTAAAAACGTCCGCACAGTAAGAAGCAGAAACCTCGAATTAAGATCAGGTATCCGCGCCTCCAAGTACAGCACAGCATTCGCCACTGATTTAGGCAGACCTAAGCAAAGGCGCAGAGCGCGGCGTTCCATAACAAACAGGGGTTCAAGCTTGTACTTTGGGCAGCCAGAAAAGAAAACAGAGCCGAATTCAAGTATTGGCCGCCTTATAAAGAAAGAGAAAAGTGTCGCGACGCATACCAAATTTTTGTTGCTGATCCTAACCAACCGGCCAAGGGCACGCTCACCTTTAAGCAGAACGCTTTTAATATCGGGCCGCCAGTCTAACTGCATGCGGGCCATATACTATACCTAAATAATTAACCGAATCAACTTGCGGGATTAGGATAGAATGATACGGCAAAGAAATGTGAAGAGGGGATGGTGGTGGAAAAACAAGGAAGGCACACTTGCTGACATTTAAAGTTAACATCAGGCTGTCGAGCCAAACTTCAAGAGCATTTAAATACTCCTGCAACAATTGATACAGGATATGAATATTTTTGGCAGAAGCGAAAAATCAATATCATGTGCATACACATAACCTTTGACTTCGGGATGAATAGGGATATCACGCATTAGTATAGATCTTTTAGGGCCCTGTCACACTAGCCCGACACGCCGCCGACGCCGACCCGACAAAGACACCAAAGATCGGCCAACCCGGTCGGCAGACCTTGTCTGTGGCAGACCAAGCTGTCACACTAGGCCGACAACGACACCAACTCGTCCGACGACCAGATGTCTTCGTAGTGTGACATGCTTTGACGCCCGCGGCGCCGACAAAACCGGTCTGCCGACCGTGTCGTCGCGAGATCGGTCGCCGAGCAAAACATTCACGAGACACGAACACGATTTCGCTATAGTACTGTTTGTTTATGTTCATAACAAGCTCTGGGATAGATGAATGTCCAAAAAGGTATCATTACTGAGGATCGTTGGCCAATGCCGAGGTGCTGGTTGAAGTGATAACTACGATACAAGCAACTTTCATCCTATAGCCGCCTGCTGCTGCTGCTGCTGCTTCGTGCGGCTCGCCTGACGTCTGCTAGATCCGCTGCTGAAGCCGTCGCGGAAATCGAGCATAACTTTATTTTATTATGGGACAGGTTGGTGTGACTAGAGGAGTTCCTTTACTACTGCAGTAAAACACTGCGCTGGCTAGTTCCAAAGCTCCCTGAGCTGCGGCATCGATGCGAAACCAGCTAGGCTTAGCGACGAGTACGGCAGCCGGGAAGGAGCGCAGTTCGTCGCCCTGGCGCTCCCGCAGGCGTCGTCGTTGCCGAAAGCGCGGCTGTTACGCAGGCATGGATGGTGTCGTTGCTCGAATATAGCATGCGGCCTTTCTGATAGCATGGCTGTTTCGTTTTTTTTTCTTGTGCGAACGTGAAGTAAACCGAGCCTGCTCGCCGGCAGGCCAGCATGGATCAAGTCCACCGCCGTAATAAAAATCAGCTTAAGATTGTTTTTGACGTAAGCAATAAACGCTGAGACTGAAAAATGTGACAAATGTATCATTTCTGAGGATCGTTGATCAACACCGAGTTGCTGGTAAAAGCAACAACTTTGATAAGAGCAAAATTTCTCGCCAGAATCGCTCCGCAAGCTGCCGCTGGCCCGCCGTTGTGGTCCGGCTCGCCTGTCGCCCGAAGCGGTCCGCTAGCTCCGCAGCCGAAGGTGTCGCGGAAATTGACCATAATTTTAGTTCATGGTGCGATTATACTGTTAACAGCCATGCGATATTAAGAGATATAGCGCAGGCTACTTGCGAAGCGGCGTCCGCTGCGCCAGGCAGCAGCACAGTTCGTCGCCTGGCGGGACCGCGGGCGGTGCCGTTGCCGAAAGCTCGCTACTAGCGCAAGCATGCTTTGTCGCTGCCGTGTATAGCAGGCGGGCTTTCTGATAATATGGCTATTTTGTCTTTTCTGGTGCGAACTTCAACACCAAGCCAAGCAGTAATCAGACCGCTGCGGGTGGAAAAGCGTACACTTTGAGCTCGAGTGCTTGAGTCGAGCGGCGCAACGATGCTTGCTGCTCCGTGTGTCCCTGCTTGCAGTGGGGCTGCAATGCGCAAGCAGCGACCGGTGCATCGCGCCGGCCGAGTTTTCGCACATAGGTCGCCTGCTTTACTTCTGTCGCGAGTGTAACACTGCGGAGTGCTTCTTATCAGCACCTCTGAAGGACGAAAATAACTCTGTTCTCCATGGCGTCGTGGGTATAGCAGTAGCTTCGCATTACAGAGGTTCCTAGTTCGAATCCGCGTCGTCGGATTATTTTTTCTTTTTATTATTTTCGCCTTAAATAATCTCTCCCGTCCTGTATACCCGCGAGCGACTGAATTTATTTTTCGAGCCATGCCTTTCTGACCCAGAAATAATTGCCGCTCAGTACTGGGCTGCCCTCAACCTAGGTTCATAATCACGATTGTTAAAGAGTTTGTTTTACTATGGTGGGATTTATTTAAAAGAGTTAAAAATGAAGCGTCCCGGCCCATGAATTTCGCATAGCAGGAAATGACAAAAGAGTGAGAACGAGAAAGGGCCAAGTCGGCGGGAGGTCTCGCACGCTGTCTCGCTAGTGTGACATGGGAGTTGGCGGACCATCGGCCAACTGCCGTCTTGTGGGAGACATGGCGCCGAAGCCGACAGTCGGCCGACTGTTTTCGTCGGCGCAGTGTGACGTAGAGCCAGACATCACGACGACATGGTTTTGGCAGACCGAATCGGCCGACTGTTGGCCTAGTGTGACAGGCCCATTAGCAGAACTTGCAGCTGAACTTTCTTCGAATATTAGATTTGCCAGGAAAAGGTACTTCACAGAATGTCTCCCGGAATTCATAAAAAGTAACCCTGCTAAGTTTTGGAATCATATCAGAGAGTCTCATAAGCCGATCGAGCAAATAGTTGCGAATGGATGCGTTGTTAGGTGCCAAATGGGCATTGCCACAGCTTGTAATAATTATTTCCACTCTGTATTCTCAGCTGATGGAAATGGAAATGACGGTTTTCTTTGTGATCCCTTTGAACCTTTAGACATTGTATCTGATGGGGGTGTCATTGAAATGCTACTCCGATTAGATACGAAGTGTTCTTCCGGCCCAGACGGCATCCCTAATGCATTTTTGCGGCGCTATGCTGAATTATCCGAGCGAATAACCGACGAGAAGGCCTCACCTAGAAGTCTCTTGAATAGTGTAGTATTGGCTAATTTATGTGCGTAACCAGTTGCCCTAAGCGGGCTGCATGCAATAGTGAAAGCGATTGGATAGGGGTCACTTGACGTACCGTGGTCAATTGTAGACCACGAAGATACCCATATACCATTGACAGCTAAAGTTAAATCAATAGCTGACCGAGAATTTGCCCTCATGTTAGTTGTGGCGCGACTGTTATAACAGCACACACCATTTGCTTACATCCAAGACCAAAGTAACTGCCCGCTGTAGTCTGTCCTGACACCCCATATAACATGGTGCGAATGAAGTCCCCAGCCAGAACTACATTTTTGCTGTTGCGCAGTAAAACATCTAGCCTGTCCGTGCTGCGGACACCAGCAGGGAAGTAAATATTCGCAACTGTAACAGGGGCACACTGCGGCACAAGGATGTCGACTGCAAGAATCTCACAATCAGGTTCCATTAATTTATGAGACACTTTAGCACGATGGTTCAGTTTTGATGAAATCAATGTTACCAGGCCTCCACCCGTGCCGTTTGGGCGATCAGCTCTAAAAACAGAGTGGCTTTGAATTGCAAAAGGACGTTTTGGAGAGAGCCACGATTCTTGTAGTAAAATAATGTCTGTAGAAAATTGAATAATAAGCTGCTGTAAACCGTGGAAAGAAGATGCGATAGATCGACAATTCCACTGGAGAACAGAAATACCCGCCATGATTACTGCTTTAAAAATGAGGCAGCAACAGCCTCTTTCAACACGTCTGATTTTTTTGCAGTTTCTGACGAACCTTTCTTGGTCTTCACATGCGGATGGTCTGATTTAGAAGGAGAAGAGGATGCACGACGCTTCTAAGGTTGAGCTGTCATTTCAACATCTGACTCACAAGCGTTAGAGAGGGAGACTGGGTCAGAGACATTTACACTTACAGGCGTGGAGGCAGAAGGGGTGATTGGCTGAATATTGTCAGCTGATACATTGTATGGAGAACCGGTAAACGAGGTTAGGTTACCTAACGCCGATGAAAAACCTGCGCGGAAAATACCTGGGATAATGCATCACTGAACGTATTGATCCTGAGGTCAAGTACTCCAGCAACAGCCTTCTCTACCGCAGCGACGACCGACCTTATTAAGATTGTCTCCACATCGACAGCGGTCGTGTGGACAACATTTGCGTATGAGCTCTGTCGTCTGTCAAGAAGGGCATAAGCATCTGCGCGTGAACACCGTTCGCGTTGAATAATGTCCAGGACAGACTGTTCATCGGCGCGCTTCGAGCAGGTGGGATTGTAAGCTGTGTGATCAGAGTGGCAAAGGCAACAACTAAATGACTCACAAATGCAGACGTTGGAAGCATGATCACCGCCGCAAACGTGGCAGTGCGTTGCCGACTTCCAAGATTTCCCACTGTGACCAAAACGCCAGCAGTTCTTAAATTGTAATGGTCGGGGCTGCAGTGGGTCAACACGGTATACAATGGGACAGATTGATTTCACATGGGCAAGAGGACCCCGCAAAAGTCGCTATAACTGACTCAGTTGGAAAACGAGAGCCTCCAGCTTCTCTGTTGCAGCGGTAAACTGAGAGAATGTCAACACCGGCATCATGGAAATCTGCAAGAATTTCTTCTGGTGTAGCGGAGGGATCGACACCGCGTATTATTCCTTTTACGCAGGCAAGTTGCTCAGGAATAAACGCTTTCACCGGGAGTGAGGCGAGAGAAGTGCACTGCAGCAAGTCTGCAACACAATCCAAATCAGGACCAAAAGGTCGAACCTCAGCAATTTCCAGATAGCGGCTGGTCACAGCCTTCAACTTCTCCTGGATCAGACGTGAGCTTTTTATTTTAATGAATCTGTCTCCTACAGGCACCAGCACCACAGGGATGTCCTTCACACTGTTTTGTAAAAAACGCTTTAGCGGCATATTTTCAGCAGGCAAACTGGCGAACCAGGTCACCGGACCTGTGCCCGGAGATAAAATAGCCATTGTGCGAAGCCCAATAAGACATGACGCGCTCAAAAAGGGAAAAACCGGGCCAAATTTTCCACTCGCGGAATGGCCTCACAAGCAGTTGACGACAGGCCAGAAGACGCAGAGGCAGTCAGCAGCACCAAGAAGCACTTCAGCACCGATGCTTCTTTGAAGAACGCAGCGGGTCGAAGCACAGAGAAGACCTCAGGCTTAATTACCTCGATGCCGCTCGATGGCACATCAAAACACTCTCGTGCCGTGCACTGCACATCGTCTCCTTCATCAACGAATACTACAGTCAAACATTATATTCCTCGGCAAGGGTTTCCGTTATGTAAACACGAGGACGTTGAGGCCGGCATTCATTACTTACTGTGGGACTGCCCAGCTCTTAAGCCTACAAGGATCCGGCACCTGATGGTAGCAGGTCTTTCACCAAGCAACCCTTCTTCATACATTGCCTGGACGCAGGGACCGTACCATCGTTCTCTACTGGACTTCATCAAATCAGCTAACCTTTTTCCATTCATTTAGATCATTCATCACACCTTCACCCATCATTGATGCCCTGGGGCAATAAGTTTCGCTTTCAAAAAAAAAAAACATTATATTCGCGCTTTGAGCTAGGTGGCGATTGTGATAGAGATGTGCGCTGTATGCGTTGGCGTGGAGAACGCTGTGGCAGAAATATGGCACTAAAGCGATGCGCGTTGGCGCTGACAACATTGCTGCAGAAACGCGGCACTGGAGCGAAGGCCGCCGGCGTACGTTGGGTAAATTGGCATCGACGATGAAAGAGTTTAAGACGCGCGCAACTGGCTCCCTGGGTCATTGAACACATCAATCGCTCTTTCAGAGGCGGCGGTGCCCTCCTCCAAAAACTTCGCTTTCGCACAATATTTTGTACTTAGCAATGCTAAACCGCCAGCGGTTTTTATTTATTTATTTCCAAATATTGTTAGCCCTTGCGGGCTGTTACTAGGTGGGAATGGGATAATCAGTCAATACAACACAGTTCCAGCTGTTTTACAATGGTTTCAAGTGAATATGTTTTGTCGAATACGCGTCGGTCAAGGCTATTCCATTCTTAACATGTTTTACGCAGAAACGAAAACTTATACACATCAACTCTCGGCATGTACGGCATAACTGCAAAAAGATGGTTAGTACGCTATGACAATCTTCCTAGTGGCCGCAAGTACAGGCTGGAATCCAGATTGAACATATTGTGATAAAGCCGATAAAAAAAAACTTTAGCCCAGCAATTTGGCTGCGAATGGCCAATGTTGGTAACTGCGCTCGTAAAAGAAGTTCAGATACGGACTGCGTTCTTTGGTAAGAAGAAAATATAAACCCTACTGCCAACCTTTGAACACGTTCAATTTTGTCTACAAGATCTTGCTGATTCGGATCCCAAATTATACTTGCGTATTCCAGAGTTGGTCTTACTATTGATTTATAGGCTTGTAGTTTGACATCCGATGGTGCATCTTTTAGCTTCCGCCTTAGGAATCCAAGTGTTCGTTTATCTTCTCCAGAAATCACAAATCACATAATCACTCCAGTTTAAGTCATGACTAATCATACCTAAATATTTTAATTTATTAGTACGCTTTAGTGCTCTGTCGTTAATTATGTACGGGAACGCTAATGGCTTCTTCTTGTTTGACACAATCATAGAAGTTGACTTTTCGTAATTAATTTTCATGTCTCACTTTACACACGAATCATACACAAGCTTCAAAGAGTCATTGAAGAGAACCTGGTCTCTCAGCATTTTATGCGACAAAATAACACAGTGTCATGAGCAAACAAGCGCGCTTCGACGAGAGGGTGTACGTCTTTCGCAATATCATTAATATATAATAAAAACAATATCGGACCCAGAACGGGCGCTTGCGGAACACCTGATGATATTGGTAAAGTCGGTGAGCGTTCATCTATTTGTACAAATTGTTCTGTGTTATTTAAGTGAGCCTGAATCCAATTAATTATTTGTACATCAATACCCATCTCATGAAACTTGTGTTAAAGCTTGCCATGACACACTCCGTCGAATGCTTTGGAAAGATCTATCGCAATGACATCAATTTGCTCTTTTGAGTTTATGGCTGTAGCAAAAGCATGAGTAATTTCAAAGAGTTGTGTTATTGTCGAGAGACGGCTATGGAAGCCATGCTGTTTACTATAAAAAAGGTGATTACTTTCAATGTATTCGACAAGGTATTTAGATATTATATGCTCTAACATTTTGCACACAGAACATGAGATAGATATAGGACGGTAATTTGAAACATCAAATTTATCAACAGACTCAAAAACTGGCACAACTGTTGCTAACAGCAAGTCACCCTGTACAGTGTTGTCACGTAATGATGCTATAAATATTATCTCTAAAAAATATGAAACCCATTCGCAGTAACGCTTCAAAAATTCGTTAGGTATGTTATCAGGACCAGGTGACTTCTTGGAATCCAGTTTTAAGTTTGGTTTGGTTTATGGGGGTTTAACGTCCCAAAGCGACTCAGGCTATGAGAGACGCCTTAGTGAAGGGCTCTGGAAATTTCGACCACCTGGGGTTCTTTAACGTGCACTAACATCGCACAGTACACGGGCCTCTAGAATTTCGCCTCCATCGAAATTCGACCGCCGCGGCCGGGATCGAACCCGCGTCTTTTGGGCCAGCAGCCGAGCGCCGTAACCACTCTGCCACCGCAGTGGCCTGAATCCAATTTTAAGACTAATGAAAGGATACCTTCTCGTGATATGACTATGCCATCATGCTGCTGGGTGCTTGGCGATTTCTTTAGATGTAAATGCTGTTTAGGAGTAAATACCGACACAAAGGATCTATTAAAGTCTTCAGCGACTAGTTTCGGTTCGTAGCATAACGTACCATTTAATAGTATTCCGTTTACCGTTGAGTTGGAACCAGGGAGATACCTCCAAAATTTTTGGGGAGCGCAGTGCATACATTCTGCCAGTGTTGTAGAAAAGAAGTGCATTTTGGCTTCTGTCAATTCTTTTCGTAATTGCGCACTAAGAGTGGCAATTACATTGCTTTTCTTAGGCTTCTTTTTCCGCGCACGTTGTAGACGGCGTTTTAAATGGATAATATTTCGGGCAATCCAAGGATTCGGTTTTCGGTAGTAGTAGGTTTCGGTTCGGTAGCAGTAGGGATTCGGTAGAAGTAGGTTTAAGTCTTAGCTCTACTTTTTGCAGGCTAAGCTGTCATCGTTACGACAACTAGATAAAGATTTTTCCCGGTGCGTGGCACACAGCAGCTACGATTGCTTTAAGAAGCGAAAAGAACGATGCAAAACTAAAAAAAAGCGCTCGAAAGAAAGGAGGGAAATAAAATTGAAATCAAGTCCACTTGAGCACGTCTTCAGGCAGTCACCGTAAAGGCCGAACCACAAGGCAGCGTTTCTTTGGCGCAGCATCAGCGTTTATTCTATACCGTCGTTGTCGCTTCAGGCCGCAGGAGAGGTCGATCAAACGAGGGCGTACGAACTGATTGTCCAGACGGGCGTTAGGTGTGTTTTGGTTCGTTCACTGTTATGTTCCGCTCGCGCGCAATATGCTTTGTCCTCCTCAAGCGTACAAATGCGGTTGCGCTACAATGCATATTTCTTATGTCTGTAAATAAGTGTCAATACAAGCAAATACACAAATTCTAGAAAAGTAAATGGCTATAAGCAGAGAGTTGCAATGTATATAGCAGCAGACACATGCAAAGTATTGTATAAGCTATTGCTGTGAAAAGTTGAAAATATATGTAAATAAAGGCACATGAACGCCCCTTTCTTTTCTACAAACGAGCTCTCACTTCGCACAAAACTGAAAGCAGCAGCCGTCCTTGCCTTAATTAGCTGCTGCCATTTTAGTGCTGCTGCGAGGACACCTCGTCAGCATCGCAGGCCACACAATTTACCTGCGTAAAACAATTTTCGTTAATCATGGTGCCACGAAACGAGCAAACGTAACAACTTACAGCGCTCTATTCGTCTGGCAAGGAACAGCGTCCTCAAATGATAGGCGGAGCGAACGCCTGAGCCCACCGCTGCAAACGGCGAGCAAAGCTGCGGTGCTCCAGCCGATTGTCGTTGGAAAAAGCGCTGCTCCAAGGATGAATCGAGAGCTACGCCAGAAGGGGTACGAAGCAGGAATTTGAAAGACGCGTGGTGTAGACCTGTAGTGTAGGAGTAGGACAGTTACGCCAGCACCGAGCGACCGTTGGCAAGCATGACGCAAGCAGTCCAACCATCTGGGTAGCGCCGCAGCGCGGCAACTAACCAGCGGGTCCCATTGCGAAGCGGGCGATGCGGCTGGCATTGTAAAAATAGAGGAGGCGCTGGTTTTACTATCAGTCCCGAAGTTAAGTGCGGGTGAAGCTCGCGCTAGTTGCGTGCAGGAACTGCGTCACGCAGAAGCTTGGGTGAATCAGTCCCGAAGTTAAGTGCGGGTGAAGCTCGCGTCAGTTGCGTGCAGGAACTACGTCACGCAGAAGCTTGGGTGAATCACATGGTGCGTAAACGAGCGGCGAGGGCTCGCAAGCAGAGCAAGGAGCGTCGCGTCTGCTTGAGCGTTCACGCTTCGAAAAAAGGGTCGGGACCAAACTTAATGCTCTGGCGATCCCCAGGGTGCGAGCGCGCGAGCTCCAAACTAGCAGTGAAAGAGGTAAGATCCTCAAGTGCGGGCTGCCGAGTGGAGATTACTCATTAAAGACAATGAAACCTCAGGCTCACCTGCCTACGGTGGTGGTACATTCGTCATAACCGTGCCGAATGAAGTACGTAAATCGGAAATACCGAAAGTAAAACCGCAAAATAATAATTCACAATATCGAAGGCTTGTTCGTACTCCAAGGAGAAAACACACCGCACTCGTGTGTGTTTCCTGCTTTTAGAGCGTTCTTTAGTATATCAATAATGATATCTTTATTTGCCATCAGTATGTACATGATGGCGGGGCTTAGAAGTAAAGCTGCCGTAAGGCAGGTTAACGGAGCCTCAAGCTGCCCCTCTGAAAGCGACAAACTAGCGGTCACAAATACAACTATCAAGAGCAATTCGATCCATGAAAATACAAACAGTAGGGTTGCTATAAGCAGTAGGGATCACAAAATAAAGATTACACAATATTAATAAAGAGAATGCCTGATATTACGAACATGTAAAAAAGAAACGGAAATACAAAGAAAGATCATATGACAAGGAACATAAAAAAGACAGGATGTACAGTTTTCTTTTCTAAGGAATGCAAATTTTAAAACAAATTTCCATAATCTCATGATTAATGTGTATAGAAGGAAAGGAGTGTAAAAGTAAGTCGTGAAATGATAACCTTGGAGGAGAAAATTAATACTTATTTGAGATAAATTATGAAGATGGCGGGGCAACCTATTTTCTAGTGTTGCCGTTCGTCGTTTGGTATGCGTAAAGTTTCCAAGATTCTTACTTGGTAGCGAGTTTCGTATGCTTGTTGTCGTTTTTGTAATTAAGCCCGTCTTCGAAGAAAGCATGTAATACTGGAAATTTCTCGCTTATAAGCGAGGTATCGTGTGTAGTCATGCCGCTGTATTACTGCTATTACTGTATACCAGATTTTTTTTACTACTTATTTGCTCATTTCGAAATTTCTAACCTCCTGCGTCGTCGTAGACGTCCGCAAGGCCCCCTGCCGCCTTCCTCGTTTGGAAGGTGGCGTAGTGGAGAGAGAGATCTTCCTTTGAACCTCTTGGGAAAGAAGGAAGAAGGGAAGTGGCAGAGGCAAGACGGATAGAGGGTGAGACGCGAAAGGTGTCCTAGTGGCTTATGCGTCCACCTCAGCTGCGGGAGGTGGTTGGTTCGAAACCTACCACCGGACGACAATGGGCACAAGTGCCCCCTGCTAGTTGCCAGGCTATCTTACATGTGTGAGTTTCAAGACACTCCACAAACGATACTGCGCCTTTCCAAGGGCAAATCAAAATTTAGAAACATCTCAACCTGGAAAGGTGGCTTATGTTACCGTGTTCGCACTGAGTTCAAGTTCGTGCGCTCTAATCAGCGTGTGCACATAGATGTAAAGGTTTTACTGTCGTTGTAAGCAATGTTTCGAAAAAAACTTCATAGTATCATTTCAGCCCTGAGCGACTGCGAATTCACCTCCCGCTGTCTTACTTAGCGAGAAAAGAAAAACATAAAAGGAAACATGTCTGGGAAAAATAATTTCCTGTCACAGCACAGCTAACGCGCAAACTCGCGTTATACATTCGTAACCATCCTTGAGTTTTTGGTGTCAGACTTTGTCCTGTACATTGCCCTGTGTTTTCAAGTAATTACTCGAAAAACCGCAATGCCTGGTAGCGGTCATCATCAGCATTGCAACTAATGTGGAGTTGCATCATAACTTTAATTCCCAGGCGTGGCAACCACCAGCTTACGAGCATTTCGCTACCTAACGCAGGCATACTTTCAGGTGACCGGACTTGTCTCTGTGACCTGTAGGACGCTCTTGCGGGCTAGTTGGTTCATTGCAGAAAAAAGGTAAGTACTGCGCGAATTAGACACGACAGGAGAACAGGAACAAACACGAAACACAGGCACACACTTCCATCTGTTTATTCGAGGCCGAAAGTCAAACGCTATATAAGAGATGAACCTTGGCACATAACCTTCATTGTCATTCACACATGTCCTGATTAAAATCTAGACCACTTCTGTCCTCTGTGTTTCTTCTGTCCCTGTGCTTTAACGCGCTGTCAACAAGAATGGATCATTACCAACTAGCCCGGCAATTTGTCCTATTAGAGTACTCAGTTAGTGTGTGCCTGGGACATGCTGACTGACGAAGAGTACAAAGAAGGTTGTACACCAGACAGTTTTTTTGAATCTGAATGCTATGTTCAGCGCTGTCATACGCCTTAGCAATATCCAAAGTAACCAGAGCAGATAGCTCTGTTTGCTTCATAGCAACCCTAATACGGCTCCCCAAGACTCTGTGCGCGGTACAAATTGAACACCCACTGCGGAAACCAGTCTGAGCCTCACTGAAGCCTTGAAGAGACAGGACATGATTCGTGAGGCGGCTCAAGACTACCCTTTCTACAAGCTTAACCAAATTTGATGTGAGAGCCATCGGTCAAATATTGTCGAGATCAAAACCCTTTTTCTGGTCTTTTAGCAATATAATTCTTTTCGCTGTTTTCCAAATTTGTGGAATCCAGGGTTTCTCCAAAGAAGAATTGATAATCTGCAAGAGGTCCGGGGCAAAGTCTTGTATTAGTATTTTCACCATGCCAACTGTTACTCCGTCAACCCCAGAGGCAGCAGACTGCAGTCAGTTTACTACACACACTAAATCAGTTATAGAAACCTCAGTGAGGTCTGCACTAAAATTAAATGGAGTCAAAGGAAAGGCAATGCGAGAGAGAAAACGCGCAGCAAGGCCTTCAACTATAGGCTCCAATTGGTCTTTTTCTTCCCGAGGGGGCAGCACTGTGGACTGAACGATATGAGAAGAGGGCAGCACGTTAATACGTTCCATGTATCTATAGTGTTTTCCGGTTGACTGGGTCGGACAAATAGTTGTTCAGATTTGCATTCTATAGATCCTTAGCCTTAGATATGGTTCTTTTATAGTATGCTGCCAAAGAATTTCTAATTTATCCAGTTCTTAGGGCACTGTTTATGCGCTTGGCTCTTCCATGCGGCTTTCCTCAGTCGATAGGCTTTTTCGCAGGCTTCATTCCACCAACTCGATGGAGTCTTATTTTTAACGGTGGACTGAGCCGTAAAGACTGATGGCCGAGTGTCGTCTAACACGGAAGTTAAAACTTGAGGACCCCTATCAGATTTATCCGAAGGAACAACCGACGAGAAGGCCTCACCTTGAAGTCTCTTGAACAGTGTATTATTGGTTATTTTTATGCGCAACCAGTCGCCCTAAGCGGGCTGCATGCAACTGCGAAAATGATTGGGTAGTGGTCACCTGATGTACCGTGGTCAATTGGAGAAAACAGATACTCCAATACCATTGACAGCTAACATTAAAACAATAGTTGAACAAGAATTTGCCCTCATGTAAGTTATGGCGCGACTGTTGTAACAGCACACACCATTTGCTGACATCCAAGACCAAAGTAACTGCCCGCTATAGTCTTTCCTGAAACCCTATACAACACGATGGGAACTGAAGTCCCCAGCGAGGACTATATTTTTGGTGTTGCTTAGTAAAACATATAGACCATCCGTCTTCGCACGCTGGAGGGAAGTAGATATTCACTACGGCAACAGGCACGCACTGTAGCACAAGGATGTCAACTGCAAGAATCTCACAATCAGGTTCCATTAATTTATGAAACACTTTAGCTCGATGGAAAAGTTTTTTCGAAATCAATGTTACCAAGCCCTCACCCGTGCCGTTTGGGAGGTCAGCTCTAAAAATAAAGTAGCTGTTAATTGTAAAAGGGCGATTCAGAGAGCCACGATTCTTGTAGTAGAATATTGTCTGGAGAAAATTTGAGTAAGCTGCTGTAAATTGTGGAAAGCAGATGCGATAGAGCGACAATTCCACTGGAGAACGGAAATACCCGCCATGATTACTGCTTTAAAAATGAGGCAGCATCAGCCTCTTTCAACACGCCTGATTTCTTTGCAGTTCCTGGCGAACCTTTTTTGGTCGGGACATGCGGATGGTCAGATTTAGAAGGAGAAGAGGAAGCACGACGGTTCTGAGATGGAGATGTCATTCAACATCTGTCTCACAAGCGTGATGTAGAGGGGGACTGGGTCAGAGACATTTACGCCCATAGGCGGGGAGGGAGAAGTGGTGGTTGGTTGAGTATTGTCAACAGTTACATTGGAGGGAGAACCGTCGACGAGGCTAGGTTACTTAACTCTGATCAAGCAGCCTGCGCGGAAAGTACTTTAGATAATGCATCACTGAACGTACTGATCATGCGGTCAAGTACACCAGCAACAACCTCCTCCACCGAAGCGAAGATCGACTTAGTAAAGTTGCCTCCACATCGGCAGCTGTCGTGCGGACAACATTTGCGTACGAGCTCTGTCGCCTGTCAAGAAGGGCATAAGCATCCGCGCGTGAGCACCGTTTGCGCTGAATATTGTTTAAGACAGACTGTTCCTCGGCACGATTCGGGCAGGTGGGTTCGTCAGCTGTGTGATCAGAGTGGCAAAGGCAACAGCTAAACGACTCACAAGTGCAGTCGTCTGAAACATGATCACCGCCGCAAACGCCGCAGCGCGCTGCTGACTTGCAAGATTTGCCACTGTGATCAAAACGCTAGCAGTTCCTACACTGTAATGGCCGGGGCTGCAGTATGTCAACACGGTATACAATGGTCCAGACTTTGATTTTACATTGACAAAAGGACCGCGCAAAAGTTGCTATAACTGATTCAGTTCGAATACGAGAGCCTCCAGCCTCTTTTTTGCAGCGGTAAACAGAGGATGCCGTCACCGGCATCATGGAAATCTGCAAGAATTTCTTCTGGCGTAGCGGATGGATCCACACCACGGATTATTTTTTACGGAGGCAAGTTGCTCAGGAATAAACGCTTTCACCGAGAGTGAGGCAAAATAAGTGCACTGCTGCAAGTCTGCAACACAATCCAAATCAGGTGATTGGCACAAAATACCTGTTTTGCCAAATGATCGAACCTCAGAAGTCTCAAGATATCAGCTGGTCGCAGCCTTCAGCTGCTACTGGACCACACCCGAGTTTTTGATCTTAATGAAACCATCTCCTACAGGGACCAGCGGCAAGGGTAAACTTGACACCGCTTTGGGAAAAAGACTTTAGCGGCATGTTTTCAGCCGGCAAATTGGCGAGCCAGGTTATCGGACCTGTGCCCGGGGAGCGTATTTCCGTTTGCTAGCCGCTTGCAGACAAGCCCAATGTTGCCCACGCCAACACGCGCGCTGAGCAACTGTTGCCATGACAACTATGTACATGCCATGGTTGCCTACGCCAACGCGCACGCGGAGCAGCTGTTCCCAT
The DNA here is from genome assembly GCF_052857255.1 of Amblyomma americanum. Lineage (NCBI taxonomy): Eukaryota > Metazoa > Arthropoda > Arachnida > Ixodida > Ixodidae > Amblyomma > Amblyomma americanum. Next base: position 14,947,296 of record NC_135505.1, on the reverse strand, counting down.
GGCAAAGTGTGGAAAATAGACGCGACGCCGGTAATTGCAGATGGCGGCGCCCTGATGCCTCTGGGTGTTCGTGCTTTTCGATGACAGCAACGATGACTGCCGCTTGCGGCGACTATCAGACTATGATAGTGCCGTTTGGACAAGCTTAATGCAAGGTGGGTATTTTGTTCGCTTTCATTCTTTGCATCGACGCCGGTGAGGCGGTGAAGCAACGATGTCTGCCGTAGGGGTGGTATGGGATAAATTTAATGAAGGTGAGCAATTTATCTGGGACAACTGTGCTGTCCGTTTTTTTTTAGCACGTAAGAGACTAAATGAATACATGGCGTTAAAGAGTGCCGTTTGGCCAATTTATCTGGGACATTGGGCTGTCCCAGTTTTTTTTTTTTTTTAGTGCGTAAGAGACTGCATGAATACACGGCGTATAGAAGTGCCGTTTGGGCAAGCTTAATTCAATGCATGTGCAAATGGCTGCGTTCCACGACCACAGAACAGTTTACCCTGTGGACTTTCTTCTTAGAGAGGAACAGCAAGAAGTTGTGAAGAACAAGGTACCGTGAATGGTACAGGTAAATATTCTAGGTAATGCTCTTTTTTTATTAGAAATTTGAAACAACTTGGGCTATTTTCATCTTGTTCAATCATGCAAATGTTTTAGAACCTCCTGGTATTTTCTGGCTTTAAAAGCCGTGAATGGTACAGGTAAATATTCTAAGTAATGTTTTTTTTCGTTAGAAATTTGCCACAACTTGGGCTATATTCATCTTGTTCAATCATGCAAATGTTTTAGAAACTCCTGGTATTTTCTGGCTTTTTTTTGGATATGCCCAAAATTTGGTGCCTACGCACGCACGCGGTTAACTTGCAAAATCAGCTGGTGATGACAACACCTGTAGTTCACCTTTTGGTGTTTTCCGTCTTATTAAAGCTCAGTTTTCGGTGACAGCAGTTCCTTTGACATTAGAATATCATAGTCTGTCGAGTAGCAGGTAAACTTTAATTTATCCTCAATGTTCTTTTAAGTTTTGTTTGATTTGTGCCCAGTCATAACTGAAGCTTATATTGTGTGTAGTTATGCAGCATTCATTTGGGGGCTGAAATTTTTCAGAGAACTTTGAAATTACACTCAAAAGTGCACTTCATCCTTAAATAATTTAGTTAACATGAGGTTCACGATTGCTATGCACTGAGAGAGCAATAAAACCTGCTCATAACTGTACGTTCTACAAAGATTGCTTTTAGATATCGGGTCTGAAGCTGTGTAAGTGAGGTTGTATAATGACTAATAATAAGCTGGTCCATCTAAAAACATATCTTTCATTTGCGCAATTTTATATTCCAGAGAGCTGTGGCGTACACAGTTTCTGAACGGCAAACACTGAAATATACACCTCATTAGTGTTGCACCCAGCTTCAGTGTATGTTGACTCGAGATAGATTGCTCGAAATGTAGGTGCATGAAACTATATCTGAAGGGAATTTAGTGAGGAAATCACTTCCAGTTCTCAACATTTGAAAGGGTCATACACATAGTGTAACGCTGAACAAACTTGCAAAGGCTTTGTCCCGTTTTGAGCTGTGCTAATTTCCCTTGCAATTCTACATGTATGATATTATATTCATATAAAAAAAAGAGGCCAGACATGGTGTCAGTGAGGTCATTAATAGTTTCATTCTTGCTGAGATGGCCGCTTGTGCTGCTAGCTAAGCTTTCTCCAACCGTTACGAATTGCAAACATGCTCATGGCAGCTCCGTAAGGCATGTTGCTGGGCAAGTTGGTTAAGCATCTTTGAAACTTGGAAAGAATCCACCTTGGAGCAAGTAAAACCACACACACAAAGGAAAGAGAAGGAGACAACGGACAGGCGCCTGTCCGTTGTCTCCTCGTCTTTCCTTTGTGTGTGTGTGGTTTTACTTGCGCCAAGGTGGATTCTTTCCACGTTTCAAAGATGCTCATGACAGAAGAAGAAAGTTGGCACATTTTGTAGGTGCCAGTCAGAGTTCTTTCATACATTGTGCAAGTAGTGTACTTTATTACATAGATAAGCTTCATGCAGTTACTATAATCTGAACTGCATAAAAAGGTTGATGTATTGTGAACATGGTTAAACAAGAATAAAGGGAGGCCACAATAAATGTCATACTGTCACTCACTTTCGAAAATGACACCTAATTTTAGTTACATCTTGTCTTCTCTGTAGTGAAGCATAAGATATTAGAATACATGGATCACCACATGGTATTTAGCTAGGCCTGCTATGTGATTTAAAATTCAATTTATTTTCTGATACTGTTTCGGTTTATACAGCCGGACAATGGCTATGACATCAAAGGTCAGTATAGGTCACTGCTTCTTCATTTGTAGTCATTCTCACTCTTGAGACAGGCTGGTTTTAGCATTGCAGTTAATCAAAACAAAGAAGGAGCAGTTATATTGCAGTTTTTTTTCGTGCCGCATGTGGCGTACTCCGACTTTTGATATCACAACCATCTTCTAGCTGCTGGAATCAAAACAGCATCAAGAGAAAATTCGATTGTAAATTATTTAGCCACTGATGTGTAAGGGGTGATCCATATATACTAATGTCTAACGCATCGTTTCAAACAAGAAAACACGCAAGCAAAGAGTTGGTGTGGGTATAGTCCTGTAAAAAAAAGTGAAAAAGCAAGAAAGGAAGGAGGAGGAATGAGAACTACACACACACACGCGCAGAATTTGAAGAGCAATGAAGAGAGGTAGCGAGTGTGTTCCTTGCCTTACATGCATTATGTTTCTCACGTCAAGAAAGCTGCAGGCAGGTAACGAGTAAGCCTATGTTTTTGGTGCCATTTATGCGAGGAGCTCCAAATTTTTGTGGACTTTGGCAATACATTTTGCTGCATGAATGTTCTGTCTTGTCAAGCTTAGAGTGGCGTTCCTATGTCGTTTTAGAGGCATAACTGCTTCATGATGCTTTTCCAAATACGCATACTGACTATAAATATGAGAAAAATGTGGAGATGGTGCAAAGACAACGGCGACATTCTTGAAAAAACAAAAATGAACAAGGATACTGCACCATTTTCACTATGAGCTCAGGCCCACCTATTGATTTGTTGAATTCCAACAGCATTTTGTGTATGAAGCTTCATCTAGGACCACTGTTTTTTTCCAGAAATGAGACCACTGCCACTCGGAACAGTGAATTGCAAAAGCTACAAAAGAATAATTTCAAAGCATATTAGGAAAAACAAATCTGCCACAACAAGAAACACACTGACATCAATGGCAAATATGTTGAGAGATGTTTGAATGAATAGACTCTTTTGGTAGAACCTTTGTCTTTCGTTCCATCAACTAACGGCCACAAATTTTAGACCTGCTCTCGTAAGCTTGTCAAGGTGTACCCAAGGTTGAGCAAAAGATTAAGAGCTGAAAGAGTCAACAAAAAAAAAGACATAAGCAAACACAGTGCGCCTCAGGGCCATCAACACGGCCCTTTATTCCAACTTGCGGCTCATTCAAAAACATCCCATTCGGTAATATTCTCTGGGGGGCTAAGTTGGTGCATGGTTTTGAAAACAGACGCGCAAAGCAGACAACGCTGGGGGAAGACAGACGAAACAAGTGCAACTGTTTATTCACGTATTGAAGCAAGTGAATATATAGACAAAAAAGCAAGAGCAGAGAGGGACCTACACATGCGCACAAGCAGAAACAATAAGGTAACAAATGGCTATAGAAAAAAAAATGTGTCTCAGCACATATCTAAAAAGACACTTTCTTTTCTGTCAATTGTAAGCGAGGGTGTGCTTACATAATCTCTTCTGCCTTTGTTGATGTAGAACGCCTTTATAAGTTCACGGGCTGTAGTATCTTTGCCCCTGCTTAGGATTTTTGTTTCATTCAGCTTCGCCTGGCATTTTTTCTTCTTTTTCCCTGCAGGCTTTACAGTAATGTGGTAAGAAAGAACCTGTGCCGTTCTTTAATGCGTGATTATGGTCAGCAAGGCTATCATTAATACATCAGCCCGTTTGGTCAATGTAAGATTTCCCACACGTCAGCGGGATCTGATAAACTACGTCCACTGCACATTTCACAAACGGCGTCACATGCTTTTTCTGGCATTCTGCTTTTTTCGGTTTGTTTGAATCCATTTTGCCACACAAGGAGAACAGCTTCTTGGGGGTGGAAAAACTACACGAACTTTAAACTTTGCCTCAACATGTTTCAGATTGTGTGCCAGCTTATGAATATAAGGAATTATCACAGGTTTAGTTTTCTGTTTGGCAACATCGTTTTTTGCTCTGTTATTACACTTTTCTTTTTTTAACCTTTTTCAGTAACACTTTGGCAACTGAGCAGAGTAGGATAGCCAGCTTGTTGAAGCCTGGTCTTGCCTTTTTGCTGATCTATTCACTCGCTTTCCAAGTGAATACACAGTTGCAGAGTTGCAGTCGTTTCGTCTGTCTTTCTCCTGTGTAGTTGGTTTTGCACAGTCTTTTTTCAAAATTCCATTCGGTGACACCTTACTGCCCCAAATAACGGAAGTAGATGCACATCTGCTTCTGGCATTTTGGCCAATTAGATGTCGCTGAAAGGGACGTTTGCAACAGGGACACAAATTGGAATACAGGCCGATATTCGCCTACCGTGTGGGAGTATGTCCATTTGGCAAAACACTGTAGTAAATGCAAGAAGCATGGCTGCTGCCCTGCCCTTGAAAACACAGTGTTCTTTGCAAAGGCAAGAGGTACAGCTGAAAGGAAGGTAACTGAGGCTTTCATATCGCTAAGAATGCCGACAAAAGTATATGAGCACGCCATCTATCTTCATCATTATCATCATCAGCATGACTGCGCCCACTGCAGGGCAAATGCCTCTCCCATGTCCCTCCCATTAACCCTGTCCTTTGCCAGCTGCAGCCACCGTATCCCCCTAAGCTTCCTAATCTCATCCGCCCACTTAACTTTCTGCCGTCCCCTGCTACTGTTGCCTTCTCTTGGAATCCACTCCGTTACCCCTAAGGACCAATGGTTGTTTTGCCTTCGCATTACATGCCCTGCCCAAGCTCATTTCTTCCTCTTAATTTCAACTAGGATGCCATTAACCCGTGTTTGTTCCCTCACCCACTCTGCCCGCTTCCGGTCTCATAACGTTACACCTAACATTTTTCCTTCCATGGCTCGCTGTGTTGTCCTTACCTTAAACTGAACCCTTTTCGTTAGCCTCTACGTTTCTGCCCCATATGCGAGTACCGGCAAGATGCAGCTGTTGTACACTTTTCTGTTGAGGGATATTGGTAAACTGCTATTCATGATCTGAGAGAACCTGCCATATACGCTCCACCCTTCTTATCCTTCTAGTTATATCCCTTTCATGATCCGGATCAAGTCTCTGCCTGCCCTAAGTAGACATATTCCCTTACCACTTCCAGCATCTCGCTTCCAATTGTGAACTGCTGTTCCCTTGCTAGGCTATTGAACATTACTTTGGCTTTCTGCATGTTAATTTTTAGACCCACCGTTCTGCTCTGCCTGTCTAAGTCGTTGATCATGCTTTGGAATTCATCTCGTGAGTGACTGAGCAAGGCAATGTCATCAGCAAATCACAGATTATTTAGATATTCTCCATTAACTCTTATCCCCAGCTGTTCCCAATTCAGGCCACATGATGTTATAGCCCTTTTTTTGCTGTAGTATGCAGTCTCCCTTCATATTTTGTGCATATACAATGTGTCCTATTTAATTCAATACAAATGGTTTATTAAACTTTGCATTTGATGTACACCACAGCTTTGGAAGTTGAATGATCGGTGAGGCTGATGCCTCAGTCAAGTGCAATGTAAATAATAAATGCTTATACAACACACTTTCAGATTGGCTTTTTAAATCCTGCGTTTAGGTCGTATCTATAGGGAATAACATGGCACACACTGTATACCATGAGTATTCCACCCAAACATATTCTTTAAGAATAAATGAAAACACTGAAATGGCTCTGTTGCGCCATCTTCTCACAATATGTCCAATGGTAATGGCAACTGCTAGAGTTTAGCAAGGCCGGAAATAAAAGCAGCGTTTTACCGGACGGACCATAACAGGTGCTGGCACCACATCGCTGGAACTCCTTTATAAAAATTTATTTCTCGCCAACAAAAATATTTTTGTAGTTTTTTTAATATGCGAAACTAAATGGGTTGACCATATGGCAAATTTTTTTTTTGTCTAGCACCGTTGCCCACATAACATTTTCTGGTCCTCAATGTGGCCGTTTCCGCAGAAATCTATGTACTTTTTTATTAAATTACAGAACAACGCAAGGTTCAAGTTTAATTCAAACAGTGCTAGATCAAGGTTTCAGGCAAAACTCCAAAAAAGTTTGCTTAAATTTAGACTCCAAGTGTAGTTTAAAAAATGCGTAAATCTTCAAATTTTTCTCCTGTTAAGCACTTCCATTTTAAACCAAAATGGCATCATCCACAGTTTATTTTTTGAGGCATGAGAGGGCACCTCGATACCTGACTACATGCGGAGATAAACTTTACCGACAAGGACCAGTTCCTGAACAATAATTCTTGCAAAATGCCCAGATGAAGGTGATGTCTTACACCTTGGAGCGTGATATATGGAGCAAAAATTTTTTTCTTTGAAAGAAGGTCTCTACACTTCTGTTGGGACTGGTCTTCCATGAGTTTTCTCAGCAAAATCTAAAATACCAAGAATTCGGTGCATCTCCTTTCGCGTGGAATGACTCTGCTGTCCCCAAATTTAATTCTTTAAATCGACTGGGACGTACTGTAAAAAAATTGTTTCATGAACCTCGGCGGCTGTGAATAGTGACGAAACATTCAAGAAACGGGCAATTTTCTCTGTTAAGGTTTTCTGCCTAGATACATGCCTTATGGAGCATACTTGTCCCCAACAGTTTTATGTTTTCTGGACCACTTGTTTCGTTGCACTCCTAGGACCGCACCGCAGGTCTAGAAAACAGTTTTTATGCGTTGCATATTGCAATCACTCAGTTCAGCCCTTGGGCGCGGCCGGGCAGCCACCATTGACCTTTAGAGCAACCACGTGACGTGACGTCACGACAGCCAGAGGAAAAGCTGGACCCCAACTCGCGCGGTCGCGCGCGGCCGCAGCCACCATTTGACTCCCGCTCCTCCCGCTACGGGCGCTGCGCCGGCGCGTGACGTCACGGAGGAAAAGCTGGGCCCCAACTCGCGCGGTCGCAGCCACCACCTGACTCCCGCTCCTCCCGCTAGGGGCGCTGCGCCAGCGCGTGACGTCACGGAGGAAAAGCTGGACCCCAACTGGCGCGGTCGCGCGCGGCCGCAGCCACCACCTGACTCCCGCTCCTCCCGCCGCGCAATATGCAACGCATTCTTGGCTTAACCAAGCTAAGCCTGGCCATTTTTTTTTCAAATTTATGAATTTTAAATTTCTTGTATGAAATTGTCTTCTCACTCTAATATGTCAACGAACACTGAATCTGAAAAATTCAAAACAAAAATTTGAGCTTTGCAAAACAAAAAGAATGACAAGAATGACTTCACCCTGCAAGAACAATGAATGTTGAACTAGCCTTCTGCCATATTTTCTTAGCTTTGCAGGTTTCAAGAAAAATATATATCGGAAAATAATGTTCTGCATATAAAACAGTGACATTTGATGAGAGCTGTCATAAAATTATTTTTAAATTGCTCAAAAAATGTCATGTAAATACAGCTAGAAATAAACTAAATTTTGTTGAATGTTGTGTCCCTTCTGAAATGGAGGTGTGCGACAGACTGCCGGACATATCATGCTGACTTGGAATCCTATTGTTTACATCAAGTGCCGTATTGCTAGCTGCATTGCCTTTCTGACTGGTTCTCGCATTTCCTTGTCAAGTGTGAGTGAACTTTGAAAATGGGCAAGGTGCCACCTCTTTTTGACACAGAGTGGCACATGACCAGAAATGTTGTTTGAAGTAATGGCCATTTGGCAATCACTAATTGCCAGCAGACTGGTTGGAAATATGCAGAAATCACTCTTGCTTGACACTTCAGCAGCCGACCATGATGTAGGAATACTTTACTGTGAGACTGTTTATTGCCATGGGTGCACTCCAGAAACTCCACGTTGTAGCACTCTGTATGTAGCCACTGTCTGCAAGTTACCACATCTGTTCTTCCACGGCCGAGATAAAGGTGACCCCCTGCCATCATTTGTATCCAAAGAGTCTCCCTATGCATCACTCCCACTATAGTGGCAGTGTTTATCATGCTGTTCGTCCTTTGATACAGCCACATTAGAAGATGCATGCAAAGTTAGTGGGCTTCCTCATAACAGGAACATTGAAAAAACTCTTAAAATGAACACTGAAGCTTGTTTGGCTGGCTGCTGTTTACTTCAGAAAGTTTTGCATAATACCTTTTTTGTGTGCTCAACTTACTGCCCTACCATTTCTGTATTTTTTTTGTCATAGCAGGGATGGGGGACGTTCTTTAGGAAGGCCATGCATATCATGCGAAACCAGGTGGTGTTTTTCGAATACTGCATGGTTATAGAGGCATGCCTCGTTAATATGGTACTTTCGTCCCCCGTCAAAACTGTCCATAACAAATTGGGAAGCAAAATAAAAAGAAGACATTTATTCAGATACATACACTGGGATTACAGTATGCTTTTCTGCATAACAACAAGCAGTGAATAGCAAATTATAATCTTAGAAACTTGAACATTTTCCCGGTCGCAAAAGTTGTACAGCGGTGCGAAGTGCCTCACAGGCCGTGAGAGACATGATGGCAAGATTCGCGCTGGGTGTCCGATTCTGTGTTTGCTGTTGTATCCACAGTGGCCCTGTAGACGACTTGCTTGTTCACCAGTTGTTCATCACTTCCTGGTCTACTGCATCAGCTGCAGGCATTCCTGAAGACTCACGAGGAGGATGGCATTGATGCGCACATTCATTTGCCTGTGACCTCCCTGTGAGGAATGTGGTTTCTTGGCTGCTCTGTATCAACGATGGTGAGCCAATGTATATGTGGGCTTTGTTGGCTATGCAGAATCCTTCCAGGTTTCTGTGTGCGTTTGTACCTTTTTTACTGGAGTTATAGGTTCCCTGGTTCACCTATCTGTTTGCATATGCTTCTGTGTTCATGTTAGCACCATTTGCATGTTCCCTAACGAAATTCCAATTCTTGGGCAGGATGTCTGCACAATGGCAGACATTGCACTGCTGAGTTGAGCCGTTCCCGAATCTGGCAGTATCGATGCTAGAGTCTGTGCGTCAAAGCTGAGGTAAAGTGTTGAACCTGTCTAACTCCCAAAGTTTAATTTCGGTTTCATTCCTGACTGGTTGGACTAAATTAAATTGTTCTTGCTGCTTATACTTGTAAATTTAGAGCTTTGAACTGCTGTTAAGCTCAGTTCCTCTGCACTTCATCATCATCATCATCATCATCATCATCATCATCAGCCCTACTACACCCACTGCAGGGCAAAGGCCTCTCCCATGTCTCTCCAATTAACCCTATCCTTTGCCAGCTGCATCCACCCTTTGCCTGCAAACTTCTTAATCTCATCCGCCCATCTAACCTTCTGCCGCCCCCTGCTACGCTTACTTTCTCTTGGAACCCACTCCGTTACCCTTAAAGACCAGCGGTTATCTTGCCTTCGCACTACATGCCCTGCCCAAGCCCATTTCTTTCTCTTGATTTCGACTAGGATGTCATTAACCCGTGTTTGTTCCCTCACCCACTCTGCCCGCTTCCGATCTCTTAACGTTACACCTATCATTTTTCTTTCCATGGCTCGCTGCGTTGTCCTTAACTTAAGCTGAACTCTTTTCGTTAGCCTCCACGTTTCTGCCCCGTAGGTGAGTACCGGTAAGATTATGCTGTTGTACACTTTCCTCTTGAGGGAAATTGGTAAACTGCCACTCATGATCTGCGAGAATTTGCCATATGCGCTCCACCCCATTCTTATCCTTCTAGTTATCTCCCTCTCATGATCCGGATCAGCTATCACTACCTGCCCTAAGTAGACGTATTCCGGCACCATTTCTAGACTCTCGCTGCCAATTGTGAACTGTTGTTCCCTTGCTAGGCTGTTGAACATTACCTTGGTTTTCTGCATGTTAATTTTTAGACCCATCGATCTGCTCTGCCTGTCAAACTCGTTGATCATGATTTGCAGTTCACCTCCTGAGTGACTCAGCAAGGCAATGTCATCAGCAAATCTCAGATTATTTAGGTATTCTCCATTTATTCTTATTCCCAACTCTTCCCAATTCAGGCCTCGAAATACCTCCTGCAAACATGCGGTGAACAGCATTGGCGAGATCGTGTCTCATTGCCTGACGCCCTTCCTTATTGGAATTTCATTGCTGACTTTATGGAGGACTATAGTAGCTGTGCAGTTGCTATATATATCTTCCAGTATTTTGACATAAGGCTCTTCTACCCCCTGATTACGCAATGCCTGTATGACTGCTGAGGTTTCCACTGAGTCGAATGCTTTCTCGTAATCAATGAAAGCTATATATAGAGGTTGGTTATATTCTGCGCATTTCTCTATCACCTGATTGATAGTGTGAATATGATCTATTGTAGAATATCCTTTACGAAAGCCTGCCTGATCATTTGGTTGATTAAAGTCTAACGTTGCCCTGACTCTATTAGCGATCACCTTAGTAAATACTTTGTAGGCAACGGATAGTAAGCTGATCGGCCTGTAATTTTTCAAGTCCTTGGCGTCTCCCTTCTTATGAATTAAGATAATGTTTGCATTCTTCCAAGCTTCTGGTACAGTCGAGGTCATAAGGCATTGCGTATACAGGGTGGCTAGTTTCTCTAGCACGATGTCTCCTCCATCCTTCAACAGATCTGCTGTTACCTGATCCTCCCCAGCTGCTTTTCCCCTTTTCATTGCTTCTAAGGCTTTCTTTACTTCATCTTTCGTAACTGGCGGGATGACGTATTACTGTGCGCTGCTGTCTTTCTCATTAGCGCTCTGATTACATTGGCTACTGTACAGGTCTGTGTAGAACTCTTCGGCTACGTTAACTATCTTATCCATATTGCTAATGACATTGCCCTGCTTGTCTCTTAATGCATACATCTGGTTTTTACCTATGCCTAGTTTCCTCTTCACTGTTTTTAGGCTACCTCCGTTCTTTATAGCATGCTCAATTCTCTCCATATTAAACTTCCTTATGTCGGCTACCTTGCGCTTATTTATTAACTTTGATAGCTCCGTTAGTTCTATTCTATCGGTAGTGTTAGATGCCTTCATGTTTTGGCGCTTCTTAATCAGATCTTTCGTCACCTGAGATAGCTTCCCGGTATCTTTTCGAACTGTCCTACCGCCTACTTCTACTGCGCACTCCGTAATTATTGATGTCAGGTTATCGTGCATTGAATGAACATCAAGATCATCTTCCTCAGTTAAAGCCGAGTATCTGTTTTGCAGCGCTATCCTAAACTCCTGTGCTTTCCCTCTTACGGCTAACTCGTTAATGGTCTTCTTCTTCGCTAGCTTCTTCCGTTCCCTCTTCAAGTCTAAGCTAATTCTAGACCTTACCATTCTATGGTCGCTGCAACGCACCCTTCCGAGGACGGCCACATCCTTAATGATGCCAGGTTTAGTGCATAATATGAAGTCGATTTCATTTTTAATCTCACCATTGGGGCTCTTCCAGGTCCACTTCCTGTTTTCTCGTTTGCGGAAGAAGGTATTCATGATCCGTAAATTATTTCTATCCGCGAATTCGACTAATAACTCTCCCCTGCTATTTCTAGAGCCTATCCCATAGTCACCTACCGCGTGGTCGTCAGTCTGCTTCTTGCCCACCTTCGCATTGAAGTCACCCATCAGTACAGTGTACTGCGATTTTACTTTATTCATTGCTGATTCTACGTCCTCATAGAAGCTTTCAACGGCCTGGTCATCATGGCTGGATGTGGGTGCGTAGGCCTGCACCACTTTCAGCTTGTACCTCCTATTCAGCCTAATTACTATAGCTGCTACCCTCTCGTTAATACTGTAGAACTCCTCTACGTTGCCAGCTATATCCTTATTAATGAGGAAACCCACACCTAGTTCTCGTCTATCCTCTAACCCGCGATAGCACACTATGTGTCCGTCCTTTAGTACTGTATACGCCTCACCTGTCCTCCTAACTTCGCTAAGCCCTATCACATCCCATTTAATTCCCGCTAGTTCCTCGAACAGCACTGCTAGGCTAGCCTCACTAGCTAAAGTTATAGCGTTAAACTTTGCCAGGTTCAGATTCCAATGGCGGCCTGTCCGGAGCCAGAGATTCTTAGCACCCTCCGCTGCGTCACAGGTCTGACCGCCGCCGTGGTCAGTTGCTCTGCAGCCGCTGGGGACTGAGGGCCGAGGGTTAATTGGTTTGATCATAGAAGGTTGTGGCCAAGTACTACACCAGGGTGGCCAAATCCTGTTCTGGTGAGAGAGTGCGTTGTCGGTTCTGGTCACCGAGATAAGGCCGCACTCCAGGCCTGGTTATGCAATTCCATCGACACGCGGTTTTTTTTTTTTTTAACCCGGTGGAGAATTGCGCGGCACCAGGATTTTAACCCCGGTCCTCCTGCACGCGAGGCGGATGTTCTACCTCTACGCCATCGCTGCTTATAACCTCTGCACTTAACCGCAGTCAGATCTCAAGAACAAATACCGCTTAATTTTCACCGCAACTGTTTTTCTTGTGAGCTTTTTTTCCCGAGTGGTCATCACAATGCAAGTGAACAGCTTTGTTTTCATTATTTTTTGAGTGACTTTGTTCTCTTTGCAGGCGCAGGTTGGCGCAACAAAGGTTGACGAAGCTTCCATTCTTTTCTTTACAATGTTGGAATGCTTATGGAGGTGGTCATTTGAAAATTTATTTATTTTCACATCCTGCAGCCTCAGGTGAAACTGTGGCGTGAGGAGCGGAAAACATATGTACCCCAGTGTGCCCTTCTGAACACCTGCCCGATGACAGCAGGGTCTAATACACTGAATATTGTGCAGTGGAATTTTTTCCTTACATATTTCTTTGTACACTTTTTTCCCAGAAGTGGTTGCCCTCATCCTACAAAGTAATGCAACAAGTGCTGCGCAGAAAAAAAACACTGACATTAGTTTGCTGCCTGATTTTCAAGCTATGCAACAGCTGGAATGCCCTGGAGACTATACCATGAAGCCTTCAGCAACACCCGCCGCGGTGGGTCAGTGGTTATGGCGCTCGGCTGCTGGCCCGAAAGACGCGGGTTCAATCCCGGCCGTGGCGGCTCAATTTCGATGGAGGCGAAATTCTAGAGGCAAGTATACTGTGCGATGTCAGTGCACGTTAAAGAACCCTAGGTGGTCGAAATTTCCGGAGCCCTTCACTACGGCATCCCCATAGCCTGAGTCGCTTTGGGACGTTAAGCCCCCATAACCTTTCAGCAACATTTGCCAAAACATAGTTGACATACTGTGCTTCTGCTAAGTGTGCATTCTTTGAGGACCTGATGCCAACATGGTGTGAACATGACATTGAAGAGATGTATTCACGATAGCTGTCTTGACAAGTTTACGGTGGAATGAATTGTATGGAAGCAGTCCTTTAACAAAGGCACAGTCTCCTCATTGCTCTTCAGAGCAACCAAACTGCCATATATATAGCCAAGAGAAAATCGGACAGCGATTCAATGATTCAATGTCAAAGTGGTTGTTTTCTTTGCCAAACAAGCTGCAATCGTTGTGCCAGATGACTAGGCTAACCATTTCTTGCACGAATAGAATGCGAAAAAAACAAACATAACATCGGATTTTTTCAGTGCACAGGATTCATTGTACATTGGATCCCGCTGTCTTAGGTACGGTTTCTTTAACGGCAGACTGGGGTACATTTGAATGATTGTTTTCACGAGCATTGCAAAAATGTAAGTCGGAGAATGGTGGTTTCCTCAGCTTTCATTGCAGAGTATGCAGATGCCAACATATCTTCGACATATTGTAACGGGAAGAAGCATATCTGATAACCTGAGAAATTGTCTGAACAGAAAAATTCATAGTCTGAAAAGAGAAAACTGCACAGCTACTCCGGCCGACAATTTACTGCAGGAACCTGCCGTCATGATGGTGATTCTTATTCATTCACAGTGCCAGCACTCTTTACTGCATAAGCATGTGCAAGAGTGCGAACAGTAAATGGCAAGCAGCAGCAGCAGTGCATCCTTTCCCATGTATTCATTGTCTGTGTACTTAACCAAAAATAAAAATTACGATTACTGACGCTGCAAGACCAGGCCCCTTCTCATCAAACAAGCCATTTCCTACAGTGTACTTCGCACCAAGGCACTGCGAGTTTTCTGTTCGAAACATAAGTTAAGGAGCTGCACAACAGAGTCCACACAACTTTCTGCACAGTGCGGATGTCAGACGAGTGATGTACTCCTTCCAGTCCTCATAAATAGGCAGTCAAACCACACCTTCGGTCACATGCAGCGTCACACTGATGTGGATGTTAGTTTTCTGTACAGTATGGTACACTGTTAAAGGGAACATGCGGTCGCGTGAAGTTGACTTTCCGCGAGGCGCTGCTGAGGAAAGCCGGAAAGAATGCCGAGCTGATTATGGTCCGGAGTTTTTTTCGGCATTCTGTCCCTATGCATATATCTCATTTTTCACACCCGCAACACATCGATTACCTCTTCTCGCTGCTGAATTGGCTTTTTCCATTCAGTGGTGGTGTTTCGTGCGAAATAAGCAACATTTTCTGCGGACTAGATTATCCATGTTGGAGTTACTTGGTTCATATGCCACTTAACGCGTATAGTACACGTTGATAAACAGTAATAAACATGCTGTTCTTATTGACAGATTCATGCACTAACACTGCGCCTTGGTTTAATAGGCACCTACATCGCTGAAACAATAACAAAAAACGCCTTTACAGACAGGCTAACTGCTGGAAACGCTACAAAGGCTGGAAATGCTACAAAGCATGCGATAAGGATTATCAGTTGATGTCTAAAAAATGGTGTCATTGCACGGCATCAATTTTTTGGGGAAGGAAGCATTCAAGGATTTTTTATTTATTTACACATATGCTGTCTCTTCTCTTAGAGGCATAACAGGGGTGGGATACACAGCATTTGATTACAACAATGTCAATAACATAGTTAGGCAGTTCTTTTTGAAATTGATTATTTAGCAATGCACGCAGATCACCGTCCAAGTTATTCCGTAATTTAACATTCTGTGGACTTTGATATGCCGGCCTGTTGACATTGCAGACCTGCAAGCTTGAGCCATTTTTGCAAGCCACCCAAGACAAACACATTTGGTAAAAAATTGTGAAGCGTAGTAGTGATGTGATTGTTAAAGAGTGCAGGAAGACGGGACACATGAAAGGAAGACAAGCAACACAACCACTGAAGCAAATGGATCATTACAAACTCGCCCAAACAGAAGGTTTAATTTAGTGGTGATATGTTCACTTTTTCAAGAACTGGTGAGCGGTTTCAGCAGCTTTACATCGTACCAATCTTTTTAGTTTTCATTTACCCACTGCAGTATGTTTTTTCACATTCACACTGCTCTGATATAATAACTACTAACCCTTCTGACATGTATGATCCTGACAAAACTCAACGAAATTTGGGTGCGCAGAAAAACCCATATACATGCGCCATAACCCATAGCAACATTTCCAAGGCAATCATGAGGGTACATGCACGCTCCATTCACTGGCATAATGCCAGGCAACTGGTACACAAGGCACCAGCACACCAATGAAGTTTTTCCTACACAGCCACATTCTGCAAACCTTTGAGGCTGACAAAACAGAAGATAGCAGTGCAGCACAAGGTCATGACTATGACTCAAGATTTCTGGATGATAGGATTTAACAAAAGTGGCCATGGAAAACTCTGTCAAACATGCACATAGCTAATATACAACAGAGGAGAACCGTACATTGGTGAGTTGTTGGTATACCATGGCAACAGCAGCACCACAAGACAATGGCACAGGATCAGCACAGCCCCCCTTGTTCTTCTGTCAATATCTTTTGGTGCTTCTTCTACCACAGATTGAATATTCTATATTCAGTACTTCTCATGATAACTTGGTATCTTGCAAATACTTTAAAAAATCTATATTTAGAATAAACTTAAACACTTCTACCCATTCTTGATTTACTCTTTACATGCTTCAAGTTTTTTTTTTTTTTCTGGGAAGAGGGGGGGGGGGGGGGGAGATGCTGGCAGAAAACTTCGAACATGTTTGCTATGTCCTTTTGCATACATTCCTCCCAGATATTTTTGGGGACACTGTGTTATCTGTTCTTATAAGTAAACAGGTTTTTTATAATGCTCCTTTTATTATTCTCAATTTGCTGTTAACTATTGTTACAACCCTGCTAGGGACACGTTGTTTGACCCCTCGTTGACCTTACGAAAAAGAAAAAAGATGTATCGGGGAAACTACCCGTGGAATCTCCCACGCACGCTCCCCTTGTGACGGACCGTGAGACGCGACCGACGATGGACATGACGAAAGGAAGCGGGCAGAAGCGCATTCCCGAGGACGAAGTAGCAGCGGACCTCCGTATCCTCCTCGCCCATTCCCACAGGGCTCAGCGTGCTATGTGCGGCGACTCTTCCGATCTGTGAATCGTGTGGTGAAAGCGGCGGAGCCTCAGTGTATTTAACGAGTGTCCTGAGTACGAACGATCGCTCTGGGCCCTGACGACAAGGCTCATCCAGTTGCTCGACGCTATGAACTTTTAATTCTTGACTGTTTGCTCTTTCGGTTTCCTTTTAAATTATGTAATCAAGTTTCATGAAAAGTGCCAGTAAACCCGTTTGTTTTTCCTTTTCCCAAGCTTGAAGTTCCATATTTCTTCAACCCGAAGGCTCGGACACGTTACCCAACGGAGCCCGGGTTCGAGTGAACCCCTGCGCCACGACAATAAGAATGATTTACTTTTCGCTGTTCAGACACTTTTTACAGTTGAACATAGTCTCAGCAGATACTTTCTTGTTACACAGTACTCAGTAACATAACTGTTTTCATGAAAAGTATTTTCAACAAATCTGTTTTGCGCTCATGTGCCCAAACTTTGACCTACAGCAGACAGATCTGAGAAAAATGCAAGGCATAACGGCCACTCAATGTTATTTCACAATATCAGCATACGGTGGTGCCAAGTTCAGCAATACATAGTACCACAACTTGTTTGGCAGCCTTCGCTACAAATGTATTAGGCTGTCTTGCCATGCTGTTGCCAAATACAAGACATGTTAACCAGTTGTAGCATTTGTCATTATGAACAGGCAGTGGTAGTGAAAAACACTTACAGTAAAAAAAAAGAGAGAAGAGGCTATCAAATACAGATGCTTTGATGAAGCATGTTGATGACCTCTGTTGACACTAGTTATGTCAAACTGAACTGGTAGCCGCGTTCACACTCGTTTGAGGTGCTGAATCGAGCTGGACTGGTCAGAAACGTGCTTATGGAGTGTCTTTATACGGTTATGAAGGCATCAACTGTACAGCAATTGTAAACGTTGTCACTCATTTTGGCTCAGGAGGGCTAATATTTTAGGTGAAAGTACTACCTCACGAGGTCTAACTGGCTCACAGAGTTAGTGTGAAGCTTGACCTTGAGGATTACCTTGGCAAACATAATAAAATAAATATTGCCGCAACTGGGATTTGAAGCCGCGGCGGCGCGAGCAGATCAATTTCGCTGGCCTGTGCACGAGAGCACTATGCTGCTGCCGCAGACGACCACGGCTCGCGTTAAATTGAAACGCACGCTCGCGCTGTGCATTGCATGTCGTCGTCTTCCATCGACTAAAACTACTCTAGAACTAATCACGTCGCCAGAAGTGCCGACGACCTAGCAAAGCAAAACCATGAGACAACCAGGCTAAACACGTGCTTTCACACATACACTCGGTTTAACTACGTTAAAACCCTACCATCCCCCCCCCCCCCCCTTATGCGGTACCCGTTTACTATACAGGGTCACAGTGGCTGAGCTCGCGCACTGCGCTCAGTATTTCTAAGAAAATTAACTGTGTGAACTCGCTTAATTGAACAGGTCAGGCCTGAAGTGATCAATTTCAAATCACGTCACACGGAAGTACTATCGGCAGGCAACATTTACGAGGTGGGAGTGTACGGGAAAGAAGAAGAAGATTGGTTTTTGGGGAAAAGAAATGGCGCAGTATCTGTCTCGCATCTTGGCGGACAATTGAACCGTGCCGTAAGGGAAGAGGTAAAGGAGGGACTGAGAGAAGAAAGGAAGAAAGATGTGCCGTAGTGTATGGCTCCGGAATAATTTCGACCACCTAGGAATGTATAACGTGCACTCACATTGCACAGCACACAGGTGTCTTTGCGTTTGGCCTCCATCGATAACGCGGTCGCCGCAGTCGGGTTCGAACCCGGGAACTCCGGCACAGTAGCCAATCGCCACCTAAGCCAATCGCTCGAAGCGTCTGAACGAGGGGTCTTGCATTGGCCACACGCTGGTAGCATTTTTAAAGCACTAGGTCGCGAGGAAGCCCCACAATAACTTTTCTTACCCGAGAAAACGCACCCCAATAACTTTTGCTGCTGGTGGTACATACATTTACGCGGTATGAACTCGACTCTGTCCGATAGGATTACGCAGCAGTAAAAGCCTCCGAAAAGAAAAGTGACCATAAGGTACCTCAACTGCTGTTTTCCCCAAAAATTAGTACAGTACTAACGAAGGTCGTGTAGGTAGCCGCGCAGCCCGGAAAGCTCACCTGAACTGGCTCCAACGTCTTATACTTGAACACTGCAGCATAACTTTTTTCCTTGCGCTTAAAGATGCACTCAGTGCTACAAAAAAACGCAAGAACAGCACCAATCCAGCCACAGATACAAACGACCCGCGGCACGCAGGATGATGCTGATGTCGATGGGCAGGTCGTCCCAGGCAGATGGCCCCACAACGCTACCTACGAAATGAACTTTTTCTGCAACTGATACGAAATGCGCTGGAAACATGGCTCACAATTTTTCAGAAATGACACCGCATTAGCACCATAAAAACAATGAAAGCTGACAGCAAAAATAACGAAAGTACAGATTTTAGACAAAACTGCCAACCGTAAAATCAAAACCGAAACTCTGCAAGGAATGCACTCGGAAGGGAACTTCACCATTTTTTTTTGTCATCGAAGCGCTTTGACCTACAGCTGCACCAACTTGAGTCTCAATTTTGGAGCGTGAAAATGTTATTCCTAATACCGGCACCATTTTTTTCCTGTCAGCGTCGCGACAGCGCCTGCGTCACGGCAGCGGCAGATTTGCCAGGCATTAGAAGTATTTCAAGCAGAAATTTACAAGCTACATATGTACACCGTAGGTCTAGATACTCTTTCGCGAATCAAATGCTCTCTCGTAGCCGACACAACATTGGTTTCGGTTCCATAGCGTGCACTGCCATCAGACAGTACACGGGCCTCTAGCATTAACGCCTCCATCGAAATGCGACAGCCGCCACGGGATCGAACCCGCGTCTTTCGGGTCAGGAGCCGAGCACAATAACCACACCAGCGGCTGAACGGAGGTGCTGGCATTCATGGAGGTACATGGAAGATATGGCGAAGCTATTATAATTAGGCAGTCTCAACCCCTTTTCTCGAGGCGTCATATCTCGTTTCACAATTGGACGGGTAAAGATTGCAGGCTGAGATAAGCCGCGTTTACAAGAATACAGCAGTGCCGCACCCCATATTTCGCGGACGCGACACGCCACTATTCACATATGTACTATCGGACACAAAAGTTTGCGGGACGAGAGTTCTTGGAAAAACGTTTATTGCAGCTCCACCTCGCTAGTCAGTCGCCAGATAATGTATGAAGTATACTAAAGAGTGCTTGGCAAAGGTGGCCTAGCTTGGCCATTGTCTGGGCCCTTGGCAAGTTTCGACTTTATCATAATGGCCGTCCTTTTGACGTGGTCACCAACCACCACGCCCTATGCAGGCTTTCTTCGCTAAAAGATCCCTCCGGTCGCCTGCCATGGCTCGATGGACTCGCCATCTACAAGAATATAACATACGTGTCGTATATCGGTTGGGCCGCAATCACCATGATGCTGATGCCTTGTCCCGCTCCCCGCTACTGGCCGAGCTTGCCAGCCTCTCTGCCCTCGAATCCGCTGCGCCTTTGTTCAACACCTGCGGCATGACTTCTGAGCAGCGTAATTATCACTGGATTGCCTCTCTTCTTGACTTTCTCTCTGCCCCATCTACGGCACCAGCGTACCGGACCTGGAAAATTTGTAAATTGTAGGGTTTAACATCCAAAAACAACCCGCCAGCTACAAGGATCGCCTTAGTGGAGGGCTCCGGATTAATTTCAAGCACGTAAAGAAGACTGAAGAGACATACACTTAATGCAATGTGACCATACTGCCTCGAGAACTGTTGCATAGGCTGTCAGAAGCAAAAGGCCAAGGGCTATCCCGAACTATTTCCTGCGTAGTGTCTCATGGTGTCAGAAGCTTCAAACCATTTAGGTAAAGAGAGCTAATTGATCAACAGCTCAGAGCGAGACTAACATCGTTCTTGCTACAGGTTGTTGATCAATTTGACCTCACCATGACATCTGCTAGGCATCCTGGTTAGCTTAAATGTAGAGTGACTGCCCAGGCAAGCAGTGGTCCCTGGTTTTATCTCCAGACTAAGACGAATTTTCCTTCAGCTGCAAAGCTTCTGAGAAAGCTGTCTGGCTTTGCTCTGCAACCGTATAACTGCGATCAAGTAGAAACTCATGAGTAATTACAGCCTAATTGAAATGCATTTCACCTCTAGTGTTTCCCTTAAACACTTTGGACTACATTCTGAATGTGCATTCCAAGAGCATCTTCCATTCCCCAAAATTATCCTTGCCCTAAAACAGTTAGCAATCTGAAACTCAAAACAAAACAAGAGGCTCCATGCTGACACTGTCAACAGGAATTTTCGATTCAGTATTTAAGAATATGTGCATCCTAATGTAACGATATTTTTGATGCAGCATTGTGCACACAGACTTAGTCAAAAATCAATCGCACTCTCACTTTACAGTTCCATTCAGTGCCTCTCACGATGAACCTTCATGTCTACTCTTCGGTTATAAGAGGGTTTTTGCTGCAGTGCTGCCTGCATTACCTACCCCTTTCCAATTTCCTATTCTTCTTTTGCCAAGGCTGTGGAGTCTGATTGCACCTGTTTCAGTTAATAGGTATATTTAGCAGGCTAGTAGCTGTAGTCCACAGAGTGTTTGAAGTTACTTTCCTTGCAATGGAATAAAATGTAGCAGGAAGCTTTTAGACAACTGGATTCTTATGCTGCAAACCTGTTGGACCTAACATGTGCTTTCTGGCAGTTTCTCAGGGTCATCTTTCTGCATTTTTGGAGTACACTGAAACTTAGGATTAGAGACAATGTTAGATAATGCTTTGTGCAACATGCATGGAAGCAACTTCACATTTTTTTGCCGTGGCTGCAATCCTAGCAGGATGACCTAGAGCATGAACTAACACATGCTGACGTTTGAGTTTAGGTTCCCTGTTGGGCTTTCTAGAAACTATATGCTTGCTGCATGAAGTCGAGGGTTGGACGGAAACCTGTCTGGTCGGGGCTGTACGTGGAGAAGGCAGAACACCGAGCAAAATAAAATGAACTCCTAAATGACGTTTCAGCTCCCACACGAGAGCCTTGCTCATAAACAGGTGCAGACGTGTAAGGCTGGCTATTTAAGCTTGAAAATGTGCCCTAGGCAGCGGGCGTATGCACTAGGAAGTGCCCCGTCAGTGCGATTAAAAGTGTGTTTGGTTGTCTGAATCATCAAGGATTCTAGATATAGATAGCTCTGGAGATTCTTTTCTGTTTTCAAAATGCATGCGTTGCTCAATCTATATGATGCTGCTAGCTTTCAGAATTTTCGACGAGTGCATTCGACGAAGCTTTCTTGTTTGCAACATCATACTGGTGTTGTTTCAACCTTTCAACGAAGTTTCCACTTTCACCCACATGCACATGGTTTTACAGTCTCTGCACAGTATACTGTACACTACGCCCGGAAATTTTTTTTTGGTGCGGACAACACCTCTATACCTGGCTTGAAAAGTGATGATATTCTAGAGTTTCGTTTTTATTCATTGTTCTCAGCAATCACTGTCTGCAACTCTCTACTAACAATCATCACATCATCTAGTACAGAAGCATCATTCCATAAAAGGTTGAAAAAGTGTGTACTTTTTAATTACCTTCATTTGCCATGCCAATGAACCCTGTATTTATTGTGTATGGCTTTTATTGCTTGAGTGCTTTTGTATAGCATTGTGTTCTCTTTTTGCCATGTTCCTTAATGAGTTTGTAAAATTGAGCATGCTTAATCTAATTTTTTGTTGTGATTGTTAATTCCTGCTGCACCTGTTTTCCGATATGTAGTTGCTATCTGCCATATGTTTAATATGTGTCATATATACAATTAATAACAGGAGGTCCCCCGGACAGTTTCTACTCAGGGCCTCCTCCTCTACTAATTTATTTACCTCATGCCTGCACTAGTTTTTCAATAAACAATAATGTATGTCAAACAAAACTTTGCAGTGGTTATTCGTCATCTGCATGCCGCCTTGTTCACATACTGTTAGATTCACACCGCCTGCTAAGCTAGACCGCATGCTGAAGGTCAGATGTAGAGTTAACGGGATTGGTATATTATTCCAAGATGTTAATTAGGCCAAGGTATTTGGTCCTGATGATATTCTGCCAGTCTAATTCACAAATTGTGTATGATTCACCTACTTTGCTAAAAGCTTTGCAAATTGTTCACATCCCTTTACAAGAAAGTGTTGTAATCACTTCGATAGGTACAGAGTTAATCTTATTACTTTAAGAACAAGCAAGAAATTTATGTTTAAGAGTGCTTTTTATCTCAAGCCTTGGATTAAGCACGTGAATTACATTTGGAACGAGGCAGCCATCAGCTCCAGGTTTATTACAGTAGAGATTCGGTCATTTGCAAAGTGATTTCAGAATACAGCTGATAGTCAAGTCTGACCTATACTTGAGTATCGATGTGTTTGTAGGGACTTGCATACATGGCCACTTATAAGTAAATTGAAAAAATTCACAACAGTGCTGCTTTATTTCCACCGGGAAATTAAAGACAGCAACTCAGAATGACAGAGCAAATGCAAACTGAAATAGAAACAGCAGCAGAACGACCACGGGAAAAATCGTTGATTAAAATCTTCTACAATATTTACTTGCTAAAACTGCTGTAAACTGTGAGAAATATACTCAACCAACAACTTAATTACATATTCAAGATTTCAAGGTAAAAGAGCTTTCCTTAAAGGGTGATGTTTTCCATTCTTCTGTTTTTTACCTATCCTAGAGTAGAACAGCTTAGTGTCAAGTACTGTTCATATATTATCCAATGGTCCTTTCTTCCATGATTTCAATGAGTAGACTGTTTTATTTTTCAACATTTTTAACTCCTTGGATGCTATGGGGTGGTGCAAGTAACTATTAAAAAAATATATTGATGTTCAGAGAAGTAGCCACCTTTTTTTTATTCTGAGGACACTAGATAAGCTCCATGCCATCAAAGGGCGGCTCACTACACAACATCAAAAGAGTCATTATGCATTGGATAAAAGGAGCAAGCACATAAATCACGCATGGAAAGCAGGTCTCTAAGTGAGAGAAGCTTGCACTTTCAGAAGCAATATCACTTATGTTTAGGACCTACCAGATCATAGATTGCAGAAGATATGTGGATGCCACATCGAACTCCGATTAGACACAGAGCAGTGGATGCAGTATTAATAATGACTAGTGTTTGCACAATTTATTTAGGGGAGGTGGTGCTTAGTGGAATTTTTCCCTTCCTGTGCCCAAAGTTAAGATAAGACAACAAGTATATGACATCATGAAACTGTTTGCAACATTGTATAAATTAAGGAAATGATCTTACAGCCCAATACACTGTTCTAGGTTACCTGACACAATTGACACAAGCTCCTTTATTTCAGTTTCGCCTAATCAATCATTCGACAACGTCACCCGTAACCGCGCGCAGCTTTCATGAGAGGTGTGACATAGATATGAACGTTTGAATAATAATAATAATAATTGGTTTTTGGGTAAAGGAAATGGCGCAGCATCTGTCTCATATATCGTTGGACGCCTGAACCGCACCGTAAGGGCAGGGATAAAGGAGGGAGTGAAAGAAGAAAGGAAGAAGAGGTGCCGTAGTGGAGGGCTCCGGAATAATTTCGACCACCTGGGGATCTTTAATGTGCACTGACATCGCACAGCACACGGGCGCCTTAGCGTTTTTCCTCCATAAAAACGCAGCCACCGCGGTCGGGTTCGAACCCGGGAACTCCGGATCAGTAGTCGAGCGCCCTAACCACTGAGCCACCGCGACGATTCAGCAATTTGAAAAAAAAAATGTGCCACAACCCAAGACGAAGAATGGGCAAAATGAGTATGGACTGTAGCGACAATTTTTGCAGTAAACCACGAAAATATACGCTGAAAACCTACATCATACAAAAACCACTCCGGCAGGGACATTACAGCAGCCCCGCTAAGAGAAAAGACTCAACAAAGCGACGGTTACGCAGAAAAATCACCGACAATGAAACAAAAGTGCCAGAAGCAATGTTGGCTTTCTTATTGTGAAAGGCCAGGAATTTTACACGCTGCCTGTGACACTCACCTATTCGCACAAATGCAGGCCAGGCTAGCGTTACTACAATACAACTTGGGCCTGGCAGACGCTTGCATTTGTCGGGAACGGACGTGGGCAACACTGCACTTGGCTGCAGCGTCTGTTTTGGCAACATTGCACTTGTCGGGAACGGGCGTAGGCAACACTGAACTTGGCTGCAGCGTCTGTTTTGGCAACATTGCACTTGTCGGGAATGGGCATGGGCTTGTCTGCAACGGCTAGCAAACGGAAATACGCGCCCGGGGAAGACATAGCCATTTCCCTAAGCCTAAAGAGACATGAAGCCTACATCCAAAAGGGTAAAAACGTGGTATAATCTCCAACTTGCGGAATGGCCTCACCAGGAGTTGACGGCAAGCCAGGAGACGCACAGGTAGTCAGAGGATCAGCAGAACCACGACACATTCAGCACCGAGGATTCCTTGAACGGCGCAGGAACGAACTCAACACAACGCAAGCTCGATGGCTTCAAGTACGCGCACCGCTTGTTGTTGTTGTTACCCTCACACAATGGCACATGCCCACATAGAGGGATTGGCCAAGAATTGGGGGGCACAGAGAGTTTTTCAGATAAATATTTCCTGGGCGAAAATATAATGAATGCTGAGTAATTAAGAAGTAAACAAAAAAGAACAGGAAATGAAACGGGAAATGCACCGCTTGCCGAGCACGAGAGGCATCCATCTCGTTCTCCTCATCGTTTGTGTAGTCGGCGAAACCGACGAAATAGACTAGGCATCGCCTCTTCATGCGAGTCACAATATATAGATCTCGCAGTAACCGCAAACAATCCTAGCGTGCCAAAACAAGAAAACTGTTTCTTTATTTTTAATTGCAGGATTGCTTTCACACCGCTCACCCGCAAGTGTTTCATTTTAATATGTCAAAATGATAGCCGCAAGATCTGGTACAACCTAAACACATTAATGAAACGAGAACCGCGTCCTACACCTTAAATGCGCATTGTATGAACGGTGCGGAAATCTAAGGTGACGCGCTTTCCGGTTGTTTTAACGACCATTCTACCAGTATCAGTCACCAAACTGCCATCCTGAAAACATGCCATTTCATTGATGCTCACGGCACGGAATCGATATTTTTGAAAACTGGAAATGAACATGAAATAAAACTGCTTTTTCGTGAACTGAGCAAAAGTAATGCTTGTGACGCCGATGGTCTGCAGATGAGGCCCGTCAGGTATGTGCTTGGCATTATTTCACCTGTTCTCGCTCATCTTAAAAATACCTCTTTAACAAGGCCAGTTACTGAAAAGAATGCAGGTGGGAAAGGTGCTTGCTCTGCACCTTTTTTGAGCAGAGCAAGCAACTTTCACTGCATCTCTTCAGTACTCGGCCATTTCCTCCAAAGAACTTGAAAACATAATATTTTATAGGTTATCTCTTGACGAGCATAAATAATTCACCCCGCGCATAAGCATGCCTTTCTAAAAATGCATGTCGACTGAACTGGCACTCCTTAAAAAGAGAAAACTAATCTTAGGAAACTTTGAAGCATGTTTATTAACCATACGTGTTTTTTGTCAAATTGTTCAAAGCCTTCGATTTCCATTCATCATAAAATTTTGCTTCCTAAATTGACTATTATGGAATTCGAGCTACGTCCCTCGACTTACTTGATTCATATTTGAGTCGCAAAAAGCTATTTATGCATGTAAATGGCTTATCTAATATGCTTCCTGTTCATGTTAGTGTCCCTCAAGGAAGCATCGTGGGCCCTCTTTTGTTTAACATTTTCGTCAGCGGTCTTATTAATAGTGTTCCCGACGCCACGTACATTATGTATTCAGATGACACCACACTTCTCTTTTCTTCCAAATCCCCAGATCATTAGGTTCTAGGCTCGAACAGCGTGTTTTTTTTAAATTACATCGACACCGAAAAAACCAAAGCCTTACTCTTTCATCCAAACAAAATATGAATGTCACGCTACCTGGAGATATAGTGCTTAACGCCTGTACAATTGAAGTTGAACGATCAATCAATTGCCTGGGTGCGCACTTAGACCACGATATTGTCACCAAGTGGTGACTGCGATCCGCGGAGCAGAACGACAGCGGAAATGGCTTCTAAACAAAACTCTTTATTTGGGCTGACTTGCGCCCAAACTGGACTGAATCGCTCGTCGGCGGCGTAGCAACATGCGTGCTCGGCAGTCGTCGAACAGAATGCCCGCAGCTGTCGGCTGTGCTCAATTTAAAGCTGATAGCGAACTTTCGAGATAAAGCGTGCAAAGTTACTATAACATTCTGGAAAAACGTAGACTCAGCACTGCCTGGACGCGATCAACCGAGATAAATCTGGTCACCTCTTGCGCAACGCAAACAAAGCGATAAAGCGGCATGCCAACAGCTTCGAAGCCTGAACAAACACGGCAAATTCGCGGCATTACTCCCCTCTCAAAGGAACATCGACCCGATGCATTAAAACAAATAATGCGCCCAGCTACAAATAAAACGTATCGTGCGAAGAAAAACTCTGGAAACACAGCGTCCTTTAGCGCGCACAATAGGGCTTTAGACGGACGACATGAACAACTTCTGGTCGCACGCGGCGTCGCTCGGATGTCGTCAATGCGTCAGGAATGACTTCCTAATAAAGTTCACCTAGCCGACGAAGAACCTTGTACGGGCCGAAATAGCGACGCAAAAGCTTTGCACTCAATTCACAGCGGCGAATGGGCGTCCATACTACTGACTCTCCTGGCTTGCATTACGCGTTGCGTCTTCATAGCTTGTAACGTCTGGCGTCGGTCCGCTGCTGGTCTTTAATCCGTAATCAGGCAAGTCTTCGGGCTTCGTATGCGCGTTGAAGGTAGGCGGCAACGTCGACGTTCTCTTCTTCTGTAACGTTGGGCAGCATGGCGTCTAGCGTGGTCGTGGCCTCCCTGCCATGGACGAGCCTAAAAGGCGTCATCTGGGTGGTTTTCTGCACTTCTGTGTTGTAGGCGAAGACGACGTAAGGCAGGATGGCGTCCCAAGTCTTGTGTTCGGCATCGGCATACATGGCGAGAATATCGGCGATGGATTTGTTCAGGCACTAGGTCAGTCCGCTGGTCTGCGGACGGTATGCAATTGTCCTCCGGTGGCTGGTGTGGCTGTAACGCAGGATGGCTTGCGTTAGTTCCACCGTGAATGCTGTTCCTCTGCCTGTGATTGTCACATCGGTGGCGCCGTGTCGCAGAAGAATGCACTACACGAAAAATATGGAGGCTTCTGCTGCTTTTCCGTTCGGCAGGGCTTTTGCCACGGGGTAGTGGGTCATATAGTCGGTCGCTACGGTGACGATCCACTTCTTTACAGACGTTTACAATGGGAAAGGGCCAAGCAAGTCCATGTCGATCTGCTCAAAGGGCCTTGAGGGGGTTCAATGGGGTTCACAAATCCTGCTGGTCGGGTGGGAGGGGGCTTTCGTCCCTGACAATCTCGGCAGATTTCCATATAATGTGCGACATCTCCAGACAGTCGGGGCCAGTAATACTTGTCTTGAATGCGGCGGAGGGTGCGAGTAAACCCGTGATGTCCAGCTGTCGGCTCGTCGTGTGAAACCTGTAGAACTTCTTCGCGGAGACAAGCAGGTACAACATGGAGGTAGGCTGTTTTGTTCGCAGCAAAGCTCTTCACGAGTACATCATTCTGTACACAGAAGGAAGACAGTCCTCACTTGAATGATACCAAGAATGAAGAAACCTTGCCTTCCCGACCTAAAACGTCTCATCGATTACTTATTCGATGAGGCGTTTTAGGTCGGGGTCCGAGCGTTGCTGCTGGGCAAAGGGCTGGAGCTGATGGGTCCCAGGAACGCTTCCTCATTATCGTCCGGCGGCGGTTCATCTACAAGGGCTCGTGAGAGGCGATCGGCGTCAGAGTGCTTGCGTCCGGACTTGTAAACGACGGTGACGTCAAACTGCTGGCGGCGCAGATTCCATCGAGCGAGGCGGCCTCAGGGGACCTACAAATCGGCAAGCCAACACAGCGCTTGGTGATCGCTGACTACCTTGAACGGTCGTCCGTAAAGGTAGGGGTGGAATTTCGACGTAGCCCAGATGATGGCAAGGCACTCCTTCTCAGTCGTCGAATAGTTAGCCTCGGCATTGGAAAGGGAACGGCTAGCGTATGCGATGACTTTCTCCATTCCGTCGCTTCTTTGAACGAGGACGGCGCCTAGGCCCACGCTGCTTGCGTCGGTATGAACTTCAGTATCGGCGCTTTCATCAAAATGCGCGAGGATCGATGGGGACTGTAAATGACGCTGAAGTTCTTTGAAGGCTTCTACTTGCGTGGTTTCCCATTTAAATGGACGTCTGCCTTCGTCAGTTTTGTCAGGGCTCGGCGATGCGCGAAAAGTTTTTCACAAATCGTCGGTAATATGCGCATAGTTCGATGAATCTGCACAATAATTTCTTATCGGCCGGCGGTGGAAACTGTTCAATAGCAGCTGCTTTCTCCTTCCTTGATGTGGCCTAGAAACAGCAGCTCTTCATAGGCAAAGTGGCACTTCTCTGCTTTCAAGGTTAGGCAGGACGACTTGATTGCGTCTAGTACTGTTCGAAGTCTTTTGAGATGCTCTCCGAAGTTCAAGGCGAAGACAACGACGTCATGTAAATATAGCAGTCAAATCTGCCACTTCAGACCTCCCAGTACCATATCCATTACTCGCTGAAACGTCGCTGGTGCGGAACAGAGACCAAATGGCGTCACCATTTACTCGAAGAGCTCATCCGGGAGTGATGAATGCCGTCTTCTCCCGATATCTTTCATCGACCTCAATTTGCCAGTAGCCGCTCTTGAGGTCAATCGATGAGAAATACTTGGCGTTGCATAGCCGGTCCTGAGTGTCATCGATGCGGGGGAGGGGGTAGACGTCCATCTTTGTTATGTTGTTCAGGCGACGGTAATCAACGCAGAATCGAAGTGCGCCGTCTTTCTTTCTCACTAGAACAAGCTGTGCCGCCCATGGGCTGTTTGATGGCTGGATGACGTCGTCGCGAAGCATTTCTTCCACTTGCTCTCGGATGACTTGACGTTCTCGTGGCGACACACGGTAGGGGCTTCCATTGCGGTGAAGCCGGCCATATTCTTCGTTACTGCTCGTGCCCGCACGCAATTTTGAATGCAAATCTTAGTACTGCCGGGAACAGTGGAACATAGACTACAGCTGTTCTCGTGAAGTCTTTCGTTAAGAAAGAGCCCTGTCTGACAGACGCGTAGTCCGCCATCACACAAGATGCGCGGTGGCTTATGTGTTTTATTTACGCCACGCTGTGCTTCTCTGTACAGCCAAAACTTTTGCCAGGCCTCTCAGCACGACTTCAGATTACAGCATACTAGCAGAGAGGTTTCCAAGCTGTGACGGAGGAATTTTAACCATATTTAACGATTTTCTTCTGTTTACTTCTCAATTCTAGCTCCTTGCACACAACGCAAGAAAGGGAAATAATTCTTCAGAAAATAAGTTTGTGATTCGGTCATAATTATCATCATCAGCCTGACTAGGCCCACTGCATGGTAAAGGGCCATCCCATTTCGCTCTAATTGACCCTGTCCTTTGCCAGCTGCGCCCACCGTATGCCTACAAACTTCTTAATCTCATCCGCCCACCTAACTATCTGCCGCCCCCTGCTACGCTTGTCTTAACTTGGAATCCGCTTAGGACGAGCGGTTATCCTTCGCATTACATGCTGTGCCCAAGCCCATTTCTTCCTCTTGATTTCTAATATGTCATTAACCCGCGCTTGCTCCCTCACCCATTAAGCCCGCTTCCAGTCTGAAAGGCACACTGTCTCAGCTAGTGTCATTACTCAGGCCAATCGCCTTTCTGGTGCGAGCTTCCCAACAGAAATGTTGAGAGGAGGGGCCGAGTCTGTGCTGAAGGAACTGAATGGCAAGGAAAGAAGGCTACTGCGGAAGGAAGAGAGTTCAAGTGATGCCGTATCTGCACAAATTGGCGCACTATGTAAAAAAAGTCGCCTGGCGCTTAGGCCTTAAAGTGGTTTTTTCTGCCCTAGTTAAGCTTTCGGGTCTCTGCGCACGAATAATGCCTGATGATAACAAGAAACACTGCAACACCAAGCATAGCACAATGTATGCCAGGTGCGAAACAGAAGTCGTATATAAGATCCCGCTGACGTGTGGGAAGTGTTATGTAGGCCAGACTGATGATTGTATTAATGAAAGGCTGCGCAAACACGGAACAAAAATTGGTGGTGGTGAAGATCGCAATCTTGCCTTGTATTGTTGTAGTTGCCCCGGGAAATGTTCCCCTCGTTTCAATCATGTAACCATTTTAGGCCACGGAAAAGCAAGAAAGGCACGTGAAATTCTTGCGGCGTATCTGATAGATAAACATTGTGATGCTTGCCTCAGTTGCCCGTCGATTGGGCTGACAAGGATAGAGATGGACTTTGTTACGTTCTGGTTTAGTTTATGGGGGTTTAACGTCCCAAAGCGACTAAGGCTATTAGAGACGCCGTAGTGAAGGGCTCCGTGAATTTCGACCACCTGGGGTTCTTTAACGTGCACTGACATCGCACAGTACACGGGCCTCTAGAATATCGCCTCCATCGAAATTCGACTGCCGCGGCCGGAATCAAACCCGCGTCTTTCGGGCAGCAGTCGAGCGCCATAACCACTCAGCCACCGCGGCGGATCTCTTTGTAACGTTCTACAGGCCAAATGCCGGCAGCTACGCGATGGAAACCAGGCCGATTCGCAGAGCAAAAGACGACCTTTTATTTCCAGCTCGGAAATATATATAGAAGAGAAAAGAAAGAAAGAAGGAAAGAGGGACCATCGACGCATGCGCGGAGTGGCGCACATGGCCCAGATTGGATTATCTGCAGCATGTTTCTTGAGTGATTAACGCAGGTTGTCTGTTTTGGCTTGGCGCATGCGTGGCGGTTACTCTACGGAATGTGCACAATAAAGATGTCAATTGTTAGTCCAGCCTTGTCCTTTGTAGGTTCTCCTCTTGTCCCTCGTCTTTTTTCGGCTGGTAAAAATTATTCTTCGCCCAGGTCTTATCCTTCTAGTTATGTCCTT
Source organism: Amblyomma americanum (assembly GCF_052857255.1). Lineage (NCBI taxonomy): Eukaryota > Metazoa > Arthropoda > Arachnida > Ixodida > Ixodidae > Amblyomma > Amblyomma americanum. The sequence goes on along the minus strand of NC_135505.1, from coordinate 14,915,494 downwards.
CTCATGATCCGAACCAGCTGTCACTACCTGCCCTAAGTACACGTATTCATTTACCACTTCCAGCGCCTCACTGCCAATTGTGAACTCTTGTTCTCTCGCTAGAATGTTGAACATTACTTGGGTTTTCTGCACGTTAATTTTTAGACCTACCGTTCTGCTCTGCCTGTCTAGCACATTAATCATGATTTGCAGTTCACCTCCTGCAGTGATTGGCCGTGTATGTTAGTGACGGGAATGCCTGATCGCATTCACCATTTTGATTCGGTCAAGATGTATTCTTTGTTCCTTACTTGCGGACTTTCAGCGGATTCATCGAAGTCATAAGATGTGGGTTGAGCTGTGCTGCGGTCACAGAAATGTCTCTTTAAAAGAAATCCCACGCACTGAAGGAAAAGTAAGTGTGGCTGTAATACAACGCATTGCGTGAACATACCTAAATATATCGGCCTGAATCCTGCGAAGCTTGGATCTGGCTAAGGCAACATCTGCCGCAACGGCAGAAATCTCCTCTGGGACCAGCTGCTAGAATGTCTCCCTGATAGTCTGAAGGTACGGGACAAGCACTAGACAGATACCCCGTATCCGAGAGACCCCTGAGACAATAGACATGGGCTGAGTAAATTACCTAGCCAGTCATTAGACCATCGGCCGCTACACCCGTTTTTTCTTTCAAAAATAATTCTTCGAAGCCAAGAAATTTCTCGTGGAAAAGTTTAAATCAGGGCAGGGTAGCTGGCATGTGGTTTAATAGAAACGAATTGTTCCGGATTCTCGGGTGACTGCAGTACCGCCATTGGACACTTCCGCTTAGAAACATAAAATTTCGGTTTCTTATCATAAAAAACAAAATTCTCAGATTTTGTAAATTAAAAATGCACAACTTTCTCTGTATGGTACTGTATCCAAACCGCTGAAGAAAACCCTTTTTATTATGGAAGAGCTCCTCTTTGAAAGCAACAAAAACTAGCGCTATAGTTCAGTAGCAGCCCTCAAAAATGAGCGTTAGCAGACCTAGTGCTGGTCGAGTGTGCGTTGTTGATTAATTTATTGATCAATAAGTTTACTGATTCATTCATTCGTTCATTCATGGCAAAGGTAGCGGATAGCGTCATATGGATGGATACAGTGAAGTGCTAATTTAGAAACGCCAAATAAGAGGGTACCAAAATTACAAGGGGAAGCTGCTGAGCCGGAATGAGAACATCGCTCGGCACTGCATTCACCAATTCAATCTTGAGTGAATAAGCTATGTGTAAATCACTGGCCACATTCACGTCGCTCACATCCGCGGCCAACCACTGCAGGCCTTTCGGTTGAAAGGCGTTAAGAGCTCCCTACGACCGAACTAGCAACACTTACTATGGTCTCAGAAACAGCGGCACCGGCTACAAACGTTCCAGGAGGACTCTCGTGGTTTCCTACAAACTATTTTTTTTTTGGTTCAAGCACAGACCTACGCGTTCGACGCTAACCTGAAGGCGCGGAAGGAATCTTATACTATAAATGAGACATTCAGAAACGTATGTCTGCTTTTCCACGTGAATATCAGTCAGTCAGTCAGTTTTTATTTGCAGGAAAATCACATTATCCTGCGGGTGGCAGAGACTAAAGGCATGGCTGCCTGACGAGGTCTATGCCCCCGTAACAAAAGAAGCAGCCTACAGCAGTACAGCAAAGAGCTGGTACAAAAAAGAGAAGCTGCGTTACAGATAGTACACGCATACATCGTATACATCATGGTTGTCCTTAAGCACTATGCACAACTTTTTTTAAAAAATCACATTGAACATTAACTGAAATATCACAAAAACACGTAAAAAGAAGTCATCAATAGAAAATTTACATTTATCATTGTTACTTAACAATCTCAACGGAAAACGAAATTGCCCGCAGTTCACGTTTGAACGTTTTTCTGTGTAGGCAGAAATGTAAAATAGAAGCAGAGTTAGTTTACATGTCTTTTACGTGGTATTCCCGATCTTGTTTTCCATAATTTCTTCTGACTTTTTTTTATTTCTGCGTTTGGGGTTACGGATATCATATTGAGCCAAAACGTGTGTAAACGCTGTGTGGTTTCTTTCTATATATTCGCTGTGCCAGTATCCATAAATTGACTTTACTTGCTGGTAAAACATCAAATCTGGGAAAAAGTAGTTGCGTCGACAACAATCTAATAGGACCGGTGTGGTTCACAAAAATTCGGAGGACACGTTTTTGCAGCACTTGTAGCCTATCATAGTTCCCTTTTGTCGTTGTTCCTCAGACCAGGATGCCATACAGTAGTTTAGAATAGGACAGGGAGTAATATAGTGACTTCTTTAGCCAAAGAGGTAGAAAATAAGCTATTTTTCTAACATCCAACAGACTTCGCGAATGCGGAGAGCATATGGTTAACATGAGGGGTCCAAGACAACTCTTTACTAAACCATACCCCAAGGAACTTTTGCACACTTACTTGTTCTAGGATGTGTCCTCTGTACTGTAAGTTAATTATTTTTGTGCTTATTGATTGGCTTAAATATCATGTACTTCGTTTTTACTGCATTCAACTGAAGTTTGTTGTGTCGCAACCATGTGAACAAATCATTTAAATACATATTGGCAGATTGTTCAATGTCATGCAGTGTTCTACCTGAAAAGAATAAACTAGTGTCGTCTGCAAACATGGTTACTGTGGGTGTTCTTTGTAGTTCCGTAATGTCATTCACATACAAAAGTAAAAGTAACGGGCCTAATATCAAACTTTGCGGGACACCTAGTTTAATGTCAAGTTGTTTTGAAGAAGTACAGTCTCTTTTAACAAACTGACGCCGAAATGATAAGTAGCTCTTGATAAGATCCAATGTGATGCCTTGAATTCCACAGAAATCTAATTTTATAGCTAAGATTTCGTGGTCATCGGAACTAAAAGGTTTGCGTAGATCGAGAAATATTCCTAAGGTGAAGAGCTGATATTAAAATTTTTTGATTATTTGCTGCTTGACGGCAAGAAGAGCGCCCTGAGTTTTCTCATTTTTCTGGAAACCATGCTGCGAGGGTGATATGATATGATACTTGGTTAGATATTTTGACTTCCGGTTATTGATTAAAAATTCGTAAATCTTTGAAAACACCAGTAGCACTGAGATTGGCCGGTAATTCGTAATATCGTCAGTTCAACCTCATTTGTGTATTAGAATTACTTTGGCCAGCTTTAGTTTGTCCGGAAAGACTCCAGTAGAAAACGTGAGAATAATGAGATAGGCTAGGACAGGGCTGATTATTAATGACACTCGCTTTACAGGTTCAACTTTAATTCAATCATACCCACTTGCGACACTATTTTTAAGTGTATTATAAGACCATTGAGTTCTCTTTCATTAACGGCTTCCAAACGAATGAATTTACTCGACGAGAAGGCCAGTAGTTCCCACTTTGTTGAACAGACGGCTGGGGTACGGCAGCATTAATGAAATACTCATTAATTTTATCTGCTAGCATCTTGCCTACTATGAAGTCATTGATTACTATTTGGTCAGCCTTAACCGGTGATGGGTTTCTGCCAGTAAGGTAATTTACCTGCCTCCAGATCTTTGCCGGATCCGTTCTTGTCCTGGCAAACATTGTTTCATAATATGCAAGTTTGGCTTTCTTGATATCAGGGTTTAATTTATTGCGATATTTTTTTAAAATTCTTTGAACAAGTCGCCGTCTTTGCATTTTATGAATTTGTGGAACATACTAGTTTTCTTCTTGATGAGCTTTAGTAAGGCGGAGTCAATCCAGGGCTTTTTAATTTTCCGATTGAATTTTCTATACTCTCTCAGCGGAAATGCATAATTGTAGCAACTAAGAAAGACCCGAAAAAAAACCTCGTACGCAGAATTCGCATCCTGCTGTAGGTACACATTTGACCAGTCAGCCAGCTCAATTAAAGAATGAAAGTAGCTTAAGGAGGAGTCATTCACCACCCTATAGTCAAGCCTAATGCGTTTATGGTTCGTGGTTAGCCTGTGTCGTGTGGAAAAGAATATAGGCAGATGGTAACTGATGTCGCATGATAATGCTCCTGCTATGAAATCTGATGCATTCAGGTTTGAAACACATATATCTACATAAGTAGAACTTTGTGACGTAATTCGGGTTGGCATGGTAATAGCATTTTCGCACCCATAAGAGGATAAGAGATTCATGAAGTCGCGAACAGAAGAGTCGTCAGCCAACGTGTCCATGTTTACATCTCCCAAGAGAAAGAACTGCTTATTAGTATTAATACAATAGATTATTACATTCTCTTAATGCTCTAAGAAATTCCGCTTGTATCCAGTTGGTGGTCTGCAAAGGTCAGCAACTAAAAACTTGCTGCTTTTCACCGTTAGGCACTCTATATCCCTATTCATAACTGTGCACTCATCAACAATATGATATGCGTACTTTCGTTGTAGATAAATAATCAGGCCACCACCTCTACCAGTTCTGTCTAATCGTATTGGCATGTAATCAGTTAAAGTAGAGGAAGGCTCATCTTTGCCTAACCATGTTTCTGTGAACACGAATGCCTCAAAATTAACTTTCACGGACTATAGGCAAATGTCCAGCTCATCTTGTTTGTTCCTCATGCTGCGGACATTCAAGTGTAATAAGGTAAAACATGAGTGTAAGTACCAATGTTTGATTTTAGTGTGAACGATTCAGTAATGAAAGAGGATGAGCTGAGCATCATACTGATTAAATGAAAAGCCCGGACCAACATAAAGACGTCTAAGATTATTTGATGCGGGCGATATCATCCTTGTTTGCAATTTGATTGGCATCGGTCTGTTCATCTTTCCGTGCCAAAATTTTACCCGAACTGAGCCAGACGTATTTCCATCCAGCCTTTTTCTTTTCCGCCAGGGCAGCACCAAGAAGTTGCTTGTTCTGTCGTGTCAAGTGCTCATTCACGTAAATGATAGTGGTGCCTGTGCCCTCAAATCCCACATCTTCAGATGACAGCTTCTGTTTTTTACATGGCAATTCTAATTGCATTCTAATTGCTGCCTGGTTTCTTCCTGGCTAACTTTTAAAGCGTTGATCTGAACCAGTTTTCACCCTTTTTGCTCAGTCCTCTTAAGAACACGCCGGCCCAATTGAATTGGCAAAACCAAGGCGCGTCACGGAAGGCCATCTTTTGCGTCGCCACGGTAAACACCTCTGATTGCGCGCACCTGGCGTTCGGCGAGAGGTTGCGAGCCTATCATCTGCCGCTGCTAGCCCAGCCACTTCAGACGAGAAAATCCGTGCTGCTGTCGTGTGCGACACTCGACAAGGCGTAATATGTGGCCGCGTTCGCGCTCTCTCCAGCCCCCGCCCCCCCTCCCGCGGTGAGTGCGGGCACGATCACTGCCGCGACTGGCTGCAAAGTGTACTTCGTAACAGCATACAGGAAGACGCTTAAGGGTTGCGTTATTTACTTTGAACTACGAGAGCACGAGTCATATTTCATAGCAAGCAGCGAACACGTCAACTGTTCGCTATTAGAGCGGGCAAGTAAAATGTACAAAACCTGGAAGCGTCGTCCAAATACTCGAAATACCCTACTGGCGTATGATCTGACCCCAAGCATACGGTCGTGCAAACACACACTTGTACTGTAAGTTTGAAAATTTTTGCCGAGGAAAATTCGCATCTAGACTGAAGATGAAACACTAAGTGGTACGCGAAACACTGATACTGTCAGTCTGTCTCTTTCTTTCTTGTTCTATCCCTGCCCTCGGAATACAGCACGTTTAAGGTTACTCTTAAGCTGACAACCTGGAGAACACTGGCGTAATGAAGCATACAAAAAGTACACACAGAACATTGTCGTCAGGAATTTCGTAACCTTCCTCATATAATTAGTCTCTGAGGAGCCTTGAAGTACAAGAGCGTGAAATGGTGGGCTAGTTGGTACAAAATGGATACAGGTGGAGCCAGGAAAAGCGAGCGCAGGTCAAGCGGGCGGAGGAGGCACACTTACCTCCTCTGTTTTTCCGCCGTCCCGTCCTGCGTCAGTTTTTGTGATTCCACTTTCTGGGCATCCAATTTGTTCACTGAGCGGATAAAAATTACGATTCGTCGATTGCCTGTTCTCGAAACTTGGCAACACTTGCTCAGAAGAACTAAATTCGAACGCACCTTTTGCCAAATACAAAGTAATAAGATTATGAAAAAACTGTGATTAATATAAAGAAAGAATATTACTATACATAGATAAAACTTGGCAGTAGTAAGGCGGTGCGGTGCGTCTATCTAGGGCAAGCAGTAAGCGCACAAATGCGGAACAAATACGGAAGAAAGTAGTAAGTTTGGGCTGATTGTCACTTTGCAGACACTACAATGTCGTAAGCATCAACAGCAAACTAAAAAAACGGTCGTCCGCTGTCAATAATCACTATGGGTCGGAAACATGCACCTTACCGAAAAGGCTGGAAATACATTCAGAACAAGAACGCATGTGAAGACAATCAATAGAGGCAACTTCAAGGGAACCAAAATTCAGTAGCATGCGTAAGAGAAGCTAGGATTAGGCCCGGGGTAGTTGTGGCCTGTTAAGCACACAAAGCAAATTCCCAGGTAAGGAAACCTCGACCTTTTAGAGGCCTATAGTGTGGTCGAGTGGTTAATCCATCAAATCTGTTGCAACCGAGTGGCCGCGTCTGTCTCAAGAAAGGTCACCGGGCGATGACAGGAAGTAGGCGTCATCCGCCTGATTAAAACTGCAGTCTAGAAAGTACATGGAAAGTCTAAAACATTGTCGCTGGTTTAACAAAACACTCTTTTCACTAAAGATTCGTCTTAACCAAGAAATGAAAACAGAACGACGGATGTGCCCCTCAAGCAGCTGTGGTGAACTGCAATGGGCGCTATACAAATAATAAGGGCCGGAAATGATTATGTTGAAGATTTTCATCACAACAAGTGCGCCTAACCACCCAATGCCATTTATTGAAACAGAAGTTGCTGTTTGGTGACAAACTTTCCGCGCTACAAGAAAGCTTTGGAGTCCCGCGTTGCAAACATAAAAAAAAAGACCGGAAAACCATGCTTCCAGCCGAGCCCCAGACACGCCGTGGGGACAGCGATCTTCGCGGAAGGAGCTCTTACTGCCCGATGGTGATATATGGTCGCTCCTTCGATCTTTAGCACAACGTCAGCAGGCGCCGTTAGAGCGCTGTATCGTAAATCACCCGGCGAGGCGGGCTGCGTTTTGAAGGGCAGTGATTGGGGAAAGCGCAAGCTTTGCTTCGGGAAAATCTGACTCGGGCATCGCAGTCGGTTTGAGCTGCGGAATCATTGCGGACAAAGCACGGGAGCGCGACAAGGTGATGCCCTCTAATGCTTCTTCCAGATGCTGGCAGCGATTAAAAACCACAGATGGCCGTACCTGCATGCTTCCGCCCAGAAGATATATTGTAATGGCAAAGCCGAGGGGCGGACGCAAGCGGCGTTTTACTTTCGAATATAGCTTATCGAGAAGAAACTAGGATAAAACTTGTGTGTTAAGCCGATTACCTGCGCAAGTGCATGCGATGCACAGGGCAGAGGAAGACGACTTGCTTCCATGGTCTTGGCTGCATTTGCACGCAGGTGTATGAAGAGAAGACCAGCGAACGGAAGAGGCCGCAACGAAGAGGGTTGTACAAAGAGCGCTCGCTACCGCTCCAAAGAACGAGTACGTCAGCCTGCATAAGAAGACGTTGGCTGTCAGATTGCTTTCTGTGGAAAATTCCTTGCGGTGTCCAGCGGCTGACTGAGCTTTAGGTACCGTTTTCTTCTCTACTCTGGTTTGGAGCAGAAATCCTCTGTTCATTTAAGTCTTCGGAATAAAGTTACGTAATAAAGTGATAAAGTAACGCAGTTGTGCGAAGCCATAGGTTTGCACTTTTTTATTGTTGAGGATCACCACTGTTAAAATATTTTTTGGCAAAGCTTGAGCAGTCACTTGTTTCCTGGCGAGTAAAAATTCGGCAACACTGCATATGCCCCTATTTTTACCTGGTGATCGATGATGATAAATAGTCTGCCTCAGGGTTTTCTTACGAAGTAAAAATTTCCTTACCAGCCGCCGCCTCCGAACCACTGGGACTGTGCATATCATGTGCTGTGTCCACGCCCATGCGCGCCTAATGACTCATTACGTTGGCTAGATGTGACGGTGTTCCAGTACTAACCTAGCATGACGTGAGCAGAGCAGGCAGTTGCCAAGGCTGGGTAGCGAGGTGACGCTGATGAATGGGGAAGCTTTAGACGGTCATATTGGGAGGGCGTCTAAAAGGGTGGCGGAGACGACACGGGCACTATTGTGAGGTGTGAAAATTGTTTTACATCGGCGAGGATGGTGTCCTGAGGCGGAATCTCCACATGTGCTCATTTCAACTGTAGAGTTTGGAAACAGGAAGGTCAGTGTTGGTCGGCGGGGCATATGAAGCCTCAAAAAATTATTTTTGTGCCGGACGCTACTTTGTAAACCAGTTTTTGATATTGGTGGATAATTGGAGTTTGGTGAAAGGAAATGGCGCAGTATCTGTCTCATACATCGTTGGACACCTGAACCGCGCCGTAAGGGAAGGGATAAAGTAGGGAGTGAGAGAATAAAGAAGTGCCGTAGTGTAGGGCTCCGGAATAATTTCGACCACCTGGGGATCTTTAACGTGCAGTGACATCGCACAGCACACGCGCGCCTTAAAGGCGCTGTACGATCACTTTTTTTCTGCATGCGCACGCCTCCTTGCGACCATGCGCACGGCCACGTGAGGGTGCGTTGCGGATGAGGTGTTGTATACGATCAAGTGAGCTGCATGCGACCGAACGGACGACTCCGGCGTTCTGATCGGCGCGCTCGTCAGTGCCGCCCATGCGGCAGCACAGGCATGTGCCGTAGCAAAACACGAAGATATCTTGCCGTACGAATACACACGCATTGATATGGTGGCTCACCCGAGAAGTGTTTAGCTGCGAGACTTTTTGTGAAAGGTAAAACTACGATCGGCTGTGACAGCCATGAATTTCGGCGCGGCCGATTCTGACGTCCACGAACGAATTCACAACAAACTTTGCAACACCACAGGCTAGGTTCTAAAAGAGCGTCGCGGGAAACGATTAACGTTTGCGCTGTTTCTACTTCAGAAAGTGATAAAAGGCATTACACCGCAATCGTGACACAAGTGGTTCGACCGCTAGTCGGCTAGAGTCCGCTGAAGACCACCCATATATGCAACCGTTCTAACTACGATCCAAGGTTTTCGCCTCCTAATATTTGAAGAGTGCCCCCATTGAAAGTTAAGCTATACCTTAACATGAAATAACGATTTCAGAACAACGACACGATTCGTAACGCGAATTCTCGGAGCCAAGGTTACGGAACTAGAACAAGCTATAGGTTAGCAGTACATATTCGATGGTTTGTAATTATAATAGGGAAATTCACATGGCTGAGACCAGGCACATGTTAAATCATCAGTTATTCAAACTGGCACACTGCAGTCTTCTTAGATGTATTTTAATTGCCTTTATTTTGTAGCTTTTCCATTAATCCATGCACACTTTAGTTGACAGTAACAATGTCAAGTAAACAGGCCTCCTTGCTGTCTCCCCACTTAACTGTTATTGCAAAAGACACTTATCTATTCGTCGATATATGTAGTGTGTATCTGAATTGTGCATGTATTAAAGATTACATGTTTTAGTAGTCTGCTGTCGAATACGAACCCAAATACACAAGAAAATCATGACATTCCCAGTAATTTGGGATATGTAATATCAGTTGTAACTGCAGCAGTTGTGCATTTCACAGAAAAGTGACCGTGCAACAGTACTGCTTTCTCTCTGTAATGTTATTCGGTCCGTTAGAAAAGGCAAGATTGAAATAGCAAAGTGTGATGACAATTAAAGGAACCAAGCCATCTATCACTGCGCTGAAATGCAAAGCTTTGTTTTTTGCACGTGGCAGCGGGCGACAAGTTTTATTTTAGCAGTCATTCCTTAGCTCATAACGGATGAGAATTGCACAAGCTAGAATGCAGCAGTGCAAACAAGCCTGGAGAGTTCTCCTCAGAGCCAGTCAATGGTGACACATGCAGAAACACACTGGTCTGTTGTCTGTCAGCTCCAAAAATTTCTGAAAGTGCCCATGTTAATGAGAACAAAGTGGTTGCTTAGTACTTAAAAGGCCATACATGCCTTTTACCTTCAGTGTAAACATAGCTTAATGTGGGAGTTGGTAAGCTGGCTTACATATGAACGGCTCCTGGTAGAGGTTGAAAAAGAATACTTCATATATTCAGGGAAAAAGGATGCACTGACCATGCGTAGTGGTTATCTCAAGCAGAATTTGTAGCAATATTTTTACATGGTGAAAGCTGTGTTGTTGCAAAACACAATGAAATAAAAATAAGCATATAAGTGTGTGTAGGGCATACATGCGTATATCCTCTCATATAGCTTTACAGTAATGTTTAAGACTCTTTCCTGACCAGAAAAAAAAAATGAGGGATCGTAACAATGATTCTGGTTCTCAAAACAGTAGATAAAAGGAGCATTTGCTGCACAACTTTTCATGTACAAAATTTTTGACCATGCTAGCTGTTGTTATTAGCAGCATCTTCTGCAAAGTAAAGCTTATTTCATTGCCAGTTTGGTTTACAAACAGACAAAGTTCCATTTAGGCATACTTATGTTAAAATGACTTAATCGTAAACCCAACTGTTTGAAGATCTTTGCCTAGGTATGCCTACTTTTCGGCTTCATACAGGGAGTGTATGTGAATTTAAACAGTCTGGAAGGGCTGCATGTATTAGGCAAACAAATGTGTTGTTTTGTGGCCTCTTTGTTCAAAATAATACACCAAAATTATAATCCTCCTTGAGGCCTTATATGAAGAGTCTTGTTACTAAGTCAAGGAAAACAGCAACTCTATGAATGAATTAACATTGAGTACAGGTTTGTGCCTTTTTCGTGCGTTTTTCTACCTTCAATGAAAGAAAATCGCATTCACATGCAAAATTCACAGCAACTGTAATCTGACCCCATTCATGACAACAGAACTGTATGTGAAATTTAGCTTTATTATACAGGAGAAGAAGGCACCCTTTTATAATCACTGTAAATGCTGGCCCCATAACATATCTGGCTGGCCATTCCAGTAGAGGATAAAGATCAAATGACACACGCACATGAAAGTCATATGCGTAAACATACGCCCCTATCATTTTAACCACATCACATAATGGAAGTCTCGCGTTGCTTCGCTCGAAACAGGGTAGGATACAAGCACAAAGGAAATACTGACACATATCCGCTCGCGATGGAGACGGGTATGGCTGACGGTTAAAAAGTATTAATGCAGTCCTTTTAACATTGCCAAACAGGCCATTCAGAGAAAGCAGACGGTTGTTCTGGAGAGTTGGAATGTTCATATTGATAGTAGGATGGCAGACCATAATTACAGCAATCAATGAAGTCTAATTAAATGAAACAGTGAAAGAAGCAAGGAAGCAATGTGGGCTAGTTGGTTGCATATTTAATGAGAATAACGCGCTACACACGGACAAGAACCGACAACTAAAAACGACGGACACAGGACAAGTGTGCACTAACAACAAAAATCTATTGTGGTACAAGGGCACATAAATACATTTCATGCACATGCTCAAAACAATCAATTCATTACCACCAGCTGTGTCGCACGCTCCTTTGCTTCTTGATTAGATCTAACTCCTCACTTGATAACAATACGAGGTGTGCTTACGCACTCGTCTTCACCGGCCTCCCATATATAAATTCTTTTTTTTCTTGTCCCGTGCATGAGCTACAATTGCAGTCTCTTCAAAGTAAGGTGAACATTTGTGATTTGCACAATGGGGGGGGGGGGGGGGGGGGGCTTGTCTTTTTGTCTGTCGTTTAAGTTCTCGGTTTTTCTCCCTGTGTAGCGCGTTATTCCCATCAGGTGAGAGGAAGGTCATTAATGAATGTAAGAAAAAGGAAAGGCCAAGTACAATACCATTGAGGTTGCCTGAGATTGAAAAAAAAAAAGGTGGATGACCAAGAGTTAGCATGGGCCAACTGGTGTTAAGTGGCTAGGATCACTTAAATCCCACTCAGAACAGTACGGTGCAAGACATTATTATATAAAGAATTTTATCGCATGCTTTCTCAGAGACTAAGGAGCACGTGTATGTCACGAAGAACGAAAAGTTGGCTATCACAGGAATGCTTTTCAAAGAGCGTACCGATCAAAAAGCAACAGTTTAATGGGCTAACAAAAATTTAGCAGTGTGAGAGTACATAGTGTTTTTCACGATTAGAAACCCATGCTAGTCATTGAAATGGTGCAATGATTTGGTGCTTGTGACATTATCAGAAGTAAAAATTTACCACATTCTACTGTATGCAGCCATTCCTCGTTAATATCCACCCCGTGATATGATGGCTTGAATTATGGACAGTTTTTCTGGGGATGAAACTTTATCAAAACATGCATGCCTTAACATGGAAACTTGCTGTTTAGACAAATGACTGGGCTTAAATGCACAAAGCCAATTGTAACTCGCATATTTTTGTCGTGTAATATGGACTGCAATGCGAACGTCTGGACTGTGGTAACAGATCCTATAACATTGTGCAAGGACTGTTGGGAGTGTTTGGGGACAAACACAGACTGAATAATACGGCTATTGCACCGTGGAATTGCCCTCATACCACTTGCAGCATAGCGTGCAGTTTTTGTTAAACATCGAACTGTCAGGCACGCCGACTCTCTCCGCTTACACTTTCAGACTGACAACGCACTTCTCTTTCTGGTGTCAATATCATTGGCACTGAAGGGCTCGGCGACTCATTTCCTGGCGCACTTTGTTCACTGCACTATTAATTAATTAAGCCGTTCACTGACTATATCACCTTTTTGTTATAATCTCATTTGCAACACTAATTTAATGTGTTTTTTAAACAGATCACACGGCAAGAAGAAGAAAAACTACTCGAGTTAAAGCATGTCGGCGACGAGGAGAACTCAGCACAGGTGCAAAGCAGAGAATCTTCAAATACAATCCAAGCAATAAGGAAATGGTTGAAATTAAATCTGATCTCAACCTCGACAAGTCGATGGCTGCACCGGCACTGTAGGACTCTCATAAACGGCTCAATGTCAGCATTGCAGGGCCTACCACGGTGCAATAGCGCGTAGCACATTTTGAAAAATCAAAATAAGCCTTGTTAATGTGGTTTTGGCAATATGCACAAATGTGGCCCTGTCACGACCATACGACAAATATGAACAGATGTGTGTCTGCAGAAACCTAAAGCTGAGCATTGTGGAAGGTGCAAACAAGTATCTGCATTCAAGCAAACAAATTTAGAAATGCAGCAAATGCAAAGAAGGCGAAGGGATTCTGGAAGCAATCTACATTTATGGCAAATACATTTTCATAGGCCCACCATCGCCTTCATCCAGCACGCAAATAATGTTCACTGCAGCAGTCACAGGTAAACAAACACAGCAGATGCATGTGCATTGATGATATATGGTTGTAAAGGCTTCGAGAATGTCTCACACAAGCTGGTACAGTTTACTAAGGGAGCGCTAGTTAACAACTGTTCGACACAGTAAAGTCAAGTTGGTGAGCACCTCGGCGACAGCAGTGTATTGAAAGCACAATAAATATGAGATCAGGTGCTCATTCAAAGAGTACAGCTTCTATCCCGTTTGTCATGGCTCACAGAGCACTTCGAGATCGCTGCATTTTACCATTAGCCATGGCAACCATGATAATGGACTTAATATTGCAAGCATTTGTCTAAAATGTAACTTCACTGCAAGTGCTAAGCAAAAAATAAATTGTAAATCACAGCAGGTTACTGCAAATGCTTTTTATATTTAATCGCGATTCACTATTATCGAAAACTCTGTATGTACAGTTCTGAACTAGAACCAAAGTGTTGATATCAATAAGGCACAATTGTATATTCGTTACTTGCTTTGACAAGCTTAAGCATCTGATGGGGTCTTTTTTGACATCAGATAAAATGAATCGTCATGAAAAAGACCTGCACTAGTGGGCCCATATTAGAGACATCTGCATTGTGAAACACCGGTGAATAATTGGGACAAAGGTTTTTGTTCGTACGCAAGTGTTCCCGATCTGGTGATATGTTACAACCCAAACTTAACACTAATGCTTTGGCTAGACCATGATCACATGCAGGGGAAGATGGATTCATTCAATTTGCTTCGCAAATATTTACTACAGACATGGGCCAGCGCAGTCAGCAGGAAGTAAAAAAAAAAACTGCATGTGAGCTGCTCTGCACACCGATGTTTTCACACAGATTTCACAGTGCCGTCTGGATGCCGTCGTAATCCGGCCACTCATAGGCGCAATTTACACTTTACGGAGCACAATGTCGCAGAATGCTGGCGACGCTTCTGTAGTCCCGGCAGAAAACAGCCCAACCGCTGTGCAGCCGAGGTCGTTTCGCATACGCAGAACACAAATTTCAGAATGGTCTCTTCGCACTCACAGCGGTTGTCTAACACAGTACAAACGAACTACGATCGATATCGGTGATGGCTACGCCGCAGCACGACGACTTGTGCTCGCGATAACTGCAACCGCTGCAACGAATGCTACTGGCTGCAGAGCTCGAAGTTGGTAAGTTCATTTCGTCACGTCGCACTCACGGCAGTTCTCAAACTCAGTAAACACGCGTGCACCCAAACCAGGATCTACTGTACAGCTCTAAGTCATTTCAGCACTCGGAAAACAAGGCGTGCGTAGTAAGCTTTTCAAACGTAGTTATACTTGCAGCGATATCAGTGACTAACGAAAAAGCACTCGTTCCGACTGCAATCACTTTCTCTACACTGACGCTTTTCACTGCACTGTGAAGCTTGCGTATGCACAGGAAATCCCCCTGGGGAGCTGCTTCTCGCAGCTGTTCGTGAAGATCGTCGCGCGAATAAAGAACACTTGAAGCTATCGCAAACGGCTTCAAATGAAGACATCGCGACACCAGCACTGTTACGTCTGGCCTACTCGCTGGGTCAACTAGATGTAGACGGCGACAAAACAACTCGGGGGAAACTGCCGCTTGCCGCAGTTGCACACAGTGAAGCTAGAAGTCGCTGTCAACACTCGTTATAGTCACACGCGGCCAATATTGCGTGTTTCTCGGCACAGCTACCACCTACTAGGCCTGGTTTTTCACACCGCTTCGCGGGCGGCCATCTAGCTGAAGAGGCGGGGCCTGGCACCACCTGCGCTGCTACGTCACGGGGCAGCAGCCAATAGCTTGATACGACTATCCGCTCGTGCTGAAAAAAAGTTGAATTTGAGCCAACTTGTGCGCACAGGCGGATGCGTTCATGTGCTCCATTGTTCGGCCCTTGCGCAGCTCTTGCGCACTGTCGCTACGACGCGTGGGCATGCGGAAAAAAAAGTGATTGTACAGGGCCCTTTAGCGTTTTGCCTCCATAAAAACGCAGCCGCCGCGGCCGGGTTCGCTCCTGGGAACTCCGGATCAGAAGCCGAGCGCTCTAACCACTGAGCCACCGCGGCGGGTAGATGTTAGCGGCTTGTAGATGGTTTCTGTGGCAAGTGAATTTCTCAAAACCTGAGACCGTATTATTTGCGATCTCTAGCAATAGCAGGCTTTATGGCTGCACGTATTTTAATCATTCACCGTTGTTTAGTGAACAAAGAACCAAAAGCGTATGTTTGCGGCTTAAAAGAAGCAAAATAGTGGTGCAGTTTAAAAACTGTTTCCGATATGCTACCTCCCAGTTCAGGCGGAGTAAAATCGCGACCTGCCCACCGAATAAACGTGAGAAAAAATATTTCTGCCGCACTTTAGACTGCATCACTTCTATAGTCGGTCAAATTCAGCCGCACTTTCGCAGCATTCCAACCGAGCAATATCTTGGATTTGTTAGCAACGAATGTGTTTGAAGATTTTTCATATTTAGTTGGCAAAAAAGAGTAAATTACTTGTGTGTTATGCCATTACATACATAATGGCTCAGTGCGTAAAGGACTGGGATGGCAGGCTATCGTAAAGCCAAAATGGAAAGGCAAAAAAAAACATTGAACGCCAACTATAAAGCGTAGATTACGTACCGGACTTGATTCGTAGGGCAACTGACACGGGGGCGGCAGGGCAAAAGGCACAAAACTACAATCACTGAAAGCTTAAATTTTTTCCAGTGACTTTATGCAAAACTACAATCCTAATATATGAACATGTGAACAAAATATTGTAAATACAAGCTCTTGGCAGACGCGCACGTCGTTCGCAGTTTGCATTGCTCCAAATGAGAACGTTTGTGTTTTACGGGGACAAACTAGGGCGGTGCTCTGGACCGCTGGATGGTACACGGGAGTGCACTGACGGAAGCCGCTTAAATGTGTTGTGCACCATCGTTGATTTTATTCAGCGAGAGAAAAAAAATTAACTGTCGTTTAGCTCTGGTTAAACGTCGTAGGTAGCGAGAGATTCCTTCAGAGACACAGAACTTCACGCATCGCCCTCGATCCTCGTAGATTCGCTGTCGGAAGCTAAGCGGCCCCGTCTAGCCGCGTCTTCGTTACGACGCTTCTCGAGACGTTCAGCACGTTCCTCTTCGCTCTCTTCGGCTCGCCCCCTCCTCCTCCTTGTTTCATTCTGAAGCCGAAGAAGCCTGGCTTCCTTCAGCTTAGCCGACTTCTCGCTCTCCGTATCTCAGCAGCCGACGGCGGCTCCGCTAGACGGTCCATATTATATATATATATATATATATATATATATATATATATATATATATATATATATATATATATATATATATATATATATATATGTATATATATATACATATATACATATATATATATATCATAAGCCTTACTACACCCACTGCAGGGCAAAGGCCTCTCCCATGTCTCTCCAATTAACCCTGCCCTTTGCCAGCTGCATCCACCAATTGCCTGCAAACGTCCTAATCTCATCCGCCCACCTAACCTTCTGCCGACCCCTGCTACGCTTACTTTCTTTTGGAATCCACTCCGTTACCCTTAAGGACCAGCGGTTACCTTGCCTTCGCATTACATACCTGCCCAAGCCCATTTCTTTCTCTTGATTTCGACTAAGATGTAATTAACGCGGGTTTGTTCCCTCACCCACTCTGCCCGCTTCCGATCTCTTAACGTTACACCTATCATTTTTCTTTCCATGGCTCGCTGCGTTGTCCTTAACTTAAGCTGAACTCTTTTCGTTAGCCTCCACGTTTCTGCCCGTAGGTGAGTACCGGTAAGATTATGCTGTTGTACACTTTCCTCTTGAGGGAAATTGGTAAACTGCCACTCATGATCTGCGAGAATTTGCCATATGCGCTCCACCCCATTCTTATCCTTCTAGTTATCTCCCTCTCATGATCCGGATCAGCTGACACTACCTGCCCTAAGTAGACGTATTCCGTCACAATTTCTAGGCTCTCGCTGCCAATTGTGAACTGTTGTTTCCTTGCTAGGCTGTTGAACATTACCTAATATATACCGCCTCTCCTCCTACTGCGCATGCGCAAAGCTGCTGCTACTCTCGGTTCATCGAGGCGCGCGGCTCTGCTATGACGTCATGCGCATGCGCACAGATGGTGCGGCGAGCGGCGGCGTCTCGCGGTTGCTAGACAACGGCTCAAGATCCAGTGCGACCACGCGCAGTGCGACCACGGCGGAAAGTACGAAGAGGCGAAGCGGCTGGGGTATTGTACCCGCTACAAAACGAAGAAATTCTCGGCTGTGATTGAGCGACAGTCCAGTCTTGGGGTTCACGTTAAGCCCTTTTGGGCGTGCAACCTGAAACTGCATCCTCAGGTCGACAGCAGGAAAAGAATTGCCAGGAGTGGGCGCGACCGACAAGTGAAAGTGAAACCCGAAACTGACTCCGGCAGCCGAAGCACGCGTGGCAGCGATCGGGCGAAGCTCCCTGAAGGGAAAGCCCGCCAAGGAAACACACATCGTGCATCCTTGCCGACTCGGCAGCAGAACAGATGTCTGGCCAGACTGCACTCTCACTGAGGGAGAGTGCTCTCGGTAGGGAGCGAATGAGCGCCCTCGCGGGAGCATTCTGCGTTTTTTTTTTCTTGGTGTGCTTGTTCCATTCTAAGGTACTCTTTATTCTGCATTTTCACTTTCCTGTCTCGGCTTCTGCTGCGGCTGAATGGCCTGGAACCGAAATCGGCTAGCGAACGGAGCCGAGTGAAGAATACAGAGAAAGCGACCCGAAGGTTGGTTCTCTCGCGCTTTTGCCACCTTTTTCGTTTAATTTCGGCAGTCTTCGCGCATGCGAGGTAGGGAAAGAGCGAGGCGTCGCGCGTTCTTTCGCTTGACCGCGTGAAAAGTGAAAGGCGACAGGTATCGCAGCCTGACCGGTGTTGGCTCCCGATTGCACAGGTGGAGCAGGCGACCTACGTGCGGGGGGCGAGAGTGCCGCGTGGGAGGTATTGTTGCATTATGTCGATGGCGGTCAAAATGGAACCCTTATTTCCTCTTTGATATTTCTTTTTCAGTTTGTAACTGCCGCTTGCAACTTCTCTCTTCACCGCCGTCTGCCGAGGCTGCCTCACGTCGCGGAGCTTCGATACCGCCAGAAGCAATGACTATGCCTCAGGGCCATGCTTACGAGCGATGGGGAGTCACGCTTCATTCTGACAGTTCTTTGTTTGTGTCCCCGGAAAAATGAAGCGTTATTCCCAACTCCAGCAGGAGGGAGCACGGGAGGACAAAGAGAAAAAGAAATTGCTGTCACTACTCTGGCCGTTTCTTTTCTGCTCCATAGGTCCCTGCCTCAAACTGGAAAGCCAAGGGAGGCCTGAAATTGTAATTTTAAGCCATTTGCTGAACGCTCGAAACAAGGGCTGTCGAAAAGGTCGGGTTTTTAGCACTATTGAAAGTCTGACGATGTCTCACTCTAATGATAAAACCTTCACAAATGCGATTCATCGGTCCAATATTTACTGCCTAGCTATGATCACGGATGCGCTGAAAATCCGACACGGACAGTTGTCGGTCTAAAACAGAGTGAAGGTTTCAACGAATGAAGCAGTTGTAAGTAACGCTTGTGTGTATCTGAAACGTATTGACTGTGTTGTTTTTCAGCGCTCCTGAAATGTCTGTGAAAGAAACGTTGCGTGTGTTAGTTCGCGCTACTTCGCCATTCATGTAGTGACTGCACTGTTGGGCGGACTGAAAAAAGAAATCAAGGCCTGCTAAGCACACTAAAAAATAGAGGATAGCCTCGAAGCACACTTTATTTATTAAAAAACTGGCACTGTAACCATCATCGGCCTGACTACGCCCACTCCAGGGCAAAGGCCGCTCGCCTTTCATTCCAATTATCCCTGTCCTGTGCCAACCGCAGACACCCTATCACCGCAAACTTGTAATCTCATCCACGCAGCTACTTTGCAAGGTGCCATGCAATACAATGTGACAATGAAACACTCGCAGCATGAAAATTTTCATTTTTTTTTCTGGTAGCAAATTGTCTCACTGAAATCAGAACTACAATGCCACGAAAATGACTAGTGGTGACTTGCCCTTGTAAATGAGAGTCAAACACCAGCCGAGCAAACAGCCAAACCTAACACACTTTGGTGACCGTCAGATAACAGGAGCTTCACACCGTGCTATGAACAATGCACCCGGAGTTACTTCTAAAGGTTACCTGCTGCGCCTACCCAGCAGAAGCAGAAATCATTGGATAGCTCTTTGACACGAAATGCATATCGTTCTCCAGGGAATCAGAACGTGACGAAATTACGAAGAGATTCAAAATAAAAATCTGAGCCTCTCATTTGCTCCTGGCATCCTGCTGGATCGTGTTGTAGCTGGTTATGCAAAGCTTAGTGTGCGACACTACAACCCAAAATCACCGCCTCTGTTTAAAGTGCCACAGCTTTCAGAGTTGTCGGGGTAACCTGACGTGTGCTCTTTGTCCTGCAAAGATCATCCTGCTCACAGCCAACACCGATGGTGTGCTAATTGTGAAGGTGAACGTTCTGCCTCTCTTCATTGAAACCTCGTTTCGCATATGCATGCTTTCTCATGTTGACTGTCACACCAACGGTACACAGCGTTTTAAACACTACATAGTTTCGCTTCTTTCTATTTGTCATGATTCGAGTGGTAACGAGCCCTCATTTTTTGTCAAGTGGGGCTTAGTTATCTCCGAATTGGCTATGCCGTTTCAACGCGATGGCCATTTTCAACACTCGACTATTCTGTTGAGCCGATCAGCGCTGCATATTTAACCCTAGTCTCTGCAAACGGATTGATAGATTCCCGTAATGAAATTTAAATGCTGGGTTCGATCAAAAGAAAACGTCCAAGTAGCTGCCCCGGTCAATACGACAGTCGAGGTGGTTCCATTTTTTCATCGTATAAATTCGATTACAGCGTTCAAAATGCATATAAATCGTCTGTGCACTATTTAATTGAACTAAATTTCCCAACATAATTTAGCAAACCAACAAAGTAAAAGTGGCCACAAAATAGCCAAGATGCCGACAGATGTTTTTGATCTCCCCTGCAATTTGGAAACTAACAAATTTGGAGGAAAATCAGCTCCAACGGCAACACTTACTATTATTTAATATAAGTTGTGACTGACCTGCTTGCACCTGCCTTTAATCGTAAGGTCCGTTACTCTGCATCTGCACGCGTGCATTATTGTACATCGCGTGAAGGGCGTACGCAAGCAGCTATTCTGCTTCGGATTATTTGAAATACGTAGTGTATTAAAAGCCCTCATGCGCACATTGTTCGAGCCACGTGTGCGCGAAAGTGGCCCCATCGTTGTCGTGACGCCTGAGGCCGGTGCTGATTCGGTTGCCGCCGACTGCCGTGGAGCTTGTGCTCATACCTTGGCCGCAAATTCCCCAGGCTTTGCATAGAACAGAGCAATGGCCGTACTGCGTGGGGTACTGGAGCAAACCAACCGCTGTACGTGGCCGGGTGGATAGTAATAGGAAGCTGTTCATTGCAACTATTTGAACGCGAAAATAAAACGCCCACAAGCAGAGGTGGGCATTTGACCTCAAAATTCGCGACCTCACCTCAACCTCAAAAAAATTTTACCGACCTCACTCAACCTCAACCTCATTAGTTGAGGTTGAGGTCTCCTGAGACGACCTCACCTCACTTTTCCGGAAGCCACTGCCGACCTCACTAAACTTCACCTCAACCTCAAATTTTGAGGTGAGGTCGGCTGATCGACTTCGGAAAACAAATAAACTCAAAAACCGGTTAAGAAGTTTTTCAGTTAAAAACAATTCTGAGACTCCTGTGAGACACGAAACCCAAAATGATGATGTTATCATTGTGATGACTAGTTATTACAATATAGGCACTAAGCGGTCGGTAATTATTTAATAACGCGTTTGCATACACTATTGATGTGCACGCAGTAGGTGAAGCTTATAATCTCGGATGACCTCTCGGAGAGTTTATGGCCTGCGATTACCACCAGTACGTCAGAGGGTACTTTTTCATTGTTTGCTACACTAACTGTAAGCTTATCAGTGTCAATATTCGCCAACTGCTTCGTGTACACTTGTTCGTATTAAAAGCCTCTCGCTCATTTACGCACGAACCGGCAATTGGCATACACAGACCTTCCACACCATCTACCAGAAATAGGACGGGGGGGGGGGGGGGGGGGGGTATTCACGATACTATTCTTAGACTGGAGAATTGCGCATATACAGAAACTGGTCGCCGATGTGCTTTCCAATTTGGCGGCTGCGCAGACGCATATCAGTATTTTCCGATTTTTTAGCTCTATCCGGCATAGCGAGGGCACTCAGCGTAGATGAAAATTTTACACCCAGCAAACGCTTTTTTTTAGTACTTTCTATGCTATCTTCGAAAACAAGCTGCGACTGTAGTAAACCGTCAGAAGCGCGTTGTAGTTATGTCTGTGTAGAAGCGAGCGGCTTCTTTTATTAATGCGAAAGCATTAGATGGCCCATTTTCAAGGTCATATCCGCAAAAAAGTGTCCGCAAGATACGGCACTGTGTGATGTCACGAGCCGACGAGTCACAGGACGAATATGATGACGTCACACAATAAATAATGATAATTAACATACAGTGATCAACATGACACACCAATGCTTATTAATGTCCTTAGGTAACTCTATGGCTAATTAGTATTAGCGATGACATGATATGAATGTGACGTAATACCAGGTCATGTGACAGCGATGCAATGTGATGTCAAACCTAGTCACGTGACAACGATGTCAATGTCACGTCCTACCAGATCCTCTCACCCAACCCCATTTCAAGGTCCACATGGATTCCACATTACCAACGCATGCGCGCATGACGCATTACAAAGAGTGCCCACACCTAGGTCCATATTAATGATATTCACATTGTCCAGAAGGTAAACGCGTCAGTTCTCGTGTGTGACAAAATGCAACGATCATACAACGACACATGCCGTTCATCCTCGAGGTGATGGCGATGATGATGACGATTATAATAGTGCATTTTTATGAGCCAGGGAAGTCGATAGACCGCTACAAGATTAAGTTTGCAGAATATTAAGTATTGTACATTACCAACAACCGAAGAGAATAATTCTGGGGAAGAACAAGAATAATTTTAGCTAATAATGAAGGATTATGATGTTGATGTTCTTCGGAGGTGAAGCCCTCCCCGCTTCCGCCACTTCTCTCCAGGTGTCGACGGTAATGGTTTTTGGAATCCTGGGAATTCTCCAATGACTCGGTGATCCCGCTGCACTTTGCAGGAAAGGGCTAAATTACGTCTTCGAACAGTGTGCCGACTTTTGAAACCACACGGGCCAAAACAACTGGCCTAGAGTGGGCAGCGTGAACAGCTCTCTCTGTCAAAAGCCCCACGGCTGTCCGCTCACATTTCGCCGCAGCGAAATCTTTTGCGGGCAATCCCCCCCCCTCCCCCCCCCCCCCCCACACACACACACAACCAGGGACAAAAAAAGTCTAAATACTATACTCCTGAACAGCAGAAAACTAAAAACTAAAATGAATTCTGAGTACCATTTCGTCAACCATTCTGAGACAAGCTGCTTTGAGTCAATCACTTGTTCTCCTTCAAGACTGAACCAACCAATGGTACGCTGGCATCCTCGAAGTTTTTTTACCCGCGGGCACCGCGCGAGCATTCTGCGAAGCCGTTTAAGGTGAATGATGGGTATCTGCAAAATAGTTAAAGGAAAGATAACGGTGTGAGCAGTGCCTGGTCGTCTGCAAGGCAGGCCGCTAACCTATCTGATCCCATACTAGGAAAGAAAAAAACACAAAGAGCACGATTACCAACTTACAAACAAGTATCGCACACTAAAAATAGAAACTAAGAACAGTGTGCCTCCTTAAACGTCACATTAGAAGGTTTGAAATATCGACTCAGCAGCACAGAGCCAGCACGTAATCAGTTCTATTCCCAAATCCTCATTAAAAAAAAAAGGAAAAGGAATCAGCTACCGCACCATCATACATTCATTATAGTTTTGCATATTTTACCACTATAACACGGATATGCAGTTACGTTCGCCCAGTGATAAGGGTGTTTCGGTGTAACAGGTGAATATGCGAGAAGGAACAAGGAGCAGGAAACCAAAAACAGGTTATTTGAAAGGATATAAAACTGGCATTATATTTGCTTCTGCTTACATTACGGAACATAAATATAGAGAAGTAGTGCAAGATTCGCAAGGGGAAGACAGCGATCAAAATCTTCGACGGTGTTATACAGGTTTTTCTGGCTTCGTTCTTTTTTCATCGGGTCAGCAGGTGTCCTTGTTACGAACCCCCTGAATCACAATCTCTCGCATGTGCCGACTGCTGCAGTTTCTGTTAAGTCACCATGTAATGCACAACAGGATCCCTTTACTCCGACTGCAAGGCAAGAGCCATGACGTCAGCGACTGCAGCGAGCATGTACACGAAGCAGTCTTGTTTTGGGCCATCCGCGCTGCGACGAATTTATAGCGTGACTTTGGATTGAACTTGTTTGTTTGCGGCCTCAGACAAAGCTATCGCGGGTCACCGTGAGTTAAGTGTTTAGCGCGCTCCCGGGAGTAGTTTGAGCCGGCCGGCAGGCAGCTACGGGTGCTACGCCAGCATAGGAAAGGGAAGGGAGGGCGGCGTGCCGTGACAGCAGCACTCCTTCCAGGAAGACCAGATGGGTGCTTCGTCCTGTAGGCTCCGGCTGCACGTACATTACGGCACAGCA
The DNA here is from genome assembly GCF_052857255.1 of Amblyomma americanum. Lineage (NCBI taxonomy): Eukaryota > Metazoa > Arthropoda > Arachnida > Ixodida > Ixodidae > Amblyomma > Amblyomma americanum. The sequence continues at coordinate 14,891,240 of NC_135505.1, read as the reverse complement.
CCAAAAGCTAAGAGCGGACTGCGGCATCCGTTTTTTCCAAACAGGAGACACCGAACACCAAGCGCCATTGCTTGAACACTGCGGTGGTGCGCTCCAACTCCGCTTCGGAAGCGGCACTCGTCGAAGTAAGCCGGGCAAACTACAAAAAGTCTCCACCTCAAAATTTCGATCTCACTGAATGACGACCTCACTCAACCTTAAACTCACACGTGAGGTTGAGGTTTGAATTTCTGACCTCACAAAATTTTGAGCTGTCGCCGGCCTCACCTCACTACGTTAGGTTGAGGTCGACCTCATAAGGTCGAAGCCACATTAGGTTGTCCACCTCTGCCCTCAATAGAAACCAACGAGGCAGAGCGTCAGTCACGACTGCTTTATTTTGCATAAACTCGTAGGGAGGGTAAAATGCTTGTCTAGAACCCGTTATGGATGTGTTTCGGCCGGAACACGCGATATCTAGCGATAACATTTGTTTAAAAACGGTCTGGATGTAAGTGTTTTCAGTTAAACTGATAGGATTTCATCGTCATTTTTCGCCTTCCTGGTGGAAGCGGCTTTGGGAGCTCTGGAATAAAAAATCCATTGGTTCTAGACATGTGTTTTGCCCTGTTTACATATTTATTTTCAGTCTTCACATGCGCAAAGACCGCATTCATGAATCAAATTACGTGTTACATGCTGAACAAAGCAGTTGTGAGTGCCGCTCTGCCCTGTCGTCATCTCTTGTGCGTCGTGTTGTTTGTTTGGCGCCTTTAAATTGTTACAAAGAATTGCTGCCAGCTCGCACAAGTTTTCTTAATGGAACACATAGTATAGTGCAAAGATAAGAACCCAGACGTGATGAGGAAACCGGACGAGCGCTGTGCTATGTACAAGCTTTATTGGACGAAGAGCGTTTCTATACCAGCTCTATTAACACTCGCCAAGGCGCAGGCTTCAGTCATTCAACTAAAAAACAGCTCACTTCGTTGAAAAACCACTGACGCACAACTAATGCAATAATCTTCTCGTTTATTGACATAAACGGCTTCTTTCCACAAGTTCACGTTGTATTCTTTTCCGAATTTTCTTTAACACTTGACAACCCGATAGGCGGGGCTCACAGGCGACGCAAATTTTCACCGAGCAGGCTTGGCAGTTTTCATGAAGATAGGCACTTTTTCTTGATAATGAATTCTTGTGCTCACTCAGGCGCTCATTGAGACAGCACCGTACGGGTTGCCCAACGCAGACATGGCCGCACCTAAAGGGGAACTTATACCTGACACCTTTCATGCAGTCCACGTGGGGCGTTTGGTGTCGTACGGCGCACTTTTGCACCTTTCTTCCTCAAATGCGTGAACGCAGACTGTTGAGCTATCGTAGAGCAGAAAATGCCACGTCTACTCCGCGCTTATTGGCAACCTCTTTCAGGTTGTGGGAGGTACGTGTAGGCAAGGTACGACCTCCGGCCTTCAAAGCTTCTTAGCATCTTGTTAAAGGTTGTTTTGTTTGCTGCCCTTCAACTTTTTCAGCGAGGCTTGCGTCACGGCGACAACGAGGTTTTCTTAAACGATAGAAACTTCTGCGAGCTTCCTTCTAAAGGCTTCAAATATTGGTGACATTCTCAGACGATGTGAACAGCAGTCATCTGGCTTCGGCCGCGACTGCCTTCATCGGGCTCATTGCTGAAAACTTGGGTCTTAATGACGGGATTAGTGCAATAATGGTTGCTAGGCACTGGGCTACAGCCTGCGTGCCGTTCGACAGCTCCTGCGACATAGGCGGAACAGGGCGCGCCTACTTCTAGGCGAGTTCATTTCGCCCACCACGGCTGTCGAACGATGTGTCGAAACCAAACGATGTTTTGACCCCTGCAAAAATATTCGCGGGCACTCGGCGTCTGATCAGCCAGCATCGGAGTGCAAGGTAGCCATGTGATGGGAGGAACCAAAGACGTAGCGCTTTGTCGAGGTGTCAGCTGACTGCCAGGGCTTAGTGTAAGTGGAATGGATAGACTCAATGTTGTTTACATTGATAGCGGAGGCATGGTTGCATAGAGAGGACATAGTAGTAGCGCTAAAACAGGGATGACAGGATAGAAGACAACACAGGCGCTAGACATAAAATGACTTTATTCTCGAAAGTACCACGCATTTATAGGTGACAATCAGGTGCCATTAAAATCAACAGTCAAATCGCATGCATGACGGCACTTCCCGATACAAGAACTTCAGTTCTTTAGCAGAAAGATAAACATATTCGGTGTGGTCGCGCACGATTGCCTTTCCACGCGTATAAGAAAGGCTTCCAATACCTTCCACTCCTTCTGGTCTGCATTTACATATATCCCACGTGTCTGTTGAAAAAATGGGTACCTGTTTTTTCATTATTCTTACATCGTTTCCAGTGCGTCGCCAAGCCAAGTGTCCAAGGCCTGATATAACAGCTTCCAGATCCTTGTGCTCCATGTGGTGAACTATATCAGGCCCTGGACACTTGGCGGCACACTGCAAGCGATGTAAACATAATGAAAAAAACTTGTACCCAATTTTTAGAACAGATACGAGTGATATACATACATGCAGACCAGAAGGAGCGGGAGGTATAGGAAGCATTTCTTATACACGTAGGAAGGCAATCATGCGTGAATAAACCGTGTTTATGTTTCTACCAAAGAATGAAGTTCTTGTACCGGGAAGTACCGTCATGCATGCGATTTTCTGTTGATTTTTTTGGCACCTGATTGTCACCTATATATGCGTGGTATTTTTGAGAATAAAGTCAGTTGAAGTCCAGCGCCTGTGTTGTCTTCTATCCTGTCGCCCTTTTTTTAGAGCTACTACTCTGCCCTCTCAATCTGAATACCAACTAGCCCAGCTTTCTGCCTTAAATGGTGGCATAGTTTAGGTGTACGTTATATCTCACACCATCCAAACTTGTAATAAGAGACACGCAGGTCACCAAACGTTCCGTAAAAACGAAGGTGATTTCGGCAGTCCTCTTCCGATATACGCACACATTTTCGTATATGCATACTGTAGGCGATGTAAAAATTTATCGTTACAATCTCTAGCTCCATAAAGGCAACGTGAACGCATGGTGTCATGTGCCTGACTTCGTTTCCAAAGTGGCTTCAGCATGACACGCAACAGCATGGTGGCTCGGTAGTTGGCGCGCTCGGCTGCTGAGCACAGAACTTTGATTCCCTCCTGGCTGCGGCGGCCGCATTTCGATGGGAGCGAAACGCAAGGGCGCCCGTGTGCTGTGCGTTGTCAGCGCACGCTAACCATCCCAAGGTGGCCGAAATTATCTTGGAGCTCTCCACTACGGCGTCCCTCGTGTGGTGCGCGCTGCTCAATTCCACCGAAATTTTCGGGGCTGCTCTTTGGCGTGTTGTTTGTTGAGCTCCACTAAAACGGTAGAAGGAGGCCATCTCCAGCCAACCACTCACCATTCTGGTTAAAAATAAACGAAGCCCGTCCGTGCGGGTGGCACCCGAGGAGCCTGCGGCCGGTGGCTAGTCGCTGCGCTCGAGACCAGATGACAGAAAAAACGCGCGCTGAACTGCGCCCTTTGCAATGCAAACTTGGGGAGCGAGGGAAAGCCGAAAGTGCGGCTGGCGTTCGCGTGGCACCACGGGGTTCAACGACCGGTCCCCCGCCTGGCCGCCCCGCCGTCGGGGCTGCGGAATCGATCCAAGGGGAGTTCGCGTGCCTGGTCCAGATGGCGACGCCAAAGGGCACTAAAGGAGGCAGAAGGGTCCGCAAGTGGCTTCGCCGCTGATGTGACGCGGTTGGGGGGAAGGTGGCACGCTCTTCACCGACGGCGCGAGGAGGGGGGTGGACATAAGGCTTGGGGAGGCTCGTAAACTGGCTGCCGATGGACGCATGCCTCTGCTGGCTGAGTTGCGGCACGGCTATGCGGAAGAGCGCACACCGCTGAAAGCATGCGGACGCGAAGCTTCGATGAAGCACAGGTGTTCCAGCGGCCGCTGCCCAGCGGGAAGAATAAAATTTCCGCGTTCTTTTCGGCTAGGCCAAGCTTTGGGTGATCGGATCCTTTTCTCTTCTGTACGCGGAAGTATAAAAACTCACTGAAAGAATCGGATAGTACTTTCTCCAGCTATGCAATGCGAAGCAACCTTGTGAAACACTTCCGGCAAATGCTTCTTTCTTTCGTCTCACTTCCGCCCCAAAGTCAAGGCAGAGCAGATCATCGCAAGGTGGTGCTTGTAAACCGACGTTCTGAACGCACGAGATTAGCATGCGTACAGCATCTAGACCCAAACAGAGAGAAACTGTAGTAATACCAGGGTTTTTCCTTAGAATAAACACCCCGCTAAGGTGCTTTTATTCACGTAACAATGATTCGTTGGTGTGTAACAAGCATGACTTTTTTCTCTTCCTTTTTGTGCCGCAAGCTTTTCTTTATAAGCGTGTCGTGAATGTGCTTATTTTGTTATTTCGCGATGCGCTCGTTCTTCAAGAGTGCATGCAGTGCTTTCTCTACGTATCCATCTTCTCAAATGCACGAATGTTTATGCGTTACTTTGTTTATTCGCATTAATGTAATCCCAAGCGCTCAATTTTTTTTTTCATTTTGTAATGCAGAAATTGGTATTGCTAACAGTATTATCGGCTGTAAAATTAGTGTGCCTGTAAATATGTTCATTGATATTACTGTAGGAACTTATCTCTGTATGTAGTTTTTAGTACTGTGTTACAATGCAGGAAAGCGCTTTTGAAACGTTTTGTAACATTTCTGCGCATTTTTCAAGATTCACTAAAAGCATGTAAGCGCAACATGCAAGCATGTAAGCATGTAAAAACGTTTCCCATTAAACGGGGCAAAACCTTCATGAAGCTCTTTTCACTGAAGCTTTCGTTCTCGTTCTGGAGAACGGGAGCCGTAAATGATATGCATGCATGCAACGATTGCACCTGTAGCAAACATTGTGTCATGTTACTAGTGTGCTTTATCTATGTCTTGCACACACACGCAAACATACAAAATACTCTTGAAATACCACTTTTATTACACAGAAATACCATAAATAACAAAGCAAAATCAAGATAAACGATGCAAAAACAATTAAAAGCGGTTAACAACTAAATGCACAGATCGACTTATGCACTCCATTGAGGCCTGGAGTATTCTAAAAGAATGCCACGCAGATACCAAATGCATTTGATTCTCTTATAGAGTGATCCAGTGAAAATACAGCATGTTTGTGTTTTCGAAGGTGATATGTAGCTGCTCTATTTCCAGGATTTTTGCTGATTGTTACTTGTGGGTGTGTAGGTGTGGCGGATTAAACTTTTTCAATATTCGTGCTGAAATTCTGAAGAGAATGATTCTTTTTGCCGCTACCAATTCGTCTTTTCTGCTCTTTCACGCTGCTGCTCGCAGAAAGGCATGTTTGTTTGCATTCTGGAGGTTAAATTAAATGGTTTGCCAGAATAGCTGCAGAAAACCAGCTGTGATGACCCGGAAACAATCTAGTCACGTGAAATTATAATTATTCAGCGTACTTGTTTATGCAAAATACATTTCTTCACTAATGAGTGCTACTAAGACAGTTTTTTTAACACTGCCTTTGAATTTGGATCAGCTGCATGTACTGTAAAACATATTTATTATTTTTCTAATGTTACATTATAGCTCCTCATGTTCAGTGGCTCTCTGCGGAACAAGTGTATCTTGAATCAATGCATTCTCGAAGATTTGCGGACCCAAGAAGTAGCTGCGCAGAATAAGTGGCTTGGCCACATGGAAAAGCAAAAAAGCACTGATGGGTCGTACAGTGAGTGACATACGTATCTTCTGCATGCACATGAGTAAAAGATTGTCAGGAATTCTTTCTTCGTCAGCAGGCTATATGAGGAAGGCAGCTGTTCCATAGGGTATTGTTTATTCAACAGAGTAAATCTGGCATTTTGTTTTAGAGCATTTTAGAAAGCATGTGATCCCGGCAAGCGCATATGTGTGATTAACGCGGACAGCGTCATCAGGACATGGCTTCAATATGCGAAAGAAAAACTTAATGAGAAAAAAATGGCAGGCTCAAATTGCAGGTAAACATTTACAATTTTGAACTTTTTAGCTGCCTTCTCAAACAGATCTGTGCTGCATTATAGCTGTGACGATGAATGAAAGAAATAACACGCCTATGCACTACTCGGTTACATTAAAACTAGGGTTGCGCATTTGTGTAGAGAAGGTTAATCCCTATGAGAACACGAAACGTGCAGGTGTCCATATCATAACAGGTGTATGACAAAAAGTAGAATAGATAGGCGGCGTAACATCAGCCCGTTCGTATGCACAGTGCGTCACCGCTCCCCACTTTTGGGTTGTATTTGCGGCGTTGTGTATGAGATACCGCTCTCATGCAAAAAAGTGTATATTGGACAAACCGGGCGATGCTTGAACGTTCGGCTCATGGAACATGATAACCTTTCCTCAGACACCGTTCGTTCAAGCATCGCTCAACACTGTGCAGAGTGCACCAAGAAAAATAAAGAGGTGTGCAAAGCTGATTTCAAAGAAACTACCGTGTTGTACCGTCATCGCGACCAGCGCATGCGAGATATTATGGAGGCGTATTTTATCGAAATGAAAAAAGATGTCTGTGTCAGCACTCCCTCGGTCACGTTATTTGAAAGAGAATTTTTAGATGCCTAATGACGTATCACCTTTTTGATCTGTGGCGCACTGTATTTGGTTTTTGAGCTTTGTAGGTGATTGTGCCCTCTTCGCTATCTTTGTACCACGTGCCTATCGCACCTATACCGTTTTTCTGTATGTATATATTTGAGTTCCTTCTTAATAAAACTTAGTTGCGAAACAGCGCTTGTTTTTTCCTTTTTCTGTGTCCTTCGTCCCTTCGCGCTGAATTTACCTCCAAAATGTATCTCAGCTATGTCAAATTTGCGGCCTCCATAGGCTATAAGCTGTTCTCACCAAAGATCACCCTTTTAGTTATCCTGCAGTTTCATATTCGACGCCCATGTTCTCTTCTGCAAGCAGTAAGCAACCTGATAATGATTCAGATCGGCAAAATTGTGAAATGTATATTTACTATTTTTTTTTCAATCTGCAGTCGATGAAGACCCAGCCTAGCTAAATGACCGCTATGTGCTTCCGAACCATTCTGAAAGCTGCAGCCTACTTATCGTTCCCGATGGAAAAACAGTTATACTATTTTGTGCTCTACAATGATATTAAGAATTGTCTTTTATAACAAAATTTTAAGCCAGGTTTCAGATTGTAACCACAAGCAATGCTGCGTATTTATGGACGAATATGCATAGCTTGTGTTCTATGCATTTCCGTCGTTCATATGCCTGCTCTTCTTTTTTGGTCGCTGCGGTGGCTCAGCGGCTAGGGTGCTCGGCTGCCGAGCCGAGAGACGCGGGTTCTATTCCGGTCTTCGCGGTCGCATTTAGATGGAGGCAAAATGCCATCGTCCCCTGTACTATGCGGTGTCAATGCGCGTTGAAAAAACCATACGTGGTCCAAATTGTCCGGAGCCCTCCCCTACGGCGTCCCTCACAGCCTGAGTTGCTTTGACACGCGAAACACTGGAGGCCAGAACAAAACTAGTGTTTCATGTGTGTCTGAACTACATTGTCATGGCCTAACGTATTCAGATAACTTGAAGGTTTGTAAGAGCGTTGACCCGAGCAAGGAATTTTCAGTGAACGTGATGTGTTTTACTGCAATTCTTGTTGCGGGTTTTTATGGGAAACGGTGCTTCATAAGTGGTCACTTTGGCGGAAAAGTATGAATGAAGAATTACAGCCAAGCAGGCATCTTTCCCGCAATCTTCACCACCTACACAGCATTCACCCAGCATTATACGCAGATACACGTCCTCGGTGTGGATAATTCTCACAATCACGCACATTACATGGACATGCTCAAATAAACCGAACCACTTCAAGCCGCACAACGCGGTTCTGGGGCAGTGGGAGGTGACGCTGGCCAGCGGCACCCTGGCAGACTAGGAGGCGCTATTCGCTATCGCTAAAGCGTCGGCGGAAGCCACTGGAGTCTTGGACTGAGGAGCCCGCCCACAATACACTCCTGTTTCCTTTTTACAAATCAATGCTTATTATCTCTCTCTTGTCAAAATGCTTAATTCTGCCAAGCAAGGTTTAAAATCTTGAAATTTGAGCATAACATGAAAGCAAGCCTCCACGAGTTAGTCCTGGAATGGTGCGGAAAATGTCCTGAAATTTGGTCATCAGGGCACGATAAGTATCTTTCTTGAATGGACAAATTGATCCCCTTTGGACTGCTTGAGAACGAGTTGAGGACTACCAGAGGACCCCGAACATCCAGACTAAAACGTCTAGATGATATTCTGTGAAAGACATTGCGCTAACTGGGACTAAAGCTCACAGAAATTATGACAATTCCCACACTATTGTAGATAAGCGAGGCGTTGGGTCGGGTTTTAAAACGAGTATTATAAGAGGCAACACAAATCGCAAGCTTCGGAAGAGAAAAAGGCTTAACTTAATATGAACGCACAACTTCTTTCAGAAATGAGAGCAATGTGGAACAGACCGAAACTAGATGGCTTATCAGTTGGAAGAACTGGGCCACCTGGAAATCCAAGCTAACTGAAATATAAGAAAAGCTAAAAAGCACCGGCTAACAAGACGTACCGGTTAAAACAAAGGTCGAGAATCGCAACGGAAAGACCCCCACGCCGTTTCAATGCTTCAAGCCCACCTCGCTGCAGCCCTAGTTGCTCACCGTCTGAGGCACCCCGCCAAGGCCTTTGCGCCTGGGACGAAACCGAAGAGAGCGGAGAGGTTGGCGGAGGGGGAGTGAATACGACAGCGAGCACGTCAACTGCACCGACTTATATGCAGTGGCTAAAAAGCCCGTGGAAAAGTTTTGGCCAAAAAAATCCGCAGATTCACCGTGGAAGCACACACAGATAGCCGTCCGCCCGGACAAAACCAGAGAGCAAAAATAATCGCGTGGACTCCTGGATGGTGGCTTCAAAAAGAAATGGGTATGCAGGTATATTTGTTGAAAAAAGAAGCCAGGGAATGAAAAGCGCGCCTAGAGGGAAAGAGGCGGCCAACAATGGAACCCCTCGGGAAAGCCCGGGACGGTACAAAGGCTCCCTAGGCACACGACCAGGAACTGGGGGAGAGAAGTGAAGGAAAAAAAAAGTGCGGGCAGGGGCTGCGGGAAGGAAGAAAGGGCGGCCTTTTTCTCCTGCGACAGCGGCGGAGCGAACAGATGGCCCGGGGAGAGCTCCCTTCTTGGCGGCTGTGTTTTTCCCTCTCCACCTCAGTTCTACCTCCAACGCGAGGGCACGGAAGGAGTGCAGCCAAGGCTGGCGCGTGCGGGATCCTTCTCTCGCTGTCGCGCGACCTCCAAGCGAATCTGCAACACCGTGCATTCAGCGCACCTTTCCATCTCTTTATTTCTTTTACTCCCTGTTCAAGACGTGGAGGAGTAAATGTGCCCATATAACATAAGTTCCGCTATATAGCCCGCGGGCTATTTAAACAGCTAAAATTTTAGCGTCTGTGGACGACCTACGCTCGACTTTAGTTTCGATATTTGGACGCCGCCACGTTTGTTATTTTGCTGCCAGACCCGAGCGCTGCCTACCGGCGAATTCGTCTTGAGCTCCTTATTTGCCCGTGGCTAGCGGAGCAGCGTGTGATCTTTGGTAGTGCCATCTGCTCGCTGTATTCCTTTCAAGGATATCATTTTTACAAGGAGGTTAGCAGCACATTCCTACGCATTAGCCATGCAGCAACCAGCCCAGTGCAAGAAAAAATTAGCGATGGTTTAGCTCTGGGGCCGAATCCACGAAACAGTTCGCTTTGCAGCTAAGTCATTTTGACGTAGCCATGGGTGGGGCGAACCTTGTGGGAAGACCAGGAGGAAACCGCAGCAAATCGGCGATCATGCAAGTTTTTTATTGCGTTCGCTAGAAGGCGCCACTCATTTCAACTTGCGCGGGAAATATTGCAGAATTTTCGTTGCTGCCGTTTTCGCGTGGTATGGTAGCAGGTTCCGGCACGCAGAGGCTGCCGTCTGGGTCGGCACAATTCGATGCGTCAGCGGGAGCTGCTAATTGAGCTCACGGAGCAGTACAGTTGAAGTTGGACTAGTTGGCGAACATGCAGTGCAGAAAAAACGGTGCTCGTAAACAGAAGCGGGACGAAGACACGCGTGGACTATATATTACAACGAATATCACAGAATATTTACACTGCACCGAATGAAAGAAGAAAACAGACGAGCAGGAGACAGCACCCAAAGTAGCGCGCCATTACAGCTTACGTAGCATCCGCGAATGGCACATAGCTGTCCGCTACGGATGACTGGCTGCCACCTTCGCTACGCAGCCGCCGCGGTGGCATGATGACAGCGCTCTCTTATCCGTTCTTCACTCAGCAAGCACGTGTGGTGATATTCGGATAGGCACAGACAGATTGTCAACAGCACCTTCTCCATCATTTTCTGCTTGCATATTCATTTCTGCATCATTTTCTGCAGGTATTTGGCGGCTGTCAGCACGCTCACGCCGAGCTGTGCCCAATGTCATCCTGCTAACGGCCCCTCTGGAGACTGTGGTCGAAAAAATACGAAGCCCGCCGATGAAATTTCTCTCTCGTCATCGCGGCCTTTGTTGGTCCTCTAGTTCGGCCTACCTCCGAAATACCAGTTCCTTAGAAAGCACGAAATGCCGCCTAGAAGCATCATCAGGCACGTCGAAGAAGTCCTCAGTTACGTTCTGCCGCCGACAGTGATCGCTCAACAGCGTGCAAATCAAGGAGGAAAGCGGGGGAACCACGTGTACAATGAAGCGAACGCCGGCGTCTCGCTCGGGCGGCCGCCACACCGGGTCGCTTTCACTTGATTGACAGCTGGTGTGACGTGAGCAAAAACCGCGGTCCCGCCTCCGCGGAATGTCCAGTACTCATGATGAGATGTCCAGACGGCAGTCCTGTACTCATGAGCAGAGCAAAGGGCTTCCGGAAAAAAATAAACTTTATTGAGATGACATGGGCTCACAAAGAACACAAGAACTCGGCGGCGGCAATAGAAAGAGCGCTCCGCCGTCGTCGAATTCAAGCCGGCGGAGAACTTTACAGATAAGGCACGAAAGGCAGCCAGAAGAATGTCGAACCACGTAGGGGAAGTTGCGCATGGCCGCGATCGTTCAAGACAAATGTGGTACGTTTTCATCTCCCGCCAAAAACATAATTCAGAGATTTGCCCGCGGGTTTGAGTGTGACCAAACAGCACAAAGCTTCGCGGCACTTGTTCCCTCTCAAAGAACCATCGGCCGGATGCATTAACGAAAAGAGAAGCGGGCAAACATAAACACGGACAACTCAAAGTACACACTGAGAGTGCGAACACAAAGCGCCCATGCAGCGCCTAGTATGGGTTCAGGCGGACGGCATGTGCAATTCCGGGTGTGCGCGGCGCAGCTGGGGTGCGCTGGGATGGGAGAACTAAGTTCCCTGATTCGATGTAGGATAATGCACGGCCGAAGTCATGGCTCAAAACTTTTTCAATGTGTCTGCAGTGGCGAACAAGCGTCGGGGGTCGGTATGCTGTTGTTCGAGCCATTGGGCTTCCTTTGCACGCTGAAGTATAAGCGATGTCGTCCAGGTCTTCTTCGTCAGTGACGTTGACAGCGTGACAGCGAGGCTTGATCGTAGCCTCCCGCCTGCCATCATCATCTTCAGCATAAGCCTGACTAAATCAACTGCAGGTCAAAGTCTACTTCCCTTAAAGGCCTCTATTGAGGCATTACATAAGAAGGGGGAACAATGCATATACAATTGAAAATAAAATGTTCATACAATAAAACATAACGCAATAAAATAAAATGAAAAACGATACATCACAATGCGACGTTGGTAAATTCTGAATGTCGAAAGGCTGAATTAGGCGGTAACAAGAACAGGGAAAAGAATAAGTGTATCTGGATGAAGAAGTTTAAGGCCTTACCCAAGCAAAACTCTCAATATCATGTGCCCACCTAACTTTCTTCGGCCCCCTCTTAGGCTTGCCTTCTCTGAGAATCCGGTGCATTACCCTTAACGCCCATTGGTTATTTTGCGCTCACATTACATGCTAAACCCAAGCTCATTCCTTCTTGATTTCGATTAAGATGTCATTAACCGCGTTGGTTCCCTGACCCACACAGCTCCCTAACTGTCTCTTAACGCTTCAGATATCATTTTCTTCTTCATGGCTCGCTGCGTTGTTCTCAATTTAAGTTCAACACTTTTCGTTAGCCTCCTCATTTCTGCCCTGCAGGTGAGTAGGGGTAATGCACAGCTGTTATATGCTTTCGTTTTGAGAGATATGGTAAACTGTCATTCATGCTGTTAGAGTACTTGCCAAATGTGCTCCACCCCTTTCTTGTTCTTCTATTTGCATCATATTTTGTGGCATCGAACTGCTTCCTCCCGTAGAGTAGTATAAACGTCATCTGGATAGTCTCCTGCACAGCGTTTTTTTTTAGGCGAAAATGACCGGTGGAAGGATAGCCGTGGTCCGGCTCGACATACATGGCGACCATTTAAGCTACTGTTTTGTTTAAGGGTTGCGTTAGTTCATTATAATTAGGATGTCAGGCAGTCATCTACAGGAGGCTCGTTTTTCTGTTCAGAAGGATTGCTTGGGGCAGCTCTGCAGAAAACGCAGTTATTACGTCCCCGATAAAACTTCGGGGGCACTGTGGCGAAGGAGGACGCTTTCAACCAAGAATTTGGCGACTTCTGTGGCACTGCCACTGGGTACGGCTCTCCCTTCAGCGTAGGGAGTATTGGGATTCAGGTAGCGTGACTGGGCCGGAGAAGAGACGAGGACGATCGGAGGAAGAAAACTTGGAAAACATTATACAAGGACTATTTACATTATGTACAAGTACGGGCAACTGAGAGTGCTTCTCAGTAAAGAGAGCTTCTTAGGAGTCGGGAGTCTGATACCTCTCAAGAAGGGGGCTCCCTCCTGGCATCAAACCAGCAGCTCCTTAAATACTCTTCGTATTCCCCAGATCCCTAGCTGGGGAATACAGTTCGAAGAATGATGTCCAATCACACTACGGCACTGAAGGTACCACCCACGGCAGGGCGGTCCTGATGTTTCTTCGCAGCTCGGTCGAGGGAAAGGGAACAGGACCCGGTCACGTTGTCGTCCCCGCGGCCTCCAGGTGGCCGCGCCCGTGCGTCCGGACCGCGCCCATGTTGACCCGGAGGGCACCTGCATGACACAGGAATGCAGGCTGTCTCCCAGCAGGTGTCGAAAGATCTTGTGCTGGTGACCGGAACGCGGAAGCTCTGTCGAAGGTGCGGCACTCGGGCAATTGTTAAAATCCAGCGTGACTGAAGGGGACCACACTGATGCCGCACTTCGTCGTGGCGAGGACCGGAACGAATACGCTTATGGTCGTCGCTGTCATTCCTGTTGAACACGTAGGGACGCTATTGTCGTCGCTGCTTCCGGCATTCCTGTTCGAACACGTGGGGACGCTATTGTCGTCGTTGTCTCCGGCAGTCCTGCAGTCACGTCTCCCCTAGAGGGCTCACCCAACCTCGCGGTGGTCTTCAGGGAATCCTCCCCATGCCAAACTTCGCCGAATTCCACAGCAGGAAGGAAGCGCGAGCACAACAGCACCCCCGCCGCCAGATATTGCGCCCGGAAGATGAACTGCTCGCACGTAGCTCGGCTCAATGGGCGTGCCAGGAACCAGATGCTCTTTGGGAGTCTTCTGATGACCTTCAGTGCCGAAGCTCGGCATCGCTTCCCTCGTCTTATGGCCGTTTTGGAAAGTTCTCTGCAATACTAGCCAAAAGGGATCACAGACGCCAAACCACACCTGTCAAAAGCATGTGCCCTCAGAGCCCACTCATCCCGCCAGACCAAAACTCAGGGCCAAAACTGCCCTTAGCAAAAAAACTTCAACTAAAACTTGAAGAGATCAAATGTTTTGCCTGAATGAACACATGGTGTCTCCCGAAGAGTAGTATTGGCAGGGCACCTGTCCAAGGCGTGTGGTCCCGCTCGAATCTCACTTGGATAGGAAAAAAACTCGCTAAATGAAATCAGGTTGGTGCTTAGAGGTCACCCGGTACGGGATAGGTGACTTGATTTGGCCGACGTGGCGTTCAAATTTGCCCGCCCCAATACCTAGAGTCAAGGAACGTTACACCATTCGATCTTACTTATCCTGGGCGAAATAAGAAAACGTACTCCTAGGTATGTTACCTCATCGGCTGTTCGCTGGACAGCTGAATGTCGTGTTCGATGAGGGTTGTTTTTTCTGGCTTGTTGGAAAACCCCGCCTCAAAGTCGCGGACGACGTTTTTCATGTCTCCTCGTTGACTTTCCGTCAAACGTGGCTCTCTGTCGATTGAATTTAGCAGCTCATTCGCTGCTTGCTCGTCCTCATGAGCGACATAAGGTATGTCCGAGATCTCTTCCTCTGGCATGTTCACCGCCATGTTAACCATGGCCTGACGTTGCACATAAGGCTTCATCAAATTACTGTGGATTATCCAATTGTGTTTGTTCTTAAATTTGACCTCATAGTTGGGGTCCGAAAGCTTGGACACCACCTTAGCTGGCCCTTCCCATTGCACCTCAAGCTTGTTCCCTTTTGCGGACGCAGCAACATCACCTGGTCGCCAGATTGAAAGGTGCGCTTGTGTGCTGATTTGTCGTAGTACACTTTAGACAGTGACTGCGCTACTCTGACATTATTGCTTAGAGCTCTTAACGATGGGTCGCATTTCTGCTCTGCAATGAGTGCTTCCCTATCAACCTTAGTCAACTCCTCCCAACAAGTCGAAGCAGATGTTAATGTCGAACCCTGCGCGTTGGTTCCTGTTGCCCCATTCACTACGGAGTCGGCGATTCCTTGGATTTCATGAGCTACCGCTGGTTCGGGAACACCTCCATGGTCATGGTCATGCGGTTCAGACGGATCAGTTTTATTACAAGAATCCCCCGGCTGGTCGCGAGAATGGTTCGGTGCCAGCTCATTTATCGCAGTGTAGTCGAGTTTCTTTGCGAGCTCAAGCGCTCGAGAAAGTGTTAGCGCCATGCAAGCCAAGCCAGAGGTGAAAGAGAGACCTTTCTCTTTCAGCAGCTTCTCGGATTTGTTCGAAAACAGGTAGGGCAAGTGTGTCGACAAGTTTGCGCTAACTGACGCTTCTGTGTCTATCCTGCCAAAAGTCCCCTCTAGAGTCACCTTCGCTATAGGCAAGCATGCACTCTGTTCTTCGGCGACCTCCTTAATCCAGGCGCAATCGCCGGTGTAGTCCGTGGAGGAAACACAGGGCGGGTGAGCAACATCCAAGGTAGCCGCTGAATCCCGAAGTGCCCTGAATTTCTTGCCATTTATCACCACGTCCCGCAAGTATGGCTCCAGCTATTTAAGGTTTTCCTCCGACTCTCGCATGCACGCGAACGCCATCTTTTGCTGTTTGCAGTTCACTGAGATGTGACCCTCCTTGTTGCAATTATAGCAGACAATGGGCTTTCGCGCTTCAAACGCGCGAGCTCCAGGTGCCTGCTGGTTCGGCGAATCGGCAGATTTGGGTGAATCAATTTTGTTTTCGATACCTCCTCCTTTTGATGCCGCTTCCTCTGTTCGGTGATCCCGGCGTGTTAGTGGCACCCTTCGGTCGGGGATTCTCTTTAAACAGGTTTCTTCCTTTCCTAACCTGTTATCGTATCCTGCCTTGCTTTAAAGGTTTCGGCGAACGTAATACTCGTCTGCGAGCTGTGCCGCTTTGTCTAGGTCTATATCTGTTAGCCTATCTTGCAGCCATATCCTCAGATCTTCTGGAATTGCGCTATAGTACTGCTCTAGTGCGATGCACTCCAGTACCTTGTTATTACTTCCGTGCACCTCAGCGGTCTTAAGCCACTCGTTTACGTTGATTTTAAGCCGGTACGTGAAGTCAGTATGCGATTCTCCGTCTTTCTTTGCCTGCCTGAATCGCTGCCTAAAGGCTTCAGCAGAAAGCCGGTACTTTCTAAGCAGTGCGCCCTTTACCTTCTCGTAGTCATCACACTCTTCCCGTGAGAGGCGAGCCACCACTTCGGCCGCCTCGCACGGAAGGAGAGGAAGTAACTTCTCAGACAAAAGCGCTCTTGTGGATGTGCACCTTCCCGCATGCGCGTTCGAAATTTGCCAAAAAAAGAGTGCAATATCGCCTCCCACGCGGTATGGCAAGACGAGATCCTGCAATCTCTGCCTCCCTTGCCCCTCTACCGAATCTACAGGGCTAAGACGCGCCAAATGCCCTCCATTCGACGCGATTGAGCTCCTTCATTTTTCGAGCATGTTCCCTAGCTTGTTCCTGTCCCTCACGGACCTGCCGTCTCTCTTGAGCCAACCGAAGCTCTTCTTTTTCTTTCTTGCGTCCAAAAATCGTTTCCAAAGCCTCGTCCACCTCCTGAGTAGACACCTCCTCCTGCCGCATAACCTCGAGAATTTCTTTTTTCTTTTCGCAGAACGTAGCAAAATCCCCAGCTCCTGAAAAATTTCGAGCAGGTCCTGCACATTTAACTTCTCCATCGTGAGTTCCACCATGCGTTAGCAAGCCCACTAAAACAAAAGCTCTAGCTTCAAGTGGAATAAGCAGTTTCCCTAAATCAATTTCCCAGACAACAGGAATCCGCACCTAGCATCTGCATGTGCTAGTACGGTCTGGCGAAATGAACGGAAAACATTGGGCACTCACCCTGCCAAGGTATAGCTGACGCCTATCAGTCCCATAGCTGCCGAGGTCCGTTTGAGCCGGTAACTTCACGTGGACGTCCCACCGCTGCCATCCATTTATTGGGATTCAGGTAGAGTGACTGGGCCGGAGAAGAGACGAGGACGATCACAGGAAGAAAACTTGGAGAACTTTATACAAGGACTATTTACATTATGTACAAGTACGGGCAACTGAGAGTGCTTCTCAGTAAAGAGAGCTTCTTAGGAGTCGGGAGTCTCTGATACCTCTCAAGAAGGGGGCTCCCTCCTGGCATTAAACCAGCAGCTCTTTAAATACTCTTCATATTCTCCAGATCCCTAGCTGGGGAATACAGTTCGAAGAATGATGTCCAATCACACGACGGCACTGAAGGTACCACCCACGGCAGGGCGGCCCTGATGTTTCTTCGCAGCTCGGTCGAGGGAAAGGGAACAGGACCCGGTCACGTTGTCGTCCCCGCGGCCTCCAGGTGGCCGCGCACGTGCGTCCGGACCGCGCCTATGGTGACCTGGAGGGCACCTGCATGACACAGGAATGCAGGCTGTCTCCCAGCAGGTGTCGAAAGATCTTGTACTGGTGACCGGAACGCAGAAGCTCTGTCGAAGGTGCGGCACTCGGGCAATTGTTCAAATCCAGCGTGACTGAAGGCGACCACACTGATACCGCACTTCGTCATGGCGAGGACCGGAACGAATACGCTTATGGTCGTCGCTGGCATTCCTGTTGAACACGTGAGGACGCTATTGTCGTCGCTGCTTCCGGCATTCCTGTTCGAACACGTGGGGACGCTATTGTCGACGTTGCCTCCGGCAGTCCTGCAGTCGCGCCTCCCCCAGAGGGCTCACCCATCCTCGCTGTGGTCTTCAGGGAATGCTCCCCATGCCCAACTTCGCCGAATTCCACAGCAGGAAGGAAGCGCTAGCGCAACAGGGGTCATGTAGTCGCTTGCTATCCCTGTGCACTTTTTACCGGATGTCGGGGTGGGGAAGGTACAAAATATCTCGAAGCCAATCGATCACGATGGTTCAGTTGGCTGTAGAAAACCTGTTCGTCGTGATGGCGGCGTTTTGTAGCGTTGGAAATCTCAACTCAAGGCAACTATTGATGTGGCGTGCGACTTCAGCGGACAGATAGGGTCAGTAATGCTGGTCCTGAAATCAGCGGAGAGCATTCGAGTGCAGCCGAATTGACCAATGATTACTTCATACTCGCGAGGCCTGTACAGTTTCCTCGCGATGCTTCGCAGGTACGATGAGGAAGCAGGTATTTTCGTTAGGTGCGAAGCTTTTCTTTACGAGGACGCCGTTCATAAGTAAGAAGCGGCTAATCCATGTTTAATACCCAGGAGTTCTGGACAAAAGCATTTTTGAGCGGGACACCATTTATGAACGCAGTTTTTCATATAATGTAAGATGTCACTATAACAATCAATATATCTACAGATTACCCGACAGGAGTACTGAATTTTTTCTATTAACTTTTTGTAATACTACTACTACTACTACTACTACTACTAATAATAATAACAATATTAATTGGTTTTCATGGAAAGGAAATGGCGCAGTACCTGTCTCATATATCGTTCGACACGTGAACCGCGCGGTAAGGGAGGGGATAAAGGAGAGAATTAAAGACGAAAGGATAAAAGTGGGGCCGTAGTGGAGGGCTCCGGAATAATTTCGACCACCTGGGGATCTTTAACGTGCAGTGACATCTAACAGTGCACGTTAAAGATGCACGTTTTTTCTATCGTCAAAATTGTTCCGCATTGGTTTTGTCTTAACTGCTCGAGTTTAACTGCTCGATGTGACCGATGGAAACAATTTAAAATAAATATTTCGGTATATATCAGAAGAATGGACCATTATCTTCAATATTACCGTAAAATACAATTTAGCAATTTTCAAAATTTTCGTCCGAAAGTGGTGGACTGGCAACACTCCGGAGATTGAAAAAGACATGCCTTCCATGTGTTTGATGAGATACTGCAGCTCAAGGTGTGAACCATAGTTGTTATTGAAGTCGCTGTTAGTTATAGGTCCCAAATAAAAAGGCCGCCACCGTCTAGAAGACGTTGAAGTAACGAGCTTTAGCTGCTTGGTTTACTAGATGGAGAAAGCGAAGAACGCGCCGCTTGTCTCGAGAAACGGAGTGAATTGCCACCATGCTCGGCTACGCGTGCACGCACGCCGCCTAGCGGAACGATCGCCACCAAGCGTCATCTATCAGAGAAATTACGATGCACGTCTACCCACTGTCGAATTGCACCCCCCCCCCCCCCTCCCCCAAGATACGTCACAAACGGAATTGTTTTCGTTTGGGGGGCCAAGGTGGGCTTAGAATTCGGCCTGCGGTTGGATATGGTAACGCTTCAATTAGTAATTTAATGTATACAATATTTGCCTATTCTTTAATTGAGGTTTTATTTCTATACCACAATCCATAGGGTTTTATTTCCGTACCAAATTCGGTATACAACTGTCTCCGGATGGGTGCCCGTTATTGTCGGGGTATATATAGCTTAACGAATGTATAGCTGTATACCGTTCCCGTAATGAGCAATTTTTTTCGCCCGCTTTGGGACATTTTTTTGGTGAGAGGGGGGGGGGGGGGGGGGCGAAGGATTAAATTATAATTGGTTTTGGGGGAAAGGAAATGGCGCAGTATCTGTCTCATATGTCGTTGGACACCTGAACCGCGCCGTAATGGAAGGGATAAAGAGGGAGTGAAAGAAGAAAGGAAGAAGGAGGTGCCGTAGTGGAGGGCTCCGGAATAATTTCGACCACCTGGGGATCTTTAACGTGCACTGACATCGCACAGCACACGGGCGCCTTAGCGTTTTTCCTCCATAAAAACGCAGCCGCCGCGGTCGGGTTCGAACCCGGGAACTCCGAATCAGTAGTCGAGCGCCCTAACCACTGAGCCACCGCGGCGGGCAAGGATTAAAGGGCACAACCAATTTTAATCACTGCCATCTTGGATTCCAGAAACAGAAACTATGCCGCCATTTTGTCCCCTGGCGTCATACTCACATAGTTTTCTCCTTGTCTTTCCTTTGTGTGTGTGGTTTTACTTGCGCCAAGGTGGATTTTTTCCCAGTTTCAAAGTCACATAGTTCCACCTCTATCCACCATACTGGACCATGACGTCAGCATTGGCACGCGGCAGGTGGTTGTTTCTGCAATGCTATTGTAGATCGCGCTACAGGTCATATTGCGAGATGGGCTGTTTTTTAGTTGCAGCCACAGATGGCGCCGTGATCAAGAGTGGTAGCAGACCTCATGAAATCTCGAAACGTTATGAGTAAGAGCTCACGCTCTTAAAAGCCGTCTTCATCGTTTCCTTCTGGCAGGCTGTCGATAGGAGCTGTCAATATGGGCTCTCGACAGGCAGTATGCATCGTCATGCTTTCGTCCAGACTTGTACACGACGGTGATGTCGAAATTCTGAAGCGGGGGGTGTTTTGGATTTATTAGCCAGCACAGCGCGTGATGATCGCTGACAGACTTGAATTGTGTGAATTGTCGTTAGCGTCGACCTTAGACAGAGAACGGTAATCGTACGTGATTACCTTTTCCAGCAAGTCGTTTTTCTGAACGAGGGCGGCGCTTAGGCCGACGATGCTTGCGTCGGTAGAAACTTCCGTCTGAGCATCTCCGTCATAGTTCCCAAGGATCGCAGGGGACTGTACGGGGACGCTCAAGGAAGACTTCCACTCGGGACGCTTCCTATTTTAATGGCACGTCTGCCTCTGTAAATTCGGTGATTGGGTGAGAGGTTAGACGATGTGTGAAAACGTTTTGGCAAAGAGCCTAATATGCACATAATCCCAGAAATCTGCGGACTGCTTTCTTGTCTTCAGGGTGGGAGGAACTGAGCTATAGGAGCTGCCCAGTGTAGCCACGTTTACATGAATGCGACAGAATACGTCACGGGTCGACTTTTGGAGAAAAAGAGCGAATTCTGAGAAGGAAATGCGCGACCCTTCCCCTACTCTCTTCCTCGATGTTTTCCACTTTGCGTCAAAAAGGGGACTCGGGTCGACTTCTGTCGTATTCACGTAAACGCGACTTGTGAGTCAGGGCACACGCGGACCTTGCTGATGATGTGCCCGAGAAACAACAACTCCTGGTAGGTGAAGCGGTACTTCTCTGTGTTCACGGTAAGCCCAGAAAACATGATTGCGTCCAGTACTGCCTACAGACCGTGCTGGTGTTCTTCGAGGCTCGTCGCTAAGAATAATACATCGACGAAATATACGAGACAGATTTACCACTTGTGGCCTGCCAACACGGTGTCCATTAAGCACTGAAATGTTACTGGTCCGGAACAAAGCCTGAATAGCATGACTTCGAAGTCGATAAGCCATCTTGCGTGATAAAAGCTGTCTTTTCGTGTTCCCTTTCATCGATTTCAATCTCCCAGATACCCGCCCTACAGATCCATGGACGACAAGGATTTGGCACAGCTGAGTCGGTAAAACGTATCGCCGAACAGGGGCAAGGGGCCGGCACCTGTCTTTGTTACGTTGCTCTGTCGTCGATAATTGACGCAGAACCGCAGTTCAACGTCTTCGTAAAAAAAATCGATGCTGTCCATGGACTCCTCGAAGCATGGGAGACATCGTGATGAAGCATTTGAGCCCTTGGGCCCGTCCGGGCCCAAGGGCTCCGGGGAAGGGGGCCTTGGATGGGGCCCTTGGGCCATCACTTCTCGGTAATGGCATTTAATTCACGATGGCTCGGGCTGCTTCTGCAGCTTCCACGGGGTTCTGGCGCCACGGACATCCGTCACCCTGCATCTCCACCAGATGTCACGTTGTGGTGACGGCAGTACGGCACACTGGGGCACAGCGAAGTAATTTTGAAAGAGCTTGTTTTTTCGGCTGTCTTGCTCCCACAAACAAGTACACAACTCCGCTGCAGAGATCATCAAGCACGCTCGGTGGCCGCGCCAGCGCCGGTCTAAGACACGGTGATTTGAAATCTGACGAAGAACTTTCGGATAGGTGCTCGCTCGCTTCCGTTGGGTTCCAACGCCTCAAAAATTCAATAAATATGTCATCGAGAGAGTCGATCAGGTGAGACCGTGTTCCTCCGACCTCTCTTTTACACTGGGCATCCTCAGCTAAGCCTCTACAGGAAACGGGTGTCGGCTGAACCCTGTATACATTGACGTATATAACATTGGTATGTAAGGGTTAATAATTGTTGACGATGAAAGAAAATGTGACTTATAATGAGTGAGCTGCGGCGGCTGCCATCTTTTGCCGCGTATCCGCCTTTTTCATTTTCCTGTGCTGCCGCCTCGCGTACAACGCTGGAAGGGTACTGTGCGCCCAAACCTGCCGGACTGAGTGCCGCTGCGGAGCACGTTTTGTTGGAATCTGTCAACGATGGCGTGTCCTGGGCAGCACCTGGTACCTGGAGGATTTCTAGGATTGACTGGTGGCTCGGTGCGAAGTCCGAGGCAGGCTGCTGTGCCCAACGAAGAGCAAATTCTTCAGTATCTCCGATCATCCGGCATGCGATGCGAACGCCAGCTGAGCAAGCTAGGGCCGCCGCTTCAGAGATGAAGGCTACATTCGGAACGTAATGTTCAGTAAAATATCCCCGATCAGTGAGGTTGGCGTTTTCCGCTGTATATGCTTGCCATCCATGAAAGGTGGATACTACATCGTGCATGGCGTGGCATAGAAAACGACTGGGGACAACGGTCTTCACGAGCAATCATTGTGTTCAAGCGCTGCCGAATAGCTACACGAGCTATAAAAGCACAAGCGTACTCGCAACATGGCAGCTCTGCTAGCATTTCAGTTTATTTTCCCACAGCACACCGCCGCATAGTTTAAGCAAGCTTGCGCATTCATAAAGACGAGCGCGAGAGGCGCACATTGAGCCATTCCGCCAGTCCGTGTCTTCCTCAGCTCTTGTGTGTGTTGTCCTGTGCGCTTATTATTCCGTCAATCAGCTTGCATTTCGTTGTCCACTCCATCGCGCGTTGAAAGCGGCTCACCGCACTTGCCCATTTGGCCTCCTTGCTTGAGAAAGCAAGAGAGAGAGAGAGAGAAAAACTTTATTGAGGTCTCTTAAAGGGACTATGCAATAAATTAATTGAGATTACGTAAAGCAGTCGAGAGATAGGCATTTCATCACTCGTCACCCCAAAGCAAGAATTTTTGAGCTAGCATCAATAACAGCGAAGATTTAGACGATTAAAAATTACGCTCCTCCCTCCCCCCTCAACACGTACATGAGGAGCACCAGAAAAAAATAGAGAAAACAGCTCTGGGACTGGGCCCCACCCATGCATACGTCATCCGCTGAAGTTTATTTTGCAACTTCCGGTTGCCGCTCCTAGCCTCCTCCCCGCCAGCAGCAGCAGCGTGGGCGGCGTGGCGGCATCTCTCCGTTCTCTTCGCTTTCCTGGATTGCGGCGCGGGTTGGGTTTCTTTGCTTGTCATCTGTGGTAATTAGCAGTAATAAACCCGGACCACGAGGTGCGACTGCTCGCTTTTACGGCCGCGATGTGCATCGAGCCCTATGCGTGCGCACGAAGAGTCGTGCGAGTGTGACTTCGGAACTCCCGACAGAAGGAGGCGGCAGAGAAAAATTGAACCCATATGCGTGAAGGCAATGCCCTGGCTCGCGCTTGCCCGAGAGGGTCGCGCGGCGGCACGAGCAGACGATTTTCACGGCTACCGGAAGTGTGCCCGTGACGTCGTGGCTGCCGTGGCTCCAGCGAATGAGAGCGTGTGGGGGCCTGGCGACGTCATGGGTAGTGTGACGTCTTTGTTTCACGATTTTAGTTCCAAAATCGGTCACTACGAGCACACAAATCGGCCCGCGAATTTAAAAAAAAAACACGGTTTTTAAAAGTTCATAATAAATTGCCGGCTCAGTTCTGAAGACTCATACTTCGTGTGAATGCTTCTTGGCATCATTTCTAAGCATGGAAAACATTTACAAGTGACTTTTTATTCGTTGCATAGTCCCTTTAAGAGATTGGCGGTTCGGTCTTCGTCTTCATCACTGTCGACGCTTGACCTCTTGCAGCAAGGTTGGGCCCCTATTCCAGGGCTTCACTGAGCCTAGCTGCTTCGCTTGCGTGCTGCAGTAGTGCCCTTTGGGCAGTGAGCTGAAGTGTTCTTTGGGCAATGAGCTTCGCGCTGAATGCCCGACGGCTGCAGCAACGCACACCGCGTAGGAAGCCGGTTTGTTTACACTTCCACGGCCGGTCTCGAGTGGAGCGCGGAACACTTCGAATATGTTTCGCGACACCACCGCCAGGGGATAGGCGCATGCGCAGTCACGTCGTGAAAAAAAAAGGCGGATTGTGGGTGCGCGAAGAATTCACTCTATTTGATTTTTCGTGCTGTTATAGAATGTCAAGTGCAGTCGACAGCTTTCCCTCACTTATTACCCTAAGCAGAGATGAGGTTTAAAGAAAGCGGACGCACATCGCAAGCAGCGGCATCGAGGGCTTGGGGCGGGGGACAAAGGCGTGCACCTGACACCGCTCCGGTGCCCATGTGCAACCAGCCAGCCACATGAGCGCACGCACGCAGGTAGTGATAATAATATTAATTGTTTTTTTGGGGAAAGGAAATGGCGCAGTATCTGTCTCATATATCGTTGGGCACCTGAACCGCGCCGTAAGGGGAGGGATAAGGGAGGAAGTGAAAGAAGAAAGGAAGAAAGAGGTGCCCGTAGTGGAGGGCTCCGGAATAATTTCGTCCACCTGGGGATCTTTAACGTGCACTGACATCGCACAGCACACGGGCGCCTTAGCGTTTTTCCTCCATAAAAACGCAGCTGCCGCGGCCGGGTTCGAACCCGGGAACTCCGGATCAGTAGTCGAGCGCCCTAACCACTGAGCCACCGCGGCGGGTGCAGGTAGTGCGAAGCGTGATTTTTATCCGCGGGTACCGGCACGCGAGTACGAGTGGACGTGCACGTACAAACTTTACCGCGATAGCACGTGCCGTCCTTTGTACTGTTTTGGTGTCAATGTGCACTTATAATAATAATTGGTTTTTTGGGGAAAGGAAATGGCGCAGTATCTGTCTCATATATCTTTGGACACCTGAACCGCGCCGTAAGGGAAGGGATAAAGGAGGAAGTGAAAGAAGAAAGGAAGAATAGGTGCCGTAGTGGAGGGCTCCGGAATAATTTCGACCACCTGGGGATCTTTAACGTGCACTGACATCGCACAGCACACGGGCGCCTTAGCGTTTTTCCTCCATAAAAACGCAGCCGCCTTCCCGTTTTCATTTTTGTTTTGTTTTTTCGGGCGACGCTGGACGCGTGGTGGTACGATTCTTTTCTATTTATTTTACAGCCTCAGCCAGCACTTGGTCTTGCCCCAAGTTTACGGCGTCATTGTGGTCGCTGTTGTTAATGCGAAATCATTGCATAGCTCAGTTGTCTCCGCAGATCTTGTGCGCAGATCTTGTCCGCAGATCTTGTCTGCAAAACGTGTCCGCCAAATGTGTGAGGACGATGACGTCACTCCGGATGAATAAACGTGTAAATGTTTAATGATAAATCCGCGTGAGAAGATGACTTGCAGAAAATGGTTTACATGTCAAAATAATTGCAGCCTTGAGTCTGTGCCTTTTTACAAATATTTAGGTGTCTTCATTTCCCATAATCTTTCTTGGAAAGTAAACATAGACTATGTAAGCAATAACGCTAACCGCATGCTGGGCTACATACGCTGTAACTTTAATCTTTCTTCTAGCTCCGTAAAACTGCTTCTCTACAAGTCGTTGGTTCGTAGTAAACTAGAATATGCTGCATCTGTCTGGGACCCCTATCAAGAGACACTAATATACCAGCTCGAATCTATACAGAACCGTGCGGCCCGTTTCATTCTCTCGAATTATCACCGAAACTCTAGTGTCAGTGCCATGAAATCAAGCTTATCACTCCCACTACTGTCGCAACGTAGAAATATATCCCGCCTTTGTCTATTCCATAAAATTTACTACGATAACCCCATCCTTAAGAGAAAATTTATAACGCCACCTTGCTACGTTTCAGCTCGGATCGATCATCGTCATAAAGTTGGTATTCTTTCATGCCAAACAAACCACTTTTACAACTCATTCATCCCCAGCACATCGGCACAATGGAGTCACCTTCCCCGATCGGTCGTCGAAATAAGTGACCATTCTGTGTTTAAATCGGCTTTAACTAACTTGATGGTAACATAGTACATGTAATTCTTGCGCCCTGCCGTTTATTCTTTTCAGCTTATGTGGCAGTTAAAACAGACCTGGTCTGCGTGGTATGCTTGTTTGCGTGGTATGCTTACTTTTATGCTTACTTTTATTCTTTGCTCATAACTTCGTGTTAAATGACTGTTAATTTGTTTGATTGTATTTGCTGTAACCTACTGATTTGCGCGAGCCATGTTCTTGTTCACATTTTTGTGTTACTTGTTACTGCTGTTCCTTTGTTATTTTGTCTATTGTACCCCACTCCCCTCTGTAATGCCCTCGGGCCCTGAGGGTACTGAAATAAATAAATAAATAAATAAATAAATGACGTCGCACCAAACTCACGTCACATGATGACTAGCAAAATTTAGAGATGACGTTACGCCAAAGTCACGTTACAGGACGAGTCAAAATTTAGATAGTGATGGCGTCACACCCGAGCTGAGTCACAAGGTCTCCTCGATTTGGCTGCGCTTTCTGCACCGGTTCAGCGGGTGCAGCCGTCTCGCACTCGATTTGACTTCGTGCTGCTCGAGTTCTGCGCTTCTGGACTAGCCTCCCGGCGACTTTTCTCGCGCAAGTAGTGCAAGGTGCTTGGCGCGCTCCGTAGCAGACGGCTCCGCGGCCATGCTTGTTAGAGAGCGGCGTTGAGACCATGGTTGAGACGGCCGCATACCCGTGATAGACGCAGCATCTGCGCCGTGCCGTCACCAAACAGCCGAAATGAGAGTCCGCGTACGTGTGTGTATGCGCGCTTGTGCGTGCGTGTGTGTGTACGTGCGTCAGCAATTGGCTGGCATGGCGCACTGCATATGTTTCCTCATCTTTCTGTCCAGTCCCGCTCGTTAATATACACCATTTCGTTACTATACCATTTCGTTAATACACACACTAGATTTTGTGATCTCTTTTAATACGTGGCTGATCGCAACGACGCTGATTTGAGCAACAGATATCGCAGGGGCAGACGAAATCCCAGTGATATCATCACTGGTTGACCTCAGTGTGGTGGCAGCATTCCCGAATACATTCACCAAAATTTTGTGTAACTGTTCGCCGTACGCGTCCTGTGTTGTGTCATAGCATTTCTCTTTGCATATAGCTTACATGTTTTAGTAAAGTCGGAGGCTAGCTTGCGACAGGGGTTCGAAGCAATGACATATGCACCTCCAATTGCATGCTTTATGAGACTACATTTTCCCTTAAGATGCGGTTGAGGTGTCCACTGAGATGTCGAGATGTGATAACTACTGCGTCCTTTCCTCCGCTGTATGCTGATGATATAACGATATGGACCACCAAGGGCTCCTTAGGCCACAAAGAAACAACGCTACAGCAAGTGGCACAAGTAGTGGAAGAATTCGCCCTAAACGTGGTTTTCACAGCTCCCCAGAAAAGTCCAAGTAATACGAGTTCATAATCCACGATACAGATCACCGGGCCCGACCAACCTTACGATAGAAGGGCAGCCCATAAAGGAAATGCAGCTTATCTGGATACTTGCAACCTCAAGGCTACCCACACCATTCGAACGCTTATATCCACCAGCACTCAAATAACCCGCATGGTTAGTCCTATCACCCGACATCGCCAAGGCCTGCGAGGAGAGGGCATGATGCAATTGGTCCAAGCGCTGTAGTCCTCAGTAGAATAACGTACGGACTTCCTTTTCACAAGACCACGAAACAAGAAGAGCAATAGATTGATATCGTCATAAGAGGGGCATACAAAACAGCGCCTAACCTTGCCCCGCCGCGGTGGCTCAGTGGTTAGGGCGCTCGACTACTGATCCGGAGTTCCCGGGTTCGAACCCGACCACGGCGGCTGCGTTTTTATGGAGGAAAAACGCTAAGGCGCCCGTGTGCTGTGCGATGTCAGTGCACGTTAAAGATCCCCAGGTGGTCGAAATTATTCCGGAGCCCTCCACTACGGCACCTATTCTTCCTTTCTTCTTTCACTCCCTCCTTCATCCCTTCCCTTACGGCGCGGTTCAGGTGTCCAAAGATATATGAGACAGATACTGCGCCATTTCCTTTCCCCAAAAAACTAATTATAATTATATAACCTTCCGTCTACCGCCAGAACAGAAAAAACTTCACTCTCTTGGCCTTTTCAACAAATATTCCGAACTCCAGGAAGCATTCCTCACATCACAAACAGTCTGACTTCAACAAACACAAGCCGCCCACGCGCTTCTAAGGCGTGTAGACACAACAGCGGACATAGTACGATACCAGCCCTAAATTCTCAATCCACCCTAGAGAAACTGCATAGAAATAAAACCAAAGTAGCTCCGATACTGAAGCATACCTTCAAATATGTCCTCACCGGCAGGCGCGAAGCAACAATTTCCTACTTACGCATAATAATTGGTTTTAGGGGAAAGGAAATGGCGCAGTATCTGTCTCATATATCGTTGGACACCTGAACCGCGCCGTAAGGGAAGGGATAAAGGAGGGAGTGAAAGATGAAAGGAAGAATAGGTGCCGTAGTGGAGGGCTCCGGAATAATTTCGACCACCTGGGGATCTTTAACGTGCACTGACATCGCACAGCACACGGGCGCCTTAGCGTTTTTCCTCCATAAAAACGCAGCCGCCGCGGTCGGGTTCGAACCCGGGAACTCCGGATCAGTAGTCGAGCGCCCTAACCACTGAGCCACCGCGGCGGGTGCTTACGCATGCGACTTGCCTTCTGAGCCGGCGCGGTGTGTGGACGCCGCGGCATGCCCGGACATAATAAATACACGGTTGCAGCGATAAATTCCGAATTCTCCCCGGTGTTCGCAGCCTCCGTCATAGCAGTCTCTCCACCGGCGGCAGAAACCGCCGCTTTTGCACTTGCCATACGGCACTGCGACGCGCAAGGGCGCAGCGCTCATGTGATCATCGACTCACAGCAAGCCTGCCGAAACTTCCTGCGAGGACGCGTCCCAAGACATGTCGCTCGACTCATGGGTACCCAGCCCCTCAATAAACCCCACCAGATTACGAGGACCCCTGGTCACGAGGGACAAGAGGTGAATGAAACGGCGCACGCTTTAGCTCGAGCAGCAATCAACCGACCGGGGCCATCCAGCGCATTCCGTTTCATCCCTATTCCCTCCACGTACAACGAACGCTTAGAGTTCCAGCGCCGAAAATACCCTCCTCCTCACACAAAATTAGACACCCAGGACGCTATCTCCTGGCATCAGGCCAAAACGAACATTTTCCCTCATCTCCATGCATGGTGCCATGCCCGCCCAACACTCTTCCACATTTCGTGGGGATACGGAGCGACACTGAAACACTTACAGACGCAGTACACGTCATTTGAGCGCTGGGAGGCGATGCTCCCCAGCGATCGTATCGAGGAGCGAAGAGCCCTCGTAAAACAGGTCCGTCTGACAGCTCAAGCCAGTTGAGCCCTGGAATGAGGACCCCACCCACAAACCTCAAGGAACATTCCTCAGGGTCTTAAGGCGAAAGCCTTTAATGGCTCATCGTTGTTTGTCCGTCCGTCTGCAAAATCTGTCGCACTATGACGTCATCAATGGCATAATTGCTATAACCCATATACTTTTAGCAATTACTAAGTAATTGATGATTTGTAATTACTTAATTAGTCATTAATCTGGGAATATTGAAAACAAAAATAAAAACAAAGAAAATCAAAAGTAAAAATAAGAACCAAACAAATAATTACAGAATAAAAAGAATTAAAGCGTAAAAATTAGCTCGATAAAATAAAAAATTGAAAAAGAAACAAAAATGAAAACAAATAAACGAATTATAAAAAAATATTGAAAATACAACTAAAATAGAAATGATAAATGAATACAAATTAAACAAAAATGACAAAAACAACGAAAAACTGCAATGCCTACATTTGCCGTGGAAACAACCCGCGTTCAAGAAGCTTCCATGCTTTCGCATTCGTGCTCGTAAGCAGGCTGAAGTGCCTTTAGAATTTTAATCGTTAAAGTTTACCTATCTCCCTTTCCTCAATAACGTTTCCTTTGCTCAAAACACATGATTTCGCATTCCTGCACGTGAGCAGACTTAAGTGCCTTCAGAATTTTCGAGTTTTGCGTAGGCAGCGCAGATCACCCGTTACACTAACATGGCAGCATGCACGCAGTGGTGTCAGGCATGAAGTTGAAGTGAGTTTGTATATAAAAAACAAAAATTTGTCAAACAAATTGATGAAAATGCACTAGCATTTCTGACTAAGCGTCAACTTCCGCTAACAAAATGAGACATCACAGAGACCATGGCGGGAAAATGTCGCACAGTATACATACATACAGGTGCACATAATACGCATTCGGTATAAACAATACATACCCAAGCGCACGGCAGTTATATTAACTTTAACGATCCACTTAATTGCAAGTGCTTTGAAAAGTCAATGGTTACTCACCGAAGAATAATACATGCAAATCAAGACATTGCTCGATGGTGCCTGCCTACATAGTTGAAATTATAATAGCTATAATAGTGGGATGGACATAAACGGAGGCCTGTTATCTGGTTGGTCAGTAGTAGCGTGCCATAAATGGAGCTCATTTTTATACTGTGCCGCGCATGTAACAATTGTGCGTCTTCGCCAGACATTGTTGCGCAAAGGTATTTGGCAAGGGTGGGCAGCATTCTGTTTTACTTGCTCATGAATAATCGTGGCTATCTTTTAATGCCAGGCAGTCTTGGGCTACCTAAACCGGAGTTGACCTGCGCACGCGCAGGCCGAGCGGCCGGCCAGTGTGAGCATCGCGGCGCGCGTTCGCCAGAAAAGAAGAATACGAGAGTCAAAACACCGCTTCGAAGACAAACGAAGGAAACGACAACAAAGGGCATGTGCCGTTCCTTCAGAGGCGTCAACAAGAGGCCGACAGCAGTCCAAAGAAGAGCACGAGCAGAACGTCGACGTGCAGCCGCCGATACGAGGCGGGCAAGACAATGCGCGTTCTACAGATGCGACAGGCTGCCCGGCAACGGCACGCCCGCGAAACATCCCAGGAACCCGAGGCGAGGCGGATCACAAATAAATACCTGAGTCCTAGAGGCAGATCCTGTGCTGCAGAAGAGCGGCTCAATCGCTATGTATGGAACGTGGAAGGATGAACCAATACCAGATGGTGGTTCCTAATGTGCCGCTTACGTGAACAGGTCAGTCAGGTCATCAGTGCGTGGCAGATGCAATTTCCAAGAATAGTGTCATCGACATAATCAGCGAAACCACATTTCTCATTGTGGTCGACAAAGAACGAATAACACCAGTAAAGGCAGCTCACATGTGCCTCGTACGTGCAGCTCAAGTGCGGTGGCGTCGATTTTGTTCTCGTGGCAGTGTTTATAGTCCGGGTGCAATAAAACGGCAGATAAAAATTTTTCTCTCCGTCAACCTCATTATGTACGGTGTTGGTGTTGAAATACCGTTCACCGACAACTCAGAGCACAAAGACGAGCCAATGATCGAAACGGGTGATTCCAGCGTCGAAATTTCCAGAACCGATAACCACTGGTTTACTGAATATATAAAGGAGGCCTATATTTTCACAATGACACCGCACACTTATTAACAACATGACATGGCAGTGTCAACGATCACGTCTTCAGTCAAGGACTACCAAAGAATGACACGATGGCACTGAGGTCTGCTTAAGAGCAAGCGAAAGCCTTTGTCTCTTCATTTTTCATCATTTATTTATATTTTTATTTAAAATTGTTGTGAATTTATTTTTTGTATTATTTCATTGTTGGTTACTTATTTTCTTGCGTTTAGTTTATTTTTATTTATTTCATTTTTATACTAAGCGAACCTTCTCACGCACTTACATCGCTTTTCATCGAATCTCAAAACCCTCTTTACTCGCAATAATAAATTATATAAATCAATTTATTAATTAACTAATTACAAATCGTCCACCAAATTTCTCCCATTTCAGAATGTACTCACATACTACCTAACGCAATTAAATTTTTTCACATCTATCTTTACAGAACACGACAGGGTCGTGAGGACCAAATCTGCGGATACGTTTTGCAGACACTTTCTGCTGACGCGACATAACCATGTAATGCTTTAGCACTCAAAAGTCTCCAACTGTAGTATGCACGGGCCATCACTCTCAGCACTAGAGACGCAGCATGACGACAGATAGAGAGTATGAACAGATAAGGAAAGCTCAAAACGAAGAAATTTCCTCTTTCCATTCACACTGACAGGTGTTAGCAAATAGCAAATCAAGTCAAGTTTATTTCGTATTTACAGTACATGGTTTATGGGGTATATACATCAGGAGGCCCAAAAGTCGAGACTGCAAATAGGGCCTCCTATGGCTACATGAACAGAATACATAAACCGGCGCATGCACAACAATTCGAGGTAAAAAAAAAAGGAAGGCAAATAAAGCGACAAAAAGGAAAGAAGTGTACAGCAAATGAATGCCACATAGTGATTACAAACACAAAAACGTTATTAAACATCTAAGGATTCAAACAAGTGGTGTTTTAACATTTTTTTGAATTTGTACAATGACATTGGGGTTTTCAGTGAAGGGGGCAAATTATTCCAAGTGGAGATGGTAAAGAACGATGTAGTTTGCTTTCCATAATTAGTCCGTACTTTTGGCAACAATAAATTGTTCGACAAAGCAAAACGCGTGACGTTATTATTTGTAATTATATTTTCAGGGACAAAATTAACACATATGTACTTATTGATGACTTTGAAAAGAAAAACCAGGACCTGAAATTTGTGAAGATGTTCAAGGGGCAGGACATGTAGTGAATGGAACAAAGGTGCAGATGGCTGGGTAAAAGAAGAGAAAGTGATGATTCTAAGTGCTTGTTTTTGCATAGAAATGAGTATAGAAAGATGAATTCTGTATGTGCTACCCCATGAAGTGATACAGTAATTAATATGGGAGTGTATGAATGCGTAATAGATTGAAAGCAACGTATCTAAGCTAAAGAGCCCTTATTCCGAAACGAATTTTATTAACAACGGAGGCAACATGATGATTAAACTTTAGGTTCGAGTCAACTATCACACCTAGAAATGTAGCAGAATGTGTTTGCGGTATTGAAACATTGTTGATAGTTATTGATAAATGTGAAGTAATTTTTCTTTGAGGGGCGTGAAATACCACAAAACTGGTTTTAGACGGATTAATTTTAATACAGTTAGCGTGACTCCAGTTCTCTAAAGAATGCAGCAACGAGTCAAGATTTGTGGTTAATTCAGAAGACGTGTTACCAGTTGCCATGATGGTTGTGTCGTCAGCGTACAAGAGACATTGGGTTGTATTTAAGTGAGTCTGAAGGTCATTAATATAGGTTAGAAAACGGAGGGGACCTAGAATTGAACCTTGGGGCACTCCTTTATTAATTAGTCTAGGAGATGACAATATACCTTCAATGCACACGCTCTGGTACCTGTCGGATAAATAACTTTTGATCAGGGTCAACGCCGGGCCTGTAATACCATAGCTTTCGAGTTTAGAAAAAAGAATGCAGTGATTAATATTATCGAAGGCTTTGGTATAGTCTATGAAGACAGCGCCGGCTATCATACCGCTGTCAAGTTGTGTTTTGATCCAGTCAGAAAAATATAATAGGGCACTTTCCGTTGAATGACCACGTCTAAAACCGAATTGAAAAGGAGACAAGATATTAAATTTGGCGTAATAGGAATGTATTTGTATTTCTAGTAGCTTTTCTACAACCTTGCTTAAGAAGGGAAGTAT
The DNA here is from genome assembly GCF_052857255.1 of Amblyomma americanum. Classification (NCBI taxonomy): domain Eukaryota; kingdom Metazoa; phylum Arthropoda; class Arachnida; order Ixodida; family Ixodidae; genus Amblyomma; species Amblyomma americanum. The sequence goes on along the minus strand of NC_135505.1, from coordinate 14,857,529 downwards.
AGAAATAGGGCGGTAATTCTGCATTTGTGATCGGTCGCCTTTCTTAAATATTGGAACTATCTTAGCCCGTTTTATTTGAGTAGGGAAAACTCCTGTTTCAAAAATGACATTGATAACGTGACAGAGAGGCTCGCAAATTAGGTGCTTGACACTTTTAATATGGGAAGAATGTATATTGTCTAATCCAGCACCTGTGTTATTTAGGTTGCTTCCTGAGGCGTGCATGCTCTTAGAAAGAAGGACTGTGGCTGACGTGATAGAACAGGAACTTCAACGCTTTGAACTGTTTCAGACGAGGAGAAATATTCACAAAACGCATTGCCTATTGGTAAGGGGTCGCGCAGAGCTGAATCATCTTTCTCCATAGTCTTATTAGATTGTTGACTAGGTCTCGTGTTTATGAATTGATTAATCAGTTCCCACTTTCTTTTCGCACTACTACTGCTTTCGATAAGCTTGGTTTCAAAAAACTTTTTTTTGCATTTTTAAGAGACTGGTTTATTTGTTCAGATAGAATCTTGTAGCGATGTAAAAGACGCGTATTAAATGGTTGTCGTTTTGTTTTTCTATATAAGTTCTCTTTTTTCCTCAATGATTCCAGTATATGTGGGGAAACCCAGGGACAGCGAGGTGCGCGATACCTTTTGGTCGTTATATGTCTTGTACAGGATGTAACTGCAGCTGTTATGAGACTTGAGAACATATCAATGGCCTGTTCATCGTCTGAGCTTGAAAAAATTGCTGAGAAATCTGCACGTGTTATTTCATCATTGTAAGCCTGCATATCTAGTTTCGTCTGAACATAATTAGTTTTGTAGTCATGATGGGAGCTAAAGTAAAAAAAACACCGTTTATGCCAGTTTTATGTCGAATACTCCCGCACTTCATAGACTACCAGCATAACGTTTTCTGCAACATCTTTTTTTTTCTGGTTACGTCGTTAACGGTTAGTATTTGATGTTCTTTTTTAGAAGAGAAGTTCAGTGTGGCCTCTGTACGGAGCAGCTTCAACAAAGCCTTGAAATCTGTTTTGGTGTAAAAGTAAGCTGGCAGTCAAGGTCTGACGGAATCCCGTCTGGTCGGGATTCCCGTCTGGTCGGGAATCCCGTCTGGTAGGTTTCGGCTTCCTTGTGAGAGCCGAAACGTCATTACGTCATTATTTTTGGCCGGTGCCACTTACTAATATCATGTACCATCCCGACCAGGCGGGATTCCGTCAGACCCCTGACTACAAGCATATTCGCCAGACGGCCAACCCATAGATTGTGAACGAGGCTCCGATTGTGAACGAGGCTCCCGTGTGGGAGCCGAAAAGTCATTCCATCATTATTTTTGGTCGGTGCGACTTACTACTATCATTAACATAAGCTTGTCATGTTAGTTTGTGCTGTGGTTCCTCAATTGAGTAAACAGTAGTAGAGTCTTGAATGGTTAATTGATATTGCCGTGAGACTGGCTGCGGTTGAGACCAGAGTCGACACTCTTGAAGGGATCCATGATGCTGCAGAACTTAGTCGCGTAGTCACTGATGCTTTAAAGGCGAGACTACTACGATCCAAACTCGTCTCAATGAGTATGAGGATAGGTCACGCCGAGACAATTCAATCTTCTATGGAATTGAAGATGAAGCAAATGAGATTTGGGCCCAAACCGAGCAAAAAATACGATCCATTTTAATAGATTCCCTCTCGCTGCAACTAAATAATAAGGCCATCTCTCGCGCGCATTGGTTGGGGCCTTTCGTTCTAGCTAAAACCCGGCCGATAATTGTTAGATTTCTTTCCCCAAGACCAAAGACCGCATCTTATCGCAAAAGAATAAGTTTATAAAAATTCCGCGTTAGTGTGCAAGAAGCGTGTAAGAAGGCGACCAGACAATCGCGGAAAAAGCTGTTAGAATTCGGTAAAGTGTACTGGAGCATTCAATCATTTGCGCTACAATAAACTACATGTGAATCAGAAATGCTAGGTTTATTGTCCACAAACTGATCGTGTGTGCAATATTGAGCCCGTCGTGATAACATCTACACATGCCAATGAAGCAGGAGTCTCTTCAAACCCCGTCCGTTCTCGGTGATTAGGGATCAGCTGCCGTTGACGCAGAATGTACGCGTGATCTCAGATTCTTTTTCACAAATATTCGAAGCCTCATAAATAAACGCGACGCCCTATCCGCCCAGACAGACACGTGCAGTGCTGATGTGATTATTATCACTGAAACAAGGTTGATCTTACAACATTGATGAATCTGAACTGTTTCATTGTGAACGACATTACACTGTTTATAGACACGATCGCTCTGAGCATTCGAGTGGCGGGATTTTGATCGCTGTTGCAGATGACTTGTTTTCTTATGACGTTCTCATACCGTCGGAGCTAGAATGTCTTCGCACATGTATTAAGATAAATCATAAGCAAACCGTATTTTTTGCCTGTTACCGACCGCCGCAATCAGCGACGAGTTTTTGTGATAGCCTCCATGGCTGTCTTAACAAAATTTTGCTCAGGTTTCCAAAAGCGCAAAATTTTCTCTTGGGCGATTTTAATTTCCCTGCTATATCATGGACGGAAGACCACCCTGCTGTTTCTTCTTCTTGAGAATTGTTAGCCTTCCTTGACATATGTTCAACGTTTAACCTCGGTCCACTTGTGAAAGAGCCAACTCGCATTACAGCATCCACTGCCAACATTCTGGACATTCTTGTTCTAACCACCTGCCCTGATTCCGTTTCATCTCTTACACTCCTGCCTGGACTAAGCGACCATTCAATTATCAACTTCACTCTGCCGTCACGTGCACCCCGCCCAGTCAAACATTATAAGGTAATTTAGAAATACAAAAATGGAAATTATTCTGCAATTAACGCCGAACTAGGAAAATCTGCTGACATTTTTTTCCTCAGATTTTGGGAGCGTTCACTGCATGATAACTGGTCTCTTTTCAAAGACAAACTGCAAGCCCTCACTGATAAGTACATCCCACTTCGTAGAATAACGTGCACTAAACGTTCACCATGGTTCAGTGTGTCTTTGAGGCGACTGCTAAACAAAAAAAAAACACATCTTTCGTCGCTGCACGGCATCTAACTGTACTGAGAGATGGAATGCTTATCGTACTGTGGCATAGCAATACAAAAATGCCTTTTTCAGCGCGAAACGCAACTTCTTTCAACATACCTTACCTAGAATGCTGATTAATAACCCACGCAAGTTCTGGACTCTCTTTAACGTGAAACCAAAAAAAAAAAATATGATACTGAACGAACGTTGCACATTATTAAATCGTACATTTTCTCTATGTTTCGTAACAACCACACCAGTTGCTCTTCCCGACATACCTACATTTGACTCCCAAATGATGGATGCCATCACCATTGACTGGAAGGAAATTTACAAACTTATTGATAATGCTAAAATGTCATCATCTGCAGGTGCTGATGGTATCAGTAACAAGATGTTGAAAAACACTATTACTGTTTCTTCACTTATGTTGTGCAAAATTTTTACTCAGTCATTGCAGGCCGGCGTGCTCCGCCCCTCACGACTGGAAGGTGGGCAAGGTGGTTCCAGTACGCAAGTCTGGTGATGTTCACAGCCCTATAAACTACCGACCAGTATCATTAACTTCTATTCCATGCAGATTACTTGAACATGTAATATATTCTGCCCTCATGAGTCACCTTGAGTCCAATTCTATTTTTACAGCCCATCAACATTGTTTTCGAAGAAATCATTCATGTGAAACACAGTTAATCGCATTTACTAATGACCTTTTTGCAGCTTTGGTTCCTTCTTCGATTATTGATTGCATATTCATTGACTTTGCTAAAGCCTTCGATACCGTCTCTCGATCATCCATTTCTACTTTTCAAAATTAGCAAACTAAACATGGATAGTAATGTATTAAAATCGATTGAGCGTTTTTTAGCTGGTCGTACTCCGTATGTAAAAGTTAATGACCATAATTCTGATCTCTCTTCAGTAACATCGGGCGTTCCTCAGGGATCTGTTCTAGGGCCTCCCTTTTTCCTAATCTATATTAATGATCTTCCTCATCTCATAGCATCATATAACAGGCTGTTAACTGACGACTGCGTAATTTACAGAGAAATTTCCAGCCCATCCGATACCTTAGTTCTTCAGTCTGACATTATTAACATTTCTGCTTGGTGCGACACCTGGCTAATGAAGCTTAATGCATCTAAATGTAAAGCAATGAATTTAACACGAGAACCTTCCAAAGCTAACCCGCATCCATATATTGTAAACGGCTCCCCCTTAGCTTTTGTTTCTGCATATAAGTACCTTGGCATATACATTACCAATGACCTCTCATGGAAAACGCATATCGAGCACATAACTAACAATGCTAATCGCATGCTTGGTTTCCTTCGCCGTTACTTTTCACTTACTCCGGTTAGTTTAAAACTACTTCCGCATAAAACGGTCGTCCGACCTAAAATAGAACATGCGCATTCCGTATGGGGCCCTAACATCAAATCATTGATTAATGCCTTAGAATCTGTTCAGCATCATTCAGCCCGTTTTATCTCGTCTAACTACTATCGTTCGTCTAGCGTCACACTCATGAAGCGAACTCTAAACCTTCAAGACCTTTCACTGCGGCGTCATCTTTCTAGACTTTTCACTTTCCACAAAATATATTACACAAATGATTCGTTAAAACCAAGTCTTTTCACTGCTCCAAGTTATCTATCAGCCCGTATTGATCACCGATTCAAAGTGAGTGTTCCAAGCTGCAGAACTAACCAGTGCTTTCATTCTTTCCTGCCCAAGACCAGCTCAGACTGGAACCACCTACATGCCCGCCTGCATCGTCTGCATCCCAGAACCAGAAGCATTAAAATCTGCGCTTCTTCATCAGTTATGTTAATAATTCTCCTTTTGTATTTGATTTTGATTAATCATTTACCACTCCTACCTGTAACGCCTCAACGGCCCTGATAATAATGAAATAAATAAATAAATAAACAACCAAATAATTAATTAAATAAATAAATGTTTTATAGCGTTTAACACAACAATGCGACTCGGGCTGAGGGATGCCCTTTTGGAGGGCGCTGGAGATATTCGACCACCTGGGTTCTCAATGCTAGAATATCTATAGCGAGAGCAGAGCTGCCGTAGTCCTCCATAAAGTAAGCAATAAAATTCCGATAAGAAAGGATGTCAGGCAGATAGACACGATCTCGCCAGTACTATTCACCGCATGTTTACAGGAGGTATTCAGAGGTCTGAATTGGGAACAGCAGAAGATAAGAGTTAATGGAGGATACCCTAGCAATCTGCGATTCGTTGATGACATTCTCTAGCTAAGTCATTTGGGAGATGAACTGCTAAGCATGATCGATGAGTTAGACAGGCAGAGCAGAACCGTGTGTTTTAAAAGTTAACATGCAGAAAACCAAAGTAATCATCAACATTCTCGAAATTGAGCAGCGGTTGACAGTTGGTAGCGAGGTGCTGGAAGTGGTAAAGGAGTATGTCGACCTAGGGCAGGTAGTGACCGCTGATCCCGATCACCAGAGAGAAGTAACTAGAAGAATAACAATGGGGCAGAGTGCATTTTGCAGCTACTCTCAGATAATGAATCACAGTTTACTAATATCCCTTAAAAGAAAAGTATATAACAGCTGTATCTTACCGGTAATCTCCTAAGAATAGGGTTAAACTTAAGGACAACACAGCGAGATATAGAAAGAAAAATGATCAGTGTAACGTTAAGAGACAGGGAGAGGGCAGAGAGGGTTAGGGACCAAACACGGGTTAATGAAAACCTAGGGCATGTAGTGGGAAGGCAAGATAATCGATGGTCCTCTAGGGTATCAGACTCGATTCCCAGAAAGGGAAGCATAGCAGTGGATGGCAGAAAGTTTGGTGGGCGGATGAGACTAAGAATTCTGCGGGAATAGGGGGGCCACAGATGGCACAGGACCAGGTTAATTGAAGACATATGGGAGAGGCCTTTGTGCTGCAGTGGGCATAGTCAGGCTGATGATGATGATGGCATCGCACAATACCCGGGTCTCTAGCGTTCCACCTCCAATGAAATGCGACCGCCGCGGCTGGGATCGAATCCGCGCCTTTCGGCTGAGCAGCCGAGCACCACAACCACGGCGGGTTAAAGCCTCGTTTGGGGCAGTCGTCCACAGACCTGTCTCCCAAGCAGCACAGGTAATCGGCCCACTATTGAAATCCTACAGAGTGACGCCATTCAGTTCCAATATTTGGCCGATTACCAGTGCTGCTTGGGCTAGAGCGATCGAACTCCGTGCCGTCTGCGCTGGATGGATGGATGGATGGATGGATACGGCTGAACCCTTTACATCGGGCGGTGACTCAAGCCACCTAGCCATGTCTTGTGAAATTTTACTCCTGTCTTGCTTTTAGCCACCAATCAGATAACCTTCGCTTGGTTACTTCTAACCTCTTAAAATCCACTTTCCCTTCACTATCCCTAAACCCCAATGCCTTGGGTAAGTCAGCCCCGCTGCCTTCCACTGTAGGGTGAAGCCCTTTACAGAAAAGTATCAAGTGTTCAGCCGTTTCCTCCTCCTCTCCGCACGCAATGCACAAAGTGTCTATCTCCTGGTACCTGACTCTATACTTCTTAGTCCGCAAAACTCCAGTCCTGGCCTCAAACAACAAAGAACTTCCCCTACAATTATCATAGATATTTTCTTTGACAATTTCCTGTTTAAAGGTCCGGTATGTTTCTAGTGCCGATTTCGTCAGCATCCCTGTTTTCCACAAAGCTCTCTCTGTTCCTTTAACCTTTTTCTTAACCGATAATTGCTGATTTGCCCGCTTACTGCTGTCCAGATATTTGCTTGTCAATTTTCTAGTTCGCTTTCTCCATTTCGTGTCAACATTCTTTATATACAGGTATCTGAAAACTTTCCTAGCCCACCGCTTTTCCTCCATCCTTCTCAATCGTTCCTCAAATGCTATCTTACTGCTAGCCTCTCTGCTCTCGAAAGACGCCCATCCCATATCACCCTGTACCCCCTGATTTGGTGTATTGCCATGTGCTCCCAAAGCTAACCTCCCTACTCCCCGTTGCCTAATTTCCAGCCTTGCTTGAACATCTGGCCTCATACACAGGACCGCATTCCCGAAGGTCAGGCTAGGGACCATCACCCCTTTCCAGATCCCTCTTACCACCTCATACCTATTGTAATTCCACAGTGCCCTATTTTTCATGACAGCTGCATTCCTACTACCTTTATTCATTACATATTTTTCATGCTCTGTCAGATACTCAACACTGTTATTTATCCACACCCCAAGATACTTGTACTCATTCACTACCTTTAGCACGAACTCCTGTATTCTATGCTCGCCGCCCTCTTCATTAAATGTCATGACTGCAGATTTTTCCTTACTATACTTGAAGCCTAATCTATCTCCCTCTGTACTGCATATGTCTAACAACTTCTGCAGGTCTTCCTTGTTGTCAGCCATTATCACTATATCGTCCGCATATATTAGTCCCGGTAATGTCTGTTTAATCAATTCCCCTTGCTTGAAAAAAGATAGGTTGAAACCTAGTCCGCTCCCCTCTAGCTTGGCCTCCAAACCTTGCAGGTACAACATGAACAACAAAGGGGACAGAGGACATCCTTGTCTAAGCCCCCGCTGTATCTCTACAGGCCCTGATACATTTTTTTCCCATTTTATGAGCACTCTGTTACCTCTATATATATCTTTTAAAAGATTAATTACTCCATTTTCCACATCCAATGTGCCCAATATGTCCCACAAATGCTCCTGAGTAACGTTGTCATAGGCTCCCCTAATATCCAGAAATGCTAGCAATAAGGGCTCCACAGCGCGCAGAGCGACGTCCAGCGGCAGCGCCTGGTTCGAGATAGCACATGTCTGTTGCTCAGACTGCACTCAGAGATGCGGTATCTCGAACCAGGCGCTGCCGCTGGACGTCGCTCTCCGCGCTGCGGAGCGCAGACGGCACGCAGTTCGATCGCTCTAGTCGGGTCTGTGCAGAACTGCATGTACGAGAGTATAACAAAATGTAATATAACCGCTTTTTTTAACGAATGGTTATGCCATGCATGAGACGTCACGATAACGACCCATGCTTACCGAAAAAAACAATTACAATTCATTATTTCTCTGTGGGAAATAAATAGTAATGCAGTTTCATTCATTATTCAAAAGTAATTTTGCTATGTAACAGCCCAAGACATATCGCTCAGTAACGGCGCGGTGCGCCCATCTTTTGACGGGGATGCCCGCAGAGGGTGCTCGTTTTACGAATTCTGCAGCGTGCCAATAAGGCCCTACTGCGCAACGGCAGTCATTGCAAAACTACAACGCGGTGTGGTTCGTTACGGATTGTCAGCGTTTCACATCTCTTGAGGGGCTAGCGCAGTTGTCTTTACCCCTCCGAAGGGCAGGGGCCCCAGCTTACAAACGAAGGCCTTCGGTTGTTCACTTTTTACATAGGCTTTACCTAAAGGTGTGTTTACAAGGCTGGCAGAAAGGCCTGGAATGGCCATATGGGCACAAGCCGACGCGTGCTGGAGTGCGTGAACAGGAGCGTCACACACCGGAGCTAACGCTCAAGTATTCGTGTTACAAACTCGTTACCATCACTGCGTTACTTGTTTAAAGCAAAGATAGGGGTGAAACGGAAGCATGGTGGGCACTACAGTCCTTTTCTTATCAAAATTTTGCTTAATCATAGGGATGCGTTGCGAAAACTCAAACGTGCGTATACAGGCTACACACACATGTGCGCGCTCTTATTAGTTGCCCTGCGCTGTATGCAGATAGCGACAACACACCAGATTACCAGCTCCGAATTTCGATTAGCGATATTCGAGAAGGTATTGTGATGCGGTTCGGTGTTGCTCAACACACTTGTCGAAGACTTGTGAACGCTTTTTCACGCGACTGCCTAAGGACCTCGTGTCGAAGAAAAGCAGGCGTCGACGTTACAGTCCATTTACTTCATCTGGTGCTGACATGATGTCGGAGTTGGTAAAACATGGGCCCCCGTATCCGCTAACGGCAGCACGAAGTAAGGTCGATTCTGTTGATTTTGTTTTCTAAAACCCAAACTGCGTCGTTAGAGAATAAATTGAGCATATCAAAGAAGCTGAAAGTTTAAAGATAAAGAAGTTTTTCATCACTTATTGAATATACGTTGCATATAGATTGGCACGAAGTTGCCCATGTCTTTCGCATCCCCGTTCTGATCAGTACATTCACATTGGCAGTTTGCATTCTTTTTGCAAATGGTGCGCTGTACAGACGCTAAAAATGTAAGCTAGATAGGGGGCACACAAGTCAACGACGTATTTTATGCCGCCGAATTTGCGTACATTTAGCGTCGCAGATTGAAATTTTATCGAGGGAAGAAAAACTTGCATCACTTCAAGCTCAATACTCGAGTAGGAAGACCGCATATATGTTACAGACAGGCGTGAAGTCGACGACCTCATTATGTGCGCGAAAATAAAAATATTGAAAGAAGTAATTATTAAAAGATTTCGCAAGTACCTATCCGGTAATTCTCTTCAGCTTAGTGAGAGTTTCCGGGTGCCCTGTGGCTACTTTGTATGCTTCAAACGTTATTCAATTCTCTTTTCACTGCAAATCAGTTGCGCATAAGCAACTCTGAAATTCAGAGTAGAGGTAAAGGAATATGCTCCTTCTAATCTCTTCGTTGAGTTCATTTTGATATGTTGTATGTTTTTTGAGAAGACTCGAATTTTTACATAATCATGGCACAGCGTGCCCTTACAACTAATTTGCAGTTGATATGCAGTTTGCGTGTTATTCTATGATTCGTTATCGACTGTTATTGACTAGAGACCTTTAATAAGCGGGATTGAATGATAAAAGGGCTCTGTTCTCACCACATGCTCCTGCAGACGGAACAAGAGCGGGAAAATTAGTTAGGCGTATTATGCTGCTTGAGTAGCCACGCAGGAGATAGAAATGAAGACTAGTCCAGGGGCAGAAGCAGATTTATAACGAGGTTGAGAGGCTGTGTTAATTCAGGAATTTTACGTCGAAAGCCGTGATGGACACCATCTATATCGAAGAACACACAACAAGTATATAAATCAAAGGGAACCGCCCCCTTTCCACCAAGCAAACCGCCAGCTTCAAAAATAACATACCATGTTTGCTCCCTTCTAACAGGATTTCTTTTTTCATTTTTTTGGAAAAGCTCGTTCTAATGTGCATAAGAGTTAGAATCAATCACCAAAATGAAAGTACGTCACGAAGCGAATCAGCGCAAACCTATCAAAAGGCACAGGTGAGGAAGACGAGACACTAGCGCTGTCTAAAAATTGAAGTTTCATTGTTCCGGCAGCTCAGCAAATATAAAGCATACATTAAAAACAACAAGAACAAAGCCTGATAGACAGACATCGAACCAGGAATAGAGCACGAGAGCAATAATCACCCAGCTCCTGATCGGAAAGACAACTCCTTATTCAGGAGGGCTATGGAAGGAGTTCTGATACAGCGCTCTTTAAGTAGTAGTAAGTGGTTTGATTAAAATAATAATAAAAAATAAGGAAATATCTTTGCTAGCCCCGGCATCTGCCATGGATACTGAAGTACCTGAACTGGGACATGGGAAGAAAAGGATAGCAGGCAGAATGGAGGAATGAAAAGAAAGAGGGGAGGGGGTGGGTAAAAAGGATAGGGGTAATATACACAAATAATCTACTTACACAATAAAAAATATATAAAGGTTGCGCGCTCTTCAAGCCTTGCGATTTTTTCGGCCTCAACGATTTCTCGCGTAGTTTGGTTACCACACCTGCGCAGCACTCTCGTGCTGAAAGCGTCTTGTGCTCAAGGGGTCGTGTATATGATTCCCTTGTCTTGTGGACGTACATGAGACCGGCACATGCCTTAAAGAAAGGTCATCGGAGTAAAACCCAAATGCGACAGAACGGGTTCAGGCCACCTGGGTGCTCACTGATGACTCTGTAAACGTACACCCGAGTTTAGTAATACGACTGTGCTGCGCAGGGGCGGTGACAAGACCACGCGAGAAATCATTGAAGCCGAAAAAATCTCAAGCCTAAAAGAGTGCTGTGTCAGCACTCCTTCCATAGCTCTTCTGGATAAGCAGTTGATGGGTAATGATAGTTATCCTGCTTATTTCTACTTCCGATGTCTGTCTGTGAGGCTGGTACTTCTTGCTGTTTTTGATACTGGCTGTATATTTATCGAGGTGTCAGAGCAATCAAACTTAAATTGTCATTAAGCGCCACAAATCTGAAAATTGGTTTTCAGGAGAGGAAATGACTCAGTAACTGTCTCATATATCTCGGTGGACACCCGAACCGCGCCGTAAGCGAAGGGACAAAGGTGGGAGTGAAAAAGAAAGATAAAGAGGTGCCTCAGTGGAGGGCTCCGGAATAATTTCGACCGCCTGGGTATCTTTAACGTGCACTGACATCGCACAGCACACGGGCGCTTTTTGCGCGTCGACGACATCGAAACGCGGCCGCCGCCTACGGAAACATGACGAAGATTGCTTGGAGGTTGTACTCCGCAAAATTTTCAAGAGAGCCCTCGGCCTCCCGTCTTCACTTCCAACGTGCACCTGCTCGCGTTGGAGGCGGTGAACACCTATCGGGAACTTCGCGAGGCGCATCTCGTTAACCAATACACGCGTCTCACCCAGACCGTGTCCGGTCGCCGCCTCTTGAACCGGTTACATAACAAAAATGACCGCCATACGATGGAATGGGTTCAAGTGCCCGAACTGTGGAGACGCGCCCTCAACGTTCGACCACTTCCGACTGAGATGAACAGGGAGGACCGTAATGGCCGGCGCCAGGCACAGGCGGATGCCCTGCACCGCCACTATGACTCAAAGAAACACGTTTGGTACGTCTACATTGCAGGCCCCTACCACTCCAAGGGGAATGGTACATGGCTCCAGTCATACACGATGGAAAACAGGTGGACGGCCTCTCGTTCAGAGTGCTCAGCTCAACTCTTCAGGAGGAGGTAGCGATAGCCCTCGCAGCCTCCCATCCCGACTCTAAATTCATCCTCACAGACTCTCGCGGAGCCTGTTGTAACATTGAGTTCGGTTGGATCACTCCACATGCTCACCAAATTCTGCACCACAGTACTCGCGACTGCGATCCAACTCATCGCTCAATCATATGGGTCTTCGGCCTCCAAGGCATACCAGGCAACGAAGCCGCCCATGAGGGAGCCCGCGCACTCACTTACAGAGTATGCCCGCCATCTTCAAATTTTCACGGATGGTTCTGTGGACAAGGTCAAACAAGCTAGAGCAGCGGCTTATTACATTCCTTCTTTGGACTGTAAGTGGTCCGTACGCTTTACTGCTGTCCTTTCCTCCACAATGGCTGAAAGTGTTGCTATTGAGGCGGCTTTACGGAAGTTAGAGCCTTTTCCGGCTCAACCTGTTGTTATCCTAACTGATTCAAAATCTGCCCTTCAGAGGTTAGAGTGCGGATTCCCCACTGATGCCTTGTCTATAAGCTTTCTGCGCTTGATGCACAATCTGCACAGTAGTTTTACTCTATATTTCCAATGGCTGCCCTCTCACATAGGAGTCAACGGTAATGAGGTGGCAGTCAATCTCGCCCACAAAGCTCTCTCAAGGAGTCCATCAAGAACATTATCTCAGGATGGGAAAAGTCTCGACAGGAAAACGGTGCTTGATCATTTCAGTACCCTGTGGAGTGCGCCCCACAAGCCGTGTGTGACCAGGGGACTGAGAAGATCCAAGGCGATTCTACTACATCGAATTCACACGGCCTCTGCTCGCACTCCTGCCTGCATGCATAAGACGAGCATAGCGTCGTCTCCGCTCAGTTCTTTATGTTGTGTGTGCGGGGATATCGAACATTATATTATGTACTGCCCAGAGTACAACGCGGAAAGGTATGTGATGTTCGCTTCCTTCAAGAAGACAGGAACCCGTCACAGTACAGTTCAGGACATTGTCTACCCGAGTGGAAACCAGACATGCAGAAGGGAGGCTGCACGCTTTCTTTTAACATTTGTGCAGGACACGGATCTTGTATCTAAATGGTGACAGCAGGAACGGACTATGGTCTGCTGTGATTGAATGTGTGCGTAGATGGTGTCTTCCGGAGTGGACGACGTTATACTGTGAGTGAATGTGTGTAGGGATTGTGGCACTGCAATGGCCTATGTTCTACTGTGACTGAATATGTGCATAGATGGTGACTTCTGGAGTGGACTGTGATGTGGACTGTGTGGATTGATTGTGTGCATATATGGTGACTGCGGGAGAGAATGTGTGCTCTTATAAGAGACTGTGCGCATAGTGGGGTAGATGTCACAGGCTTTAGGACATTATTAATATAGAAGGGACGCTACGGTGGAGCGATTGCCGGCAGATAAAGCAAGGCTAACCCCACCTAGCATTCAACACCTCAACTGAACAACTGAACTCACTCACTTACCGGGCACCAGGCGTTCCTTGGGAGGGCCTTAACTCAGATCACAGCCCTCTTCTTTCTTTCAAAGATATTACTGAGCACTATCGTACCGAACACCGGCACTGCGCGGTTCCTTTGAAGGGACTGGGTAAAGCTAGCCAACTAACTCTCCTTAGGCTCTTTACAAGCACCCTGCTGTGCCCGGCGGTTCTCAAACACTTTGACTCTTCTTTTGACGGCCGCTTCTCATTCTGTGGAGAGGTGTCCGACACCTTTCACATGGTTTGGGCATGCAGGAAAAATTCTTCTCTCTCCGCCATCACCCCTTCCCCTACCCGAGAGGACTGGAAGGCGGCTCTGCTCGGCTGCCAGGAACTATCGGCTAAAACAGGCCCTGGTTCCGCGGACCTGCGCAGCGGTCAGCGCCACTGGGGTCCCGGAATGAGGGACTCCATTTTGTATTGTAAGGGGCGAGACTCACTAGGGGACTCCCGCCGAGCACCTCTCTGTTTATATAGATAATAAATGCTTTTCACCACCACCACCGGTAGGGTTCGAAACCGTGTACATCGGCTTAGAAGACGAGCACTCTAACCACTGAGCCACCGCGGTGGTTTAGCCAGGGCCACTATTTCGTCTTTCCTTTCTGTATGTTTTTTGTTGAAATTTTTGCTGTTTGGCTTTGTGATCAACAACCAACTAGCTGGAGATGTGTTACTGTAGAAACACGTCGGCAACGCCCTCTTATTATCAGCATCACAAAATGTCGGCTTTGCACTTCTTGCGCGTCGATCCATTCAGAGCTCGGTAATTCGAGTCCGTTAATTCGAAAATCGGGCTAATTCGAGCAGCCGGCGCGATCCCGGCAGTCGCCCGTGTAAGTCCAAAGGCGCTCAACGCTCGGTAACTCGGATGCTAAGCGTATCGCATCAGTTAATTCGAACAGCTTTGCGCAGGGAGACCGCGTCCAGGTACGGTGGCCACTGCAAGCGATCGTCAAAATAGCTTCACTCAAACCTCAACTGCATTGTGCAGAGTTGTCCGCGCCCAACAGAAGGCGTGACGAGAAACGGACGACCCCCGTTTCTTGGAACAGTCCGACAGCATAGTTTCGCATATGCTTTCCTGAGCTCTGCGCCAGCCACCTGCGACGACGGTCATCGGCCGGGCATCTGCCAGCCAACTGAACAGAGCTGCGCGCCGTTTATTTCGCTGATTGGCGCAACGTGGCAGCAGGCGAGTTAGCTCGGGGAAACGTCAACCGAGCAGACTCAACATTTTGCACCACGGGCACCTGTGACCCTGTTACCCCCACGTACTAGATCATTACAGGGGTCAGCGGAAACGCTACCCAGCCCCACACGAAAGGCTAACCAAAGAGGAGCAGGTAGACTGGCGCAGACTACAAGCCGGTACCTCCCCGCACCTGCACAAACTATACACAAGATTTTTCCTACACAATATGTAGACGAAAGTCCGTGGTGCCAGGGTAAACCTACACTAGAACATGTCACATGGACCAGCCCTAAGGCAGACTTAGAGCCTAGAATACACCACCAGAGTGTGACGCAGTGGGAGCACTTGCTGCCCAGCCAGGGCGAGGAAGCGCAACAATTTTTCGTATGCCGAACCCCGTTGTCAAGTGCGGCATCCCGGACAAAAATCGACCACGGCGCCCAGTGGTTCGCAAGGGTCAAGAACACTTTAAATTTAATAATAATAATAATTGGTTTTGGGGGAAAGGAAATGGCGCAGTATCTGTCTCATATATCGTTGGACACCTGAACCGCGCCGTAAGGGAAGGGATAAGGAAGGGACTGAAAGAAGAAAGGAAGAAGGAGGGGCCGTAGTGGAGGGCTCCGGAATAATTTCGACCACCTGGGGATCTTTAACGTGCACTGATATCGCACAGCACACGGGCGCCTTAGCGTTTTTCCTCCATAAAAACGCAGCCGCCGCGGTCGGGTTCGAACCCGGGAACTCCGTATCAGTAGCCGAGCGCTCTAACCACTGAGCCACCGCGGCGGGTTATTTAAATTTGTCGCAAATAAACTTTTTCTATTATTCCGGAGCCCTCCACTACGGCACCTCTTTCTTCCGTTCTTATTTCACTCCCTCCTTTATCCCTTCCCTTACGGCGCGGTTCACGTGTCCAACGATATATGAGACAGATACTGCGACATTTCCTTCCCCCCAAAACCAATTATTATTATTATTATCGCCCCGCCACGGTGGCTCAGTGGTTAGAGCGCTCGACTACTGACTGATCCGGAGTTCCCGGGTTCGAACCCGACCGCGGCGGCTGCGTTTTTATGGAGGAAAAACGCTAAGGCGCCCGTGTGCTGTGCGATGTCAGTGCACGTTAAAGATCCCCAGGTGGTCGAAATTATTCCGGAGCCCTCCACTACGGCACCTATCTCTTCCTTTCTTCTTTCACTCCCTCCTTTATCCATTTCCTTACGGCGCAGTTCAGGTGTCCAACGATATATGAGACAGCTAATGTGCCATTTCCTTTCCCCCAAAAAACCAATTATTATTATTATTATTATCCATCCGTACCGTTTCTCTTGCTTCCATCCATGTGATTCTTCCAGAAAATTGGTTTTTGAGGAAAGGAAATGGCGCAATATGCGTCTCAGATTTAGACGCACACCTGAACCGCGCCGTAAGAGAAGGGATAGAGGAGGGACTGAGGGAAGAAAGGAAGAGGCGAAAGAAAGCAAGAGGCCCAATGGTAGAGGGTTCCGGAATAATTTCGACCACGTGGTATCTTTAACGTGCACTGACATCGCACAGCACACGGGCGCCTTAGCGTTTAGCCTCCATCGAAATGGTTCCGCCGCGGTCGGGTTCGAACCCGGGTACTCTGGATCAGTAGCCGAGCGCTCTAACCACTGAGCCACTGCGGCGGATGTGATTCTTCCAGTACGCTGGAACTGCGCGCCAGTCATGTGACATTCGCTTTTTGTGCAAGAGGCATGGACATCTGGTGTGCATTGCAATCGAAGACATTGAACGTTTCGTTCTTCTGACCTTGAAAAACGGGTGTTCGTTACAACTGAGGACGCGTTAGTATCGATCAAACGCGGTAAACCTGCCTTTGTCCAGGCATGTGGTAGTCCTCTTCGCTGTGTTATCCATGCCTACTTAAGTAACGTCATGAAAATATGCCGTACAGGCTGGGTAGACAATGAAATGACGCGTACAACTGCCGAGGCAGCCTTGGACACTTGGAGCCGATGCCCCGTTTAAGGGGATTTTGAGGAAAGGAAATCGCGCAGTAACTATCTCACACTTCGGTGGGCACCTCAGCCTCAACGTTAGGGTGGGGAGGAAGGTGGGAGTGAAAGAGGAAAAAGAGAGCGAGGCGTTGTAATAGAGGGTTCCCGTATAATTACGACCACCTGGGGATCTTTAACTTGCACTGACATCGCACAATGCACGGGCGCCGTTTGAGTTGCGCCTCCACCGAAACTCGACTTCCGCGGTCGGATTCGAACCCGGGTACTCCGGCTCAGTAGGCGAGCGCCCTAACCACTTGAGGCGGAGAGTGCCCATTTCCCTTTCTGAATTTCCAAGTCACCCGCCGCGGTGGTTCAGTGGTTAGGCGCTCGACTACTGATCCGGAGTTCCCGGGTTCGAACCCGACCG
This sequence comes from Amblyomma americanum, assembly GCF_052857255.1. Classification (NCBI taxonomy): domain Eukaryota; kingdom Metazoa; phylum Arthropoda; class Arachnida; order Ixodida; family Ixodidae; genus Amblyomma; species Amblyomma americanum. Next base: position 14,840,413 of record NC_135505.1, on the reverse strand, counting down.
CGGTGGCTGCGCTTTTATGGAGGAAAAACGCTAAGGCGCCCGTGTGCTGTGCGATGTCACGCACGTTAAGATCCCCAGGTTGTCGAAATTATTCCGGAGCCCTCCACTACGGCACCTCCTTCTTCCTTGCCTCTTTTACTCCCTCCCTTATCCCTTCCTTTACGGTGCGGTTCAGGTGTCCAACGATATATGCGACAGATACTGCGCCATTTCCTTTCTGCCCAAAACCAATTATTAATTATTATTAATTTCCAAGTCGTTCGTGCAAACTCTTTACCGTGACGAACGTAGACACTGTCCGGTGCCCGGGAAGGTGAAAGATAAAATGCTCCTTTTAAAAGAATAAAAGTAAAATGAGCATGTGAGGAGAGTCCAACGGAGGAGAACGGTTTCCCGAGTTAAGTGGAGCGTAGCGCCATCCATCGGCGCGTGGGCGCTCGAAACAACATGTAGCAGGCGACGCGTGCAAGGGCACGCAGCCTGCATACTCACGCACGCGAACGAAGCCAATCCAATGCAGGCCAGGTGTTCAGGGCCGCTCAGGGAGAGAGGGTGGAGAGGGAAGAAGCTCCGTACAACGCAGCCACGCTGTCGGAATAGGGTGGTGGGGAAAGGCGGTTGCCCCTTTGTCTGGCCCTCGGCAGCCGTCCTCGATAGTGCGCAGTCGTTCATAATCCCATAACGGAGTCGGGGGCGTCGGCTCCACGCGGTCGTTGCTGTGACAGGGCTGCACTCCTGTTTCCGTTTATATCCTTTATATTTTTTGCCCTCTTTCGTTTGGTGACTTTCCAAGGGACGCTGTTGCTCTGAAAGCAGAAGGGGAGAACACAGACGCCATTCACGTGCACGCGCCACGCTGTGTTCGCGTGCGCTACGGGATTACGCTTTTCGCTGCGCTCCGAAAAGGGACCGGTGTCCGCGCTACGTTGCCTGCTCTTGCGCAAGCGGCGGGAACCCAACGTTTGGAGGAGCACCAGGTGGTCGCGGGAGAGAAGGGGCCAGCTTGCCGCTCTGGGGCCCGGTGCTCTTTGAAGCACTGCAGCGAGGGGTTCGGGAAGTAGCGGGCAGGAAAACATGCAGCGGGGCCGACATTTGTGGCAGTGCGAAAAATTGCGGGGACAGGATGTTGGCGAATTCCGGTGAATGACACAGTTTTCTGGAGCATCACTGTACAAGCACGAAAATTCACTCGCTTGGTTGTCTGGCAGAGCCCTGTTGCGCTTCCAAGGCTAAACGAGAGCGCCGCTGTTTTCGAAGGTGTGATTTCTTCCTAGATGCATAAATCTCAGTGATGTTATTCAAGGTTATGCCACGTCCAGAAGGGCCTGCTGTCGGGCTATTTGGTGTTGCATGTTGTAAGCAATTAGCGCAAGCAGAGACAAAGGACATGGAAGGACACACATATTACGGTTAACAAGCGCTACTACCAATTGCTCTATTAAGGTGAAAAGCATAGAATATAAATATGCTAATATTATACCTTTACTTTCTCTGTATTCCACCTCAATAGAACAGTGGGTAGCAGCGCTTGTTAATTGTCACATGTGTCTCCTTCCTTTTCCTTTGTCTCTGCTGTTGTGCTAATTTCTTTACAATATATCACGCACGCGAAAGTGTTAACCCGTGCATGAGCCAAACTTACGTCTTTCTAGATATAAATTCTGCTTTTCTACCACCCGTCTTTTGCTGTTCAAGTTAAAGACATCCTCTTTGGCGCATACCCTTGTTGATACGCTGTGTGAAATGTAGTATGTAGTCCATGGTGCTCTTTGGCCTTCGGTTCCTACCAAGGGATTGTTTTTGACCGTGAAAAATTTCAGTTTCCGTGTGCTTTGTGGCTTGCGGTGTTTAATTAACGTCCGGAAGAAACATGGCCTCTGGGTGGCGCCGTAGTGCGTGGCTCCGGACTAAGGTTTTACCACCATGGTCTCAATGTCACACAGCTCAAAGGCCTCCTTGCTTCTCGCCTCCATCGAAATGCCGCCGTCGTGGCAGGGAGCAAAACTTAGACCTTTATAAGCACCCGAACGCCAAATGCACTAAGTCAATGCGGCGGGAATTTAAATGTATGCTCTCTGCAATAACCTTCAGTAGTTATTTTGCGCGTATACCAATTAGGTTTCTGTCCGTATTCGAAAAAGGTAGCTAGCATCTATAAATTCCAGGAAATCATGCCGAACTTTCTCTCGTCTTCTATTTCCACCCGTCAAACTTGGTAATAAATATTGCTAGGTGTGAGCGAATACTCGAAATTTTTTAATATCAATTAGAATGCTCTTCCATTCGATGCGGTGAAAGAATAAAAAAGTAAATGCTTAAAATTATTTCAAACTAAACGAGAATTCGTGTTGGAAAATTCGTTAGTACCGATATCTGTACTAAATATTCGCGTAGTTTTCGAATAATTTCCGCGAAGTTCGAATACTGCACGATGCAGAATTTTGTAGGACTGCTTCAAAACTGGGGGCAAATACGACGCCGTACAGGTTGATGCCGGGATCAGTCTGTGCATAAAGGCTCTTTCAGCACCGCGACGCGATCCTGTTGTACGGTGGCATTCACAGTGCTCAGAGTGTCCCAGCTAACTTTAGCCGGGGTTTGAAAATACGCCAAAGCACTCTAAGACGACGCGACCAAATGCATGCTGCTGGCTATTGCATGGAGCAAGTTACACTTTTTTGTGTTGTGCTTAACTGCGTAATTAGTCGTTAATAATTGACCAACTTCTAAGGCAACAAATATGGACGAAAATCTCCAATGGGAACGTTGTAGAACCATCCGCAGAACGTCCGACTGAACAGTTTCTAACTCTTCATCTATTACGTATCAGCTTCTTTCTCTCGCTGAAGACGCCCGCGAAATACAAAAAACACCACGCGACATGCCCGCTTGCGCGCCGCGAATGCCGTCCTCCCGTACGTTTCGTGTAGGAACAGATGATTTAGCCAGGCACGTTGCCCCTTAAAAGGCAACAGGGCTGCGACCAGGTACCGGCTGTGCGATTAACGCCAGCGGTATGCTTCCCTAGCGGAGCTTGATGGTAGGGAGAAGCAGGCACTGCAATTATCGCTTGCGCTCACCTAAATCACAACCAGCGCGTGCGTCGCGGCCCTCTCACCTTTTAAGCAGCTTTACGCCCAGATAAATGAGCTCTTGTTTTGTGGGGCATGACGTTTGAGAGCACTGCAATCGTGGCGCGCAAGCGGACACGTCACGTGGTATTTTTGTATTTCGCGGGCATCTCGAGAGAGCGAAAAAAAAGCCATACGCAATACATGAAGAGTCCGAAACCGTTCTTTAACATTCTCATTGGACTTTTTTCACTCGGCCAGAACTGTGTCATTAGTAATACGTATGCCCAGTGCGGTGCGACCGTGTTTTTGTTTTGCTCTTCGTGGGAGCGCACGACAGCCTGCGCCTGTTCGTGCGTGTGTTTTGTGTTTAGTAATAGCGAGGGAATCGTGTTCGGTGCACTCGCTCGCGGGGGGACGCATGGCCGGAGCAGTTATTTTACTTTTTTGACGTTGCTCGCGTTGTGTGCATGCGACTATTTACAGAGATCCGGGCTCAGTCCACCAGGTGTGTGTATGTACATCTCGCTGCTTGTGATGCTTATTGCCTATATTTCCAGAAAAGAACGGCCAAAAAGTCGACTACTGCTGGTTAGCTGCTTTGGCTTCTTGTGGCCGATACTGTGGCCGCGGATTTGCCTATCTTCGCTGGTTGCTAAGTTGCTTAATTAATCTCAACTAGTTATGCAGCAATACAAAAATAGTATGAGTTGCTCCATACAATAGCCAGCAACATGCATTTGGTAGATTCGTCTTAGAGTGCCGCGGCATATTTTTAAATCCTGGCTAAAATTAGCGGGACACCCGGTATATGTCCTTAATATTCCGCTACACGGGAGGGTTCAGCCAGGTTTAGCAAAATTCTGCTGTCATGGCTCAGTGCTCGCAATTCCCATGAACTGGAATTTCGAGTTAGTTTCCACACAGTCGCCATAATTTCTTTACAATATATCACGTACGCGAAAATGTTAACCCGTGCATGAGCCAAACTTACGTCTTTCTAGATGGAAATTCTGCTTTTCTACCACCCGTCTTTTGCTGTGCACTGTAATTTTTCTACGCCTGTTACAAGAAGGGCACAGAGTTAATATAGAGACTTTGTACTTGCATTTCCCATAGTGGAAATCAGTGCTGCGTCTTTCCGCAACTACAGCCGCAAGTCCAGGACTTCTATCGTCGTCGCTAGTACTTATTACTTATTTGTTTTGCATGTACAATCGTTTTGTACAAATACTCATAGAAAAGTAGCGATTAGTCACACGCGTATTTAATTCCAATTCAATTCAGTGCTTTCACTATTCGATTCGTATTTGATTCTGCTTTAAACATGCGCTATCATATTCGAGTTGCTGGGAATGCTAGCCTATTTGTATTCGATTCGGTGCGACAAATTACTGTTTGCGCACCCCTAAATATTGCCGTGCTTCATCAGAGAAGAAGGCTGACGCACAAAATTTTAACACAAAGTTTGAAATTCTACTCAAGTTCGGTTGTCATATTTGGATCGGTCGCCATTACTACTTCATTCTATGTGCGTGTGCGTGCGTGCGCACAAAGGGATTTCAGGGACGCATATCGCTTGGTTAAGCTGATTATTACCTCTCCTGGGCCAACTAATCCTTCAGGCTGAACGCGGTTCAAGAAGAATTTTTTTTATCTTGTTATTGATGGTGATGGGTAAATTAATACGAGACTCCTTGCGAATTAATTTCCTCTGAGAGACGCGGTTAAATGCTTTCGCAAAATCAATGATGATCGCATCGATCAGCAAAGACAGTGAACGGACAGATGCAGATCCGTTAGCAATTCAAATAGCTGTGTCGCGCATGAACGCCAACGCTGACAACCATGCGGATTAGGAAAAATGAGGTCGAGGTGTTAATATATGTCACGATAACCTTAAGTCTATAGGTTACGCGGAACACGGGTTAGAGGAATCGACCAAGAAATATCCCATGAATTTTTATCACCTGTTTTTAAAACAGGAATGATGTTAGCTGCAAGGGATCGGTGGATGCCCGCGGCTTTGATAGGAGCATCCGCTCTTTTGTTGCTGTCCCGGCGCCCTGAAGCGGCGACTTCCTTATTAAGCCCCGTCGGTGTGTCTGCAAGAAGCGTGCAAGGCGAGGCTGGCGGACGTTGAGCAGCCAATGCCGCCACAGAGTTAAAGGGAAGAAGGAGGCACGCTTTCCCGGAACTTCTCGAGGTCAACAGGACTTGTCGGGCTAGTTGGTTGATCATAATGCAAAAAAGACGAACTGCGCAACAAGAACACGGACTAAAGGGAGGCAGACACACACTAACGCAGACTTACAACTTTACTAAAGGAAGGAATACAAGGCAAATATATATAGCGATCCCAACGCACTTCAAATCTGATCAATATGGCACGTGACAATCTGCCCAGGCGATAAACAGACCACACAAGAACCAACGCTTACAAGATAATCTTATACCGGGCCGGCCCTTTCTATGAAAACAAAAAGCAAAGGAACGCTTAGCGACAGTGCACTCTTGAGAATTACGCGTTCTCCAAAGTAAGAAAATTCAAAACAAAACCACACCACTGTAGCCATCTGATACCACTGAAGCTCGAACCGCTTACAAGCGCAGGTGCTGACACCAAAACCAAGAGACGAAGCACACCCCCTTTTGAAAGCAAACAAAACGGGAAACAAGAACAACCACATCGGTTATCGTCAAAATCAAAAAAACAGTGAAAAAAGGCACCAGGTCAAAAGGGTAAAAACACCATGAATCAGCTCAAGAAGCTACGTCACAAAAACAGTGAAAATAGGCACCGAGTCATTTAAAAACCAAAAAGATGAAAGACGGGACAACAGTTTAAGACAACAACGGTTTTAAAAAAGGGGGAGGGGTGAATGAAATCCGAAGCGTAGGAAAACATCTCAAACCATGACAGAACCGAAACAAAACTGAGATCGCTAATCAAATGAACAACGAAAGCATCAAACGCAATCAGGAGGCACTGCTCAATCACCAGGGCACAAACAGGCCACTAGGCTACACATGCCCCCGCAAAAACGAAAATTCTTTGGATGATAAGGAAATGGAAGCCTTGCTAACACAGTTGTCCGTGGTGCCGATGTAAAAAGTTTCGACGACGAGACGCTCCCATTTGTCATTCAATCTGGCCAGAAATTCCGTCTTTTCGAACCATGGTACACAGTCCCGTTGCTTCATTTTTGTGCAATCCGCACAATGCTTAGCCAAAAACCCTCCATCGTTGTTTGCCACGCTCAACCGGTGCTCCCTTGCTCTTTCATTAAAGCATCTGCCGGTTTGGCCTATGTAGACTTTTCCGCAACTAAGGGGAATGCGGTAAACAACGCCGGAAACGCAATCTTTGAACTTCCTTAGATGTTTGATTTTGCAAGGGGTCTTCTTAGTGTTCTTCATCATCACGCACACCTTGGACAGTCTGCATGGAGCCGAGAAGACAACGTTGACGCCTCCTTTTCTCGCCACTTTCTTGATGTTGTGCGAGAATTTGTGGATGTATGGAATGACATGGGCCTTCTTTTGCTCGGCGTCTACTTTGTCTTTGCGTTCTCTCTTAATTTTTTGAAGCACATTTTCACACACACTCGAAATGACGTGCGGAGGGTATCCAGCTGCTTGCAAACGCTGAAGCTGGTACTGGAAGCTCTCTTGGACTTTGTGGTCACAGGACTTTTTTAGGGCCGACTCAACACATAGGGAAATGATGCCTCGCTTGACCAACTTCGAATGGGCACTAGTGTAGGGAAGCAAAGCCTTTTTTGACCTGGGTTTGAAGGACCAGCACACACGCTGTTTGTCAAAGTGCAGATCTAAATCCAGGAACTGAAGATGACCATCAAGCGGTAGCTCACTGGTAAACCGGAGCCCGAAAGATTCAGATGAAAATGCCGAGAGGATTTTTGAGGCCAAATCCTGAAGATTGCCGTCCCCCGGTGGGGTCAGGAAGATTAGGTAGTCATCGACGTACCTGCACACGCGGGTGACAGCCATCCCTCGCAGCTTTTCTTGAAGACGTCGGTCAAAGGATGACAGAAAAATGTCGCTTAAGGCTGGAGCTATGCTCGAACCTATACAAATGCCTGCTTTTTGAATATGATAACTCTCATTGAAGTGAATGACGGAAGACTTTAGATAGAAATCTATAAGTTCCAAGAAGTTGCCAGTGTTGAGGCCAACTGAGTTCCGGAACTTCGTCTCTCCGTGAAGCTCCACGCATTCTCTGATGGCAGCGAACAGTCCTTCGTGCGGAATGGAATAATACATGTCCTCGATGTCGACGGAAAAAGCCGTCGTGGAAGTTGGTAGCCCTTTTCCCATCAGCTCAACGACTTCTTTGGAGCTTCTAACGAGGAACGGGTCATTGCCTAATAACACATTCAAATGTATCTGCAGGAAGTTCCCAAGCTTCCTCTGCCAGCAGTTCCTGTCCGACACGATTAGTCGAAAGGGGCAATCAATTTTATGCGTTTTACCAGTGAAAAACACTTCAAGGGTTCCGGCATCCTCGTTTTTCACGGCCTTCATCAAATGCTCTAACTTCAAATCCTTTAAAAGTCTCACGGCTTCTCGCTTTCTTTTCTTCGGATCGTGCTTGACTGGCGTGAAGTTCTTTGTAACGGCATCCATCGCCTTGATCTGGAACAAGCCTTGCGGTAAGACTACAAAACCCCCTTCCTTGTCCGACTGGATGACCGTTAAGCCATTTTCTTTAAGAAAATTGACGACCTTCTTGACAGGTGGCTTAGAAGATGTCCTGTTACTCGCATGGCGGTAGGCGCACTCCACACCCTCTCCGATGATTCTCTCCTTTTCTTGTTCGGTCACTCTCTCGCCGATACCGTGGACTAACCCGAGAAGGCTTGGCCTGGAGCATGGTGGTTCGAAGCAGTACTTGGGGCCTTTGTCCAGGATGGTCTCGATATCCTTTGGGATGCTGGCTCCTCCTAAAACTGTGACCGAGCTTGACGTATCTGCCGGACGAGGAGTGGCGGTCAGCTTCAACATAACCTGCCTCCACAGGAATTCTGTGGACCGTGCTGCCATTTTGAGGTGTTCAAAGTACCGCACGGACAGCGTCGGGGGATCGCTTTCTTCTTCAAGAAGAAACTTCATCCAGTCTCGCAAGAGCCGCACTTGTCGCCAAGCTTCAGACTTCATGAGCTTGCAAATCCTCCTGGCATGTGCCCACGACGGACCGATGTAACCAAAAAGATGAAGGACTTGCAGAGGAACGAGTTTCTTCTTCAGGCAAAAAGACAAAAACCTGGACTGACATGTGGCCACGGCGATGAGACAAGTGCATGAGATCGCTGCATTTTGCCTTGTTTGGGTACATAGAAAAGAGCCCGTGGTACTAGAAAGATGTTTCAACAGGACTTGTCGGGCTAGTTGGTTGATCATAATGCAAAAAAGACGAACTGCGCAACAAGAACACGGACTAAAGGGAGGCAGACACACACTAACGCAGACTTACAACTTTACTAAAGGAAGGAATACAAGGCAAATATATATAGCGATCCCAACGCACTTCAAATCTGATCAATATGGCACGTGACAATCTGCCCAGGCGATAAACAGACCACACAAGAACCAACGCTTACAAGATAATCTTATACCGGGCCGGCCCTTTCTATGAAAACAAAAAGCAAAGGAACGCTTAGCGACAGTGCACTCTTGAGAATTACGCGTTCTCCAAAGTAAGAAAATTCAAAACAAAACCACACCACTGTAGCCATCTGATACCACTGAAGCTCGAACCGCTTACAAGCGCAGGTGCTGACACCAAAACCAAGAGACGAAGCACACCCCCTTTTGAAAGCAAACAAAACGGGAAACAAGAACAACCACATCGGTTATCGTCAAAATCAAAAAAACAGTGAAAAAAGGCACCAGGTCAAAAGGGTAAAAACACCATGAATCAGCTCAAGAAGCTACGTCACAAAAACAGTGAAAATAGGCACCGAGTCATTTAAAAACCAAAAAGATGAAAGACGGGACAACAGTTTAAGACAACAACGGTTTTAAAAAAGGGGGAGGGGTGAATGAAATCCGAAGCGTAGGAAAACATCTCAAACCATGACAGAACCGAAACAAAACTGAGATCGCTAATCAAATGAACAACGAAAGCATCAAACGCAATCAGGAGGCACTGCTCAATCACCAGGGCACAAACAGGCCACTAGGCTACACATGCCCCCGCAAAAACGAAAATTCTTTGGATGATAAGGAAATGGAAGCCTTGCTAACACAGTTGTCCGTGGTGCCGATGTAAAAAGTTTCGACGACGAGACGCTCCCATTTGTCATTCAATCTGGCCAGAAATTCCGTCTTTTCGAACCATGGTACACAGTCCCGTTGCTTCATTTTTGTGCAATCCGCACAATGCTTAGCCAAAAACCCTCCATCGTTGTTTGCCACGCTCAACCGGTGCTCCCTTGCTCTTTCATTAAAGCATCTGCCGGTTTGGCCTATGTAGACTTTTCCGCAACTAAGGGGAATGCGGTAAACAACGCCGGAAACGCAATCTTTGAACTTCCTTAGATGTTTGATTTTGCAAGGGGTCTTCTTAGTGTTCTTCATCATCACGCACACCTTGGACAGTCTGCATGGAGCCGAGAAGACAACGTTGACGCCTCCTTTTCTCGCCACTTTCTTGATGTTGTGCGAGAATTTGTGGATGTATGGAATGACATGGGCCTTCTTTTGCTCGGCGTCTACTTTGTCTTTGCGTTCTCTCTTAATTTTTTGAAGCACATTTTCACACACACTCGAAATGACGTGCGGAGGGTATCCAGCTGCTTGCAAACGCTGAAGCTGGTACTGGAAGCTCTCTTGGACTTTGTGGTCACAGGACTTTTTTAGGGCCGACTCAACACATAGGGAAATGAGCGAGGCATCATTTCCCTATGTGTTGAGTCGGCCCTAAAAAAGTCCTGTGACCACAAAGTCCAAGAGAGCTTCCAGTACCAGCTTCAGCGTTTGCAAGCAGCTGGATACCCTCCGCACGTCATTTCGAGTGTGTGTGAAAATGTGCTTCAAAAAATTAAGAGAGAACGCAAAGACAAAGTAGACGCCGAGCAAAAGAAGGCCCATGTCATTCCATACATCCACAAATTCTCGCACAACATCAAGAAAGTGGCGAGAAAAGGAGGCGTCAACGTTGTCTTCTCGGCTCCATGCAGACTGTCCAAGGTGTGCGTGATGATGAAGAACACTAAGAAGACCCCTTGCAAAATCAAACATCTAAGGAAGTTCAAAGATTGCGTTTCCGGCGTTGTTTACCGCATTCCCCTTAGTTGCGGAAAAGTCTACATAGGCCAAACCGGCAGATGCTTTAATGAAAGAGCAAGGGAGCACCGGTTGAGCGTGGCAAACAACGATGGAGGGTTTTTGGCTAAGCATTGTGCGGATTGCACAAAAATGAAGCAACGGGACTGTGTACCATGGTTCGAAAAGACGGAATTTCTGGCCAGATTGAATGACAAATGGGAGCGTCTCGTCGTCGAAACTTTTTACATCGGCACCACGGACAACTGTGTTAGCAAGGCTTCCATTTCCTTATCATCCAAAGAATTTTCGTTTTTGCGGGGGCATGTGTAGCCTAGTGGCCTGTTTGTGCCCTGGTGATTGAGCAGTGCCTCCTGATTGCGTTTGATGCTTTCGTTGTTCATTTGATTAGCGATCTCAGTTTTGTTTCGGTTCTGTCATGGTTTGAGATGTTTTCCTACGCTTCGGATTTCATTCACCCCTCCCCCTTTTTTAAAACCGTTGTTGTCTTAAACTGTTGTCCCGTCTTTCATCTTTTTGGTTTTTAAATGACTCGGTGCCTATTTTCACTGTTTTTGTGACGTAGCTTCTTGAGCTGATTCATGGTGTTTTTACCCCTGGTGCCTTTTTTCACTGTTTTTTTGATTTTGACGATAACCGATGTGGTTGTTCTTGTTTCCCGTTTTGTTTGCTTTCAAAAGGGGGTGTGCTTCGTCTCTTGGTTTTGGTGTCAGCACCTGCGCTTGTAAGCGGTTCGAGCTTCAGTGGTATCAGATGGCTACAGTGGTGTGGTTTTGTTTTGAATTTTCTTACTTTGGAGAACGCGTAATTCTCAAGAGTGCACTGTCGCTAAGCGTTCCTTTGCTTTTTGTTTTCATAGAAAGGGCCGGCCCGGTATAAGATTATCTTGTAAGCGTTGGTTCTTGTGTGGTCTGTTTATCGCCTGGGCAGATTGTCACGTGCCATATTGATCAGATTTGAAGTGCGTTGGGATCGCTATATATATTTGCCTTGTATTCCTTCCTTTAGTAAAGTTGTAAGTCTGCGTTAGTGTGTGTCTGCCTCCCTTTAGTCCGTGTTCTTGTTGCGCAGTTCGTCTTTTTTGCATTATGATCAACCAACTAGCCCGACAAGTCCTGTTGAAACATCTTTCTAGTACCACGGGCTCTTTTCTATGTACCCAAACAAGGCAAAATGCAGCGATCTCATGCACTTGTCTCATCGCCCTGGCCACATGTCAGTCCAGGTTTTTGTCTTTTTGCCTGAAGAAGAAACTCGTTCCTCTGCAAGTCCTTCATCTTTTTGGTTACATCGGTCCGTCGTGGGCACATGCCAGGAGGATTTGCAAGCTCATGAAGTCTGAAGCTTGGCGACAAGTGCGGCTCTTGCGAGACTGGATGAAGTTTCTTCTTGAAGAAGAAAGCGATCCCCCGACGCTGTCCGTGCGGTACTTTGAACACCTCAAAATGGCAGCACGGTCCACAGAATTCCTGTGGAGGCAGGTTATGTTGAAGCTGACCGCCACTCCTCGTCCGGCAGATACGTCAAGCTCGGTCACAGTTTTAGGAGGAGCCAGCATCCCAAAGGATATCGAGACCATCCTGGACAAAGGCCCCAAGTACTGCTTCGAACCACCATGCTCCAGGCCAAGCCTTCTCGGGTTAGTCCACGGTATCGGCGAGAGAGTGACCGAACAAGAAAAGGAGAGAATCATCGGAGAGGGTGTGGAGTGCGCCTACCGCCATGCGAGTAACAGGACATCTTCTAAGCCACCTGTCAAGAAGGTCGTCAATTTTCTTAAAGAAAATGGCTTAACGGTCATCCAGTCGGACAAGGAAGGGGGTTTTGTAGTCTTACCGCAAGGCTTGTTCCAGATCAAGGCGATGGATGCCGTTACAAAGAACTTCACGCCAGTCAAGCACGATCCGAAGAAAAGAAAGCGAGAAGCCGTGAGACTTTTAAAGGATTTGAAGTTAGAGCATTTGATGAAGGCCGTGAAAAACGAGGATGCCGGAACCCTTGAAGTGTTTTTCACTGGTAAAACGCATAAAATTGATTGCCCCTTTCGACTAATCGTGTCGGACAGGAACTGCTGGCAGAGGAAGCTTGGGAACTTCCTGCAGATACATTTGAATGTGTTATTAGGCAATGACCCGTTCCTCGTTAGAAGCTCCAAAGAAGTCGTTGAGCTGATGGGAAAAGGGCTACCAACTTCCACGACGGCTTTTTCCGTCGACATCGAGGACATGTATTATTCCATTCCGCACGAAGGACTGTTCGCTGCCATCAGAGAATGCGTGGAGCTTCACGGAGAGACGAAGTTCCGGAACTCAGTTGGCCTCAACACTGGCAACTTCTTGGAACTTATAGATTTCTATCTAAAGTCTTCCGTCATTCACTTCAATGAGAGTTATCATATTCAAAAAGCAGGCATTTGTATAGGTTCGAGCATAGCTCCAGCCTTAAGCGACATTTTTCTGTCATCCTTTGACCGACGTCTTCAAGAAAAGCTGCGAGGGATGGCTGTCACCCGCGTGTGCAGGTACGTCGATGACTACCTAATCTTCCTGACCCCACCGGGGGACGGCAATCTTCAGGATTTGGCCTCAAAAATCCTCTCGGCATTTTCATCTGAATCTTTCGGGCTCCGGTTTACCAGTGAGCTACCGCTTGATGGTCATCTTCAGTTCCTGGATTTAGATCTGCACTTTGACAAACAGCGTGTGTGCTGGTCCTTCAAACCCAGGTCAAAAAAGGCTTTGCTTCCCTACACTAGTGCCCATTCGAAGTTGGTCAAGCGAGGCATCATTTCCCTATGTGTTGAGTCGGCCCTAAAAAAGTCCTGTGACCACAAAGTCCAAGAGAGCTTCCAGTACCAGCTTCAGCGTTTGCAAGCAGCTGGATACCCTCCGCACGTCATTTCGAGTGTGTGTGAAAATGTGCTTCAAAAAATTAAGAGAGAACGCAAAGACAAAGTAGACGCCGAGCAAAAGAAGGCCCATGTCATTCCATACATCCACAAATTCTCGCACAACATCAAGAAAGTGGCGAGAAAAGGAGGCGTCAACGTTGTCTTCTCGGCTCCATGCAGACTGTCCAAGGTGTGCGTGATGATGAAGAACACTAAGAAGACCCCTTGCAAAATCAAACATCTAAGGAAGTTCAAAGATTGCGTTTCCGGCGTTGTTTACCGCATTCCCCTTAGTTGCGGAAAAGTCTACATAGGCCAAACCGGCAGATGCTTTAATGAAAGAGCAAGGGAGCACCGGTTGAGCGTGGCAAACAACGATGGAGGGTTTTTGGCTAAGCATTGTGCGGATTGCACAAAAATGAAGCAACGGGACTGTGTACCATGGTTCGAAAAGACGGAATTTCTGGCCAGATTGAATGACAAATGGGAGCGTCTCGTCGTCGAAACTTTTTACATCGGCACCACGGACAACTGTGTTAGCAAGGCTTCCATTTCCTTATCATCCAAAGAATTTTCGTTTTTGCGGGGGCATGTGTAGCCTAGTGGCCTGTTTGTGCCCTGGTGATTGAGCAGTGCCTCCTGATTGCGTTTGATGCTTTCGTTGTTCATTTGATTAGCGATCTCAGTTTTGTTTCGGTTCTGTCATGGTTTGAGATGTTTTCCTACGCTTCGGATTTCATTCACCCCTCCCCCTTTTTTAAAACCGTTGTTGTCTTAAACTGTTGTCCCGTCTTTCATCTTTTTGGTTTTTAAATGACTCGGTGCCTATTTTCACTGTTTTTGTGACGTAGCTTCTTGAGCTGATTCATGGTGTTTTTACCCTTTTGACCTGGTGCCTTTTTTCACTGTTTTTTTGATTTTGACGATAACCGATGTGGTTGTTCTTGTTTCCCGTTTTGTTTGCTTTCAAAAGGGGGTGTGCTTCGTCTCTTGGTTTTGGTGTCAGCACCTGCGCTTGTAAGCGGTTCGAGCTTCAGTGGTATCAGATGGCTACAGTGGTGTGGTTTTGTTTTGAATTTTCTTACTTTGGAGAACGCGTAATTCTCAAGAGTGCACTGTCGCTAAGCGTTCCTTTGCTTTTTGTTTTCATAGAAAGGGCCGGCCCGGTATAAGATTATCTTGTAAGCGTTGGTTCTTGTGTGGTCTGTTTATCGCCTGGGCAGATTGTCACGTGCCATATTGATCAGATTTGAAGTGCGTTGGGATCGCTATATATATTTGCCTTGTATTCCTTCCTTTAGTAAAGTTGTAAGTCTGCGTTAGTGTGTGTCTGCCTCCCTTTAGTCCGTGTTCTTGTTGCGCAGTTCGTCTTTTTTGCATTCTCGAGGTCCCCGTGGGCGAGAACGATGCGGCTGCGCGCGGAGATGCGGGAAGGGTCGTACGGCATGCTATTTGCTCTCCACGGAGTTGCCTCACATCTAGCAAAGGCCGTCTAGGTGCGAAGGTCGGCAGAGCCTTTGAAGGGTCAACACCGCCGGGCGAGGCGGGTCCGTACGCTCACTCCTTACTGGGAGCAATTAAGCGTATGGTGCGGGACGCGTCTAGCAGGCGCCGCGACTGTTCCAACGCCCGATGACGTTGTCTGCCACCAGCTCTCGGGAAACGAGCTGGCATAACGAAGCTCAGCTGGACAAAAGGGACGCCGCCGCACGTTCAAGGGCGGCAACGGCAGGGTTTGTCACTTCCAGATTTCGGGGGAGGCCTCTCAACAGTCGTCACGAAGACGAGTAGTCAGGAACAGGGTTGAATGCTTCCGTTTGTTACTCGCGGCCGTAACGGCTCCGTTGAGATCGATAATTGCCCCAATGCTGAGAGCCGCAAGGGTCACGAGTTTTGAGGGAGCCGGCGACACGAGACAGTGATTTTGATGTATTTCCCTGTTTTCTTTTTACTTTGGGTAATACTGTGGAAGTATGGGGCGTGGCACGTAACCTAGTGGGCCAATCATCTTGAGGATCCATTCTCTGAATGCTGGTTTTTTAAAATCAATTTTGATGTTCTTTTACGCGCTCTGTATTTTAGGTAGAGGGTTTTGAACCTTGCGGTAACTGGACGGCGTGCCATGCAGTTTGTAAACCAACCATGCGTTGGTTTGTTGTCATTCGGTGATGAAAAATGTGGGCCAGGCTCCCAGGACTTTAAAACCTGGCACCGGAGCCTGGAAAATTGTTCTGAGCTAGATTTCGATCTGTTGCACCTTCGGCGATGCCAAGGCGGGAAGATTTTTCCTTAGCCACTTCTAAGTATTTATGATGTTGTAATCATGTAAATTTCTGCATAGAGCTTCAGTTTACCTTCCCTCAAGTCAAGTGTTGCCTGGTCTTGTCTGTTATACCGTCTCGGACGGTGGGGCGTCCTGTGTTGAGCCCGAGTTATGAAACGTCAAACCTTTTTTAGCCTTTCTCCAAAACTCTAGCAATTCGCCAGTAGAAAGAGATTGTTGGAACAGTTTGTCCAGATAAGTGGGAGATAAAGCTTTTAATGTGTTTAACAGCTTTTTTACACTGTAGAACTCAGAACGGACGGAAGTTCTTTAAAAGGTAAAAGTAGGAAAATCTCCTGGATGCCGCACTGAGCGCCGAATACAGCGCTTCCGTGCAAATATAGTAGGATGTCAATACAGCTGAGTAGCACTCGATGACATTGAAGTGGCTCTAGATATTGACTATCCGGCCGGATGAAAATATTTCACGAGCTACTTTGAGTCGGGACATATTTTGGACGATGAACGGGCCACGCCATGATAAAAGAGAATAAGTCTGTCCGTATTGGATGGTGGGAAGAAACGCTGTCATGTTTCGCGGAGGAAACTGTGTAAATATTCTCACAATGTATACTGCAGACAATACTTGGATTTACCAGTTTTGTACGGAATGTGAGCGTCGGTCGCCGTTATTCGGTTTCCTCAATTATGGCCTGAAGACTAGGAAAATATATAGTAAAGATTCTTTTCGAGAAAAGCGGTTGTGTGGATATACTTTTCTCGACGAATAAAAGACTGTTGCTGCTAATCAGAACACAACAGTGTGTTTTCCAAACGTTTCGTGGAGACTGCAAGTATTGCGGCCACGCAGTGATTTGGGGGGTGGTTGTCATACACAATGATAATACGCCCTTGCACAAAAAAAAATAACTATCTAGCTGCCAGCGCCTGAAGAACCTAAGTTACGACTGAGTCACCTTTACTCCACAACTGACAATTAGCGGCTGTATTTTTTCTTTACATTACAAACAGAATACGCGCTTTGAGGATCGCAAAACTCACGCGCAGGTTCCCTGGGCGAGGATTAGCTATTACACAAATAAATAAAGTGACAGTAAGAACAGCTCTCAAAAATTCTTTTAAAAACTTCTAATGTGCTTGGAACGCCATGACAAGTATAGCGAGAAAATGTGAGTAGGGAAAGAGATTTCGCCCTTCAAAATTGTTTTGCATCTCTAAAGTTTTCAAAGTTGCCCTTGTATGTACGACCGGCGGAAAAAAAAGTTCTGTTGGGCGAGTTGGTGCATGACTCCAAGATGCAAGGCGCAGGGGTAGACAGGACGAACGAAGAACGCGCCTTGTCCGTGTTCGATCTTCTTTCGTCCAGAAAAAAAAAAACTGGGGCACTGAACAGGCACCGAAATCTGGAAAAACCGCATTGCCGCGCCATCTCACTTCTGGTGTGGAAACAGCGCTGTGTGCATGGAGTCCTTTCGTGCACTTGGCCGTGATTTTTTCCATGCTCGCAGGAAACAAGTTGGTGATATGCAGTGCCAGACGTGAGTCGTCGCCGTTCTTGCCACGCGCGCAGTTTAACTGTGCACGACGGGCCTGAAGCTTGATCTGTTGTGTTCGCTTTGCAGTGATTAAACAGGTAACCTATCTTACCTGTCTCGGCGACGAGTCGCATCAGCCTGCACTATGGCCTCCCTTCATTCCTGTTTTCTTAGGTTTAAAGAAACCGTCTCATCAAAAATGAAAGCGATTACGCCGAAAACATGTATTCAACCGAATAATTTTTTCCACCTTGTAATCAAGATTCCTCTAAGCAATCCGGAAGGACCAAAAAGTTCGACTTAGGAGCGTTAGCTACGGGAGCTTCAACAGCTTATATGGGTGTGCTCAGCAAACGTGGAGAAGACCAAATACAAACACCCACGGATGTTTCCTTTCGAGAAACGGACGGACGGACGGACGGACGGACGGACGGACGGACGGACGGACGGACGGACGGACGGACGGACGGATGGATGGATGGATGGAGGATGGATGGATGGATGGATGGATGGATGGATGGATGGATGGATGGATGGATGGGTGGGTGGGTGGGTGGGTGGGATGGTGGGTGGGTGGGTGGGTGGGTGGATGGATGGATGGATGGATGGATGGATGGATGGATGGATGGATGGATGGAACCAATGAGTTGACCTTCGCTTGGTTACTCCTACCTGCTTAAAATCTATTTTTCCTCCACTGTCTTTAAACCCCAATGCTTTGAATAAAGCAGCCCTGCCGCTTTCAGTTGTAGAGTGGAGCCATTTACAGAAAAGTATCAAGTTCTCAGCCGCTTCATCTTCCTCTGCACAAGCACCGCACAAAGTGTCTATCCCATGGTACCTGACTCTAATTGTCTTGATCCGCAAAACTTCCGTCCTGGCCTCGAACAACAAAGAGCTTCCCCTACAGTTATCATGAATATTTTCTTTGGCAATTTCCTGCTTAAAGATCCTGTATGTTCCCAGTGCCGATTTCGTCAACATCCTTGTTTTCCACAGAGATCTTTTTTTATTTAACCTTTTTCTTAACCGATAATTGCTGATTTGCCCCCAACTGCTTTCTAGATATTTGCTTGTCAATTTTCTAGTTCTCTTTTGCCTTTTTGTGTCCACATTTATCATGTACAGGTACCTGAACTCTTTCTAACCCCTATCCCCCATCCCCAGTGTAGGGTAGCAAACCGGAGACTCACATCTGGTGCGTTTCCTTTTCATTCTCTCTCTCTCTTCTTAATCGCTCCTAAAATACTATCTTACTACTAGCTTCCCTGCTCTCGAACGACGCTCATCCCATATCACACTGCAACCCTTGATTAGGAGTATTGCCATGTGCTCCGAAAGGTAGCCTCCATATGCCGCGTTGTTTGATTTCTAACTTTGCTTGAACATCCGGTCTCACGCCACATTGTTTGATTTCTAACCTTGCTTGAACATATGCACACGACCGCAGTACCGAAAATCAGACTAGGAACAATCTCCCCTTTCCAGATCCCTCTTACCACTTCGTACCTATTCTAATTCCACAGTGGCCTGTTTTTCATGGCAGCTGCATTCCTACTAGCTTTATTCGTCACATATTTTCCACGTTGAGGGTACGGCAGCGCTCATCACATGTTTCACCATGTCTGGATCGCTGTGCAGGTCCATTTCGTGCTGCTGTCGTCAAGCTTCAGCCGACCTGATCCACCTTGTTTGACTGGGCATGCGCTTTGGAGTCTTGGATCTTCAGACACGTGGAAACAACTGCCTTGGTCACAGGATACCGCTGCTGTTATCATGACAGAAAATGGAACGTCGCATTGGCTTCACGGCTCTGTGACGTCGACGGAAAAGTCTACAAAAGTCCCGGATTCTTCGCATAACCTCAGAGGGCACGGCAGCGCTCATCAAAGCAACATATTTCACCATGTCTAGATTGCTGTGCAGGTAAGATTTCACAATCTTTTTTCTGCTGTCCGTACGAATTCTCGTACTATCGTTGTGCTGCCGCACCCTCGGAGGTGTTTTCAGATTTCTAATGATTGCTGGTCTGTTCTCTTACTCCTGCTTTGTGGTGAAGTTGAATGCAACCCTGGCCCTGGTCCCACCGTTTCAGAGAGACTCAGTGATATTCTAGCTGAACTTAAGAGATAAAAATTGCCGGCAACGCACGCGATGCTACTCTTTCGGAAATGAGTATGGAAGCTTACAAAATTAGACGAGGTTTTGGAGTTAACCAAAGCGAACGAACTGAAAATACAAAAGCTGGAAGGAACGGTACAACATCT
This sequence comes from Amblyomma americanum, assembly GCF_052857255.1. Classification (NCBI taxonomy): domain Eukaryota; kingdom Metazoa; phylum Arthropoda; class Arachnida; order Ixodida; family Ixodidae; genus Amblyomma; species Amblyomma americanum. Next base: position 14,821,055 of record NC_135505.1, on the reverse strand, counting down.
GGAAGAAACTTTGTTGGCTCAAAACAAACGGCTGAAAGACTACGAAGACCGAGCTCGCAGAAATAACCTTTTAGTTTTCGGTATCAAGGAAAACCCCGACGAAAATAGACAGGATCTTGAAAATAAAGTACTTCAGCAGGTCTTCAAAGAAAAGCTCGCCGTTACTGTCAGTTCAGTGGAACGTATTCGTAGGATTGGTAGGCCAAGAAAGAACAAGATAAGACCGTTGATCGTACGCCTGTACAATCACAATGAAAAGGTTTCCCTGTTTAAGAACTGTTCGAAACTCAATTGTTCCGACATATAAATTTCCGATGATTATTCACAAGAAACAGTACAGATAAGAAAGAAACTATGGCAGTCTGGACTAGCTGACAGCCGTCCAAATGACAAAATGAAACTGGTTCATGACAAAATGTTTCTGAAAGATATGTCTATGTGTGGGACAACGCCAAGAACTGCAAAGTCTTACCTCGTACGAAGAACACAACAGATAAATGACGCTCCTGCACTATAAGCAAAAGCCTCTGCCCGAACTTCTTCGTATCGTTTGTTTGAGTGTGCAAAGTGTGCGCAATAAACCAGAACAGCTTGAATGCATTTTGCTATCATATGATCCTCACATAGCCATCGTCACAGAAACGTGGCTTATCGCTGATATACAAGATAGTTGCATATTTCCATCCTCATATGTTTGTTATCAGAAAGATCGTGAAACTAAAGGTGGCGGTAAGTGTGGACTTTACGTTTTTGCAATTTTAATTTAGTGGCAGTAGTGTAATTATCGCTGGAGTTTACAGGTCGCCTGGCTCCACGCCAGAATTCTTGCCAAACTCTACGATCACTTAGAGATGTACCGCGATCAAAATATTATAGTCGCTGGAGATTTTTAACCCCCCCCCCCCCCTTCCTGTATTAACTGGCTGGAAATTAAGTGTGGTCCTGTGGATGTTCATAGTTCCGAAGTGTTGTTTGACATGTTACTGCTCGCATGTACGAGATTGGTCTGTGATTGGCGGTCGTCGGCCATTGCACTATATATATAGCGCACGGGAACCGCACAGTGACGAGACGGAAGTAGCGATTTTTGCGAGGAGCTTTGCGTTTCCGGCCTTTGAGCTTGCATTTAACCTTAATCAAAGAGTATTTTTTCTAACACGCGGAACAGATTCTGCTTCCTCAATTCTAGACCTTTTGTTTTGCTCTAACCACATTCAGGTACGTGTAACGGAGGTTCACAATGGCTTTTCCGATCATAGACTTATTTATTTCACTTGTGTTTTTACACGAAGCGCGAGTTCTTGTAAACCGAAGCCTGTTGTTGTTAAAAACTATTCTGCTGCAGATGATGTTCAAATTGGACATTATTTAGAGGATTGCCTTTCCTTCTTCAATGATGATGACGTTGACATATTATGGACTAAGTTCAAATCTTGGTGTCACCACCGCATAGAAAATTTTATCCCAGAAATGTTGAAAAAGTTCGGTCGATGGAGCCCTTGGATATTTAACAGAGTATACTGAGGGGCCAGTTGCTCAGATATATTATAAAAAAACGTAGCATATGGACGGGACGAAGAAGGGCGAAGACAGGACGGTTGCTAGCAATCGTCCTGTCTTCGCCCTTCTTCGTCCCGTCCATATGCTATGTTTTTGTTTATAACAGCCCTTGAATAAGCAGAGATCTGCTCCAGATAAAACGTGGGTTGAAGCGCCGTAGGAAATTGAAGCGTGTTGACGAGGTTGTTACAGAACTAAAAACTATGCTCACAATTAAGTTGCGGGAGACCCGGGAACGTTACTACACTGACACTCTCGGCCATTTTGCTTCAGAAAGGCCACGAAAATTCTAGCAGTTCCTAGGGAACAAAAATCTTCGACGAATCGAGCAGATAGTGGCAGGCAACACTGTCGTTAGAGAATGCAGGCAAACAGCAGAAATGTTTAACTCTCACTTTCAACGTGTTTTCGAAGCCAGACAATAGTTGTGGTGTCACACCAGCAACGGATCGATCAGACACCCTGTCCTTATCTTTTGAGGGTTTAGTCGAGTTGCTGTTACGACTAGACGCAAAAAAAATCGACAGGTCCTGATAAAATTCCAGCAATTTTTTTAAGAGATACGCAGAGCTGATAGGTAAATTTCTTTAATTATATATGATAAGTCTTTAAGACCTGGTAAAGTGCCGACCGATTGGCTCCTGGCCCGTGTTATTCCGGTTTTCAAGAAAGGTAGCCCGGCCGAAATCAGTAATTACCAACCTATTTCACCTACGTGTATTTCTTGTAAGGTGCTCGAGCATATTCTTGTGAAATACCTCAATACCTTCTTAGATACAAACAAGATCATAAATAAAGCGCACCATGGGTTCAGGCTCGGCTTTTCCTCCAACACGCAAATAATAGCAAACATTAACGAAACCGCTAAAGTTCTAGATATGAATGGCAGGTAGACGTAATATTTTTGGACGACTCCAAAGCATTTGATAGCGTGCCTCATAAAAAATAATTCTGAAGATGAAAAAAATTGCTATACCTTCCAAAATAATCATTTGGGTTATATCGTACTTGATTAGCAGAAAAAAATATGTAGACATAGACGGCTACTGTTCTGAATATTTCCATTTCTACTCGGGAGCAGAGGTGGGTAACCTCATGAGTTTGGCCTCAACCTCAAAATGACTTCACCTCACGTCATGAGGTGAGGTCGGGGACGGCTTGAAATTTTTTGAGTGAGGTCAGCGAATCAGACGTCAACCTCACACGTGAATTTGAGGTTACGTGAGGCCGTCATTCAGTGAGGTCGAAATTTTGAGGTCGTGACTTTTTGCAGTTGACGCGGCTTACTTCGACGAGTGCCGCTTCCGAAGCGGGGTTACAGCGCACCACTGCAGTGTTCATGCAGTGACGCTTGATGTTCGGTTCCCCTGTTTGAACGACCCGAGACCACAGTCCGCTCTTAGCTTTTGGTGCCGTGCCGTAATGTCCGTTCAGCCCTAGCCTGCAAGAAGACGCACCCCTCTGGTCTTCCTGGATGGAGTGCTGTTGTCACGGCACTCCACTCTCTTTCCCACTTCCCTCACTGGTGTAACAGCCGTAGCTGCCTGTCGGTCGGCTCAAATTCCCCGGAGCGCGCAAAGCACATAACTCACGTTGACCCGTGGGAGCTTTGTCTGGTGTCGCCGAGAAATAAGTTCAGCCCAACAGGCAGGCTATAAATTTGTCGCAGCGCGGTAGCCGAAAGCAAGACTGCTTCGTGTTCATGCTCATTGCCGGAGCTGACGTCACGGTAGATGGTAGATGGTGTAGAAGATCTGTGACAATTGCCGGTTCGTGCGTTAATGAGTGAGAGGCTTCCATTACGAACAATTATACACGAAGCAGTTGCCAAATATTGACACTGATAAGCTTACAACTAGATACTGAACCAAACATAATGAAAATGTACCCTCCGACGTACTGCTGGTAACCGCGTAAGGGACACCCCTGTCCACAGGCCATAAACTCTCCGAGGGTCCATACCAGATTATAAGGTTCTCCTAATGCGTGCACATCAATAGTGTCTGTACACATAAAATTATTGCAGGCCGCTTAGTGGCGCTATTGCAATAACTAGTTATCACAATGGTATCATCATTTTTGCTTTCTTGTCTGACAGGATTCTCAGAATTCTTTTTAATTGAAAAACTTCCGATTCGCTTTTTGTTTTTTGTTTGTTTCTTTTCTGAGGTCGAGCAGCGTTGACCTCAATCTTAAAATTTGAGGTGAGGGTGAGTGAGGTCGGCATATATTTTCTGACGTTGAGGTGAGGTCGAGATTTTTGAGGACAAATGCCCACCTCTGCTCTGGAGTGCCCCAAGGATCTGTAATAGGACCAGTCTTATTTAATATTTATATCAATAATTTGGTCAACTCTGTCAGGCCAACTGTATCAGTTAAACTGTTTGCAGACGATTGTGTCATATTTAAAACCATAAATTCTGTTACGGATCTACTCGAGCTGAATGCAAATCTAAAATTACAAGCAGATTGGTGTGATAAATGGGATATGATGATTAACATTGAAAAGACTGTGCTTAGGTGTTTTACTAATAAAATAAAAAACTGGAACTTTCATATAACATCGGCGGCAATATCATTAAAAAAGTAGTGGAATATAAGTATTTAGGCGTTACAATTACAAATAGTCTTAAATGGACGGCGCATATCGATAACAGATGCTCTACAGCTCGTAAAAAATTAGGCTTTTTAAAACACAAATTAGAAAGATCGTCAAGTAAACTGAGAAGCAAGGCGTACAAAGCGCTAGTAAGACCTTCCTTGGAGTACACTAGTATTGTGTGGGACCCTCACACAACGGCAGATATAGAAAAAATTGAAAAAATTAAGAGGCTAGCCGCGTGTCTTATATACAACCGGTACCAACGCCGGGGCTCCAAATCTGCTATGTTGCATGACGCAAAGCTTGAATGCTTAAGAGAACGAAGGAAAATAGCTCGAGTTAAATTTCTTGGTCGCTGGTATTTTTCAAAACTAGGCACAGACCCCCAGGATTACATAACTATACAGTCATCTTCCATGGTCTATCGCTTATCTCCACAAACTGCGTTCTGTGTTGTAGATAAGCTCTAATCCAAGTAATGAGCGGAGGTGGTACACGAGTCAGTTACAGCTTTAAAAGAAGCTTGTTATGTGGCACCTTGTCAAAGGCTTTGGCGAAATCTAGAAATAAAACATCAATTTGGCTTGACTTGTCTAAAGCTGCACTGAAATTATGAATGGCTATTATCAGCTGGTACTGGTAGAGAATCTCTTCTTAAAGCCGTACTGAGCAGGCTTTAAGTCACCATTACTGTTTAATATTGCAAGTATATGATTTGCAATAATATGTTCTATAAACTTACAACAGGATGTCGTTAAGGAGATCGGGCGGTAGTTGTTTACACAGATCATCATTTTTATAAACAGGAATAACCTTCCTTGTGAGCCAATTAGACGGAAAAGAGCAAGAAAATAAGGAAGCACAAAATATTTTGGACAAAAAAAAAAAGGAGACAATGATTCAGCATAGCACCCAAAAATGCTTTAGGGATGCCATCTGGGCAGGGAGAACACTTCGCATCTAATCGGAGTAGAATTTCAATGACACCTTTATCAGATACAATGTATAAAGGCTCAAAGGAATCACAGAAAAAGCCGTCAATATTTTCATCTTCGGCAGTTGAGAATACAGAGTGGAAATAATTATTAAAAGCTGCGCAATGGCCATTTGGCACTTAACAACGCATTCATTCGTGACTATTTTTTTCTATCGGCTGATGAGACTCCCTGATATGATTACAAAACTTAGCAGGATTACTTTTTATGAATTCCGGGAGACATTCTGTGAAGTACCGTTTCCTGGCAATTCTAATATTCGGAGAAAGTTCAGCTGGAAGTTCTGCTAAAAGATCAATGTTTGCCCGTTTCGAGCGCTTCAGGCGTTTGACTTTACGTTTGAGATGAATAATGTGGCGCTAATCCTCGGATTCTTTTTCTTTACGACTTTTTTTTTCGTCTGGAATGAAATTCAGCAGAAAAAATTCATTGTGCTCCTCGAAAGTATGCCACAAAACCGAGACATCTTCACAAAAAAAAAAACCTGTCAAAAGCAATGTCTAAATAATCAAGTACTGATTGATAATTTGCACGTGAAAAGCCTTTTATGTCTTAAAGGAAATTGTGGCGTGGTTTATCACAAGAAAATATTAGGGAAACAAGTACCAGTCTGTGATCTGATATTCCCTGATATTCCATGCCGTCTTGCGCACCGCATTTGCAGTGCTCGCAAACGTTCCGCCCAACAAACAATGAGCTCATCTAGCCGGGTTTGCTGCCACTGAAAAGGTGACAGGGCTGCGATGCAGGTGCTGTCTGTGCGGTTTACATGAGCACAAGCAAGAAGTGCTGTGTCTGCTTATCGCTACCATGAACCGCCGCAAGCGAAGTATAACTCTGGCGTATATCGCACTGCCAGCTGCTGCCTCGCTGCCCAGTCACCCTTTAAGCGGCAGCAAACCGGGATGAATGTTCCGTTCAATCCGACACGGAACGTGTGAGAGCAATGCAATTGCGGCGCGCAAGCGGGCATGTCACGTGGTATTTTTTTGTATTTGGTGGCATCTGCAGTGAGCGAAAAAAGGATAAGTGATAGATGGAAAGCTAGAAACTGTTCAGTTGTACAACTTTCTCATTTGAATTCTCTCCTATCTTCGACTCTTGCGAAGTTGGTTAATTAATCTCAATTAGTCAATTAAGCCCAATACAGAAATAGTGTGAGCTGCTTCATACAATTGCCAGCAACATGCATTAGGTGGCCTCGTTTTAGAGTGCCTCGGCGTATCTTTAAATCATTGCTAAAGTTAGCTTCGCACCCTGTATATGGATCGGAAGTACAGGTATCAATTGTGGCGCTACGCGCCCACTTTTGCTATGTGATATAGTGTGGTCACGTGATAACTGTTTTGTTCAATTTGACCTTCATTGTAGACAGATGCGTCCTTGAACAACGTAATAGTTAGAGCTAAGGCTGTGTAAAAAAAAAGAAACCCGCAGGGAGGTTACCAGTTCAGAGTACCTTTCGCTGGCGTCGCGATTCACTTGCGTGGAGGAAGGAGGGATGTCAAAAAACGGGGTTCGTTCTTGGGTGATGGAGGAGGGGGAGGGGGGGAGGGGGAAGAGGGCGGGCGTTAGGTAGTGAGAATTTGGGTAGTCCATTCGATGCCCATTATTAATTCGCTCGATGTCGATATCAAGATCCAGAATTATCGACATATAATGACGATCCTGCCAGAAAGCCTAGGCTTCCAGCGGGGGCGCGGGGGGGGGGGGGGGGGGGGGGGGGAGGTTTGGCCCAGTTTATCTGCGGACGACCGGCGCCATAAGACTGGACTACGATAAGTTCGTCGATTGCAATACCTTTATTTCGTCAGAAAAGCTAAAACGCAGATGATACGTGCTAGCTGGCTATCATTCCGCGGAAGACAGCGACCTGAGTAGCCCATTCAATGGCCTCGGTTTGAACGCCCAGGTCTGAGCTGATCAGCACAGCCTCCCATGGCTCGGGAGTAGGAACATGTATTAGAGATTCCGATGGCGGCTCCTCTTTACAGTTCCGCAATATATGACCGGAAGTGGCTATTTCGCCACGTAGTGTACGTTTGGGGTCGTAATCACCGGGATATAATTTTGATTGTAAGCAGTCATGAAGGATCGCGTCTGCAGTCGCCTCCAGGTGGTCTCCTACTCCTTATAGAAGGTTCGTCTGGAGGGGGAAGATCCTACTTTACAGTTTAAAATGAATAGTAATGTAGTGATATGATGCCAGGATGCCATTCGACAAACTGTCAGTAACTACAGCGCCCCCTGCTCGGCTGATGGATACTCGAGTTTTGATGTGTGCGGCTTCGTTACCAGGGTTCTTCGAGTGAGCCGGGAACCATATCAACTCAATAGTTCTATGTTTTTGGGTAGACCCAATAAGTTCATTGCTGCTTGTTAAATTCTGCGCCTCGCATAATAAAGTCGCTTAGCATGGTATCAGCGTTAGTGTTAATGATGGCAAGGGCACTGACATTGACCACACCTCCGCCTCAGTGATCTCGGCTTCTAATCCCTCGTTTGGTGTCTCGCGATAGTCTGGTAGCTGCCCTTATTCTGGAATTGTGTTTAAGTATATATCTCGTAGTTCCGTTAAAAACTCCTCTGTGGTGCTGAAATTTAAGGTGTGACGAAATCTCGTTTGGTCGGGTGAATACATGTGAAAAATAAATAGAGTGCCGACCAAAATAGGTGTATCAAGATTACAGATACGTTTCGACTTACACACGGAAGCCTTGTTCACTGAAGGACAAATTTCAGACACAAGGCTTAAGTACGTTGTACTAATCGCTGCAGGAATCGCTGCTGGCTCTAAGGCTCTAATGCTTTTATGTTTGTGTGTCCCATGGTTAGAAGTGTATAAATGTGCACCATGTCGAAAATAAACTTAGTTGAAAGTTTGCGCTCATATCTCGTGGTGTTCTTATGTGGTGTTGTCCCCTTGCCTTGGTTTTAGCGCTCCCCAGTCTCGGTATGTACGACCAACTAGCCCCTACAAAGCTTTAGCGGGCGGTAGATTGCCGATGTAATAGTTTAGCATCTGATCTTTTGTCCTGATAATCAATGACTCCAGATATTGACCTGACATCCAGTTTTTCTCAAGGCCGATAACTGCCGCTCCTTCTCAAACGATATCGTGCTTGGCGTTTCCAACGTGTTCAGCAAGTGCGCTGGAAGCGACCTTCTTGTTTCTGACATCATTCTTGCGGTCTTTCAGCCATCTGTAAAAGTTTCCGCTTTACCCTCTGCAGCAGTGATCGCAGTCTGAGAAGGAGATTTTATAAACTACGCCGGGAAACTTTCCGTTTTCTAACTTGTATTTTTTTCGGCCATCACCTCGTGACGCACCTTGCACGCAGTAACATGAGCTATATGCACATCGTAGATGCGAAAAACGCGGACCAATGACTCAGTCACGCCTGGCACATAAGGTATTGCAGCTCGAGCACGGCAAGGGAGGCCAACGGGCTGAAATGGTCTCGCTGTCTATCGTATAACATCGTCCACGTAGTGCTTTGGGTAACCACATTTGTAGAGCTCGTGGAGCACATGGCGTAGGTCAGAGGTTTTATCTTCAGGTTCCGAGCATATTCTTTCCGCACGTCGGACGAGGGTAGAAACGAAGGAGCGCGTGTGGCACGTTGGATGGACCGAATTAAAATGAAGATACCGGCCTGTGTACGTGTCCTTTCTGTACAACTTGAATGATAGGCGGTCATCACGTCGCTCAACCATGACGTCGAGAAAAAGAAGACGGCCAGAAATCTCCTCCTCAATGGTAAACTGAATAGAATCTTTTATGCTGTTCAAATGGTTCGTGAAAGCAGCCAATGCATACTTTCTGATTATACAAAAGCGCTCATAAATGTACCGCACAAAGACCTTCAGGCGAGGCTCGAACGAAGCCAGACCGCGGCTTTCCGGTGCTTCCAATGTTAGGTTTGCTGTTGTGACCGAGATAGATGCTCCCAAGGCAGTCCCGTGAACCTGTTTATAGACAGCGCCCTGAAAGAGGAAGTAGGTGTTTTCCAGGCAAAACTGCAGAAACTTCAACAGGTCTGGTGTTCTTGCATAAGTGTTCTTGCACTCAGTCCGTCGTCGTCCTGCAGCGCTGATCGGCACACCTCCTCCACTGGTAAACGGTGATCTGACGTCAAGCGACACCACGATCTCGTCCCTGTCAATCGTGAGTTCACGTTCCTTTTCGACAAAATTGAAGCAGTTAGGTACGAAAGTCGGTCCCTCACCAATGAGTGGCGAAAACACTTTGTACAAGTAGCCTGAAAGCCGGTACAAGGGAGAGCGGGTATATTGCACTATTGGTGGCATTGGAACGCTTAGCTTGTCGACCCTCGAGAAGCCATATAAAGCAGGTGCAGATTCATTGGGGCAGAGGAGCGTGAAGTACAACGATCTGTGCTGTGGTGGACAAACTGAAACACGGCAGTCAAAAGCCTGCGCAGCTCTCGCTCTACCTTGAGTGTAGGGTGCCACTTAAGCCGCATGTACGTGGCTTCATCCTCCAGAAGCCTCGTCATTTTTTCAACGCAGTCGCCGTTGTTTTTTTAGTTATTTTTATCTATGAATACTGCGATCTTGTACACAAGATCATAGCAGGTGGGAACATAGTGTTAATATACAGAATTACAAACAAAACAGAATTGCACATAGAAATTCAACAAGAAAATACAGCGACAAGGTCAATTAACAATAATCAATGCAAATGCTCTTGAAATGAATGTAATGATGTCTGCCTGACAACATCATCCGTGAGGTTATTCCAATTAGTTATGGTACTTGGAAAAAAGGAATATTTAAAACAACTAACTCGCGAATTTAATGGTGTTATGGAAAGAGAATGGCGATTTCTAGTTTGGTACCCCGAGGAATAAGTAAGGATATTGGAAGTGTCAACTTTGAAATTATTATTAATTAATTGATAGAAAAACTTTAAGCGACTTATGCGATTTCTTTTAAGAATAGAGGGTAAAACGCTTTTTTTTGTGGAGGTCACTGAGTGATGCTCGCCCGTAGTGTTATATATAAACCTTACTGCTTTCTTTTGGATTATTTCAAGTTTATTTATGTTTACCTTTGTAAAAGGGTCCCAGATAATTACTGCATATTCTAAGATTGGTCTAATAATAGTGTTGTAGGCAAGGAGGCGTGTACCACGGGTTGCTAACTTAAGCGAGCGTCATAAGAAAAAGAGCTTTCGCAGAGCGTTTGCTGAATAATAGTCGACATGATTGGTCCAAGAGAGGTTATCAGAGATCCATAGACCTAGATACTTATATTCTGTAACTTCATGAAGAAAATTATTATTAGCAGTGTAGTAATATAGCAGAGGGTTCTTTTTAGGTGCTATGCTCATAAATACGGTTTTTTCCACCAAAAAACTATTTTTGCAAAATCATTATTCAGCCTAATTTGATCATCAGTCGAACTTATTTTCTCATACAGCACGCAGTCGTCCGCATATAACTTAACATGTAGTGACAGGTCTTTAACAATATCATTAATAAACAATAAAAACGGTAGGGGGCCGAGGACGGATCCTTGGGGAGCGCCAGAATCGACAGGAACGTAATTGGAGCAGGTTTTATGCAGTTCGACAAAATGACGGCGATCAGATAGGCACGATTGTATCCATGTTAATATCTGTTTATTATTTATAACAAAACTGAGTTTATGAAGTAATTTCTTGTACGAAACCTTATCAAAAGCTTTTCGAAAGTCTATAAAGATAACATCTGTTTGTTTTCCTTCCTTGATTGCTGTCGCAAAAGCATGGATTGTTTCGACCAGCTGAGTGCATGTTGAATACCCTCGTCCGAACCCGTGTTGAAGAACTGCCAGTACATTATGCTCGTCGAGGAAATTAGTTAGATGCTTATGAATAATGTGTTCCAATAATTAGCACGTTGTCGAAGTTAATGAAATAGGGCGATAATTTTCAATACACGTCCTCTCTCCACTTTTATGCAAAGGCTTAATTCTAGCAGTTTTCCAATCACACGGTAGAACACCTTCTTTCAATGATCGAGTGAATAGGACGCACAAATACTTTGAGCACCACTCTGCATACTGTGTAAGGAAGGCATTCGGAATATCATCTGGTCCAGGTGATTTCTGAATAATTTGTGTCGACTATCGCGCCCTCAATAAGATCACTCGAAAGGATGTTTATCCACTTCCTCGGATCAACGACGCCCTCGACTGTCTCCAAGGTGCTCAATTTTTCTCTAGTCTTGACCTCCGATCCGGCTACTGGCAAATCCCCATGCATGAAGAGGAGAAAGAAAAGACAGCTTTCGCCACGCCAGATGGCTTATATGAATTTAACGTTATGCCGTGCGGCTTGTGCAATGCTCCGGCCACGTTCGAACACATGATTGACACCGTACTCCGCAGGCTGAAATGGAAAACTTGCCTCTGCTACCTGGACGACATCGTAATTTTCTCCTCGACTTTTTCTGAGCACCTCGCCCGCCTCGATGAAGTTCAAAGTGCTCTTTCCGCGGCCGGCCTTCAGTTAAACACAAAGAAGTGTTGCTTTGCTTCCACTTCTATCAAATTTCTCGGACACGTCGTTAGTCGCAGAGGCATAAAACCAGATCCTGATAAATTTGCTGCAGTCCTGCATTCCCCCCCCCCCCCCCCCCCCCACACGGATTAAAGACCTGCGCAGTTTTCTAGGACTCGCTTCATACTTTCGTCGTTTCATCCGAGGTTTGCATCCATCGCCGCACCTTTGCATCAGCTTCTTGGAGTCAGCACGCCCTTCGTTTGGTCTGATGCCTGCGAGGTCGCCTTTACTTCTCTAAAGCAGGCTCTCACATCTGATCCGATACTGGCTCATTTTGATGACAGCGCTTCAAAGATTTTGCACACTGACGCCAGTGGACACGGCATTGGTGCCGTTCTTCTGCAGCGCCAGCAATCCTCGACTGAGCGCGTGATTGCTTACGCAAGTCGTACCCTGACTGCAGCGGAGCAGAACTACACGATCACTGAACAAGAGTGTCTTGCAGTTGTCTGGGCCGTTCAGAAATTTCGCCCCTATTTGTACGGTCGCCAGTTCACCATTGTAACTGACCATCATGCGTTGTGCTGGTTGTCGTCACAGAAGAACTTGTCTGGGCGCCTCGGCCGCTGGATTCTCCGCCTCCAGGAGTATGATTTCACAGTCACCTACAAATCGGGAAAAAAACACAAAGACGCCGATGCGCTCTCTCGTTGCCCCCTCGCCTCCGCAGAACCTCTGAGCTCTCCTCCTGTTGCTTGATCGCTCCATTAACACTTCTTTTTGGGCGAGTTGGTGCATACTTGATTTGAAGAAAATAGCGCCAGAGCATGCAAACCACGAAAAGACAAGGACGAGACCTTGTCTTTTCGTGATTTGCATGCTCTGGCGCTATTTGGTGGCACCGGACGAGCAGGGATGCTCATTCATTTCTTCTTCGTTGCCCAGATCGCACTGCTGCCGGCCAGGACCATCGATGGACGCACGGCGCATGCTGGCCGAGAGGCAGGCGCGTTGAATCCCCTGGATCGCTCACTTGATAGCCGTATCAACGGCAGGACACTACCGCCATCGTTCCGGTCCCTTCCGCGCGTGGTCCGCCCACATCAGCTGACCCAGGCGATGACGTCAACAGAAGCGCGTCAACGCAGCTATATATTCAAGAGCCCCACCGACCAACACTTCAGTGGACTTGGTGGCACCGGACGAGCAGGGATGCTCATTCATTTCTTCTTCGTTGCCCAGATCGCACTGCTGCCGGCCAGGACCATCGATGGACGCACTGCGCATGCTGGCCGAGAGGCAGGCGCGTTGAATCCCCTGGATCGCTCGCTTGATAGCCGTATCAACGACAGGACACTACCGCCATCGTTCCGGTCCCTTCCGCGCGTGGTCCGCCCACATCAGCTGACCCAGGCGATGACGTCAACAGAAGCGCGTCAACGCAGCTATATATTCAAGAGCCCCACCGACCAACACTTCAGTGGACTTGGTGGCACCGGACGAGCAGGGATGCTCATTCATTTCTTCTTCGTTGCCCAGGTTGGTGATAAATACACAGTTTATTCTATCCGGGATGATTCCCGTGCCTTGATGGTGCTACCAAGTCCACAGTTTCTTGTTTCCACATTGGTGGAATGTGTTGATGTAATTAGTCTGCTGCTACTAACATCCGGTGACGTGGAATTAAACCCGGGACCGAGCTCTGACTCGGACTCAGAGTCTAGCTCTAACAGTGAAATGTTGAAAAGAATTCTTAAAGAACAGACGAAAACCAACAAAGTTTTGAGGCAGCTAACATCGAATCTGAAGCAAGTAGAATCAACAGTCAGTAGTATTCAAGTATTCAAGACAGGATTACGGTAATCGAGACGGAAATGAGCCGATTGAAGCAGTGTGAAAAGAAAATAGCAGAATGCGAGGTAGTCTGTACGAATGCCAATATACAGGTGTTGGACATGGCAGCCAAGCTAGATGATCTAGAAAACAGGAGCAGACGTAATAACCTTCTCATATACGGGGTAAAAGAGGAGCCGGAGGAAGACGCAAAAGTACTCGAGGGTAAAGTCAAGCAAGGAATTTTTAAAGACATCCTTGAAGTAGAAGTATCCTCAATAGAAAGAATACATCGAATCGGAAACTCCAACAGCAAACGCTGCCGACCGATCATGTTGAGATTTTTTGACTTTTCTGAAAAAGCTAAGATTCTGTCTAGTTGCTTTAAACTGAAAGGATCAGACTTCTCTATAAGTGAGGACTTTTCGAAGAGAGTGAGAGACATACGAGCAAACCTTTGGCGTTCTGCAGCGGAAGAAAAAGCGAATGGAGCGAAAGTGTCACTGGTATTCGATAAGCTGAAAGTGGACGGAAAGGTGTACATTTGGAATTCACAACAGAATTGTAGAATGGAGGCACCTCGCTTAGGTGCTTCTGCACTTGACAAACCAAATGTCTGCAGAATGGAGGCAACTAGCTCAGACGCCTCTGCACCTGAGAAAAAGAAAGCCCGAGGCAAAAAATGACAAACAAGCCATAAAGTTCTCAGAGTCGTATCCCTCAACGCTCGAAGTATACTTAACAAACTCAGTCTTCTTGAAGGCATAATACTGTCTTATCAGCCACATATTCTGGTCATCAGCGAAACGTGGTTGCACGCTGAAGTGCGCGACTCGGACATAATCCCGCCTTCGTACAAACTTATCCGCAAAGACCGAGGCGCAAGAGGTGGAGGAGTCGCGATAGCAATAAAAAACAACATTAAATTTTCCCGCCTGGAGGACATTGATGGTCATGAAAGCATATGGTGTAATATAGAATACGCGGGCAAACGCATACTCCTCGGAGGCGTGTACCGACCACCCAATGCTCCCCCCGAGTATCTCGAAATAATGCACGACTACCTCATGCAATGTACCAACTCACGATCCAAAATAATCATTACAGGAGACTTTAACTTGCCTGGAATCAATTGGTCAGACATGTCACACGACAACAAGGAAGTGAAAAGCGCTGAAATGTTGTTACTAAGTACCTTTAGTTTTTCATTAAAACAATTAGTAACTTCTGATACTCGTACTGTCGGGTGTTGCTCTTCTCTACTCGACCTTATGCTTGTTAGCAATTCACTTCAAGATTGTTCCGTAAATGTAGCTCATGGAATCTCAGATCATAAGATGTTAATCCTAGCATGTCCGTTGCATGTTTCAACTAAGACTGTGAAACCATCTGTCACTTTTGTTAAAGATTACGAGCGGGCAGATGACACTTCTGTTATTGCTCGCCTGGAATCTTGTTACCCAGCATTTGAAGCACTCAATGACGTATGTGAAATGTGGTCCTATTTCAAAAAAACTGTTCACTTCTGCGAAAAGCAGTACATTCCTTTGAGGAAAAAACGTGTGAACCGAGAATATCCGTGGATAACGCGAGAAATTATCCATCTGAAAAGAAAGATTAAGCGGCGGCGCAAGCGTTGCCTATCAAGCAACATTGCATGCCTTGTCAGTACACTCAAAGGTAAAATTCGAGCTGCGAAAACACGTTTCTTCTCGGAGACGTTACCGTCATTTATGAAGCATGACCCGGCAAAGTTTTGGCGCTACTTAGCATGCGAGCAATCCACAGTTTCTGAAATAAAAACGTCCAGTGAAACTATAACCAACACTGCCGCTATTGCTACCAAATTTAACTCGTTCTTTCAGTCTGTTTTCTCACGCTCGGTTTCAGGTGCTTCCCTTGATTCTTACTCCATCACTCATCCCATGTCAGAAATAAGCATTAGTGAAGACGGCATTTTCTGCCTGCTGCGCAATCCAGACGTAAAGAAATCTCCGGGGCCTGATGACATCTCAAATAATTTCCTGAACAGATACGCCTTCTGGGTTTCCAAATATTTGTTCCGAATTTTCACTCTGTCGTTGCAAACCCTAACAGTCCCGGATGACTGGCTCAGGGCTAAAGTAGTTCCAATTCATAAAGGCGGTCCCAAAATAGAACTAAACAACTACAGACCGGTCTCGCTAACAAGCTCTACTTGTAAAATACTCGAACATATTATTTACAAAGCAATTATTAACCACTTAGAGGTTAACAACCTCCTCTACAGTAGGCAACATGGCTTTAGGTCGAAATTATCAACAACCACACAGTTGGCAGAGATAACGCACGATATCGCAAGCGCCCTTAATGTAAGGAGTCAGTTAGACGCCATTTTTTTAGACTTCTCTAAGGCATTTGATTTAGTTCCTCACCTAGATTTAATAACAAAACTGCAGGCTATAGGGATCGAAAACACTATCATTTCATGGGTTGAGTGCTTTTTGAAAAATCGTAAACAGTGCGTCAAACTGAATAGTTCCGAATCTGATAATTTGGATGTCTACTCAGGTGTACCACAGGGTTCAGTCCTCACCCCCTTATTGTTTTTAATATATATCAATGATATTTATCTATGCGTTGACCCTGTGGTACAAATTCGGCTCTTTGCGGACGACTGCGTGGTATATAAGGAAATAGACACCATTAATGATCAAATCAAACTAAATGAATCTCTATCGTCTATTCAGTCTTGGTGCACTAGGTGGGGAATGAGACTTAATGCCACCAAAACAAAGAGCATAACTTTCAGTAAGAAAAAAAAGCCACTAGATTTTTTATACACTATAACTAATGTTCCTGTCGAGAGAACTAATAACATTAAATACCTAGGAGTGACACTATCCAGCAATCTATGCTGGGAACAGCACATTAAAAACATATGTCATAAGGCCCAAGGTAAGCTGTATTTTCTTAGAAGAAGATTACGCAACGCACCTCCTAACGTGAAACTTAATGCGTATAAAACACTCGTAAGACCGACCTTAGAATACGCGGATCTTATTTGGAGCCCACACCAAAAATATTTGATAGGCAAGCTGGAACGTATTCAAAACCTAGCAGTACGCTTCATATACTCAAATTTTTCTAGACATTCTAGCGTATCTAACCTACTTCACAAAGCAGATCTTCACACCTTAGCACAGCGCAGAATAACATCAAGGCTTAAATTTCTGTACTTACTTTATTACGGTCATTTGAACATCTCAAGAGAAACATACCTCCAGGAACCATTCCGTCACTCTTCAAGAAATAACCATGAAAAAGCACTTCATCAACCCATAAGCCACATTAATGCTCATAAATATTCTTTATTCCCATCGGCTATTTTTTGCTGGAATAAACTACCACCGGCTGCTGTAAACTGCAACTCAATCGAATCATTCATAGAGCATGTTAACAGAGTTGAATCACTGTCAGTACCACCGTGATGAACCTATGTCGCCCAATTTCCATTTGTATTTTCTTTGCAATTACATGTGTTTCCTTTTCAACCCGCTAGTTTCTTCTCCTGGCTTTGACGTCATTAGTACCCTGTGCCACTATAGCGATGAAATGTTATTTTTGTACCCTTGTACTTTACGTATTCCCTTTGTTTTATATTCCCTCCTTGTAACCACTCCTGCATGGGCCCGAGAAGGGCCTGCAGTATCTGTAAAAAAATAAAAAAATCAAATTCATCGCTCCCAACTACTAATTCCATCGCTACCCACGCCTCGACGGCCGCAGCCATTGATCTGGTGCCCGCTCCCGCTCTCGGCGATCTCGCTTCAGCACAGCGGGCCGACCCTTACTGCCGGACTCTCATTGAACGCCTGAGTGGTGCTATGCGGCCTCCAAATGCCCGCCTCCAACGCCAACTCAACTGTTTCAAGCTGGTTGACGGCACCCTTCTTTGGCACAATCATAGCCCCCTGGGTCACGCCTTGGTGCCTGTCATTCCCCATTCTCTTCGCCGTGAGGTTTTGCAGGCGCTTCATGACGACCCCGTGGCCGGCCACTTAGGATTCCAGAAAACATATGACCGTATAAAGCGCCGTTTCTTTTGGCCTGGTCTCTCCACCTCTGTCGCCAAATATATTGCATCTTGCATCCCTTGCCAACGCCACAAACGCTCCACGTCTCCTCCTGCTGGCCTTCTGCAACTTCTTCCCTGTACTTTCTCACCCTTTGAAGTCGTTGGTATCGACCTGTACGGTCCCTTGCCACTAACCTCATCGGGCAACCGCTGGATCGTCACAGCCGTCGACCACTTAACACGGTACGCTGAAACAGCCCCCGTTCCGTCTGGTTCTGCCTCCGAAATCGCCCATTTCTTCCTCAACGCCATTCTTCTGCGCCATGGAGCCCCACGTGTCCTTATCAGTGACCGCGGCAAGTCATTCCTCTCCAGCATACTTGCCGAAGTTCTTCATGCTTCCCGGACCGCCCATAAAACAACTTCAGCCTATCACCCCCAGACCAATGGGCTCACCGAACGGTTTCACCGCACCCTGTCAGATATGCTGTCTATGTACATTCATCCCGCCCACACCAACTGGGACGCCATACTCCCCTTTGTAACCTTTGCCTACAATACTGTCGTGCAATGAACAACCACTTTCTCCCCGTTTTTTCTTGTGTTCGGTCGCCCCCCTACCTTCACTCTCGAAGCATCTTTCTTCTCTGCCCCCACAACCTCTTCCGGCCTTTCCTATGACGAATTTACTTCCCGTCTTGCCATTGCCCGCCTGAACACTGACGCCTGCCAAGCCTCCCGGAAAACAACCTATGACTTCAAACACCGTGGAGTGCGTTTCTTCCCTGGTGATGAAGTGTTGCTGTGGACTCCTGTGCGTACCCCCGGATTGTGCGAAAAATTTCTCAGCCGCTTTATTGGTCCGTACACTGTACTCGAACAAACGACCCCCGTGAACTATCGCGTTGCTCCTGTCCATCCTGCCCATGACCAGCGTTGTCGCGGTGAAGAGATTGTTCATGTGTCGCGCTTAAAGCCCTTCACCCGTCGCCCTACTTCCCTCTAACGTGCACCCGGGACGGTCGCTTTCGCCCATAGGGGGAGAAAGTGTGAGCACAGTGCGTGACCCTCGTCTTCATCTGCGAATATTCATCATCATCTCGCATCTTCGTCTTTTGAGGAGTGGCCGCCATATTTGCCAGCGAGAATAAAGAGTTCGCTTGGTCCACAGTCTCACAATATCCAGCTTTACAATAGAATTAAAACACCCTCTTCAGAAATTATAACATCAGGCATGGAAGGAAGGGACATGCTAAAAAGTGGGAGCCGCCCGTCATCTTTCGTGAAAACTTTCTTAAAGGTGTTATTAAATGCTGATGAAACCAGGACATTGTCACTTACATGTCCATTTATAATAAACGCATCGGTAGAACGAGAAACTGGTGCAATTGACCGCCAAAACTTTTCAGGTGAAGTTTTTATCAAAGCCGGAAGTTGCTTGTTGTAGTATTGCTTATTGTAGAATGCACTGTTTTAATTTCTCAGAAACTTCATAAATTTTTGCCTCTAAATTGGCTGAGCTTGATTTTTATTCTTTTCTTTAATCGTTTTAGCTTGCGCTGCAAATGCAAAGTTTCTCGCGTAATCCAGGCATTGTGATTGTCTGACTTCTTGCATATCACTGGTACAAAACGCTGAATGCAGTCACGAGCAATGTTTTTGAAAACAAGCCACAGGTCATCCACGCTACAAGTGCTGTGCAGAAAACTATAATAATGATCTAAAATATCAATAATTGATTCATTGTCAGCACGGGAAAAATTCGGAAAGTGTCTAGTATCACCTTTTCGGTCCAATGATATGTCTTCTAATACCAAGATTACGGCTTGATGATCAGAAATTCCGGTCACTAGATTACATGAAAGTTTTTCTTTGATATTGCCTCGTACCAAGAATAAATCCAATATGGATGCAGAATGTTGTTGGCTTCTGGTAGGGTTCTGCACAATCTGTAAGAGATCGAAATGAAACATGATATCAAGCAGTGCATTTCCTACTGTGTGCGGAGATTGAACAGAAAAAGTAGCCCAGTCTATGTTTGGTAAGTTAAAATCTCCAACTAAAATTAACTTGTCGTCTGGTTTCGTGTAGCAATAAAGATATTTCTTAACTTCATCTAAGACAGCAACAGAGGAACCGAGAGACCTATAGATAGCACCAAGGATATATCGTAAATTGTTAGCGTATGCTTTACAAAAGACAGCTTCAACTGAAGCGACATCAGGCAGTTTTAAAATCTGTAATGAGCCACCTCTTCTGTCGCGGTCGTTCCGAAAGACTTTATAGTTTCTTGGTACAAACTCGGAATCAAATATTTCTTCGTTTAACCACGTCTCTGTTAGCACAGCTATGTCAGGATTATGCGTTAACAGCATACCTTCCAGATAAGCGACGTTGTTCACAACGCTACGACAATTGATAGTAATTATCGTTAATGCCCTCCTATCTTCCGTTTGTGGTCATTTCTTTCTTTCAGAAATTTTGTATCGAGCATTGTTCGCTGAGTCCCAAGAACACATCCTACCATCTACACACAGCTTGTTAAAAAAAGCTTGACCTTAGCTCCGTTCAATCTTTCGTCCGCTGAGCTCTCCCATAACTTCTTTCTAATATTGCGAACGGCGAAAGAAAAGTCTTCCGCGATCGAAAATTCTGTTCCCTTGAGTTAATAGCAAGCTTTTAGGACGAAATTCTTTTCGCGGTAGTCTAGGAACTTAATGATTACTGGGCGACCATTTTCGC
Organism: Amblyomma americanum; assembly: GCF_052857255.1. NCBI lineage: Eukaryota > Metazoa > Arthropoda > Arachnida > Ixodida > Ixodidae > Amblyomma > Amblyomma americanum. The sequence goes on along the minus strand of NC_135505.1, from coordinate 14,800,755 downwards.
TCTCTCTTCCAAGCATGTGGCATCTCTCTTTGCCTTTAACAGTTTTTCTTGGAACACCGTCTCGTTCACCTTCGTGGTAAGAGACTCAGCAGTCTCATCGCTCTCCTCTTTTATTCCGAAAATAATCAAGTTATTCCTCCGGCTCCTGTTTTCTAGTTCATCAACGTTGTCTTGCAGGTGTATTACTTTATCTTCCAGCTCAGTGGTTGTTGATTTTAACTCACAAATTCGCTCTTTTAGTTCATTCAAGGACGCCATTCGAACCTCTAACAACTTCATCTTTTCGTTCAGTACTGCGATGTCTGCTTCAATCTTTCCTTGATTTGTCAGAATGTGCTTGATGGAAGCTGTCATATCACTCTGGCCCGAAAGAATATTCTCCAAAATTTTTTATCAGTAGGACCTGGATTTGACTCGATGTCGCCACAGTTCAAAAGGCTCTTCCGAAATGAACACACATCCAAAAGTAAATTTCTTATACTAAGTGGGCAAGGCACCAGCAGTAGGAAACGATCATCACTGCGATAACATTTGGCATGTAAGTATGCACTAACCTGCACGACAAAGCAGAATGGGTTGACCATTGTGTCCGATGTGCTGCTGCCGTGCCCACTGATTCCGAACGCCAGGCCGCTGCTTCTTATACCCGCTGGTGGAAGCCTATGATGTGACGTCACTGATGCCGGCGCAGGCGTAGTAGCCACAATGAGTGGCTGGAAGATGTTGTCTACGGGGCAGTCAATGTCTCGTGCAGATACGTCGATGACCAGGCGTAGTATGGCAACTCCTTCTTCTGCGCAAGTGCGCGGTGCTTGCATTTGCAGCAAGGAAGCTAGAACCTGCACGACAAAGCAGAATGGGTTGACCATTGTATCCGATGTGCTGCTGCCGAGCCCACAGTGGCCTTACCCTTGTCAGCAGGGAGGATTGCAATGCCCGTGACTGCTTGACTGCATCACGCTCCTGAGCAAGGAGTGGGGTGGGAACCCGACGTGGCGGCTTGACATGCTGATCGCACGGGTACGAGTTTCTTCTCGGCGATTATTTTCCGCGCGTCCTACAGCCTGTTCAACGGCACATGTGATTTCTCTTGCATCCGGAGCCGCTCTCACGTTGAAGTTCAAACCGAGGTTCAGGTTGGCGAGCTCTGCGCGAGTAGGCCTCTACGAAGACTGTGGAACGGGGGGGGGGGGGGGGGGGGTAGGTCGGTTCGTCGGACTCCATTTACGGCTAGGCAGCAGTCTGGTTAGCTTCTCTTTGTGCAGGCGCTCACGCTGGCGGTACTGTAGACTAGCTACGAAGTTGGCGTGCAACTGGATGCAGGCGAACTGGGAAAGATGGGGATCCTTTTCATTCATTCATTCATTCATTCATTCATTCATTCATTCATTTCCTCAAAGGCGTCTTGGCGAGACATTACATGAGGAAGTGGGTGGTTATGGAAAACAAAGATAATAAATTATGATGATAAGTTTTCGATGAGCCACTTCAATGCTTGTGGGTTGATGGTAGTGGCAACTTCAGTGGGCAGGTCATTCCAGTCTCGTGCTGTACGCAAGAAAAGTGATTGCTATAAGGTTAGAGCATGGGCTTTTGGGGGATACACTGTATTTTGATGGAGAAAGCGTGCGATGCGATGGGCTCTTTTTATGTAGAGGTTAAATGGAAAAATTTATGAAAAAGGTTAAGACGTGCTTTTCTACGGTGCGCCGCTAGAGGCCGGGGGGAGGGGGGGAGGTTTATTTGCGCTTTAGACTGAATGAAGCGTGTCGCGCGATTCTGAACAGACTCGAGGGCGTTAGTAAGGCTATTGTAGTGCGGGTCAACAATAGCATTAACATACTCAAGCTTGAGTCACACAAAAGTTTGAAAAGCAAGCTGTTTAATAGAAGGCAGAGGAAGCGAAAGGTTACAACGTGAATAGCCACGTGATTTTCTTGTGTCCGGAGCCGATTAGCAGAATTTATTATCTGGTAAACATGAGAAGCCCAAGTTAGGTCGAGGGAGATATGCACACCGAGATATTTGAAGGACTCAGATGTTGCAATCTGCATGTTATTGATGGTATAATCGGGCTAAACGTTATTACGACGACAATGAATAGACATTAACACGGTTTTAGAAACATTTAACGGCATCAGCCAAGATTTACACCAGTCCTGTATGTGAGTAACGTCAGTTTGTAATTCTAAATGGTCGGCAGAGTTAGTAATTGCTCAATAAATGACACAATCATCGGCGAATAGTCGGATATTAGAAGAAATATTACAAGGTAGGTCATTAATATACATCAAGAAAAGGAGCGACCCAAGTACGCTACCTTGCGGTACGCCTGACAGCACCGGTGTTAAGGACGAATTCAGCTTCCGCAGGATCTTTGACCTATAAGCTCTCATGATTGGCCAATTCTGGTTGTCGATAGCAGCAATCGCGAACCTGCTTAGGTCCCGATGTCCACGTATACCGCTTACGATACTTTCGATACTTTTTTTGCCAGTGCCTTGACTCTGGCTCTCCTTCTACGTTTCTGACGCCCGTGGTGTATGTGTGTGGGTATCGAGTTTACAGAGATCTTATTTCTTGCACGTGCCGGAAGTTGGGCTTCCTCTCAGTGCTTTGTATATACTGCCTGCCATAGCCCCATTCTTGACAGGATATCCTTACCCGCTTCTGATGTGGTTACGTGTTTTTTTTTACCCTCCAGCCCTGCCTCCCTGACCTCCTCGAAGGTGTTGTGTACTCCCAGTGCCCAAAGACGTTCCGTTGATGTCGTTGGTGGGATGTTTAGGGCAGGCTTAAGACATGGCTGCGGGTACGAAAGGACGCGCAAGCACACAGCATGATCTCGACACCAGAAGTGCATTGTCAGGTGGCGCGGAGATGCAGTTTTGCCAAAGGTCACTGAATCCAGTTTTGCGGCATTTTTTCGCCTTTCGCGTACGCTGGCTCATTTTGTCGTCGGCTGTACATCAAGGTATTAGCATACGAGAATCAAGCCAGTGGCCTAAGGTAAAATATATCCTCTTTCTCTATTTGTAGTAGTTATGTATAAAAGAAGGAAAAATTAAGCCTGAATGCAACCCATAACAAAAAGCACAAACCATCACCTACCAGCACGAAAGCAATAAAGAAAGCTTTACTGGAGGAAAGAGCGCATTCTTAAAAAGGAATCGGAAATTTGGCTAGAAGCAGCTACACAGCCATGGTTGGTGCGCCGACGGCTTCTATTGCGTTCTGATTTAATGCTTCCGTGTGTAAAGAAGGATCTCCAGCAAGGATGAAAGAATGGATGGAGAACAAAGGCGAGAAAGAAGCCATCTGGGCCACATCGCGCGGAATCACCGTCCCCGCACGAAGCATTGTACACTCGCCTAAACCAGGCGCATATATTCACCCACTTTTGATAAGAAGGGAGAGCACTCCACCGCGGCATACCATTGTGGTTCTTCGGGCGGACCTTTGTTCCGCTCGTTTTGCAGAACATGGGGCAAGCGCGTGGCGCAGCCTTCTGCAGATGCTTGGAAAGAAAAGCGGTGGAATGATATAAAAAAACACAGGTTTCAGATGCAAGGAGTGAGCAAGATGGGTGAGAACAAAACCTTATCTCACATGCCGGCGTAATAAATGCGCGTCCTCGCGCGCTTTACGCTTCCAGTTATTGTGGCAGCTCCAATTGTCGCATCCGCAGGCCAGTGTGGCACAGTCGCTGCGCTCATGCGCCACCTGCCCGCACGCGTTCCTTCACCCATATTGTGGCACAGAAAAGAGCACAAAGGAAAGGGGTTCCTCCTAAAAACCTTCCTGGATGGCTGAGCAGTTGGACTTACTGAAGCAGTACAACATGTGGAGCCTAGTGGCTAATCCGCCTCGCCTCATTTCTTTTTCTTTTTTTTTTGTACAGATGGTCTATCCTGTTCTTGCCTTGGAGACAAAAGTGCATATCTTTTTGCAGCGTCTTTGATGCCTCTCAATTTCTGAATAGGATCGACAGGGAGAACTCAAGCGTGCTGAAAAACGCTATTGAATTGTGATCTTCACACACATTCGAGCACTGATGTGGGGAATCGTCACTCTTGAAGCAAACGATATCCCCGTGCAAGCATAACGATGGAAAAAACTGCTGCCATCAGTAATGGGACCATTGACGAGCACTGCAGTTTGGAGTATAAGACGGACAGATATAATTTCACTCGAATCGCATTCGAATAACAAGTGGTATACATAAGGTTCCCGTATACGGCCTCGACCCTTCTCGTTCCCAACAGCACAGCAGGGTCTTCGAATGAGGAAAAGCATCCTCAGCGCATCTTAAAAGAACTCAAAGGTTTTCATTGTTTTACAACTTGATTTGCAACCTTATTCTGCTATTTAGATAAAGATTCTTGCAACTTTCCACCGAATCAATTACGACGGGGCTTAAAGGGCTCTGAAAAAGGATCTCAATGAAAGTGCGGTATTCCTGGGATGCTAACGGGTGCCGCTTCATGAATATGAGTTTATTTTTTAATACGTTTTGTAGAAGTTCAGTTATCAATAGTCAAAATTCGAATTTCAGCGTTTTTGTGCACCCACCGCGGTGATCAGCGGTTAGGGCGCTCGGCTACTGAGCCGGAGTTCCAAGGTTCGAACCCGGCAGCGGCGGCCGCGTTTCGAAGGAGGCGAAACGCAAAAGGCGCCCGTGTGCTGTACGATGTCAGTGTACACGAAAGATCCGCAGGTGGTAGAAATTATACCGGAGCCTTCCACTACGGCACCTCTTTCTTCCTTTCTTCTTTCACTCCCTCCTCTATCCCTTCCTTACGGTGCGGTTCGGGTGTCCAACGAGATGTGAGACAGTTGCTGCACCATTTCCTTTCCTCACAAAGAAAAAGAATTCCAATTTTATTTTCTCCCCTTTTCCTCTCCACATCTCACTTTTTGCACACTGAAATGTTTTCGCTTCTCCGCCGTCCCCCTGCAGCGCCGACACGCGGAAGAATTGCGGGGGGGGTGGAGCTTGCTCACCGCCGGGAGTGGCGCTGCTGACTGCCGTGGTCGTAGCAGCTGCCTGGCGCCTGAAATATCTAACCAGAAGGTATCTCTTTGGAAATAAAAAGAGAAGCCGACGACTATTAAAGATCTGTGACGTTCCGGTTCCCCGTATAGGGTCTTGTTCACAATAAAAACATCACAAGTAGGGGTCCTTTAATAACCGCCGAAAGGTTCGTGCGTGTACCAGCAGGGAGCCGGAAAACTCAAATATCTCCAATACTGGTCGGGGTCCTTGTTTTTGCTACAAATGTACTGACCCTCTACCCGGGATATCGTTGCAATCTCAACATAATAGTTATCTCTGAACAGAACTACATAGGAGGTGGTAGTGGAAAACTTTTTTTGTACAGAGGGGTGTTTGTGACACCCAGGTCCTTGGGCTCCCGCAGAGCTCCACTGCACTCAAACCTCGTGTTCTGACAGTTTATGACGCGAAAGAAACTTTTCCGAGTACGAGCGGGGCGCACCACGTGACCCCGTCATCGCTGTGTGTTTCGTTTGTTTTTGTATTTTTGAGCAGCCAGCGTCATCTCGCTAAGGCGCGTCGGTCAGGCTGTTCGACCGGATTCGCGGTCGCAGAAGGATGCGTTGGGCGCACTCAAATTTCTCCAGGGCCTTGCGCTTTCAAAAAAGTTACACGCGTTTCACACCTCTGTCGCTGGTTTGGCTTCTTTCTTTCTTCTCGTAGAAGCGATCCTCATCGCTGTTTTACCGTATACACCGAAATTACACAGCGAGCTTCCTACAGATCGTGTCGTCTTTCGGTTGGAGGCTTTTTATTGGTGCCGCGATTTCTGCATCCTGATCACAACGCGGTGGGGAACACGCTTATGCCTCGCTGTTACACGGCTCTTGCAGTCTGCTTTGCAGTGTGTTGCGCAGAACGTGTAGGTTGAACTTGGCTCGCAGCGTCAAACTTATTATGCGCACGTGCATTCGCGAAGGGGAATCTGCTTAAATGTTTTCTTCCCGTTCTCGTCCCACATGGGCAGCGAAAATGTCTCAAAGCTTGCTGGATAATCCGTGCTACGCCTCCAGTCGTTCAGTTTGTACCGCACTCATAAATCACCCACGTGTTTTGCGTGATGCTATCTGATCTACGCTTGTAAATACAAAACAGCCCCTCTTGGTGACCTTGGAACTGTATTAGTGAAGGCTCCCACCGAAGATCACGCATAACAGCACTGGCATTTTGTGGTACATGTGCCCACTTCTGGATGCCGGATGTCCTGTGGGGGGCAGAGTGAGCACTGGAGGCCTGGGCAGGTTGATAGGTGAATGAACTGACGGACGGACGGACGGACAAAAACGAAGTGAACGCAGGGAAAGCACACTGTGGGAAATCTGGCAACTTTAAAATTTCTTTCATTTTCATTTCATTCACTCATTTCAGTACACAATGCAAAACAGTCCCAACGCTCAAAATACATTGCATTCCGCAAACTGCGGAGTTTATCATGCCGCTTACAAGCAGTAATATACACGATTGTATATGATGCCGCGGAGAAAGAAAGGTAGAAAAAAAGGAGAGATGATGTCGGGACATACAACCTTCTGGTTAAGGCCCTCGCGTCGATCGCCTCTCCAGCATCTTTACCGTCCACGGGCGCCTTAGCGTTTTTTTTTTTTATGGAGGAAAAACGCTAAGGCGCCCGTGTGCTGTGCGCGATGTCAGTGCACGTTAAAGGTCCCCAGGTGGTCGAAATTATTCCGGAGCCCTCCACTACGGCACCTATCTCTTCCTTTCTTCTTTCACTCCCTCCTTTATCCCTTCCCTTACGGCGCGGTTCAGGTGTCCAACGATATATGAGACAGATACTGCGCCATTTCCTTCCCCCCAAAAACCAATTATTATTATTATTATTATTACCGTCCATACCTCACCGACAGCGCAGGTTTGCGTTCATGCACTCGAGGCGTAGCACGGATTCAGCGGCCAGCTTTTAGAGAGAGTCGCTGCACACGTGCGACATATGAACGGGAAGTAAACATTTCACTCCTTTCCCCTTCGCAAATTTGCGTATACTGCGTGCTGATTTGAACGCACACGTTCTCTCCAACACACTGCAAAGCCGACAGGAAGAGCGCGCTAAGCACGGCATTAGGCATTCCGACGGCGATGTGACCAGGATGCAGAAAAAGCGACACGAATAAAGAGCTTACGAACCGAAAGACTACACGATCTGTAGCACGCTCCGCTGTGTAATTCCGGTGTACGTCAAATCAGCGATGGGGATCGGTTTTGCGAAAAGAAAAAAAAAAGAAGGCAAACTATCGGCACGACAGCGATGAGAAACGCGTGTAACTTTTCCGAACGCGCAAGGCCCTGGAGGAACTTCGAGAGCGCCCGCCGTATCCCTCTGCGACCGCGATTGCGGTCCAACTGAAGTCCCTAGATCAGCTTTGCTGAGTACCGCAAGTTCCTCTTCACCCTGCGCGTCTCCCGTCGTGCGCCATGTTCTCCCTAGCACACTCGGGCGGTGCATGCGGCTGCATGCATCCGAGCAGCGCGATAGAAGACCTCGCAGAGTCAAGGTTTTTTCGCCGTGGACAGTGAAAGTTATGGTGAATGAGCTATAGGCACAGACATGAAGCGAAACATGCCATTAGTGCACTCCAAGTTTCATTTTCGCAGTGTTTTGCCGCAGACGGTGATGGCGCTGGAAGCGCGCAACGCGGTGGCTGATTTCGCGGGATGTTTCTGGCACGCTATCCCCTGTACGCGTCGTTTGAAGCTATTTTCAACGCAGTAGCTGCACGAAGCGCTTCTGAACGTCCCGTCACGTCGTGCAGCTATAGAACCGCAGAAGTAGTGGTCGTTTGTAGCCGCACAGGCTGCATGTCTTACAGAAGTTAGCGTAGAAAGCGGGACGTGAGAGGAGACAACACGGGTTCTGCTAAGAACCAGAGATTTATTGCAAGCGAATCAATTAAACTAAACGTTGAAAATACAAAACCAAAGGTTAAGATATCAGGCATTGGAACCAAACGCAGGATCTGACGTTACAATCATCTCGGCAGTTGACAAGTAGCAAAAAGCAACTTCTGAGAACTTTTGAATTGTGAGGGGTGTACGACCTGCGAACATAAAAAGAATGCTTTCAGGGTGTGCGATGATAAAGGTTTGACAAAACTGGCCTCAGCCGTGAAGGACAGTTGTGGCCTGTGCTTAAGTCTTTTTTGCAGCTAAGACGCACAAGCATAGCTGCCTGTTTAGGGTAATCGTGTCGCAACGAGACACATGGCAGCACGCCATGCACAACGAGCTTGCTAGGTTACACAAACAGGACAACGGTTCATATCACAAGAAGAGCGCTGCCTCAAGGAGCACTCGTCGTGCACGTTGCCAGGAGGGCAGAGTGTGCGACATTCGGGACCCGCGCGTGCAGTTAACGCATGTCACCCTTTCATTTTATAATAAGAGTAACCTGTAGCTCGAACGGAAACGTATACGCATAACACACAACGAAAAAGACACGCCAAAAAATCCCTTCGGCTTCTCTTTGAAACACAACACAGTGACATGGAATATATAACTGATAAAATTAACAAAACCCTTCTCACAAAGGGCGCTTACACCAAAGAGTATGCAACTAACTATCGATGCATGACAATTAGGAGGGTCGATTAAAAGTCACGCAGGCACGTTTTCCAGGACAAAGTTAGGAACTATCAGCCCTGTTTCACAGAAGAAATTAATTAATTTAATAACAACGAACATTGTTTTCGTTATTGCCATTACGTCTTTTTTGCAGGCACGCACATTGAGGGACGTTCAGAAGGCAAGCACAAAAAAGACGAAAGAGCAGCAACCGCGAAACAGATTGCAAACAATCCTTTGACTGCCTAATATTAGCATAAATGTGAGCAGAAACGAGCAAAAAGCAAGCATATATGCGTCGGTTTCAAATATCGTAGTGACGAGCTGCATGCACATGTTTTTCACACATCGTCGTCATCATCATCATTAGCCTGACTACTCCCACTGCACGACAAAGGCCTCTCCCATATCCCTTCAATGTCCCGTGCCAGTTCTGGCCACCTCCATCACCGCAAAATATTCATCTGCCCACCTTTATGCTCTTTCCACCTTTCTGCTCTTTCCGTCTTTCTGTTTTCTTCCTCTGTCTGTCTTTTCGTGTGCGCAACTCGTCTTAAAAACAGCCCTGCTACGCATCCCTTCCCTTGGAATTCAAATAGGACAAGTTGTCGGGATAGTACGAATTCAGTCTGTTACCTTTAAGGATCAGCGGTTCCATTGCCTTTATATGATATGCCCTGCCCACGCCGATTTCTTCCCCTGGATTTCGACTATAGGATGTCATTAACCCGTGTTTGATCCTCTTCAACTTACTCAGAATCAGTAACATTGCTCCGAGAAAATACAGGACAAGAAACACCAAATTCTCTCTCGGAACGAAAGGCGCCCAAATTACCTTTTTGCATCAATTTCTTTCCCAGCCTACTATCCGGTCCGAGAGCACTTGCTGCTGGGCTAATTGGTTTTGGTTCATAATTAAATAGTTTTTAGGCGCAAAAAAGGACAAGACACATAGGGTAGGAGACAGGACGAAGCGCCAACTTCCAACTGATTTTATTGCATGCGTGAAACATACTTAAATAGCTTGTCGTGACATGTGCAGATGGGTCACCTAAAGCTCAAGTACGACTTGATAAGGCGCGCTCCAGGAATTTCTTTTCAGAGTCGTACAATACTATCGATGTGTCACTTACGCACAGGTCGCCTTTCTTTTTGATAAAAAAACGCTTCTATCAACTACCTAGCATTAGTATTCCAGCTTTTGCCCAGAATGCGCACATCAGTGAAGCAAGCCTCACAATTGCGGGACGGGCACTTACTAATGTGCTTAGTTAGATGTGTGCCTTCCTTTTTCTGCTCTACGTTTCTCTCATGTTCCCTCGTTCGCTCATTCAGGCACCTGCCAGTCTGGCCTATGTAGGAGTGCCCGCAAGACAGGGGGATTTCGTAGACCACCCCTTCAGCACATTTTACGAACGGTCTCCTGTGCTTTGTTCCGCAGCCTCGTTCCTTGCTGTTCTCTTTATCAGTACGGGAGCAAAGGCCACCTAGCTTTCTCGGTGCCGAAAAGGTGAGCCGTACACCATGGCGGCTGGCAACTTTTTTCAAATTATGGGCCACACGATGCACGTATGGCACCACCACTGGTCTTACCTCTTCTCGAGGGACCTCTGGCCTAGCTCTACCAGTACCATTCTTTGTCTTGTTTAGGAGATATTTAACCACCGCAGTCACGAGCGAACGGGGGAACCCGGCTGCAAAAAGCCTGCCAATTTTTTATAAAAACTGTCCCGCATTTTGTGAGGGCATGACTTTTTGAGAGCGGATTCAAGGCAAAGCGAAGCAATCCCGCGTTTAACAAGTTTGGAATGGCAGGAGTCAAATGGTAGCAGCTGCTTCTTTGCACGCGGAAAGTAAGACCAACAGACCCGATCACCACAGAACTCAATTTTCAAGTCTAAAAACTGTAATGAATCATGAGCAGGTAGTTCGTGTGTGAACTCCAGACCTTTTCCATGCTCTCTAAAGGCAGATAAAACACTGTCCACCGTTTTCTTAAGGTTGTAAAGACCTTCTTTAGTTAAAACAATCATAAAATCATCAACATACCTAAATACTTTAAAAACCTTGTCAATGGGTAAAACTTGCTGCAGAGCTTGGTCAATATGAGATAGAAAAATGTGACATGGCACCGGTGCCACACAGGACCCAATGCATATTCTTTATTTATTCTTTATTCAAGAGTTACCCCGCATTTGCCCGAAGGCGTTATAGCAGGGGGGTTACAGATTGGCAAAAAATACATCTATAGAAATACCGGCTGAGTTCTGAAAAGAAATCGGGTCATTTCCCTAAATACATTCCCTAACAGCGGAGAACAACGGGCCATGAGGGACTGAATAGAACAAATCTACAACCACTGAAAAAGCACTCCCAACATCAGGGTTGGTTTTAAAAAATTCACAAATATCATTTGACCGTTTTGTCAAAAAAAGATCATTTACATGCAGCTTGGACAGGTGCTTAGTCAAATACATGCTAAGATTTTTCTGCCACGTGCCTTTTTCGGTTACGATAGTTCTAAACGGCATGCTTTGCTTGTGAGTTTTGACAGAAAAGAAAACTTTGAGCGCGCTCTTTTTGCTATCTCTAATCTGGTTAGTAAGGGTGCTCAACCCCAGACCATCACACAAGGCCATCGCGGCCGATTTCACTTTTGTAGATTTTTTAGATATTGGAACGAAATTCTTTCTAACGGCTTGAGTTGCTCTCGCTGAGTAGTCATCGTCCGAGATAACTACAAATCCGCTCTCCTTATCAGCTTGTAGTAGACTGCTCGCTAAGTAGTCATCGTCCGAGATAACTACAAATCCGCCCTCCTTATCAGCTTGTAGTAGACGCCCTCCTTATCATCTTGTAGTAGATGCAGTCTACTACAAGCTGATAAGGAGGGCGGAGGAGCAGTTCTTTTCTCCTGACGCAATAACCCATTGTAATGCCCTGTCAGACGACATAGTTTCATGCAACAATCGCAAGACATTTCGCGCGAAACTCACTAGCCGTGAACCTGTAGTTGCCCTGTACCTTTTCCTGTATTTTTCCCTGTATTTTTGTGCTTTTTTGTTTTTTTGCTTACCATTTTTGTAACTGCTTGATCCTCCTTTTTTTAGTGTTTACAGTTCCAGTGTTAAGTTCGTTGTGCCTGTGTTTTCATCATGAGTGCATTTACACAAAACCATCTGTAAGCCCCTCCTTATGTAATGCCTTCGGGCATTTAAGGATGAAATAAATGAAATGAAAAGCAGGAGTTGAGGCTATTTTTTCGTTTCTCACAGCCTTTCCAGGCTGTTTATAGACGTGTCAACAAACCAGCCGAACGAAGGAAAGAATGCACAATAAGGCATAAAGACCCGTATGTCTCATGCATGCGCCACGGGAGTCGTCCATTCCTCTGTCCTGCGGCAAAGAATACGTTGGACAAACGGGTCACTGCTTTAGAAAAAGACTGGCGGAGCATACTTTCAATGTAAGAGCTAAAAAATCTAGCAGTTTGGCTATCCACTGTTGTGACAGCTCAACCTGCAAGCGCCGCCCTCCAAACTTCCTCAACACCAGAATCTTGGCAAAGAACAAGAAAGAGCTCACTCGGGAAATAATTGAAGCAGCCATCATTGACAACCTGAAAGCAGGCTGCGTTAGCGTGCCTTCAGTAGCCCTTTAGGAAAAATAGATCAAATTCCTGTTTGGGTCAGTATGATTGTAGTGCATTCCAAGCCTACTTCAACCCTATTCCTACCTCCTTTCAATTGCCATCTTGTCACTTTTTGGCCTGTTAATTGTTGCCTCACTTACGTCATCCTTTTTCACTGCTTTAAGCGTGTCATAGAATTTTTGGCTCTTAAATATTGCCTTATTTATGCCTTCATATTCCCTGGTTTTATCTATCGCCTCATTGAATTTTTTACTTTTTATTGTTGGCCCACATTCATTTTATCTGTCTTTTTACAGCTTCATGAATGTTTGCCATGTTATTTGTTGCCTCATCTATGCCATCTTTTCACCTGTTTTTATACCTCGTTTCTAGCCTTGTTACCGTGTTTGCTGTGTTAGTGCTGGCACTTGTTGACCAAGCCTTGGCCAGCCTGCGATAGCCTTCGTGCTGGTTGTCTTCTTTTTGTCGGGGTTGAGCACTCCGTGAATATCTTATCAAAAAGTGGCTGCCACAGACTGTCCTCATCATATCTGTGTTGTAGGTGCGTTTTCGTGTCAATGTCCTTCGGTTAAATATTAGGTGCGGTTCAAGACACGTCCAAAGCAAAGTTCAGCGCAGTTGTTTTTGTGTGTCCTCTCTCTGTACTCGTCTGCAAGCGCTATGATTCCATGACGTCTGACAAGAACCAACTAGCCCAGCCGCATACCCTGCATTTACAAATTAATCTCAAGCCCTCCACTTTATCGTACAGTTTAGCCCATGTGTCGCCTCTGGACTGTCAGCCCCAGGACGTTCCTTTCTTTCCCGAGCTTGGGTCATTCAAAAAACAAAACAGTACAAACAAATACAAAGAAAACACAAGCTCGGCCAAACATGCGTGGCTTTTACTGCGCTCAAGAATGAAACGAGCTGCGTACGCATTGCGTCGCTGCCTGAAGAGACTAACTCGATTTTCGGATCTAAATTTGCCTGATGCTGACCATGGACATCGCGAACCCTTATTAGGAAATCGTAGTACAGCACTGATGGGCCTTTTGATGTCATTCAACAGTGGTGCTCGCCAATGAAGAAAAGAAAGCTAGGAGGAAGCGTGTCGTCACGCGCTCAGCCTTCGCAAGCTGACCTCGCCCGACGCTGCTGGCTACTCGCTCCTAAGGCCCTTTTGCCCACCAACTCCTTCGGCCGTCGATAGTTACCAGACTGCAAGCCAACTTGGTTCGTGGTGTAATTGATGCCCATAATGGCACTGTGCCAATAATTTTTGCAACGTGGTGTTAGATAACTCAGAAACGGTACGGTTGTGCACAAATGTAGAATTCGCCTACAATGACCAGGAGCTTTCTAGGCTGGTTCGCCGCCTGTATCCGCTAGACGTTCTCATCTGAGAGCTCAGAGCGTTTCGAAGATTGGCGCCTGCCACTTGAGGTGAAGGAAGAAGAGGGCTCGCGGAGAACGTAGCCCGCGAATGGAATTAGATTGCGTATTGGCAGCCGGGAATAAAATGAGCCTGACGTGGCGCCTTTCACAAGGTGACTTGTGCCGTTCACTGCTTTTTCACGGTATGGTCAAGAAGATGTAATTTGTTTTCTCCTTTGGGGCGTGCGCGAAACGCTATCTCCCAGTTGTGCCTTGTCATTTCAGTTCGTACTTAAGCTTCGTCATTCTCCGTCAGTCGGGTTTTCCGGGGTACTGGTGTATAGCAGACTTCGTCGCTTATAGCAGACTTCGTCGTGCCTCTACGGACTTAAGCGAACAATTCACGACGTGGCAGCAATTGGCCTCCAGGCAGGCCATTAATGGAGGCGAGACAAATGAAGGATATGAGCAAAAACTCTCTGTCCCCATTTCCATCCCAATTCCCATAACCCGTTCATCCAACCCCTTCCGCTACGTCCCAGGGGAGATCAGGGAAGTCTCCCCGATTCCCTGAGACCGCTCCCCCGGCGGTGAGTTTCTATGTATCTTTTTTGTCCCACCTTCCTCTTTTTTTTTTTTCATTTTCCCCACCTACGGGAGGCAAAAGTATACCATTGCCATCGGGCCTTTTCATTTATTTTAGGATTAGATTAAGCCTCTTGTATGTCAGTGGTGGAGGCAGGGGCTTATTATTTTTCATCCTTTTTAGGTTGCCCCAACATAACAAATGTCGCCCTCTATATACTGCCTTTGGGTAAACTATCGAACACGGGCGTCCAAACAAAACAGAACAATGTGAACGCATGTGAACTACCCCCACAACGTGTTTCACTATGCGTCTTTGACAGTACCCCGCAAGCATCAAGCAAACGACGGCAGCTCACTGTGAGACAAAGCGCACAAACGGCAAGAGCTTTGTACGCACGTGCGTATTGTCACCGGTTTCACCGCTTCACTTCATCATACACCGCTCTGCAGCGTTTCTGGTAAAATGGCTCTTAATTGGTCCCAGAATATATACAAAAGATCAGAAGTGTACAGACGAAGGTCCCATGCAAAGTCAAAGACTGTACCGGGAACCGCGACATATCAATAATACAAAAAAATAATTACACCATAGTTAGAGGATACTAATCATAAAATGTAGCAAATATCAAACCAATGCTTCGAAACAAAAACAGAGTCTAAAAGCACGATAAAGCAGGTAATATACATAAAAAAGAATAAAATATCAACATTCCAACAAATGTACCATGACGTTATTCATGAGCGCAGGCAAGGAAATTGATGTTTTAGAGTGGGCGGCAATGGATAGCAAAATGAAATTGCTTGTAAAGACGACGTCGTTTTACCATAACTGGTATTGACTTTTGCTGAAAATCTAGTAAGGTTGTGATTGAACAGCAGGATGGGGTATACAAACCGAAAACGTAGGGCACCATATAGTAACCTGAGGAACATGATTCCAAGGTGATATTGGAAAACGTAGTGGACTGGTAAAGTATTGTGCGCATGCAATAAAGAACGAGCATTAGTAGAAAAAGGGCTACGGGTAATAATGCGGATGGCGTGGTTTTGTAAGTGCTGCAGAGACGATAAATGGCAATGTTAAGCATTTAACCATGCAATAATCCCATAAGTGATGCGACTATGTGTGAAGGCATATTACAAAGATAGTACGTTGCAGAGAAAATATGGACGCGCCTTAATTAGCGCTCTGATGCCAAACATAGTTTTTTTTTTTGATGAGCGATATGGAAGGAAAATTTAAAAGCTGAATCAAGAGTAACGCCCAGAAAGGTGGTGTTGTAAGACGACGGAACATTACAACAACGAAATGATAACGTAGGAGGACACGAAAGAATTTTTCTGGCTACTTTTCAAAGCTATGAATTTCATTTTAGCGGGATTAATCGATTATCCGTACACCATTTGGCTACATTACTTAGAAAGGCAATGAATTGAAGAGTCAGATCATCCATGGGCGGATTAGATAATGGCACGGCGGTGTCATCAGCATATAAGGCACAGCGACTTGAACTAACAAAATTAGGAAGGTCATTAATATACAATACGAATTACAAGGATCCTAAAATAGAGCCCTGAGGAATACTTTGGTTAATAGTTTTAGCTTGTGAGACTAATATTGATCATTTGTTGGCGGTCTTGCAAATACGTTTTCAGTAGTCGCAACACGGGATCTATAATTTCATTTTATAAGCAATATCCAGTGATCAATCATATCGAAAGCTTTTGTGAAATCTAAACATCAGAGACAAGTTCGCCGTTATTAATACCTTGCTTGATATAATCAGTCAGAGAGATCAGAGCTAACTAAGCTAGTCGACCAGCCAGACCGAAAAACAAATGGGGGGGGGGAGGGGGGGATTTATTTTAAATTTTTCTAGGTAATTGTTTAAGCGTTGAATTATGAATTTTTCTATGGTCTTACTGAGAGAAGAGAAAATAGATATAGGACGATAGTTAGAAATTAATCGTCTGCCATCTTTCTTGTACACTGAGATTACCTTAGCTGTTTAGAGGCAAGCAGCAAGAACTCCTGTCTTTGGAATGACATTAATATCTTTTCTAATCCAAGGCTAGATCCTTGAGGCCAGTAATCAGCAGTTAATTTTCACAAGTGGAAACAGGAAAAATAAAAAAAAGATTGTTTACAGCGCTTTATGTTTATTTATGAACTAAGTGGACGACTATTATGAGGCACCGAAAGGAAGTCACTAAAGGCATTCGCAATGTCGTATGGATCAGTGTAGCCTGTGCCATTGAAATTTATTTCAGTAAGGGGGCTATTTGCGCTGGGTAAATTGAAGAAGTTATTCGAGAGCTTCCACTGTTTTTAGTGTTATTATCATTTTTATGTATTTCTTGGTCATAGTAACATTTTATCGTATGTTTCAGTAGGTTATTTCGGACAGTACTAGCGCAGTTTTTGTAGTCTGCCGCTAAAGAAACAATAAAAGACTGCTTCTTGGAATTTTTTGTATAAATTTTCTTTTCGTCGCATACAGCTTAATAAACTGCCTGTCAGCCATGCATTGTGTCGAAATTTATAATTCGTTTCTACACTTTACTGATGTTGCACTCTCAGATACAAAGATGGAAAAAAGGTGGCAAAAACATTCCATTGTTCGCTCCAAATCGCTCGATGCGAAGCACGGACACCAGTCTGTATCACTGATAGCGCTAACAAAATTATTTATTTATTTATTTCAGAACACTGCAGGCTTGGCCCAAGCAGGAATGATTTTATACTGTTACATAACCAAAAGATTAAAATTGTAAAATATTAGCAGGACACGGATACGAAAAGAATAAACCAAAGTATAAAACAAAAGAATAAATTTATACAATATTAGCACCACACGCATACAAAACATACATATAAACAATATTAGCAGGTAAGTAGACGATGTAACGTATCAGAAAAACTTTGTGAGGAAAAAACAGACGCTGGTAACGAATTTCAACCTTGCACTGTTCTAAGGAAAAAACAGTATTTAAAACTGTTAGTTTTGGCGAAAAGGGGAGCAAGGGAATGCTTATGAACGCCCCGAATCCTACTCACTTAAGGACGCTTAATGCACTCTTTAAGCTTGAGTTTATTTTTTACTGTTAAACTATTAATCAAGAATATCAATCTATTAATCTTTCTGTGGGTTTCTAATGTATGCATGCTATTTGAGATAATTACTGCCAGGGGGAATCTTGTCTTTTAAGTTTTCCGTATATAAACCTAACCGCTTTCCTATTGACTTTTTCAAGGAACGTTATGTCTTTTTTCGTGTATGGGTCCCACACTACTGTAGCATATTCAAGTGAAGACCGCACACAAGTTTCGTAAGCTAATATTATATATCTGCCGGGGCAGTTTTTAGCGTTCTTCGTAAAACCCATAGCTTTCGTAATGCCGCTGTAGAAATATTAGTAATGTGTGCCGACCATTCTAACTTATTGTCAAGTGTTGTACCTAAATATATTTCTCAACTTCTAAAATCATATTACCGCGAAGAAGGTAAGGAAGCAAACTGGGAGACTTTTTTTTAGTTATACGCAAGAAAACCATTTTTTCACTAAAGTTCCATAGCCCATTTCAGACACCATTCTTCAATGGCAAAAACTGCTTTTTTTACAGAGCTTTGGTCATGTTCCGGTGAAATTTGTTTAAACACAACACAGTCGTCTGCGAATAACTTAAGAAAGACATCTTCAGGTACAACCGTAACTAAATCATTGACATATATTAAAAACAACAATGGTATAAGCACACTTCCCAGGGGAACTCCTTAGTGCACACTAACAACACTAGAAGCGGTCTTATTAATTTCCACATATTGCCGTCTGTATGTAAGGTAGGTCTGAATCCATTGAATGATAAAAAAGGCACACCCATACATCCCATCTTATAGAGAAGTTTTCCATGTTGCACCTTAACAAAGGCCTTGCTAAAATCAAAGAATACCACGTCCGTTTGCCCTGACATATCAAGCACCCGCGCAACAATTCGTGCAAAGACAAAACAGACTGAGTTACTGTGGATAACCCTTGCCTAAACCCGTGCTGATTATCAGACAAAAGATTTTAATCACTCAGGAACTTTCACAGGTAGCCGGCTACAATATGCTCCAACATCTTACAGCAACTGCATGTTATGTAAACAGGCCGATAATTTGAAACTGACAATCACCTTCTTTATATACGGAAACCACACGTGGTATTTTCTAATCCGAAGGAATTTTTCCACTTGCTAATGACAGTTTAAATATTTCTGTGAGGCAACCTGCTGTTTGTTCTGCACATAGCCCCAAGAATACATTCGTAACACTATCACTTCCAGCGAATTTTTTAGTGTCCAGTTTCAAGATCATCGCCAGGACACCCTCACGAGTTACTTCAATGCTATCCTCTTGTCCAGCCGTTGCTTTTATTTCATATTCATCTCATTTTGAAAACACCTTGTAGAAATACTGATTAAAATTCTCAGATATTTCGGCAGCATCCGTGATAATCGTGTCGCTAACTTTTATTTTAGTAAGTGCATCTTTTGGTTTACTCAGGTGCCGCCAAAATTTCTGCGGATCAGTCTTTAGACACTCTGCTAAAGTGTGCAAAAAATTATTAGACCTGGCGCAGCTCACTTTTGATAATAGGTCATGTTTGATTTCGTTAAACAGTGGCGTTGACGTCCCCTGCTTCTTACGATATCTCTTAAGTCTACGCTTAATGTGTATAATTTCACGAGTAATTCATGGATGTTTCCGCCTTTTAAATTTTTGTTTATCTGGAACGTTATTTTTAATGCAATGCCTAAGCACAATAGCGAACCATTGCCAAAAACTTTCCACATCATCACATGTAATCCCAAGATTTTCTTCGATATAGTCAATAATCGCCACATCGTCAACTATACTAAATTACTCAACTGTAACGACATCAAACACGTGTGTTTTTGATTTTTCAACCTTCCAGAAAAAAGAAATTAACTTATGGTCAGATACGCCGGGTTCAATTGTAACAGTTCCTTCTCTAAATCCTTCACTAATGAACAGCACGTCAATAATTGATAATTCGCGAGTACATTCAGTAACTATTTGATCAAGACCAAGAGCAAGCATAACATCAAGGATAATATCGCTCGTATGCGATAATCCAAAAGACAGATTGTTCCAATTTGATAACGGCAAATTAAAGTCACCCGTTGCAATCACGTTCTTGTTTCGTAACAACAGCAATCGATCACACAATTAACTCAAAAAGCTTTCATCGGCAACCGGAGCACGATAAACTGCACACAAATGAAACGCCGTTTCCTTCACATTGATTTTCAAAAAAAAAAAAGGTTTTCATGCTCAGGAATCTGGCTTTCAACGTCAACATCGACACAGGATTCTTCGCTATTAAACCCGGAAGTGTAGAAAACTGAAAGCAAGGTACGGGAAACTACACCGTACGTAATGAAAATAGAAAAAAAAATGATCAGTTATGTCGAGTTCGATGACCTCTGAGTAGGGTGAGGGCGAAATATTGGTAAGAACATTTTCGATTAACGAGCAAGATTCAGTGGGGGTACATCTTGTTGCAGCATTTATGATACGTTCGCACCCGAAACCACTTAAACACTCAATATAGCAAGCAACATATGAGTATTCCGTAACTAAAAAGTTAACATCAATGTCTCCAAGAATTATAACACTCTTGTTTTCGAAAGATGGTTTCTTTAATGTGGCACCAAGCGCTGAACAGAAACTCAGGGATTGATAGTGAAGGGGAACGATACATGCCCGAGTACTAACTTACGACAGTCAGCAGAAAAGGCTGAATGATTCGCTTCAATCCAAACTGATTTGGTTTGCCTTGCATTCAGAGCGAGATCTGACCAAGGCTGGCATGAAATTTCAGAAGAAATAAAAACGGCAGCACCCCCATGGCTGCTGGATCGGCGATTGCAGTAGCATGATATATAAGACGTAAAGCCAAATAGGTTGCCCTCAGAATTGGAGTGCCAAGTTTCAGAAATGCAAATGAAAGGAAACGAGTGCTGAAGTGAAGTGATTAAATTATCGATAGATTCATGGTTTTTCGTGACGCTTCGTGCGTTGAAATGGATAAGAGAATGAATACTGCTTGCAAAGATATGTTGAAGCTTATCAGGAGATCGTAGAATGTTCAAGGGGAATTCAGCTAAGTCAGAAGCCATTCAGTGGCAAAACTTGGTAGAGACGTAAGGGTTTGTTTCCGAGCTGCTGCGGACGATCCTAAGGTCTGTTTCCGAGCGTGCGGAATACCTTGCTTTCGTCAGTTTTACGCGCAAGAATGCGACAGTTGTGAGTCCAGAGATGCTTCTATTTCATTTCCTTCTTGAGCAGCTTAGCCGGGGCAAACAGTTTCTTGTTCTCAAATTTGATTATCTCATTCACAAATACTGAGGCAGATGAGGTTACAGGGAAGCCAATTTGGTCCGTTGTGAGCTTATGTGCCTTGCGTACGAATTCGTTTTTTTTTCCTGACACAGAACGCAAGCAATGACCATTTTTCAATTTTTTTGGGTGGCTACACGATGGACTATGTCAAAGTTAGCAGAGTCGATTGGGCACTGAATCGCATTACCAATGGTCTCCAACACTTTTAAACATCCTCACCTTTAGTTACAGGAACTCTCTTTATTTTCACATTGTTGACCCTTGAGTATTGATCGAGTTCTGCAACTCTTTTGTGGAGCTTTTCATTTTCTTCTGGCAACAGCTTGTTGCCAGCACTAACTCAGACTGCTTTGCTTTCATGGTCTGAAATTCCTGATATGTAAATTCAACACTGCTGAGCAAAGAAGCATTGTCCTCTCCACCAGGAGCTTTCAGTTTCGACATAACTTTTGCTGTTGTTTCGGTCACCACTTCCTCAAGTTTTCCTTTAAGCATCAATACTAATTATTCAACTCTTTTGGTGAGTTCGACATTCGTCGGCATTGCAAACAGGTTTGACGAGCAACAAAAAGTACAATGGCAGCTGGCAGCACTTGCGGCAAGAATAAAGAGGCAAAAACAAAAATTACAATCAACTAACCTGCGAAACAAGTCCAAGATTTAGCGAAGCTTGCAGAAACCGCAAATGCTGCCAGAAAGTCGATGCTAGCGTGACACAGAAGCAGAACTGGCCGAGTGTACACTCGCCTTGTATAAATGTATTTAGGCTTGTCTTCTTTTTGCCACCATGTGCAGAGTGAAGGTCTTCTATAAAACAAGATTTTCATTCTTACATAATAGTTTTGGCAAAAAAAATTGTCGACCTCAATAAATTACTGAGGTGTGCAATGGACCCCCTGAAAGTTGAAATGTGGCTAATTTGAGAGCCTGGCGAGTAGGGCGTTCCTGTGATGTTCATATCGTATCATATCCTTTTCTGAAATTAAGGTCTGCATGATGTCCTTCCGCAGTGTCATGATACTGCGTAGTGGCTTGTTTATTGGAATGAAAAAGCTTCTAAGAATTTTCTGCATTTAATACTCGCAATGTTTCTTGAATTAGCTGAGCATTAAACGTGACTTGTGGCAAACACACGCAGTAACGAGCTCGGTCATGGCTCCAACACTGGCGGTACCATCCTATTCCTGTGGCGTTTTCCCACAGGTTCCCCGGATGGCAGACCGCCCTCTGGGCAGCACTGAGCGGAGACACGGATCGCTGGGCCGCTGGGAGCTGAAGCGATCCGACGCGACGCCTCCCCGACTGCGCGGAGAGCGCCAGCGTGCGAACCGTGTCATCACGGGGCCTGCTACACCGAGCACACGCGCCGCCTACTCGCTCCGGCTGCCGCTCGCTTACTGGACCCCCGCTACTGTCGAGAATTTCTCGCGCCCTGTGCGTCTACGCTCAGTGCCTGAGAGGGCCTTGAAGAGGCTGTACTTCCGTGTAGCTCGATGGAATGCATTGTATACACGGCGCCAATAAAATACCCGGCCGTGTAAAATGCAGGAATAGAGGAAGCATCGGTCAACTTACATGGGTGTGACCATAAACGTAAAGTACGCTAGAGCAATGCCGCAAGGCAGCTGCAGATATGTGAACAAATAAATGCAAGTATCATCGATTGGTTACCCGAACTGAGTGGTCTGTACTGCGTTGCCGTTTGTATTTAAAAGTTCTTGCAATTTCATTGCAGCGTTCTATAAGGCTGCTCTACACTTCCTTTATACGTATGTTATGAAATATTCTGTGTGCTTCATTTGCGCTATTTTTTGGAGGTTCTAGCCAACCAGATTACGTACGTGCTGCAGCAGACTTTTACAAGCATTATTTGACTGTTTTGCGCAACTGGCTCCCAGTTTTTGAAGAGGAATATCATGGGCTCGCGTTTTGATACGGCCAACCCGCGATCAATACAGGACGGCATTTGGAGAGTGGATTTGCACCATTTTCAGAGGGTGTATACCTTATATGGAGATAGCTCACATCAACCACGATGATAAAATGTCTTGTGCCGTAGAAAACTTCTTTCAGTGAGCTACTTTGTGGACGTAACCTTTTTGGTAGTGCACCATGTCGAGACACAAGTGCAAGAGGCAAGGTACGACCAGCGCTCCGCTCGTAACTCAGTTTTTTTTCTTTATGAAACACAATGTATAAATACGTATAAAATCCCATTAAATAAAAGCGGCAACTCGTACCTAGAATATTTAAAAACCGCGGGCAGTTATTCAGAAATGCAAGCTCCCACTTACCCAAGTTCATAGAGGCTTGAATTGAACAAATGAACAAATGCCTCTTACTTTATGAATAATATATGCGTTCGCTAGTTCCATCCTCGCGGCAAAACGAAATTTTGCTGGCACCTAATCGTGGCTTGGGATCATTTCATTTCCTACAATGGACAGCAAGACATGTGGTAGGGTCGCCGTTGAGGTAGTTGCCTTGTTGCGTAAAGTCATACACTCCTCCGCGAGTTAGAGGTTTTATTTTATTTTCATTATTGTAAAATAATGCAGCGCCTTGCGGAAGCTATAGAAAGAGTGGGCTACATAAAAAATATTTCCATATAAATTTCAAGCGCGAAGAGAACATGGCAATAGTAAAATATGAACAGAACACATCCGCGTATTACAACGACTCAATTGCAGACGTTAAATCAGAAAGTGATAATGAACGTGTGTCGCCTTCTAAACAGTTCCAACTCTCCACTGTATGCGGAACGAAGCTTTGTTTGAAGGCTTTATTACGTACCAAAAATAGTTGGATATTAAGATTGTGATGGCTTCTGGTTGCAGATGGTTCTGAAAACGAGATATGCATGGTTACCCTCTGAAAGGTAGCAAGCAGACTGCACTACGGAGTGGCGAAGCTTTAAGGAATTAGCTTTCCGGCTGGATGCGAGAAGGCTTAAATTTAGGGAGGACATTGCAGATGATGGTGAAAAATTATTGTCATAGATTCGATGAACAAATCTTACAGCTTTCCGTTGTACTGATTAAGTCGTATTACTTTCACATTGATTATAAAGGTTCCAGACGTTTGAAACATATTCAAGAATAGGACGGCTTAAATTTTTGTACATGAGTAATTTCGTCTCTTTAGGAGCTGCCCGTACAGCGCACCTCAAGTAACCTAACATTTTTAGTGTTTTAGCCGTGATGTGATCGATGTGTTTTTACCATGACGTATTTAGAGTACAAAATGACACCAAGATGACATTTGTATCACGTCCGTTACGGCTAAAACAGACCAACACATTCATCCTAGAATGACGATCACATGACGGAGTAACAGAAAGGCATATCATTTGGTCAGCTAAGCTATGCATTCGATGCGGCCTTCTTGTGAAAATAAATTGTGTTGCAGAAGTTGAATCCCAGTGGGTTATGCCTGAAGTGATGACCTTCAAATCGCGTTACACTTTAAAAGAACACGCCGGCCCGTTTGGCTAATGTGTTACTTACCGATGCTCAGTAATATCTTGTGCGCCCCTACACTCACGCAAGCCACAAAACTTCGCTTACAGCGTAACGCTACCCACCCATGTGTGCGCTTTATCTTTTCGGTCCGGAACTAGCTGTTCCGTAATTGACCCGCAGTTTACATAAGGTAAGGTGGAAGCGGAAAATCGCGCTGGGCAGCCCAGCACGAGAACATGTTTGTGACCTGCAGGATCAGAACAGTGTAGAAGACACGTAGTACTGACCTTCGGCAACTCATTCACAAGCCCAACGGGCCAATATACTCATGTCTGACTTTCTCCCCCAATGGATGCTATGCAACATACATTGTTGTCCATCGACGTACTAGCAAAAATTGGAAACTACAATTACATTAGTTGTATTTCCAGCGTCGTTCTGTCTACTCCTTGTCAACGCGTGCTTTTATGCTATTGTTTCCGCAACTACGGTTAGACGTCACCACAATTTCCTGCCAAAAGGGTCCTGTAACTTTAGTACTTTATTCTTGTATTTTATTCAAAAAGGGAAAAACACACAACCGCATCGCGGAAAAGTATAGCGCACTCACGACGAACGACAAGTTAGTCAAGACAACAAAGGTGCTCACAAGCAACTATGCGTTTATTGCAAAAACGCAGAATATAAAAAACAAAGATACAGAACACCAACAACAAAACAAGCATTAACGCAGGCGCATAGAAGGTAATCAAGCAGGTGCATCTAGATGTAAAAACTCTCGCTCATGCAAGAACACCATAGGATCAGCCACACACGATTGCTCATTCGTGCGGATCTGATACGCCTCAGCAATTTCTATAGTCAACTGGTCTGGATGGCGAAAAAAGATGGAGGTTTTATCAAGCAAATGCTTGCAGCCTCTACATTTAGAGCAGTTCTTAGAAAGATTGGATGAGGGCGGCTTTTTCTAGGAACAAATAGTGCTCTTGCCGTAGCACATTCAGGCAACGGCTTGTTTGACCAATATAGGTCCCACCACAAGAGAAAAGAAATGTGATACACCACTCCTCTTACACATGTAACATGGCGGTTACCATGCTTCACAGTGCATCGCTTTTTTTTTTGTCCCGCATGCCACTGCGTGCAGCAAACTGAGAACAAATACTGCTCACTTTTTGGGAGCAGAAAACATTCACGTCATATCGGTTACCCACATTTTTGAGTTTGTGCGAAAACCGATGCACATAAGGAACAACCACGATCTTTTTCTTTTTCTTTGCCTCCTCTGAACCTGGACGAAGTTTATTAACAGCTTTAAATTCTTTTTCAACACCTTTATAGAAGCCACAGACTATACATCCTCTAGGAACTCCGCCAAACTTAACCTATTCAATTGCTCTAAAAAGCTATCTTTCATAGAGAGAAAACACGAATTCTGCTCTGACAAACCTAAGCAGGTGACATGAATTCTACATTTGGCAATTTTAGAATAGCTAGACTTGAAATTTAAAAGTGGTTTCACTGACCGCGGTCAATACACCCAGCAAACGTGGCCCTACTTAGAAGAAAGTTTCAGGTCTAGAAACTGCAAACATTCATCAGCTGGCGTTTAAAATAGAAACTGCAGTCCACACGTATACTCTCTAATAATCTTAAACACATCCACTACCCACCTAGTAAAATAAAGTCTTAAATAAACACAAGATAATCGTCGATGTACGTGAAAATCTTATTTGAAAGGCCACTCAAATTCTTTTCAATACAGGAATGCACTCTTTAAAGAAATATATGACTCAGGACGGGAGCCTTTTTAGACCCGATGCAGACGCCGGTCTTTTGAAGAAACAAACCCCCATTCCATTCAACAAAGGTGGAAGCAAGATGAAACGAAAGCAGTTCTAAAAACGAAAGGACCGAAAACCCACAAAACTTTGTTCATCATTATCATGCGACAGCGAGTAGAATGAGGTCCTTGACATCAATGCTAAATGCAGACGATGTTTTGGATTTTGACACCCAAGGTAATCCACAACAGCCAAAGAGTTTGGAGTCAGATATGGATCCGCCAATGTAAGACTTTTCAAGCGCTTTAGCAGGAAGCTTGAGACAACATGTTGCCAGGCTGATCTCTCAGTAACAATAGCACGGAATTCCATATCGTCCTTATGAGTTCTGGCTGTAAAGAAGACATCAAGCTTTAGGCCTTCAGCCTTTTTCACGCTAGAACACAAATGCTCTAGGTTTAAACGTGACAAAATTTCTAAGGCGTGCTCCTTTACCTTAGCCACTTTTATGTTAACAGGCCCAAAATTAGCTCCGATAGCAATATCAGCCTTCTCCTTGAATAACTGCTTAGGTATCAAAACAAGGTACCCTTCTTTACCGGAACCCTTCTTTCTTTTTTGGTTACCTAAGCAGTTAATAAAGGAAAATGATGATATTGCTATGGGAGCTAATTTTAGGCCTGTTAACATAAAAGTGGCTAAGGTAAAGGAGCACACCTTAGAAATTTTGTCACGTTTAAACCTAGAGCATTTGTGTTCAAGCGTGAAAAAGGCTGAAGGCGTAAAGCTTGATGTCTCCTTTATGGCCAAAACGCATAAGGACTGCGTGCCATTCCGTGCTATTGTCCCAGAGAGATCAGCCTGACATGTTTTCTCATGCTTCCTGATAAAGCACTTAAAAGTCTTACTTTGACGCGAAACAATGCGGCTGTTGTGGACTACCTTGGGTGTGAAAATCAAAAATATCGCCTGCATTTAACATTGATGTCAAGGTCCTCTTCAAGTCGCTGCCGCATGATAACCTGATGAATTTTGTTAGCATGTGTATTACTGAGGATAATGATGAACAACGTTTTGTGGGTTTTCGGTCCCTTCGTTTTTAGAACTGCTTTCGTTTTATCTTGCTTCGAGCTTTGTTGAATGGATTGGAAGTTTGTTTCTTCAAAAGACCGGCGTCTGCATCGGGTCTAAAGTGGCTCCCACCCTCAGTGATATCTTTGTTTCTAGAGTCTATTCCTCTATTGAAAATAATTTGGGTGGCCTTTGAAATAAGATCTTTAGGGACGTCGACGATTATCTGGTGTTTGTTGAGAGACTTTATTTTACTAGCCGGGTAGTGGATGTGCTTAAGGCTTTTAGAGAGTGTGCGTATGGACTGAAGTTTACATCTGAAACGCCCACTAATGAATGTTTGCAGTTTCTAGAGCTGAAACTTTGTTTTAAGCAGGACCATGTTTCCTGTGTGTATTGACCGCGGTCAGTGAAACAACTTTTAAACTTTAAGTCTAGCCATTCTAAAGCTGTGAAATGTAGAATTGCGGTCGCTTGTTTAGGTCCGTCACTGCAGAAGTCGTGTTTTACTCTATGACAGACAGACAGAAAAACTTTATTTCCCACCGATACAGGAGACACGCCTACCTTCCCAGCTCAGGTACGCAGACCCGGGAGGGAGTAGGGGGCTCCGAGACTAGAGGCCTGTGTGGTGAACCTCTTGGTTCTTCGAGGCCTCGGTCGCCAGGCGGATGGCTTCGAGTTGGTCTTCGAGTTTTGAGCTTCGAAGGAGAGACTCCCAAGCTTCCTCATTAGGAATGTTCACGGCAGCCCCAGGTGAGTAGGGGCATTGCCAGATTATGTGGTTTAGTGTCCCTCTCTGGTCGCATTGTTTACATCTTTCGTGTTCTCTTGCGTCTATGTTAAGGAGGTATAGCCAGTGTGGGTTCGGATAGTTGCCCGCCTGGAGTCTTCTCAGACACCTGGCTTGTTCGTTGTCCAGTTGTGTGTGCGGTGTGGCGTAGGATCTTCTACCCAGTTTATAGTAGTCGCAAATGTCTCTGAAGGTGGTCAGCCGCTCCTCGTGTACTGGGTCGCCTAGCCGCTCTGCTCTCGCCCGGTAGTAGACGTCTCGAGCGAGCGCGTGTGCGGCTTCATTCCCGGTGCCGATTCGTTGCCAGGAGTCCAAATAATTCTGACCTTACGGGAAATCTCCCTGGATTCAAGTATTTTCTTCGTTTCTGCCGCCACCCTTCCTTTGGCGAGGTTTCAGATGGCCGTCTTGCTGTCACTAATTATGGTGTTGGCTTGTGTCCCGACACACGCGAGTGCAATAGCCACTTCCTCTGCGATGTCAGCATTTCTTGTTTTGATCGATGCTGTAATTTACTCTATGAAAGAAAGCTTTTTGGAGCAATTGAATAAGTTAAGGTTGGCGGGGTTCCCAGATGATGTCTTGTCTCTGGCTTCTATAAAGGTGTTTAAAAAAGCTGTTAATAAATATTCTCCTCCAGGTCCATAGGAGGCAAAGAAAAAGAAAAATGATCGCGGTTGTTCCTTATGTGCATCTTAATGTGCACTGTGTAGCATGGAAACCGCTAGGTTACATGTGTAAAATGAGTGGTGTACCACATTCCTTTCTCTTGTGGTCGGACCTATATTGGTCAAACGGGCCATTGCCTAAATGTGCGACCGCAAGAGCACTATTTGTCCCTAAAAACGTCGCCCTCGTCCAATATTTCTAAGCACTGCTCTAAATGTACAGGCTGCAAGCATTTGCTTGAAAGAACCTCCATCTTGTTTCGCCACCCAGACCAGTTGAGTATAGAAATCTTTGAGGCATATCACATCAGCAAGAATAAGCAATCGCGTGTGGCTGATCCTATGGTGGTCCTGCATGAGCGAGAGATTTTGTATCTAGGTTCACCTGCTTGATTACCTTCTATGCGCCTGCGTTATTGCTTGTTTTGTTTTTGGTGTTCTGTATCTTTTTCTTTATATTCTGCGTTTTTGTAATAAACGCCCAGATTCGAGTAAGTGCCTATGTTGTCTTGTCTACCTTGTCGTTCATCGTGAGTGCGCTAAACCTTTAGTGGTATGCATTACCAACTAGCTGAGATGTCGATCCTTCAACATACAACTGCGTTAACCAAGACTCTATCAACTTGCGTGTGCAGCAGCTAGCCTAAATAGGGAACTGCCACGCGTTCTGCAGAATGTGGGTACAGAGTTTTCTTTCAGAAAGAATCGAAGGGTATTCATACGTCTATATGAAGATGATTGCGTCATTTATCACAGCATCAAGTGTTCTTCTGACCTTGATTATCTCCAGAGAAATTTGGACTGTATACAGCGCTGGTGTATTAATTGGCAGATGTCTCTTAACCCCACTAAGTGTCAGTTTGTCTCCTTTACACGTAGTAAACACAGCCCATCTCTGTTTAATTTTACTTTAGACGCTGTACAGCTGTCGCAAGTGAGCGAATACAAATATTTGTGGGTTTATTTTTCATCTAAGCTAACCTGGAGTAAACATTTCGCATACATATCAGCTAAGGCTTGCAAAATTCTAAACTTCATCAAACGTAATTTCAGGAAAGCGCCTGCCAAAATTAGAGAAATACTTTCATTTACTAACGTAAGATCTATTTTTGGACTGTTCGTAAGCCAGTTACAGTTTTCATGGGCTGCTCCCTAGGAAAGGCAAGACACCTGGAGCCATTGTGTATGTTTTGGCAATCAAGAAATTAGATATAAATGACTGGGTGTGAAGCGGATGTTGAAACCTCAAGAGAGCAGCCTGCACATCACCGGTACCCTGACAACACACACGAGCAAATTTCTTTCCTTAATCAAAGTTTAGGAAAAAGACTCCTCCTACTTACAGGCGGCATGGCATGCAAATGCTAAGAATGTGGCATGGCGATCACGCAATCGATATTTGGTTCCAAAGCGATCTTACCACGCTCATATTCTACCCGCATGATCAATAATGCATTCCTAGGAATAACTACTCCCCGATCCAGTTATTTAATGCTCAGAAATTACAGGTAGCTTTTCTGTAGTACACTTGAGTGTCACAATAATTCGAAGTAAAAGCGGTAACCTTACTTGATTTCTTGAAAAACTGGAGCACGCCTTTGACGTTATTTTGTTAACGGAAACATGAACTGCTAATGAGACATTGTGTTTCTTACTTCATGGCAAAACGCTCTTCTTTCTAAATTGTCCTTTGCGGGATGAAGCTGTTGCAGTCCATGCTAAAACTGGTATGTAATTGAGTAGTTGTCTAAATTGTCTGTGCTAAATACCGACCACGAAGTTCTCAGTATCAAACCTGCCGGTGATTTTATGCACTTGTCTATGCGCCTTTTCTACGGACTCCTTCATCCATTGGCAACGCTACAATTAGGCTCCCAAGCCGTTTCTGGCTGAAATTGGGTCAGACGGCGTGCTATAGGTGAGGCGCTTGCTGCATAAAATATAGAGATCTCTGGCGAGGCCTTTTCGTTCTCCGGCTTGCTTTGGGTATTTCACATCGGCTGGATCAAAAACAGACGCTGCATTCTGTTTTTTGTCGATTGCGCGACCACGGTGCATGAAAGTAGCACATGTTTCCGCAAGAAATACATGGCTACGGCCTTTGTTTTTTTTTCTTGCTGTATATCAACTTTTACAGGCGAGGCGTTGCAGTCTCAGCTGATAGCGGCGGAGGCTTTATCATTGGCGAAACCAACACGCAATACTCACAGCAGATAAGAAACAGCATACCTTGAAGCCAATGACCGCCGCTATCACACATATGAAAATGGTTGAAATTAGGGACTTGTAGCCAGTCGTTAGTAATAGCCATGTCAATTTTTAGAATTTCGAAAAAGCGATTACGCTCCGCACTGTGGCTCGAAAAATATCTGGCTGCATGGTGCGAAAATAAATGCGCTTTCGAAAGCATGCAGGCAAAGGAACCCCTCTAGTGCACGCAACTAGTCGAGAAAGCCAAATTTTGACGAGCCAGAGCGCCAAGGGCAATCGCGTTTCTCAAAATGCTCAGAACTGATAAGCATTTTACTAACAACCGGCTTTAAATTTCTATTCTCAAGTAGGCGCCTATCTGTACTAGTTAGAAAAGTTAATCATTAAAAATCAGTTAACCAGCTTACTACTTAAAACTATTCACTGGTTTCCTGGGGTCCACCAACACTGGTAAAAATATGTGCCGCAAAAGCCATATTTCTACCTCAAAAAGCCTTCTTTAGAAAGTTTTTGAAAGTGTTCGCTGAAACAGCCAGTATAGTCGTTTCAAGCGTGTAATCAACTTCGGATAAAGAAGGACTAAAAATGGAGTTACCTCTGCGTCCGCATCGATTCAAACACTGCGCCCAAGACTCCCGAAGTTCTTCCTTCAGAAGCGGATTGTAGAGCATGCCGCGGTTGTTTACAAACCGAACATAAGTGACATAGACGAAAATCTGTAATTGAAAAAAAATTTCTAACCAGTTTTATAATTTTTTAAGTATACCTGCAGTGTGTACACAGGGCCTCCGTTGCATGGACGCCAGATTGTCTCCCCGCGCCCCACCCTTCGCAGGGGGGGGAGAGGATTTAAGCAGAAAGGCGGCGAGCAATTCGCACCTTCTTCGTTCTGTTTCATGCAAAAGCTACTTACAGGTCCTTCCAATATGAAAGCACAATTTTCAGCAATCACTCAATCACAACTCCATATTTGTATCCGAAAACATTTTTTTCTGCTTTCTAATTAAAATTTTCTTGGTATGTGTTATTCAGATGTCAGTTTCAACTTAAGTAGGGAAATAACCGAAGTAATCGTCGTTATAGGAAAACAGGTTGTATGTTTCCTTTATTATTGAAAGAACTTACACAAAGCACAGAGATGCGTGACTTCGCACAAAAAACCCACTTTCAGAAGCCGGACAACTGCAAGGGTGGCGCGTGGCGAAATTACGCTTACGCAGTGTACAACACAGCTATACATCGTCGAGCAGAAGGTCCTTTGAAGGATATTAAGCATTATGCTGAGGTGCCCAGACCACGTCACATTCTTCAACCGGTCGCCTCGGCTGCCTCTTTTGAAGGAAAGAAAAAAATTGGACAGAAAAATATGCATGCCTGCACGCAAATTGGAGTCCCTGGATAACGGAAGTGCTTTCGCACAGTGGATAGCTGACAAGCGTCTTGGGACGCAGCCCCCAGTAGTGATTGTGCCGAATGTCGAAAAGTGCGCGTCTGCCGTGGGATCTCATCGACGGCCGACGTTAGTTAATTGTCCGTGAGAGCGCTGGCCCTGTTTCTTTCCCAGGACAGCTGCGCCAAAATATGCCTCCGACAATTTAAAAGACAGGTGGATTTAAAGTTATAGGACAATATGGTCTTTTTTTTTACATCCAGAGATTTCACTGTATCTTTACACAAGTTCTCCTGAGTCATCTCACTATTTGTGCTAGATTTCGCGTCCAGTCAATGTTTTGTTTCTGCGCAAAAAATTCAAATTCTTTCATTTTCGTTGCCTCAGCTACAGGGATTTGTAAGGTAATAAGCGTAAGACATGCATTAGAAGCTGCACACCCGTCCATATCCGCTTTGCATGGGCCAACTGGTTGTTTCTTTACTTTATTATTGGAGTGACCAGAATAACGGAATGAGATGCGTGGCCTCGGACAAGTGACCAACTTTCAGAAGCCGGACAATTGTTAGGTTAGCGATAGTGCCGTCTACAGCCTTGCCGTCTCCTGCGGCCTGTTTTAAGTCGGACCGGAGGGGAGGTGCGTAAACGATATTTGACGTTAAACGTCGCTAGACGTTGAAGCTTCCCTTGCATTCCAAATAATGCAAACATCGTAAGAAAAGCATGGAAGGTGACGGAAGGTGTATGTCGGACTTGAGTGCTGCTAGAATCATTGGTCATTTCAATCTGAAATTCATCATCATCATCACCATCATCATCAGCCTGACTACACCCACTGCAGGGCAAAAGCCTCTCCCATGTCTAAACAATTAACCCTGTCCTTTGTCCGCTGCGGCCACCTTATGCCTGCGAACTTCTTAATTTCATCCGCCCGCCTAACCTTCGGCAGGCCGCTGCTACGCTTGCCTTCTCTTGGAATCCACTCCGTTACCCTTAAGGACCAGCGGTTATCCTGCCTTCGCATTACATGCCCTGCCCAAGCCCATTTCTTCCTCTTGATTGCGACTAGGATGTCATAACCCACGTTTGTTCCCTCACCCATTCTGGCCGCTTCCAGTCTCTTAGCGTTACACCTATCGTTTTTATTTCAATGGTTCGATGCGATGCCCTTAACTTAAGCTGAACTCTTTTCGTTAGCCTCCACGTTTCTGCCCCGTAGGTGAATACCAGTAAGATGCCGCTGTTGTACACGTTTCTCTCGAGGGATATTGGTAAACTGCCGTCCATGATCTGAGAGAACCTGCCATATGCACTCCATCCCATTCTTATCCTTCTAGTTATTTCCTTCTCATATTCCGGATCAGCTGTCACTACCTCCCCTAAGTATTCCTTTACCACTTCCAGCACCTCGCTGCCAATTGTGAACTGCTGTTCCCTTGCGGGGCTGTTGAACGCTGCTTTCATTTTGTGCATGTTAATTTTTAGACCCTGCGTTCTGCTCTGTCTGTCTAACTCATTGATCATTATTTGGATTCATCTGCTGAGTGACTCAGCAAGGCAATGTCATCAGCAAATCGCAGATTATTTAGGTATTGTACATTAACTGTTCCCAACTGTTCCCAACAATTCCCAACTGTTCCCAATTCAGTCTTCGGAGTACCTCCTGTAAACAGGCGGTGAATAGCATTGGCGAGACCGTATCTCCTTGACTGACGCCCTTACTTACTGGAATTTTATTGCTGATTTATGGAGGAGTGTGGTAGCTGTGCAGTTGCTATTATATCTTCCAGTACTTTGACATAAGGTAAAGCATCAGCAGTCATAAGACAATCAATGCCTGTATGACTGCTGAGGTTAAAACTGAGTCCAGTGCCTTTTCGTAATCAATGAAGGCTATATATAGGTGTTGGTTATATTCTGCGCATTTCTCTATCACCTGATTGATAGTGTGAACATGATCTATTGTGGGATATCCTTTACGATAGCCAGTTTGGCAGGGAGATTTTGGAGGCCTCCAACATAATCGCGGCTGGAAAGAGCTAAGACGTTGTTTAGCATGGTTTTATCGTTGTACAAAGAACAGAAGTTTCTAGGCAATAAGTATGTTTCACCACATGCGCTATCGCGATGCTTCCACCCAACTAGAGTCACTAAATAAAGACTTAGAGTACCGGCACTCTTTTCTCCTATTGTTCTGTGCCGCCGCCACGATCATTGGTCAGTTTGCATCACGTGATATTTGTTTACACTGCGACGGTTCATGGGGGCTGCCATTTTGTGGCTTATGCATTTTCAGTCGGGCAACTGTGGTAGTCCTAGTGCTGCGACGCCGCGAGTGCTGCCGGTGACCGACTCAGTGACCAGGGATTCCGCGCCTCGCAGCATTTCAGCTGCACACGAGCATACGAGGATGCCGTTTTGCTGCGTTATTGGCTGTTTCAACTCGCAGAATGATGGAAAACGCTTACCGTTTGCATCTGAGCGGCTCCATGCCGTACGGCTACGATCCCCGCCGCAGCGCAGGGTGGCTAACAGCGTTATTTACATAATGGCCGGGCCAAAGTGAGGGGCGAGGTCGCTGAAGTGGCCATCTGGCAACAATGATAAACAACAAAATGGCCGCCTCTGCTTACCGCCGTGCTAGAGTGTGGGTACTCTGTGTTTATTTAGTGACTCTACACCAAACCACACGCCAGAAACACATATCGTGCATTTCGCCCCTCTTCCGTGTTTTCTTTTCATTATTTCGGTTTTTTTTCAAGAATACAGCCCTATCATGTTTAGTTCCTTCTTCTTTTTCTTTTTTTTTTGCTGCTGACACTTTGAGAAAGGAGGCGCGCATGCTCACCGAGCGGTAGTGTTTTTTGATTTCTCTTGAGTTGTTCGTGCGTTCCTGCTTAGTCGCGCTCTGTACATTCTGTTTCGTGTTTCTTGTGTGTCCTGTTTCACGATGAGCCCTATGGAGAAATAAAGAGTTGCCTAGAGCGACGACGGGCCATATTCTGATCTCTCGCGTAGGCGTTTCAATTCAGGCAAAGTGTTTCAAAAAAATATAGATTGCCACAGTAAAAAGAATTGTATTACTTGCTCCCAGGCTTACAGACAATGAGCACCGGCAGGTGAGGATTAAATAATGCCATCCAAGCTGTGTCGAGCTTCGTCTGTTTGTGATAAAATGAAGCATTACAAGATTTAACTGTAACGAGTTTGCGTTTTGACAGCCATGCGCGACAGAGCACCCGATGTGCATTTCCATATTCGGTCCTCGTAAATAGTGGTTATTTCCGCACTACCCCTATCTTTTCTTACTATCGCTCCCTCTTTATTTCCCTCTCCCTGTCCTTTCATTGCCGCTGGCCGCAGCTCAGGTGCTCCAGGCTTCGATGGCAGATGCCGCGGCTAGCAAAATCTTTTCCTTCCATTTTTATTTTATTGATAAATAGCCACAAAAACAACTGTCACGTCTCCCGGTCCTGGTCATAACACAGCTGTGAATCTAATGTCTTGAGCTCGGGAGTTCCTGAAAATTGCCCACCTTATTTTTAAACAAGAAAAAAAGAGTAAACTGCGAGACAGAATGGCTCCGCAAAGACAAACCTGGACACAGAGACGCCGAGGAAGCAACAAGCCTAACAATTCGGTCTGAAAATTCCAGACGAGGAGGCCCGTTGACAAATATGCGTGCAGTCGTTGGGCCCCGGAACCTGCCTTGGGCTGCAACGGATCACCAGAATGACCGCTGTTGACATGCAAGCACGCGCCGGGCGTTTTAAAAACCGGCCGCGCGGGAATGTCAACATCGACCCATCACCGGTGCCCCCCCCCCACCAACCCATCACGCGCCAGGCGAACTAGTTAAGCCTGTCTTATGAGCCAAGCGCAGGGAAACAAAAATGTAGAGCGGTAAGAATGAATGAAAGCTGGAGGAGCCACAAAAACGGCAGGGCTCGCGAACTAGCTTTGTACCCTCGCCGAGGGGCGCTCCCGCGCACAGCAGGGTGAGGGGGCACGTAGCGCGTTTGGCACGATCAAAGCGCGCCCCGACCTTTGTTCGCGGCGTCGGAGTCAAACAAGCGCGCCCCTCCTAAACGGTCCAACCGACGAAGCCGCTGGTGTTCGCCTCCACTCCAGCGTCCACGGACTGGCAGCGCAAGGTAGCACACAGGGTTTACTTAATTTTAAGAGCGCTGGCTCTTACTAATGAAGTTTTTAAAGGACGCGCCTGTATCTAATGAAGGTCGAAATGACCACAACAGTAACGACATAGCAACAGTGGACGCGTAGCGCCTCATTTGATACCTGTACTTTAGATCTATTATATGGGTATATGCAAGTAAAGCGACCATCGAAATGGAGCCCCCCCCCCCCCCCCCGTGACCCTCATTTGCATTAAATTTGGAGGCCACCCGTTTGACGCAGTAGGTTCGAACTGGTGTCAAATGCCTTGGCATGTTGAGGTAGATAATATTACTAATTGAGATGAAGCACAAAATATGTGTGGGATTCGCAACGATGACCTTTCCGCCCCCCCCCCCCCCCCCCCAATCCGTGCGTTCCGAGGACCTTCAGGCGGCCATTACGGCCGAACCGTATGTCGCAGGGGCTTCCGGGTGGAGTCAAACGATTCGTCGTGTTGTGATGCACTCGTTTATAAATTTATTAACTGATATAACGAGGCAATATACCGTTATAGCGAAGGTGGCTGTAAATCGCCATAGTAGTGCAAAATCCACGAGGTAGATTGCGCTGCTTGTGCCTTAATTAGAAGTAGGGTGCCCGGATACCCGCTCGCCTCCACTTTCAGGGTGGGGACACCCTTTGTATTACCCCGCGCCGCCGTTTCCCCCTTGCAGCGGTATGTTGGGTCTCACGCGTCAATTGCGTGCAGTGCGCTACGCGTCTGGTGCGGTTTCTGTGCGGTCGCGTGGCGACTGTAATAATGCTACTGATCTAAAAATAGGCAGTACATATTTCTTTCACTCGTGGTAGTAATGTTCTTGCAGTTTCATGATGCATTCGCTCTGTCTACACGACAAACGAAAGGTTATGACGGACTGCTGTGTTTTTAAGTCAACGGCTGCACTTTAAAAGGGCAGAAGTTATTTGGTTTTCCTTGATAGGATAATATGGACTATATTAGGGTCACCGAATTCCATATACTTATGCTGCCTTCGTGTTTTGAACGTAAAGACTGTTCCCAAGGCCCCAAGTTTCCCTTGCATACAAGTAACGCGGAACATGCATGTCCTTCCAAATATAGTATTTTTGCGTAGTCAATATTCACTTTTCAACATTTTCTGAAGTGCCTTTGTCTTGTTGCTGCATCGTATATGAAAACTTCCACGTAATAATGTCAAATTTCTCTTCCAAGCAATCTGTAACCTAACTGCTCTGGAGTAGAAAGCTGAGGGCACGTCTGAAGCCAAATGATCATATTTTCTGAACTGCTTTCCTTTGTGGCTTATACCGCAACAAAACAATGCAAATGGTTGCGTTTCCCTGTGGATGGTGTTGACTACATGTAGATTGATAATGCGATGCGATGACATCTTCCTAATTCGTAGTGATTAAGTCGCTTTATTCGAGGACAAATTTTACTAAACAATTTCTGTTTCCTTTCAAAGCATGAAGAAAAATCATCAATAGCGACTGATGCAAAAAAGAGGCCACACAAAAACAGCCCCTGATAACTATTTATTTTCAATACCATTGTCCCTGCCAGGGTAGACTAAGAAAGAGGAGCCGGTGCAACAAAGGAAAAATTTGAAAATTGGTTTTTGAGGAAAGGAAATGCCGTAGTAATTGTCTCACATGTCTGCCGTAAGCGAAGGGAGGAAGGTGGGAGTAAAAGAATAAAGAGGTGCCGTTGTGCATGGAGGCCTCCCCAGTAATTTCGACCACCTGGGGACGTTTAACATTCAGTGACATCGCAGAGCACACGGGCGCCTTTGCGTTTCGCCAATCCCTGCTGCTGGTGTCATCGAAAGAGGAAAAAAAAGTAATCTATAGGATATGGTTGCCCAGAAATACGCGTGATGAATTTCACTGACGTGGCTGCGTGAGGGCAATGAAAAGAGCCTTTTTTTTCCCAGTTGTGGTTTAGTTAAAAGTGATACTAAAGGGAAGAAAAATAAACCGTTACTAGAGAAAAAAAGCCGCCTTGTGTTCGCGTCACGCAGCCACGGTTTCTTTGCTTACTGACGCACAGAAGATAGGTTTGGCGCCAGGATATTCGTAGTGAGCTGGTGCAAAGAAGGAGAGAGGAGAGCCTTCCTGCCTTCGTGGCATTAAGATAAAACAAATAATAAACTGAACAAAAAGCTGCGACGAGAGCTTCACATACTCGCTTACCCGCAAGAGCGCATAAAAAATACGGCTGCCTTATTGCGAAACGCCTTTGTGATAAGGTTGTGAAGCCCAAGCCGCTCGGCAACTTTTGATGTGACCTGGCAGGTGTCGCCTTTCAGCTTTCTTGGCCTACGACATCAGTGCAAGAGTTTGTGGTCTGGTGGTCAAAACATGCGACTTTTGACAGCGTGGTGCAGAACGTGCGATATGTACCGAGGCGGCTGTAATCGGGAGAACAAAGGCCGCGACGCGTAACTACGACGACATGCTTCTAATCGGAAGAAGAAAGGCGGCGGA
Organism: Amblyomma americanum; assembly: GCF_052857255.1. Taxonomy (NCBI): domain Eukaryota; kingdom Metazoa; phylum Arthropoda; class Arachnida; order Ixodida; family Ixodidae; genus Amblyomma; species Amblyomma americanum. Next base: position 14,762,094 of record NC_135505.1, on the reverse strand, counting down.
GAACGCACAGAACTTGCAAAACCGAGGCGAAAACGGGCCACGCCCCTTTGCTTCAAGTGAGCTCGTAGTGTGCGTGATATAGCAGTCAGAGACCAAGTTATGAGGGTCTGTTGTGTTCCCGGGTGACCTGCCCGCACTATTGAAATGACCCGGCTATTTGGCTGTGCTTGTGACAGCGCGCGCCGAAAAAATTGCCAATCGCGGGTCAGACTGCGCGAACAACAGTAAACCTCAAAGTATGAGAGGTAAGACATGCGAAACGCTTGTTTTCCAGAACAATTTCTGCTTGGGGCGGAGGGATAATGCAGTAGTCATCTTTGCATCCTCATAATTATTTAAATTAGCAGCCATGAAACGTACCTTCTCGCATTGATTTCATGGCGAACGAAAAGCTGCCTGAATTGCAGTCTTTGACCAATATGCAACTGCAGCTCGAAATAAGTAATCCTGATTGTTGGAAATATAATTGAAATGGAGAGTATTCGGGTCAAAAGGTTGCACTGGAATATGCTACGTAAGTTGTAAGAAAGCTGTTATGAAGGAACACTGCGCAAAATAAACGCTACAGAAGAGAACCAACACGCGTGAGTGCACCGACTGTTCATAATTAAGACGCCGACTTTATCGGCAGGTTAGCTGCGAAACATAGTGTACTGTAGAGTAACTACCTCTGATTCACTGTTTAAACTATCTCTGGTACCACTCTGTCAAGGCACAACACCAAATTTTCTGAATTCCTAGCGGCAGATGCAGTTTTTTCTTCAAAACGGCGCGCCGCCGCATTGCGCTCAATTCAACTGAACGGGAGAGTGAGGCCCAACATGCCCCCGCCGGGAGCGGTGTCTTCACCCTGAAAGCGGCGCTGGCCCATCGAGGCACCCTGCTTAGAAGAGATGTTTCCGGCAGGGAAACATGCGCGGATGTTTGGATTTGGTGTTCCTCCACGTTTGCTGAGCACACTGATATAAAACTTGAAGTTCCCGTAGCTAGCGCTCTTAAGTCGAACACCGAGGCAGTGTTCGCGGAGAGTTTTTTTAACAGGAGTTAAAATAAGTATTGATAGGGGTTTGCAAATAGTACTTTTTCATAACTTCATCGAATACGATTAATGTTTCTTCAAACCTAATTACACACGAACGAATACGAATTGAATACACGGATATTCGCTACTTGTTCGAATAATCCTAAAAAGCGAAGATACGCGCGAAGTAGAGAGTTGCGCTGTATCATAATTATTTATTTGCGGGTGTAGCTGTAAAATTTTGCAACAGCGATGTAAATTGGGTTCTAAGCAACAAAAAGTCATTAAACTCACTCTATAACTGTCACGTTATACGTATACGAAATTAAGCTTTTTCTCCTGATGACGAGAGCGAAAAATGTAGCTCCTTAGTTCAGTAAATGACAGAGTCGAGAAATGCCTATGATTCATGGCCTCCGAGATCGGATAACTTAGCAGGGTTCGCTCAAACTCTCCAAGCCCTACCAGGTCGCCCTGTCATGGACGAAGTGTATGAGGATTCTGAACCCCGTGACCTCAGACCGCATCCAGACCGCATGGACCGCATCCAGACGCTTAACGCTCGATCTCGTGCAGACCAACATCGGAGTTCTTGAAACAGTCGTCGATGAAAGTTTGCTGAAATTATCCGAAAACATGCGAAGAAATTTGATTTGCATCGAATCAGTTTGAACATGAAATATTTGGTTTTTTTTATGAATCGAATGAAATGAAAAATTGGGAATATTCTCGCATGCCTATTTCCAAAATGTTGTCCCAACAATCGCGTAAATGCCATAAGTTCATTACCGGTTACTGGTCACCAAAGCATTGACAGATATTAAAGCATGATTGATATATTATCTCTTTTGACACATACAATGAAGTACACTGGACCCTTAATTTATTGCAACGCTTCAAAGTTGTCTGCAAAGCTTGAAAGCTGGCGCCGAAAACCTGGCTCTGCATTGGCGGCACGAAGTCTAAACCTTTGCGGTCACTAAGAAGAGCGTCGTTTTTTTTCAATAAACAAATACACAGAAATAAAGTGCTGATTTTTTTGCCAGATTAGTGCACCAATGTAACTGACTACAACAGAACTAATTGTGAATTACTGGAATTAGTGTACCCTAATTGCATTAATGGTATTGCTTCCGTGTTTGTAAGGCAGCTCTCTTAGTAGTATTCAGAACGAGAACAACTTCTAGCCTCGTACATTCCAGCTGAATATTGGTGCGCCTAGCACCGTCGTGGGCCTCACTAAAAATCTAGGTGCGTCCCACTGCTGCTCTTAAAATGGCGCTTGAGTTGCAAGCGAATTCAAGAAGTGAGCCTTTCTAAGTGGACAGTTATTTTCCCGTGTGTAGGACGAAGCGCATGGCTGCAAACCAGGTGGGAGCGTGTGCAGCGCGAGACCTGTTTAGAACTAGCGCCTTCTTTTCCGGCCCCAGAGAGTGCTGCGTCTCGGTAGACCATTTGCGTCGCCGACGCGCCAGTAATCCGGAATTATAGCCCGTCGAGTCCGCACCCGGAATATCGGGTTCCGGCCCGTGTTCAGGGGTGGTTCGGTCCTCGTTGCGTGACGTGTGCTCGCCAAGCGTGAAGAGCGGAACCTACCGCTGACCACGAGGCTCAAAGAGCGGGACCGGTCTCTTTGGCCCCTGCACTGCTTCCCTCGCAGTACGCATTCAAACTCCTGGTAGTCTGCATTTCCGCACCTTTTCGTGCGACGTCACTGCTAGCACTGCTTTCCTGCAGCCGTCTAAAACAGACTGGTGTGATTTATTCTGACAGTGTCGGCAACGAGAGATTCCCCATTTGGCGCTCCTCTTTACAGGGTGCCGTACGCGGCGTTCGCAGAGATCCTTAACAGCCTTTTCTAATGGCTTCGGCTCTATTGGTACAAATAATCTTTTTTTTTCTGCAATGCAAAATTCCTTTCATTATGTGTTATTTTTCAACTTCATTTTAAATTAAGCGCGTTATGCTTAGTGGCACGAGCCGAGACACCTTTTTTTTTCCCAATCCTTTTTCCTAGTCACACCCTAATATTAGCCCGCAGGGATGTGCAACGTCTCCTGTTCTCGATAAGCAGGCCCACTGGAAGCCCTACACAGGCCCCGAAATAGTCCTCGGCGTGGCATGTTTGCGGCAACTGATATCTTGTCCTCACCATCGGGGAATCGGGTTTACTAGCCGGTAGCTGTTCGCTGTCTCACCCTTCCTTAGGTTGCGGACGTGGCTTCACATATGCATAGTGCAAACACCGCATCCCAGCCATCCAAAGGAGCACGTGCCATGCTTAGCGGTAATTTGCCCGCGGTAGCTGCGCCCCTTTTTTTGCCGCTATTTGACTAGCAGTAGCCAGCTCCGCATTTGTGGAGAGCTGGCTTTTCTGGACTAACATGGCGGCAACGCGAGATTGTGTGGCGATTGGTACATTTCGTGCCTTCAGGCAGCGTCCGCGATGAACTGCTGACGTATTGGCTGCGTTGGCTTCCGGCCGCTCAGAGAGCGGCCGTCACCCGGCTTCCCACAGCTTCACGATCCCCGACTATTGCGCCGTCCTGGCGCTACAATGCCTAGATTGTAACGGCTAGTGTGTCCCGCACCGGCAGATTGGCACGGGAAACGGGGCAGCATTTTCAACGATTGCCAACAGCCGCCGATCCAAGGCGCTGCTTTGAGGGAGAGTGGCACAGGTACAAATTCGTTCGGGACTAGGAGTATACAAGAGAGCTGTTGGAAGATTAGCACTAGGTGCTTACCTATTTGATATTTACCGCTTTCTTATTTGGTTGCGCGGGCACGTAATGCATAAAAAGATGCAGCCTAAACTGAAAGTTTGTTAGGGTTTATATATATGTGCCCTAATGCTGTTAATTCTTCTTTGTTTTCCGTTTACTATGCTCTGTTTTGTTGTGTTCATGGATTATTTCTGTGCTTTTAACGTAAATAACACTCCTACAATAATGCCTTCGGGCGATGTAGGTAAATTGAATGAATGAATGAATGAATGAATGAATGAATGAATGAATGAATGAATGAATGAATATACAAAACCACAATCGAGCAGTATACGGGACATTTCATTTGATTTTTATTTTCATGTTTTATTTTCATCACAACTATGAGGGTAGACCTAGGCAGAAAGCGGCCTTCAGTTCCACTTCAGACAGCCACGGCCTCCCTTATACAAAGAATGCAGCGTAAGGCGACACATGTAAATACAAATAACTCGCATATGATTCGTGTGGGGGGAAAGAAACAAATATTACGCGCTCATTGGTACACCCGACTGATGACACATCACAAAACAGTTAACAAGGAACACAGTTAAATTAAATCATAAACACACAACAAACGAAGTTAGCCAAGCACTCATACGCAGTCCTAGGCACAGAGGAAAATCATTGTAGCTGTACACCCAAGTCACGAATTTCTCGCAGGCTGCAGCTGTCAATACAAATATTCAGCAAGAGTAGGCGGCTGAGAAGAGGTTGATTAGTGTGACGCAGCATGTTATGGCCAGACCTAGTGCGACAAAAAGGGAGTAACCAAAACTCCGGATTTCTATAAGTATACATGTGATTATTTGCTTTCAGAAAGCATATTCTCTAAAAAGGTATCTTCTTTGTTAAGAAGCGACTTTGTGTACTTTGTGGCTAAATAACTTTTATAAAGTTTTTGGGGCCATTAATGATACTGACACGGGCCAAAAATCATCCATATGGGATTGGTATTCCACATTTGCGATCGAACGATACGGCTTCTTTTGCAGTCGACATAATTTTTGAATATTTGTCACCGTAGTACTTCCCCAGAATAAGAAACAACAATTTACATAAGGCAAATACAGCGCATTTTGATTGGCACTGGTAAATAAAGATGAAAGATTTCAAAGAATACCTGTACATTTCGAAAGTTTTGATATAACATTGTCAAACTACACGTTCCAGCTGATATTTTCGTGAAAATTAACTCCTAAAGCTTTAACAGAGTCTGAAAATTTGTGCCCGAACCTCCTAAGCATAAAAGAAAGTTGTGAGGGCGTTGCCTGGGGTAAAATACGACTGCTTTTGTTTTCTGAGCATTTATGATGAGCGAATTAGCCTCGCTTCATGTCTTCATTCTCTCTAGTGTCCCATGAACAGCCGGAATTATCGAATGTAGGCTATCACCTTTGAGGAACATACAAGTGTCATCTGCACACATTATGTATTTAGGTGTTCTATCGACTCTGAACGTAAAAGCGCAAAAAACACAAGGACACAGACTGTGTTTTTTGCGCTTTTACGTTCAGAATGGAAAACCAACTCGCCCAAATGCAGCCATTATTGAGTTCTATCGACGTTCTTGATGTCTTTATATACAAAACAAATAGTATAAGTCCTAAATGCTGCCTTGTGGAACGCCGGTTGGAACATTAAAAACTATAATGCTTCCTTTCCTATCATTAGACACTGAAAACAATGCTGCAGATATGATCTAATGAGAGATAAGGGGATCCCACGAATTCATACAAGCTCTAGTTTTCTTAATAAACGGTTATGACTAAGGCAGTGAAACGACTTAGAAAAATCTACAAATAAGCCTACGCAGATTTGTTTGTCTTCAAACGGACCAAGAATAGTTGCTATTTGCGCCAATAAGGCGGCTTCTGTTGATTTACCCTCCAGAAATGCGTATTGGTAGGACAGTAAATAAAAAATTGTCACAAATTTTAACGAGTCTACTGTGAGTAACCTTTCCTAACACTTTAGAAAAAGCCGGTAGAATGGAGAATGGCCTGTAGTTTGACAGCTTATTTTTGTCTCCATTTTTAAATAACACGATTACTTTGGAAATCTTTATTAATTTGGGAAATTTCACAGTCCCGTAAGCAAGGTTGTATATACAGGTAAGTGCAGGAGCTACGATGCTGATAACATGTTTCACCTGGCCAATTCAAATACCGTCAATATCAACAGCTTTACTGTTTTTGCAAGAGGCAACGATACTGCAAATTTCGTGTTCATCAGGTGGTTGAAGAAAAATACTACTTATATTTGTCATTATATCCAGCCCCATGGTATGATATGATGGGATGTTACCGGTGATGTCCTTGAAGAGATTATCCGATGTTTCAGCAAGTTTTCATCCTTTTATGCGGTGCACTTTATGAAATAATGCTGCGACCACTGCTGCAGTTGCAGCACGATTGAATAACCGATTAAGTTTGTTCCTAGCATCACAGCTTCCCTCACAGCCTTCGAATAGGTCATGTCAAAACATTATTTTCTCGCGCTTTAAAAGTGCAGTCAGCCTATTCCGGCACTGTTTATAATTCAAGTCCCTCAAATATTTTGTTCTTAAAGTGCAGTCAGCCTATTCCGGCACTGTTTATAATTAATCAAGTCCCTCAAATATTTTGTTCTCAGGATTTTCTTAAAAAGCTTCGTTTTTTCTTTATCATCTTTAGATAGTCGTTTGTAATCCAGGGCCTGCGATTCTCTCCCTTTATCCTCACGATCTTTTCGTAGATATGCTGCTTAGAAATCATTTTAAATATAGGAATGAACGACTGCTGCATCTGAGCTCTCAGAGTAATAAACAAATAAACATCATCTCAGCTTATGTTCGTGATGCCCGCGTGGAATGCGTCAATTGTAAGGGGCGTAATTTTCTGCATGGTAAAGGGAGGCTCGTCATGATTTCTCTTATCACTGTCTTCTATAAGCATGAAAATCGGAAAAAGATCGCTGATGTCACTGCACAGGACACCCGCATGCACATGGCATCCGTCACTGTTAGTGATAAATAAATCAATCGACGTTGCTGTACTTACTGTGACGTGGATCGCAGTTTCTGTTAAGATTGCAAGTGCATTAGATTCTAGGATCAAAATAAAATCTGCTTTCGCAGGTGAGGACTTAAACAGATAAATATTAATGTCTCCTCCAATAATAACCTTGAACCTATGTATGTTCATGTATTGGAGAAGGCTGTCAAGGTTATCAAAGAAATTTTCTAAATGTTAACCAGGAGGCCAGTAAATTCCAAAGCAAACAAAGTTACGGATTGTCAAAGTTAGACACTTAATATCAGCTGTAACAAAGCTGAATTCTGAGATCACTGAAAAGCCCAGCGCATCTTTGGCAGAATAGCCAATCCATCACCAATCTTGTGCGATCGATTCAGGAAAAAACTTTGGCAACCTGAAGGTTTGTACACTGCTGCATTTGAAGTATACCATGTCTCTGTTAAAATGATCGTATCCAAGTCGCAGGAAAGTTCATTTAAAAAGGCGATTACTTCGTGTTCTTTGTGTCTCGTGGAATGGATGTTAAGATGAAAGCATGCCAGCCTGATATCTCTATAAGAGCGAATGACGGCATTAACATTTTTCAGCTTGAGCGAGTTGTACTCCTGCTGTAGAGTGTCACTCTGATCACTCAGGAACTGAATACTTGTTTTGAGTTCGCGTATTTCCGCCCTGAGATCTCGTTCCATTTTAGCTTTGAATTTGGACATCTTTCACCACTCTTCACGAAATTGAGCGCGACCATCCATCTGCGATCGCCAATGCTTGGCGTACAGTGCAAAACAAGTTCTGGCAGCAGACAAGGTGGCGATTCAGAAAATAATTGATTTAGAAATGTGAAAATGGATTTGCAACCTGTTAAAATGTGAAGAAAAAGTTCGCAAGGATGCTGTTCGTACCACCTGCGCTGCTGACAAGAGTATAGCATGATTCGAAGCACAAAACGCTCAGAGTAAAATATTATACGAAGATCGCCTGAGAAAATTGGACGACATCAGGTGGGCAGCTAAAGTATTTAAACACTTTTACAGAAAGAGCGTTGACTGTTAATGGCGGAAAGGGCTAGGAATCTTAAGATTAAGCATAATAATAATAATGATTGGTATTTTGGGGAAAGGAAATGGTGCAGTATCTGTCTCATATATCGTTGGACACCTGAACCGCGCTTTATGGGAAGGGATAAAGGAGGGAGTGAAAGAAGAAAGAAAGAAAAAGGTGCCCGTAGTGGAGGGCTCCGGGATAATTTCGACCACCTGGGGATCTTTAACGTGCACTGACATCGCACAGCACACGGGCGCCTTAGCGTTTTTCCTCCATAAAAACGCAGCCGCCGCGGTCGGGTTCGAACCCGGGTTCGATTAAGCATGCAGGAAACAAGGAAGAATGGAAAAGAAGCAGAAGGTAGAACTATATATGAATTGGAAAACTCAAATAAGGAAGGAATCGTTCTATGATAACTTGGCAGCATACCCCCCCCCCCCCCCCCACCCACTCCCTGTACCCAGTGCACACGCCCACACGTTACACTTGAACACATTCTCCATGAATGGCCTGCGGACCCTCCTACCGCGGGACCAGGAGCTCTTTACCACTTTGAAGGAATGGGAGACCTATTGCGCTTGACGGACCCGCCAGGCAGAAGTTCGCCACTGACCGGGCCGCCCAAGACATGGAACTCTATGAATTCATGAACTTATAGAGCAGTGAGGTAGTTCGGGGACCCTAAGACCTACGTGTCTCAAAACCCTTGGCCATTAAAGTCATTTCTCTCTCTCTCTCTCTATAGACAGGTAACCCATTACTCTTTGAAGCCAAATAACTGTGTCTTAGAAGCACAGCGACAAAAATAAATTTAAGGTGGCACCTTAATAGAATGTGGCAGTATCCGCTAAGAAGTCGATGCAGGCTCAGTCACTTTCCCTGAGGCCTTAAGATTTAGAGGTAACAAAGGTAATGTGAATGAATCTGCGGTAGAACTAAGCAAAAAATCGATTGGAACATTGGCGACTGACCTTGAGGGGGCTGACGTAAAGTTACAAGTTCTGGATGGAAAATTGCATCTAAACGAAAATTCCAGTGGTGCACTAAACTGTGCTCAGGTGAATTAATGCGGAACCATTTCTTTTACTGTGCCTCCTTCCTCCTCATGCACTATCTCGCCTCCACGTGCGCCACCTGCTTGCTAATTGCGACGGGGGTGCTTCAGTGATGGCTCTACGACTACTCTACAGGAACGCAGGAAGCTTGCCGGAATGTACGTCTGTAATTTAGATGCTCCCAATTACTCACGTACGCCTCAGCCCATATCTCGAAAACACGTTTCTGAGACATCTGTGCATTCACTCATCATCATCATCACCATCATCATCAGCCTGACTGCGCCCACTGCAGGGCAAAGGCCTCTCCCTTGTCTCTCCAATTAACCCTGTCCTTTGCCAGCTGCAGCCACCCTTTGCCTGCAAACTTCTTAATTTCACCCGCCCACCTAACCTTCTGCCGCCTGCTGCTATGTTTGCCTTCTCTTGGAATCCACTCCGTTGCCCTGAATGGCCAGCGGTTATCTTGCCTCCGCATTACATGCATTCACTAGACTCGCCTTTATTCCACTTCAAACGCTAAACTGTCGTGACTGAGTGGAGGCCTTCCCGTCTCGCACGCCGCAGACCCAGGTTCGATTCTCACCTACGCTGCCGTTTTCTTTTAATTATTTTTATTCACTTCGTGTGGACACGCTCTGTCCACGGCAGGAAAAAACAAGTTGTGCCAGTCGGTTCATAGTTGATGCGAATAAAAACTGCGCGAAGTCGACGGGACAAGGAGAGACACAAAGGGGCACAAACACGTTTTGTGTGTTCTGCGCTTTGTGTGTGCGTCTTTGTGTCTCTGCTTGTTCCGTCGGCTTCGCGCAGTTTTTATTCGCATCAACTGTCCACAGCCTCTGACCACAGATTCCGGTGACGTCTGTCATGAAACAAGAAAGCTTTCGTATTGAAATTGACGAATTTATAGACAATACCATGAAGTTTGACGGCCACCTTCCCATTCACTATGCCCGCCCGTCATTTGGCCTGGCGTTCTCCGATAACGCGACCTAACCATTTGTGCGATGATCCCGACATAGAAGGTTGCCCGGGCTCCTACGAACGGGTGAGTGGCAAAAACAGATGGTACGACGCCATGAAGATGAGCAACCTGACAGACGAGGTCAGATTGTGGTGCATAATGCACATAGCAGACTTTACCACCTGGTCTCCCTTTAGCCAAGACCTTTCCGGCATCTTTGGGCGCCTTGACAAGAAAAAAACTTCACTCTGAACAGTGCCTGCGAGTAAGAGCACAGCAGTAAGGTGAACATTTTCACTAGCTATAAACAGGATGTCATCAGCGTTCGTGCACGGGCGGACTCGTCTATGCACAAGGCAGATCGGATCAATCACCTTCTCAAAAGCATCGAGGCCAACACATTTTAAATGCTTCTTGCCTAGATCCTCCCCGCCGTTGCCGAAATATGCACACTCTGGCAGAACTACGACGAGTTCCGACAGTCAACGCATGAACCTTGCTGCGTGCGCTGGCGGCGCGGCGGCAACTGCCGCCCATCTCCCTCTTTAAAATCGCCCCGGTGCTTAGCCGAGTTAACTGTGTTAAATTGTAGCAAGACCACGCATATAGGTAAGGAATAGCAGGGAGGAAGTTCTCAGTCCAGTGAGCAACGTTTCGGCGAGAGGGCATGTCTTCGCACCCCTACCTCTCTTACGAATACGAGACGCTCCTTGCCAACAAAGAGATATTATTCATTCATAACCTTGAACCAAGCATATCGATCGCAAGTGCGAAATGTACAAGCGCGATCGCACCACTTATGAGACCCTCTATCACAACAAGCGCGGGTAGAAAAGCAATGCTTTCATCGCCCTTCCTTCCTTGAATTTCTTAAGTTCACTGGTCGCACGCAGTAATTGTGGAGAAAACAAGCTGCAGCTACTCGACAAAATCGCTGCCTAGAACAGCTTTGCCCGGATAACCAACAGCTTGTCCTCAATATTTTCTTGCACCCGCGGGTGCAACTTTCTTGAAGACGTTGCTGTTTCAAAACTGGCGGTGAAATCGCCACAGCAGTGAACATTTCTATTGAAACAATTTCTCAGTGGAACGCCTTTATTTTCCACTATAGCGTAGCGGAGAATCTCAAATCGAAATAATCTGTTCCCTCTTTATTTTCATGCTTTCCTTTGTTGTTACCGCAAATAAAATCATTATGGAAAGGGAGGTGGCTGCCCATTCCAAAAGAGGGGCCCATGTTTTCACCTTTCTCAAAGGGCGATAAATATTGTCACTGAGAAACGGTTGACGTAAGCAGGGCTGGTTTACTTGCTTTAATTAGACGCGCAAGGCAGCAGGCAGCACGAGAGATGAAGAAGACGAAGCATCTAGCCCCGAGATGGCTCAAGGCTTGCCAACTGACAGGAAATGCAGTTTAGCCGCTGTATGGCGCCACTAGAGTAGTTAGTAGCGTAGCATTGCTCCTCCTCTCTTGAAGACACCGACTCGGTGTGGTAGCAATTGCAGGCAGGACAACAAGGGTAGTCGCACGTGTCTGGCGTGTGGTGTAGACACGCGCGAGGGGCTAGCGGGCGTGGTACGGCTTCATCCGAGCGACGTGGACAACTTCGGAGGTCGGCCGTCTAGAAGAGCGAACTGTTCCTTGGGGGAGAACTTCGTAGGTAACTTGACTGAGCTGGCGGAGCACCTCGTAGGGGCCAAAGTATCTGCGTAGAAGCTTCTCAGAGCGTCCCCTCATGCGGATTCGGCTCCACACCCAGACTTGTTCGCCGGGCAGGTAACGCACATTTCGGTGGCGGAGGTTGTATCGCTGAGCGTCGTGAACTTGCTGGTGCCGGATGCGCTGTCGAGCGAGTTGGCGGGTGGCCTCAGCGTAACGAACAAATTGGGCAGCACCCATAACAGAGGGGGTAGCGCTAGCTGCAAGCAGCACTGCATCCAGCATGGTTGTGGCTTCGCGACCATGTACTAAACGAAATGGAGTGAAGCGTGTCGTTTCCTGGACCGCAGTATTATAAGCAAAGGTGACGTAAGGGAGTATGGCGTCCCAGTTCCGGTAGTCCGCGTCGACATACATAGAAATCATGTCGGCGATCGTCTTGTTGAGCCGTTCGGTGAGGCCGTTCGTTTGAGGGCGGTGACTGGTGCCGCTTAGGCGCATAACCTCCTGCGTAAGGGCCGAGGGGAACGCTGTTCCCCTGTCAGTTAAAACGATGGAGGGTGCACCGTGACGATGTACAATGTTTTGAATGAAAAAGTTCGCAATTTCGTCAGCAGTACCACGGGGAAGAGCTTTAGTCTCACAGTATCGGCTGAGGTAGTCGGTGGCGACCACAATGTAGCGGTTACCCAGAGAGGACTCCGGAAATGGGCGGAGTATGTCCATGCCAACTTGGTGGAAGGGAACCTGAGGCGGATCAATGGGCTGGAGTAGGCCGGTTGGCTTAGTCGGCGGCGTCTTGCGACGCTGGCACTCGCGGCAAGTTCGTACGTAACGTTTCACAACTGCAGCGACCCTTGGCCAATAGTATTTTTGCCGTATTCGTGTCAAAGTTCGACAAAAACCCAGGTGACCAGAAGATGGGTCATCATGGCTCGCCTGCAGGACTTCGTCGCGAAGGGCCGTAGGCACGACGAGTAGATAGACAGCTTCCGTTGGACTGTAGTTTTTCTTATACAGGACTCCGTCACGTAAACAGAACGACGACAGCCCGCGCGAAAAGATTCGCGGGGGAGACTGAGCGCTTCCTTCTAGATACTCAATGAGGGGCCGTAGTTCACTGTCGTCTCTTTGGTGTTGAATGAGAATGGACGTGAAGATGGCGCCAAGAAAAACAGAATCGTCGTCGGGGTCAGCTCGGTTGTCCTCGATAGGAGCACGAGACAAACAGTCGGCATCACTGTGCCTCCTACCAGACCTATAGACGATGGTGACATCGAATTTTTGAAGTCGAAGGCTCCAGCATGCAAGCCGTCCCGAGGGATCTTTGAGGTTCGCCAGCCAACACAGCGAGTGGTGGTCGCTGACCACCCTGAAAGGGCGGCCATACAGGTACGGGCGAAATTTTGTTACTGCCCACACAATGACCAGGCATTCTTTTTCGGTGGTGGAATAGTTCGCCTCAGATCGTGACAAGGTGCGGCTCGCGTATGCGATTACGCGTTCGAGACCATCCTGCCTCTGCACAAGGACCGCACCGAGGCCGATGTTGCTGGCGTCTGTGTGTAGTTCAGTGTCGGCTGACTCGTCGAAGTGTCCAAGGATGGGCGTACTTTGGAGACGAGTGCGGAGGTCTTCAAAGGCTTGCTGTTGCTCCAGGCCCCAGAATAATGGTTCGGAATCTTTCGTGAGTCGCGTGAGGGGCTCAGCGATCTGGGAGAAGTTCTGCCCAAAACGCCGATAATAGGCGCAGAGACCCAGAAAGCGGCGCACACTGCGCTTATCGGTGGGCACAGGAAAAGCAGGCACGGCAGCAGTCTTATCGGTGTCTGGGCTAACCCCTTTAGCGCTCACGATGTGGCCCAGAAACTTCAACTCTTCGAAAGCGAAGTGACACTTTTCGGGCTTCAGGGAAAGACCGGCCGACCGAATTGCTTCGAACACATCGCGCAGGCGTCTCAGGTGCTCTTCGAACGTGTCAGAAAAGATGACAACGTCATCCAAGTACACGAGACAGGACTGCCATTTGAGATCGACAAGAACGGTGTCCATCATCCTCTGGAAGGTTGCAGGAGCCGAGCACAGGCCGAAAGGGAGCACCCGGAATTCGTACAGACCGTCCGGTGTAATAAAGGCGGTCCTTTCCCGGTCGCGTTCGTCCACCTCGATTTGCCAATAGCCGCTTCGTAAATCTAGCGATGAGAAGTACTTGGCGTGGCGCAGCCGGTCCAGGGAGTCATCAATAAGCGCGAGAGGATAAACATCCTTTTTAGTGATTTTGTTTAAACGCCTGTAATCAACGCAGAACCGTACGGTTCCATTTTTCTTTGCCACTAGAACAACAGGCGACGCCCACGGGCTCGTCGACGGCTGTATCACGTCGTCCTTGAGCATTTCTTGAACTTGGCGGCGAATGGCATCGCGCTCCTTCGAAGAGATGCGGTAGGGCGGCTGACATAACGGCCATTGGTTGGCGTCAACTATAATTCGGTGCTTTGTGAGCGGTGTCTGCGTAACCTTGGAGGTCAAGGCAAAGCAGTCGCAGAAGGACTGGATAACGCTTTCCAAGCAGCGTTTCTGCTTAGTTGGGAGGTTTGGGTTCACGTCAGTGTTTATGGGAGTGGTCGGTTCCTGCACTGATGTCGGGGCTCCGGACAAAGCGTGCTGCCCCGTGAATTCGCTGAGTTCCTCGAAATACGCAATAGCTGTTCTGCGAGGCAAACAATGAGGTTCACAACCAAAATTGGTCACCAAGAGTTCGGTTCGGCCCTTGTTCAGTTCAACAATTCCTCGAGCAACACAGACTTGCCGACCAAGGAGCAGCGACATGTTGGTTTCAGCGATGCCACAAATTTTGGTGCTGTTATCGCACTCTACAGTAACAAACATGCTGGATCTTGATGGGATCAAAACTTGGTCGTCACAGACGCATAACTTAGCCCTTCGTGGCTCGGTATCGTCGTCGACAGGACCTTGGGTGGAAAACGACACGATTAGCTCCTGGAGGTTGATAACGGCACCATACTTTTGAAGGAAATCCAAACCGAGTATGAGGTCTTTGGAGCACTCGGGTAACACAGCAAAGCAACCACGGAAAGTAATACCGCGGATCTGGATTCGCGAAGTGCAGACACCGATCGGAGTTACCACGTGGCCACCAGCTGTCCGGATCTGCGGCCCAGACCAAGGGGTCAGAACCTTCCTCAAGACCGTGGCTAACCGTCTGCTCATTACCGAAAAATCGGCGCCGGTATCCACGAGTGCGGTAACGTCGTGGTTGTCGGCGGATACCGGAATTTCGGCGGAGGCCAGTCGGTCGCAGCGCGTCGTCGAGGTCGTCGGGTCAGGTCGTCGTCGGTCGGAGCGTCGCGGCGAATCGTCGGGTGGAGGCTCTGACGAGGCTTATGACGACACGGAGAACTCTTATGACGACACAGAACGGAGTGACGTGAAACGTGACGTAAACGGAGACTCCGTGATTTCTGGCGGCTAGCGGTGCAGTCTAGCAGCTGCCGAAATGAAAGCTACCGCCGCCGCACGTTGAAGGCATCTATCGGGGGTCGCCACCGTCGCTTCGTTTACGTTAGCACCGGCGTGTTGCCAGCGTTGCGATGGATCCCGTTCCCGAACCCGACGACGTAGTTCTCACAAAATCTCCGGCCTGCATTTAAGCGACCTCAGCCCCACAGAGCGTGCGATGCTTTTGAGGGAGCACGGTTAGGTTAGGCGCCGGCGGGTGGTTTCCCCCTTCCTCAGAGAGCAGCCGTTGCAAACTAAATATCATAACCGCAGTGCGGGGAGTCGCGAGGTGCCAGGACAAGGTCGGCGCCTTGCGCCCATCGGAGGCTGGCCGGGGCTTTGGGACAACGGATTGTGATTCCTTGAACGGCGCGGTTGCACGGCGCAGCAGGCGGCGTCGAGGCCTCCCACGGTTGCAAGGGCGAAGTTATTTATTTACTTTTTGCCACAAAAAACAAATGGGCGCTCGAGGGCGGTCGCATTTACAGTCGGCGGCTTGAAACCAAAGCCGGCGCACGACACTTCAACGGCTTCCGATAGATCCAACGGGTCCACTGGATCTGGCTCTCTCGCCAACTTGCATGTACCTTCAGATATGTACTGTGAATGGATTAAAATAGCCGAGCTCGAAAAGAACAGCTCCGCCCAACTGCCGCAGCCATTGAATATAACCATTGATAAAAGCCATTGATAAAAGTGCACTATTGGTTTTAAAACAAAATTTACTTCAATATTGATCTGTGCAACCCACCTTTGTCACCCTCAGAGATTCGCGAAACCAAGTAGGATGGAAAATTCCTCCAAGATGGCCTCTCTTGTCCTATAGCGTCACCACGCTTGTACTTGCGAGATTCGCCTGTGGTGGCGATACCTGTATTTTGGTTCTTGCTATTTTCTACCTAACAAGAGCTTTGTTTTCAGCAATAGCGGTGTTTTTGTGATCAGGAGCTGGTATTCTATCGATACAAGAAAACTTCAATTTCTCCTCAGTGTCCCTTTAATTAGACGCGCAAGACGTTGGAACGCGCAAGGCAGCAGGCAGCACGAGAGATGAAGAAGACGAAGCATCTAGCCCCTAGATGGCTCAAGGCTTGCCAACTGACAGGAAATGCAGTTTAGCCGCTGCATGGCGCCACTAGAGTAGTTAGTAGCGGAGCAACATTACAAACCGAAATGAATTGTAGCTACGTTTTTCGCAAAGGCTCTACCTCTAATTTTTGGTTGACAGATGCTTATAAGCAGTACTGCTCTATCTGCAAGGAAAAGCACTACGTTAAAACAAAACGTCGGTGCTCGTAGTTCGCCTGGGCAAGGTTGCCGACTTCGCGCCGCGCACTCTTTTAAAACAGCAGCGCTGTGGCTCTATATTTAGGGCCAAAACCTTCTTGAGTAGCTAGCAGCTATAAAAACAAGGAGCTCGGAAACTAACACCCATGTCTACCTTAGTGAGCACGTGCACCCGAAAGTGACAGCTTCATTCGAAAAAACGCCGGTGAAGCCCTCTCCGCGTGGCCGCCCGCGGCCCCCCGCGGCGCACGTGAGGGATGGCCACCCGCGCGCCATCATCCTTCATGGCTCGCCCGCACTGATGACGAAAGCAATCTGTGACCTGGCTTACTGCTCGAAGCCCGTGGAGCGTAACCACGTTACTGGAACGCCGTGCTGCGGGCGTGTGCTGCCTATACTTGACGTTCCAAAGGGAACGTGAAAGGTGTAACGGACTAAGGAAAAGTATTTTCTCCGCAGTCGAGCGCCCTCTGCTTTGCGCCTGTGGGCGCGCAGTCGGCAAAAATAGAACACTCGGCTGGGATGAAGGCCATGACAGCGAAGCATTACCTTCGTACGCTTGTGAGTGAAGGAAACGTGTTTAGTCGAAATGCCGCTTCCCGCTTGCCTGAAAACTGCTCTTCACGAATCTTTCGATATATTTTTTGCTTTGCGCGCAATGTATTTTTTGTTAGCCCCACTGGGTTTGGCAGACATGGCACCAAATCCTGGAAGCAACGCAGCTGCTCTTAATGCAATATAGTCAATGATGCCCCAACGAAAAGGGATGTATTTTACTCTAAAAATATTCTACACGCACTGCATATTTTCCGCCGGGCAACTGGTCGTAACATAAGCAGATGCGTAAGCAGAGGGCTACTGGTTTTAAGAAGGCGGACAGTTATGGCTGCAGAATCATGCATTGAATGCAGCAGAAAACATTTAATATTTCGACAACTGCAGTTCGAAGGAAATACTTAAACGTCCGTTGCGATTTTAGCCACAAGTTTCATGGTGGGTTTGGCCAACGTGGCTTGGTGGTGGCATGCCACGCCAGCTTGCTTTTTTGCAGTGGGTGCTATGTAGCAGGCGCTGTCATACCATGGCGAAGGAGCCAAGTATGCCCACGAACTCACGTTTTCGCCATTTCCTGTCAAGATTCGTTGAGGTGTGAGAGAAGCGTGAGTAGAGCCACACTGGACACGGCGAAATTTAATTTGCTCTAATGAAACTACAGCACTTTAAAACATCTCTGTGATATGCAGTGCAGTCATTTACTTTTCATGCCCAGTAATTTATAAATGTAGTCAATTCCTATGAGTAGTAGCTTAACAGCAAAAGTAATAATAACATCTGAAAAATGCACCACTGTTGATGTCGACAAGGCAAAACAAAATTTTTAACGCCAAATTTGAGGCATAGCAGCTCCTCAGGTACAAGATGGTTAAAAAAATAGCTTAAGGGAGCTGTGAGCAGTCTACTTTTTATGCTTCAAAACTAAATAAAGGTAATTTAAACTATTTGCGTGACATTTCAGATGTAATTGTAATGTGAAATCGGTAATTATTGTGAGCAGTAGCAGGTAACGAAGTTTGATCATATTTGGAGACTTTTTCAAGGTGATAAGTAATTTATTTTAATTACTTCTCAAGAGTAATTTAGCTATGCTTAGGCAGCAAGACACATCGTTCTATGCAGACACTGTCTCTTGAATCTCATGAAGATGTCTCTAGAGCAGGCAAACCTTGGTGCTCTCTTGCATCGCGGAAGCAGACGGTGCTGAATAGAGGC
The DNA here is from genome assembly GCF_052857255.1 of Amblyomma americanum. Classification (NCBI taxonomy): domain Eukaryota; kingdom Metazoa; phylum Arthropoda; class Arachnida; order Ixodida; family Ixodidae; genus Amblyomma; species Amblyomma americanum. The sequence goes on along the minus strand of NC_135505.1, from coordinate 14,743,992 downwards.
GCGCAAGCACTCACTTTCTCATCTCGCCGGTCGGCTGGAAGCAAGGAGTGGTGCATCTCTTTCCAAATATCGCCGCAGCAGTAATGAGGGCACGCCTGAGTGGCCTTGGCTACGCGCCGCCTTGCGTAACCACCTTTCTGCCTGTTCTCGGCGCCCACCCTCCACCACTTTGTTTTCCTCGCGGCTCGCGCCAGTGGCTCCGTACACTGACCAGCGTTACCTTTTGCGTTGACGCAAACTGGACGAACGCACTCGCGCGCATCAACTGCGCCCTTCACTTTCGTTCGCTGCACTCCAAAACGCGTACCTGTAATGGGTCACCTGGGCCAGGTGAAGGTCACGGGTCCGGAAGTCGGCGCCACAGATCATGGACTGCGCTTTCTCTTTTGCCCGCCTCCACCCGCGCGTGTCTGGACAGCGTGCTCACTCGTGCTCATTTGGCCCGGCAGTGCTCTCGAGGCGCGGCGGACATGCTTGGCTGCCGCAGCATCGGCTCGTCGGATTCGGGGCAGCCCCTTGTAGAAACCGAGTGTCTCAATTTACTCAACCGGCCTACCTCACTGAATCGACCTGATTTTTCACGCAAGCACCATTCCTGCCGCAGTTTCGATTACTTTTTATTGTGCTCGGTACAAAAGAACAAGATGTTAGCATCCCTGATAGCACGAAACACAATGAACAAGGACAGAGGGAGGCCCTCAGCATGCTAGCCAATGTTTGGATAACGGGCTTGTCTTCGTCTTATGATCTGTACAAAGACAAGTCGTTTTGGCCAAATAATGGTTATCGAACTGAATCTCCGCCTCAATCCTTGTTCATTTTATTCCGTATTTTTATCGTGCAGTCATAAAACCTGCAGTTCAAAAATCAGTCAATTCCTGTTGAAGCTTGAGAAAGAAATGAGAGGCTCAAAGGCAAGTTTGTGATCAAAGAAAACGAAGAAAGCTACATCCATTCTAGGTATTTCTCTTCGTATCAAACGCAATTTCGCACTCTTATCATTATATTTTGAAAATTGTTGCCGAACATTCTATTCGATATGAAAGGGCACTCTCAGAGGCATGAGCAGCTTCTGAAGAGCTTGAGAACTTGTTGGGCAGCCGGCTTTTATTTTCCGTGGGAAATAGCCAACGACCAGTAGGGACCGCAAGATGACTGTTAGTTGAACTCATAAGCTAACGCTCTACGTAGTTCAGCAATGCTCAGGTTCCGTGTGAGCACGTACGCGCAGCGTTTATACAGGTTGTCTTCCCGCTGTCCGGCCCTAGGTCGCCGTTACTGAGGCTTGACGAAAACTTTTACTAAGCATACTGTTATGAGCAGCGCTATGTGTTCGTTATGCCGACAAATATGTCGCCGCCATTCGTTCTGCCTAACTTTAGGGCCACTTTGCCTTTATTTGTATTGGGCGGTCATCGTACAAAAGCTCCGCGTTTGGCTGTCGCTTATTCTCGAGGTAAAGGCGGTTAAACAAGGTTTTATTACCTGGAGCATCTCAGAAATTGTCTTTAATTTTCTCCGTGAAATATCGGCAGGATTTCTAACATTCCTTAGGCACAAATGTGTCTTTGTTCATTTTTCATGAATCAGTGCTAGACTGCTTACGAAAATACGAACGCACATTAAAAGGCGCCGTCCGACAGCCGAAGCACTTAATAAGTCACAAGTGATTTTATCTCTCGGGGAACGCCTAGTCTTTATGCGCAAACATGGGTTGGTTTATGGTTTATGGGGTTTAACGTCCTGCAGTGACTCAGGCTATGAGGGACACCGTTGTGAAGGGCTCCGCGGAAATTTAGACCACGTGGGGTTTACTAACGTGCACTTACATCGGGTGTCACGACGCAGCTAACGTACGCCGTGGTAAAGCGTGAGGAGTGCCTCCGATGGGGAGAGGGGGAACGCGCCGACAAAGGGGAAATACTCTCAAAACAGCGCAGTGCGCGAGTTTCGGGTTCCTCGGCCTAAGCGAGTGAGGAATGACTTGTTTTTTCGAAGTCGGTCGGTCCGAAACTCGAGACGACGACAGGACGGCTTGGGTGGACCGGCGGTGTGCGTTTTTTTCCTTCTTGATAGCTAGCCAGAGCGCCTAACAGCGGCGCGTGTGTTTTAAACTGTGTTTGTCTCGTCTCGTTGTAGTAGCTTCTACTTAGCCACGCTGCTTACACCGAGGCGTGCGTTTGATATTGTTTTTTTCTCTTGCCTTGTGACATCTTACGTCTTAAAGGTGGCGGGAAAGTCATTTATTGGCTGCTAGAGAGTAAGTTTAGGCGGGAGAATAATCTGTTGGCTGAGGATGTAGTTTTGGCGGGAATGCAACGAGATGGGTGCGCGCGAAGACCGCGGGAGGTGGGTTGTGTGGCAGCTGGACAGATCGGTCGTGTGCGGCCGGGTGGTGGTCTCGGGGCCGTAGAGTTGGAGACGCGAACCCTTGAGCAGTTTCCGGAGAGGTTAGCCGTGTGGTGGCCGACGGTGGTCCGGAGCCGTGGGAGTTTGTAGTTTTATTTTTAAAGCGGAGAGGCCGAAATCATTCGCCATATGTAAACCATTGGCGTACATGTTGCAATAAATAACTTGCCTAGGAAAGCATTACAAATGTCGAACCGTCAGAAGACCTGCCTACCTGTCTGAACTCAAGTCGAGAACTACTTCCCCAGGGTCATTCATGGGACCCGCCCTCTACCACTCTACGTCAACATCTGGATAACAACAACATCGGCATCTACTAGAGAGAGAAGAAAATTTTGTGAACTCGGACGTCTAGCTAGAATTTCGTCTCTATCGAAATTCGACCGCCCTGGCCGGGATCGAACCCGCGTCTTTTTGGTCAGCAGCCGAACACCATAACCGCTGAGCTCAGGGGCGGCTATGCGCAAACATAGGCGTGACGAGAAGCTGCAAGGTGACATCAGAAACCCAAGACCACTACCAAAATCAGGATGGCTGCGGTTCCTTCGTCCCGATGAAAACTGGAGCATTTGAAGAAACACACGCACAGATACGATGTAGAGAACACGTCCGCTGCTTCGTATCTGTCCGTGTGTTTCAAGTGCAGCAAGTCTCGTCGTATCGATGAAAATGCCAGAAATAAGAAGAAATGCAAAGCGCGACACCGTACCACGCGCCATGCACTCACCCGTTCTTCTGTCCAGGTTTCCTGGCTTCCAGGCCTTTCCGGTCGAGTATTATTGTCCACGGATCATCAACTGCTTACCTAGTCACGGTCCAAGGCCTTACCCTGTCGAATCACTGACCTTTAGAGATGCTTCTGCCAACTATTACGGTGAAGAAGTTATCATTCTCCTGCCAAGACTGTACAAGTTCGGTCTTCATGTCTGGTAACCCGGGACATCACACATGGCAGTGGCGACGACGTGAATGCACACCGGCTAAACCCCGCTCTTCTGCCTTGTTGCAGATTGCTTCGCCAACGGTTGCAAGTGCTGCAGCGTCTACATAACGTGGAGCATCGGAATCGACAGCAAAACGTCACCGTCCCTGGCACTGGTTATCTGCACAGCGCATCGAGCGACGAGAAGAAGCCTATAAAGCCAAGCCGTCACCGCCCCCAGCTTCACATGGCAGTGGCGACGACGTGAATGCACACCGGCTAAACCCCGCTCTTCTGCCTTGTTGCAGATTGCTTCGCCAACGGTTGCAAGTGCTGCAGCGTCTACATAACGTGGAGCATCGGAATCGACAGCAAAACGTCACCGTCCCTGGCACTGGTTATCTGCACAGCGCATCGAGCGACGAGAAGAAGCCTATAAAGCCAAGCCGTCACCGCCCCCAGCTTCACATGGCAGTGGCGACGACGTGAATGCACACCGGCTAAACCCCGCTCTTCTGCCTTGTTGCAGATTGCTTCGCCAACGGTTGCAAGTGCTGCAGCGTCTACATAACGTGGAGCATCGGAATCGACAGCAAAACGTCACCGTCCCTGGCACTGGTTATCTGCACAGCGCATCGAGCGACGAGAAGAAGCCTATAAAGCCAAGCCGTCACCGCCCCCAGCTTCACATGGCAGTGGCGACGACGTGAATGCACACCGGCTAAACCCCGCTCTTCTGCCTTGTTGCAGATTGCTTCGCCAACGGTTGCAAGTGCTGCAGCGTCTACATAACGTGGAGCATCGGAATCGACAGCAAAACGTCACCGTCCCTGGCACTGGTTATCTGCACAGCGCATCGAGCGACGAGAAGAAGCCTATAAAGCCAAGCCGTCACCGCCCCCAGCTTCACATGGCAGTGGCGACGACGTGAATGCACACCGGCTAAACCCCGCTCTTCTGCCTTGTTGCAGATTGCTTCGCCAACGGTTGCAAGTGCTGCAGCGTCTACATAACGTGGAGCATCGGAATCGACAGCAAAACGTCACCGTCCCTGGCACTGGTTATCTGCACAGCGCATCGAGCGACGAGAAGAAGCCTATAAAGCCAAGCCGTCACCGCCCCCAGCTTCACATGGCAGTGGCGACGACGTGAATGCACACCGGCTAAACCCCGCTCTTCTGCCTTGTTGCAGATTGCTTCGCCAACGGTTGCAAGTGCTGCAGCGTCTACATAACGTGGAGCATCGGAATCGACAGCAAAACGTCACCGTCCCTGGCACTGGTTATCTGCACAGCGCATCGAGCGACGAGAAGAAGCCTATAAAGCCAAGCCGTCACCGCCCCCAGCTTCACATGGCAGTGGCGACGACGTGAATGCACACCGGCTAAACCCCGCTCTTCTGCCTTGTTGCAGATTGCTTCGCCAACGGTTGCAAGTGCTGCAGCGTCTACATAACGTGGAGCATCGGAATCGACAGCAAAACGTCACCGTCCCTGGCACTGGTTATCTGCACAGCGCATCGAGCGACGAGAAGAAGCCTATAAAGCCAAGCCGTCACCGCCCCCAGCTTCACATGGCAGTGGCGACGACGTGAATGCACACCGGCTAAACCCCGCTCTTCTGCCTTGTTGCAGATTGCTTCGCCAACGGTTGCAAGTGCTGCAGCGTCTACATAACGTGGAGCATCGGAATCGACAGCAAAACGTCACCGTCCCTGGCACTGGTTATCTGCACAGCGCATCGAGCGACGAGAAGAAGCCTATAAAGCCAAGCCGTCACCGCCCCCAGCTTCACATGGCAGTGGCGACGACGTGAATGCACACCGGCTAAACCCCGCTCTTCTGCCTTGTGGCAGGTTAGTGCTTACAGCGTACTGCTGCCGCTTGATTAATTATCTACGTCGTCTCCACTGCCAAAGTTGAAATCTGTTGTTGTTTCAAAGATGTCGAAAGAGCTGGCTAAAGTGAAGGATGAAATGCGAGCAGAATTTCTTAAGCTTAAAGAGGAGCTCCGACAAGAAATGAAGACGATGAAAGAATCAGTTGAGCGGAGTTTAAGGAATGAAATTCGGGAAATACGAGCTGATCAGATTGAAACAAACAAAGCCCTTACATATGGGAACGAAACACTCGAGGAACTACAGAAAAAACTGGACAATGAAATTGAAAAATACTCTAAGCTGGAAAAAGAGAATGAAATTCTTCGTGCCAAATGTGGGACCCTAGAGCAAAACACTGCAGAACTAGATAAACGCCTTGTTCGTTTAGAAATGTACTCGCGAAAGGCGAACATTGAAATACAGGGTGTAGAGCAGAAAGAAAGTGAAAGTGTACTGGAGACAGTTTCCGAACTTGGGAAGGCTATCAGTGAGCCTATTTCCGAAGCTGACATAGAGAGTTGTCACCGTTTGCCCGCTCGACAAGGAAAAACGCCAAACATTCTCGTCCAGTTCAAGTCACGAGCGAAACGCGATGAAACGCTCAGAAAAGCAAAGAAAATGCGTCTCACAAGCACCGATGTAGGAATCGAAGGTAGTGACCCAATATATGTGAATGAACATCTTTGCCCAGTCTTGAAACGTTTACTTGGCCTGGCTGCCAAAAGGAAACGGGAACATCAGTGGAAGTCGGTCTGGTCGGTTAATGGAAAGATTTTCGCAAAGCAGGCAGACGGCACTGATGCTGTGCAGATAGAAAATGAAAAGGACCTTGAAAAGATCTGCTAGGCAATGTTTAGAGCAGCACAGCGATACCGCATCAATCGAAAATGCGCTATCACGAATTTGCTTTTCCCCAAAACATAAAACTTGAACAGTCCACACAAAACCCTGTCTTACATATCAACGCACGTTCTGCTTGTAACAAGGATGAGTGCATTAGTAGTTTTCTAGACGAATTTAGTTTCAAGTTTAAAATAATATTGTCGACAGAAACTTGGTATTATGAGCATAGTAATATGTCATTCTAGAAAAAACAGCGCACACAGGACAGGGACCAAGGGAAGAACCGACGGCACGAGCGCTGACTTACAACTGATTTTATTATGCGGAGAGTGAACAATATATATATGAAGGAAGTGGCAGATACAATCAGAGGCAGTCGGCGTCAAAGAGGTGTAAATGGCCGATAAAATCGATAAAACCGTAAGGTGTGAAGATAAAACAAGATAAAACTCAACAGATGACAAGCCATGGTGTAAAGAACCATAAAAACGCTAAGACACGTGAATAACACATACAATGCCATGAATAACAAAAAACCGAATACAATCAACAGGTGGAAGGCATGTGAAGGTGACAAGGATTTATGCTGTGTGAACAAATTTAACAACTGACATGCGCTTGAAACGGATAACCAGGCACATAACTAACACATTCATCCGTTTTCTTTTTTATTTTCTTGAGAGGTACGCCACTTCTTTTTCTGATAAAACTACAGATGGCGCACTGACGCAGGTGTATTTATTAGATTTTATGTTGAAGGCTTCCATCACTTCCCTAGTTATTTGATCCGAGTGGCTTCCTATGATTTTGCAGTTTTCAAATTCAGGTTGACAAGCACTGCAAATTCCTAAATGGGCTGCTATATGTCCTTTTACCCCCTTTTCCACATCTTTATTATGTTCCCGCACTCGGTCATTAATACATCTGCCCGTCTGACCAATATATTTGTCTCCGCAAGTTAAAGGTATTGAATAAATTACTTCCTTCTGACACGGTACGAATTGTTTACGATGTTTTTTGCTGCATGTTCTTGCTGTCTTGGAAGGAGGGTTAACGCGGTTGCAGATATTTGCAAGCTTTTCCGGAGCTGAAAACACCACCTTCAACTTTGCTTTATTCATGACCTTTTTCAGATTATGGGACAGAGCGTGGAGATAAGGGATCACTGAGACTTTTTGTTTCTTTTTTTCTTTGTCACTACCTCCTTCATTTATCCTTTCTTTTCCTTTGATCCTCTTTTGAAGCTTCTGGGCGACGGAGATTAACAGGTGATTGGGATAGCCTGCCCCTAATAACCTATTGCATTGTGTGTGAAAGCTGGAATGCATGCTGTGAGGACATGATTTCTTGAGCGCGTTAGACATGCAAAGACTCGCGATTGCTCTCTTCACTAATTTCGAATGAGCTGAATGGTAATGAATCACCGGTTTCTTATTACGTGGTTCATAGCTCCAACAAATGTGATGGCCCTGGAATTCCAGCTTGATGTCAAGAAATCTGATAGTGCTGTCTACTGGCACCTCGTGAGTTAGGATTAGAGGGAACATGGTCGAAGTGAAAGTATGCAAAATATTCTGAAGGTCTGAGTGGAACGCCTGCTTGTGGCTATTTATGACCACGAGATAATCATTGACATACCGAAACGTCCTTATAACAGATGAGCTGGGAAGGATGGAAGCCAAGGTCCTGTCTGTAGACGCCAGAAAAATGTCACTGAGTATGGGTGCTAAACATGATCCTATGGGTATTCCAGATTTTTGGAGGTAAATGTGCTCGTTCCATGCACAGTAGGTTGAGGAGAGGTACGTTGAAAGTAACTCGAGAAAGCCTTGTACAGACATACCGGAGGCGTTTTGAAAAGCGGTAGAGCCGTGGTGATCTATGCAATCTTCTACTGCTTTGAGCAATTTTTCTTTTGGAATAGAATAATAAAGATCTTTAATGTCGATAGAAAAGGCTTTGGTGCCCTCTGTTTTCTGATCTTTAAGGAACTCTATAACTTCAAAGGAACTTTTGATCATGAAGGGGTCATCAGGCAGGAGCTTGGCCGTCTTCATCGGGACACTTTGCTCCTTCAGCTGCAAGCTTCGTGTGGTCTCACCAGAGGCAAGCAGGCCTTCAGAGATCAACTCTCCGTTGTGGACAGATGCACCGACTTCATTTGGCAACAGGTTTTGCCGCACCTGCGGACCTTACTACCGAAGAAAACAGTCACCACCGCGAGCGCCATCTACTGTACAGGTGGGGTTTCCCTTCCGCACGGTGTGCGCCGTGTGCTCGAACTGGGACCTAAATTCGCTATTCCACCAATGAGGACGCCCCCGGAACTAGTGGCAATGGTTCATCAGGCTTCCCGTCTAGCAGAGGAATGTGATAAACAAAGATGTATATCAGAAGGCATTGACGCTGTAATTCGTTATGAACCGTCATACTGCAACATTCCCGTTAGCCGATCTGTATCATATCTAAAAGAAAAATCCCTACGCGTGCTGTTAGCAGACAAAGAAGGGGGTTTCGCTGTGTTCCCAAAAGCCGTCTTTGCATCAAAAGCACTCGAAGCCATTAACTCGGTTTTTTTTTTACAAAAGAATGAAAAATCAGTAACCTCAGCAAAGGAAAAAGTCAGACAAATATGCTCTCAGCACAACTTAAATGGTCTCTTAAAACGTATTGAGGATAATGAAAATAACACCCTGAAGATGTTCTTTACCGCGAAGACCCACAAAGTTGATTGCCCCCTTCGAGTAATAATAACCGAAAACGGTACTTGGCAGAAGTCAGTTTCCTCGTTTTTGAAAGCTCATCTAGCATTCCTGCATGCTGATGACCCCTTCATGATCAAAAGTTCCTTTGAAGTTATAGAGTTCCTTAAAGATCAGAAAACAGAGGGTACCATAGCCTTTTCTATCGACATTAAAAATCTTTATTATTCTATTCCAAAAGAAAAATTGCTCAAAGCTGTAGAAGATTGCATAGATCACCACGGCTCTACCGCTTTTCAAAACGCCTCCGGTATGTCTGTACAAGGCTTTCTCGAGTTACTTTCAACGTACCTCTCCTCAACCTACTGTGCATGGAACGAGCACATTTACCTCCAAATATCTGGAATACCCATAGGATCATGTTTAGCACCCATATTCAGTGACATTTTTCTGGCGTCTATAGACAGGACCTTGGCTTCCATCCTTCCCAGCTCATCTGTTATAAGGACGTTTCGGTATGTCGATGATTATCTCGTGGTCATAAATAGCCACAAGCAGGCGTTCCACTCAGACCTTCAGAATATTTTGCATACTTTCACTTCGACCATGTTCCCTCTAATCCTAACTCACGAGGTGCCAGTAGACAGCACTATCAGATTTCTTGACATCAAGCAAGAATTCCAGGGCCATCACATTTGTTGGAGCTATGAACCATGTAGTAAGAAACCGGTGATTCATTACCATTCAGCTCATTCGAAATTAGTGAAGAGAGCAATCGCGAGTCTTTGCATGTCTAACGCGCTCAAGAAATCATGTCCTCACAGCATGCCTTCCAGCTTTGACACACAATGCAATAGGTTATTAGGGGCAGGCTATCCCAATCACCTGTTAATCTCCGTCGCCCAGAAGCTTCAAAAGAGGATCAAAGGAAAAGAAAGGATAAATGAAGGAGGTAGTGACAAAGAAAAAAAGAAATAAAAAGTCGCAGTGATTCCTTATCTCCACGCTCTGTACCATAATCTGAAAAAGGTCATGAATAAAGCAAAGGTGAAGGTGGTGTTTTCAGCTCCGGAAAAGCTTGCAAATATCTGCAACCGCGTTAACCCTCCTTCCAAGACAGCAAGAACATGCAGCAAAAAACATCGTAAACAATTCGTACCGTGTCAGAAGGAAGTAATTTATTCAATACCTTTAACTTGCGGAGACAAATATATTGGTCAGACGGGCAGATGTATTAATGACCGATTGCGGGAACATAATAAAGATGTGGAAAAGGGGGTAAAAGGACATATAGCAGCCCATTTAGGAATTTGCAGTGCTTGTCAACCTGAATTTGAAAACTGCAAAATCATAGGAAGCCACTCGGATCAAATAACTAGGGAAGTGATGGAAGCCTTCAACATAAAAATCTAATAAATTCACGTGCGTCAGTGCGCCATCTGTAGTTTTATCAGAAAAAGAAGTGGCGTACCTCTCAAGAAAAGAAAAAAAGAAAACGGATGAATGTGTGAGTTATGTGCCTGGTTATCCGTTTCAAGCGCATGTCAGTTGTTAAATTTGTTCACACAGCATAAATCCTGGTCACCTTCACATGCCTTCCACCTGTTGATTGTATTCGGTTTTTTGTTATTCATGGCATTGTATGTGGTATTCACGTGTCTTAGCGTTTTTATGGTTCTTTACACCATGGCTTGTCATCTGTTGAGTTTTATCTTGTTTTATCTTCACCCCTTACGGTTTTATCGATTTTATCGGCCATTTACACCTCTTTGACGCCGACTGCCTCTGATTGTATCTGCCACTTCCTTCCTATATATATTGTTCACTTTCCGCTTAATAAAATAAGTTGTAAGTCAGCGCTCGTGTCGTCGGTTCTTCCCTTGGTCCCTGTCCTGTGTGCGCTGTTTTTTCTAGAATGACTACCTACCAACTCGCCCAGTCTTCCACATTGGCATAGTAATATGCTTTACCTAGAGGGCTATAGAAACTTTTTTATTAATCGGATTGGTAGACGCGGCGGTGGTATTGCTATATATGTCGATTCTGCCCATGACTACGAGATAGTTCCAGAGATTTCAAAATCATTACATGATTTTGAAATATTAACTTTGAAATATAAGCAAGAAGCGGTTACAGCTTTGTACCGGCCCCCGGATGGCAAGGTTTCAAATTTTCTTACCTTCTTTTACATAATTCTTGACTACGTGTGTGTTAATAACCTCAGATTAATTTGCGGGGCTGACTTTAATATTAACATTGCTCAACATAATACTGCGGCAAATGACCTTATCACAACGCTTCACAGCTGTGGTTTCACAAATATAATTGAAACATCAAATCGCGTCACGTCATCTAGTACGTCTAAACATGATTTACTGATAACAAACATTGAGACGGTCATTTCCGACGCTGGTACTATTACATCAGATATTAGTGACCACTGTCCAGTCTTTATTATCTACAAATCAGAAACAAGAGCTAGAACTGATACTTCTTGCCCGATTACATTGCAGTACATAACAGACCTCGCATTGCAGTGATTTGAACATGAAGTCGCCGTTTATGATTGGTCGTTCATATTTCGGATTAAAGATGCAAGTGAGGCCTATACCGCATTCATTCAAATCTTCGTGCAGATATACATAAGACACATCCCATTTAGGAGCTTTAAGAAACCAAGAAAGATAAGGAAACCGTGGGTCACAAGGGCTCATCTAGGCATGATCACAAAGAAGAATACTCTTTATCATGTCTTTCTGCGCACGCGCTCGCCTGCTGATCTAGATGGTTTTAAAGCAGCCAGAAATAGGCTGAATGCTGAATTAAGGCGGGCCAAGAAAGTGTACTTCCAAGAATTATTCTCTGATATCGCGCGAAAGAGCCCAAATATCGTTTGGAAAGTAGTAAATAAGGTCGTAGCTCACGGAAAGAAAAACACAGAGCCAAACAGAATTACTTTTAACAACTCCGAATTGACTGGAAAGGCACTCGCGGAACATTTTAATGAACATTTTATTAAATCTATACCAAGGGACAATAACCCATTAAGTTTGGATATGGCTATTCAAAGCGTTCCCGAAAGTATGTTTTTGCAGCCAACCAATGAATCGGAAATCTACAGAACATTTATTCATATGAATAACAGTACAGCATTAGATGTAGATAATATGCAAGTAAAGCCTGTTAAATATGTTTTGGAGGATATTCTTTCTGTTCTAACTCATATCTATAACTTCGTCCTTGAAACGGGTGTATTTCCAGTTGCCATGAAGAAAGCTAGATTAACTGCAGTTCATAAGGGGGGCGATAAAAAATTGGTTTCAGATTACAGACCAATATCTGTTCTCCCAATATTTTCAAAGGGGCTAGAGAAACTAATTTATGATCGGTTAATTCTTTTTCTAGAGAAGCATAATGTCCTAAGCAATGCCCAACATGGATTTCGGAAAAATAGATCAACAGAGACAGCCTTATTGACTCTGAAAGAAAATATACTACAAAATATAGAAAATAACAATTTTACCATAGGTTTATTTATTGATTTCACGAAGACCTTTGATTGTCTTAATCACGATATACTGCTGCATAAACTTTCACTCTACGGAATTCGGGGCATACCACTAGAACTGTTTCGGTCATATTTCAGTGGCAGAACTCAGTGCGTATGCATCGATAGGGAACAGTCAAATTTCTTAACAGTTACACATTGTGTGCCACAAGGAAGTGTTTTGGGGCCTTTATTATTTAATTTATATATAAATGATATTGTTACACTACACCAAACAGAGAAGTTCATAATATATGCAGATGACAGTAGAGTCTTATTTTCTGGTCCAAGTGTACACAAATTAGTACTAAAATTCAATGATATGCTTGACAAGCTCTTGCTCTGGTCGCAGCGCAACAAGATAAATATTAATGCAGCAAAAACAAAAGCAATTATCTTCCGGGCAAAAAATAAACCACTTCAAATTCAACACGCAATTAGATATGCTGATAAAGAAATTGAAATTGTGCATGAGCACAAAATTCTGGGAGTTGTTTTCTCGTCTAACCTCAGCTGGGATACGCAGGTGAAAAACTTCTGTAAAAAGCTCGCTGCGACAGCCGGAGCACTGTCACGATGCCGAACGCTGCTGCCAACAAACGTTAAGCGAGAAATTTATTATGCACTCTTCGCATCTCATATTAATTACTTTAGCTTAATATGGGCAACCACTACGAAAACAAATATTGCGAAGATTTTGCGCCTTCAAACGAAAACCCTTCGTCACATCGCAAACGTGCACTGCTTATCCCCAACAAACGTTTTGTTTCCATTGTATCACATTGTCCGCATTGACCATATGTATGATTTCCGGATGCTACGTTTGTTTTCTTTCTCTAACAGTTCTTACAAGGCCTTTATAACTGAAACAGCGTCCCTAAAAATTAAACAAACTTATGCTCATACCCGCAGCACGGACGCTTGGTTTGTTCCTCATTTTAGAACTAATTATAAACTCCAAACATTGCAACACAATCTTCCGCATGTACTTAACAAATATAAACATACCACAAATTTCAGGTTCAAAGAATTGCGACGGTATTTCGTATAGTTGTAAAATATTTCTTTTAGATATGTTACTTCTAATTCTCTAGGTGGCCTGTGATGTACAGAGACAATTTTGTGCATTTCTCTAATATTTTGATTATTTCATACAATTTTATGTGTGTATTCTGCTTTTCATGTGTGTATATGGGTTCAAAATGTTTATAAGTGAACATTAAGTGCGTCTTTGAGATTCTATTACATGTGCATTTCTTAATTACGTATTATTTTTGCACTAGATGAGCCTAGAAGTTGCAGTTTTAACCATACAATTGCATGTAAAAGTGTATTCATTGTTTGTATTTGATAGTGTGTATATTTGTTCTCCTTTGTTGTATCTTTCTTATGTTCATTTCCATCAGCTGGTATGTCGAAGCCACTGCTATGTAAAGGTTTTCCGGGCTCAATCAAGTTGCAAAAGCAGCTTTTTGCCTGGAAATACTTCCAGTTCTGGAGAAATAAATTCAATTCAATTCAATGTATTTGAATAGTTATGGAGAAATAAATTCAATTCAATTCAATGTATTTGAATGTCCACCGAGCGACAGTCATCGGTGCGCGGCATTGTGCCGCGCTCTTTGCATTCACCCGTTCTTGTGTTCCAGGTTCCCCATTCAAATCAGTATTTATGTACTAGGACATCAGACCCTTTTCCTGTTAGCGTTGTCGCGCCTGCTTCATATAAAAGAAGTTTTCCGGCTTTTTGGACAGTGCTTCACAGCAGTATCGCATGTTGCTTTGTCACATTTGCTTTTGATCTTATCAAGTGATGTGGAATCCAAACCTGGTCCAAACGTGCCTTGGGAAACATCCCAAACTGAATCATACGACATGTCAGTCCTCCTGCAACCAGTCATCATCATGATCAGCCTGACTACGCCCACTGCAGGGGAAAGGCCTCTTCCATGTAATTTTGGAACCTGTGCTGGTGAGTGCTTGACTTTCTAGGCTCAGCCAGGTCTTGGGTTATAAGTGAGGTTTATCCCAAAAGGGTAGATGGCTTACTGCTTTGTGAAGGTGTGGGTTTTTAAAGGTACCTTCACGGCAGCTTGAGTAAACGGGTCTCTCTGCACAACGTGACCATGAATTTGAGCGTGCTAAGCAAACCGGAGTCAGTAGTACTGCTCTGCGAGGAGTTGTGGATTGAGGCCGTGATCAATCGAAGAAAGCAACATCTAATACAAGCGATTAAGGACTGCGGTGCGCTGCGGGAACCGCTTTGCGGAATGCGCCACAGGCGTTGTGTACGAAATTCCCTTGACGTGTGGCAAGTCCTACATAGGGCAAACGGGGCGCTGCGTCAACGACCGTCTCAGGGAACACGAAAGAGATTTAAGGAATAGGGAAGGTGCTAACCTTGTTGAGCACTGCGCAACTTGCAAAGATTGCACACCGATGTTTTCGGCAGTGAGGATTCTAAGCAGAAGCAAATTAAAAACAACCCGTGAAACGTTAGAGGCATACTATATTAAAAAAGCTGGGTCAGAGTGTGTCAGCGATACCTCAGTCATTCTGTATAATACAGAAAAGGCGTTCCTGTCAAAGTTTCTGCGATAAAGATATGATGAGATTGTTTTTCCTATTTTCCCACTTTTTTGGTTCTTTTGCGGTGTGCGCCTGCGCTGGTCTGAGAGTATTTAAGCTGTGTGTGTGACTCTGAATAAACAGTTGTAAGTCAGCGCTGTGATCGTCCTTGTTCGTCCTTCTTCTTTTCTGTCTTCTGTCTTCTTTTCCTTGGCTAAAAACGTGCCGTTGCGCTGAAGAACTATGAACCTCAATCAACAATACCAACTAGCCCAAGAACTAACTCTACTGATCCACAACCAGGTGCAGCGGCTTTTAAACACACGGTACCAGCCATCCCTGTTGACATCTACAGTGTAAAACTTGCTGAACCAACCAGCTATCAGGCCCGATCATACGGACCGAAAGAAGATGGCGGTCACCCCTTACCTGCACGGGATTTCGCACAATCTTAAGGAGATCGGTGCGAGGACTGGGGTCAGAGTGTTTTTTTTTTCTGCTCCAGTATGTGCAGGAGAGTGAATGCGAAACACACCACTGTATTTTGTTCAAAGTGGCACCTTCAGCGCTTCACGAGATGTTCAAAAAGCGTCGTAAATTGCATACCGCTGGCCTATGGAGAGCGGTATATTGGCCAGACTGGGAGATGTCTTACTGAGAGGCAAGGGTGCACGCAAAAGACGTATAAAACAAATCGCGCCGCAAAATAATTGAGCACAGCCGAGAATGCAGCAACTGCATTCTCGGAAACACCGCGCAGTGCTGCGCAGGTGCAAGACTGAACTAGGAAGCTGAATAATTGAAGCTTATGAGAGTGAAAAATCCGGTATGACGTGTGTCAGAAATCCTTGAATTTTGCTGTCAAAATAAAAAAAATATCAAAATAACTTGTGTGGCAATAGCACTGGACTTGGCAATTCACCTGGCGGGATGATGGGATATGGGTTGATTTGATATTTCCATGTGTAATTTTTTTCGTTTTGCTGATAAAATAAGCTGCTGTATAAAAGCAAATGACCAGTGAATAAAAACCTCAGTTGTTAGTTAACGCTTCGTCCTTTAAACTTCTTCCCTTTATGTGCTGTCCTTATGCGCTTAAAACCACTTCCAGTAATGCACCAACAAGCCTACATAAGAGCCCTCGAAATTTAAAACTTTAACGAAGAGCGTAAATTTTTTAGAGAAATCCCAGAAGTTACCAGTTCATCAAGCAGGGACACTTCCCATGCTTTGTCTGCAGAGATAGCCACAACTGGAACCAGCGTTGATGACGCCGAAGGAGCGGTCCTGCGGAACAACGTACTCTCCTTTGCCTGTCCTGATAAGCAGTTCGAAACGTAGAAAGAGTCGAAGATGCTGTCGTTTTCTTATGTTAGGCATATTGTTACGGGGACATACTGTTTACAATTATTTACAAGCGTTGGGGGTTAGAATAAAGAGTTCCTAGCAGGGATCCCCAACACCAACAGGGAGCCACATTAACCTCTTCTTCTTCGTTTGCCCTTTCACTCGAGAGGCCACTTCGTCTTCCACTGCCACTTCGTAGTAACATGACTCCCGGCGGCACGAGCGCCGTCTCGGCGCTAAACCGATGCTCGAGAAGCGACGTGGTAGGGCTTGAGGTGCATGACGTGAACAATGCCGGTGGGTGGTCTAGATGATGAGAATGCAGGCGTATGAAGAGCAACTTCAAACGTGACGTCGGTGACCTGACGCACCACACAATAAGGGCCACGGGATAGGGGGTCAAAAGTTTCTCAGAGAGACCGACGTGGCGGGAAGGAGACCACAGAAGAATGAGCGAACCCCGCTCGTAGGTGACGTGGCGATGGCAATTGTCGTGCCGACTTTTGTGCTTGCTGGGACGCTTGGAGCCGACTACGGACAATTTGGCGAGCGTCTTCAGCGTGAGCAATGGCGTCTCGGGCGTAGGCGGTGACGGGACGGTCAGCGGATGGGAGAAGTGTGTCCAAAGGCAGGACGGCGTGTCTCCCATATAAGAGATAGAACAGAGAGTAACCAGTTGTGTCATGCCGGGAGGTGTTGTAAGCGAACGTCACATAGGGCAAGGCGAGATCCCAGTCTTTGTAGTCAGGGAAGACGTACATAGACAACATGTCTGTTAATGTCCGGTTCAAACGCTCGGTTAGCCCGTTCGTCTACGGGTGGTATGCTGTGGCAATCTTATGCTTGGTTGAACATGAGCGAAGGATGTTGTCAGCAACTCGAGACATAAAATAGCGTCCGCGGTCCGTGAGTAATTGACGAGGGGCACCATGTTGCAGAATAATATTGTGCAGAAGGAAGTCAGCGACATCGGTCGCGCAGCTCGTAGGCAACGCACGGGTGATAGCGTACCGAGTGGCATAGTCGGTGGCTACTGCAAACCACCTGCTTCCGGATTTCGAGTTCCGGAATGGTCCAAGGAGGTCGAGCCCTACGTGGTGGAACGACTCCAAGGGCACGTCTATAGGGTGCAGAAGACCAGGAGGTGGTGCCGAAGGCTTCTTCCTGCGTTGACAGAGGTCGCAAGTGGTGATGTAATGCTGGACGGTACGGTATAAGCCAGACCAAAAGAAGTGGCGCGTATCCGGTCGTAGGTTCTTGCCACACCAAGGTGTCCAGCTGCAGGCAGGTCATGGAGTTCTGCGATTATAGAAGAGCGCAGCTGCTGGGGGATGGCTAGAAGGAGGGAGGGTGCGTCAGGACGGAAGTTGCAGTGAGGAAGATTGCCATGTTTGGTATTGAAGAGCTGCAGTGAGCGCTTCGAGCATCCAGAGCTGAGGCCCTCGATGATGGTTTGCAAATATGGGTCCTTGCGCTGCCCCTCGGCGATGTTGTGTAGATCAGAAATGCCAAACAGGGAAAGGATATCGTCAGTGTGACTGAGATCAGGTGGCTCACGGTGTACCGAGACAGGCAATCATGGTCTTGATGAAGGCGTCCGGACTTGTACACATCAGTGTACGAAAACAACTGAAGGCATAGCGCCCAGCGGCCAAGACGCCCGGAGGGGCGTTCAGCGAGGACAGCCAGCAAAGTGCATGGTGGTTCGTGACAACAGAAAAAGCACGCCCGAACAAGTATGGCCGGAATTTAGCTACAGCCCAAACCAGGGCAGGCACTTCCGTTCGGTTATCGA
Source organism: Amblyomma americanum (assembly GCF_052857255.1). Taxonomy (NCBI): domain Eukaryota; kingdom Metazoa; phylum Arthropoda; class Arachnida; order Ixodida; family Ixodidae; genus Amblyomma; species Amblyomma americanum. The sequence goes on along the minus strand of NC_135505.1, from coordinate 14,725,980 downwards.
GTAATTTCGCTCAGCAGGTGAAAGCAGGCGGCTAGCATACGCAACGACGCCGACTGGACCCTGGGAGCGTTGTGCGAGCACTGCTGCGATCCCGTAGCCGCAGGCGTCTGTGCGGAGTTCAGTAGGGGCCGCGGGATAAAAATGTGCCAGAATCGGTGATCACGTCAGCACGTGGACAAGCGTGGAAAACGCATTTTGTTGATCAGGGCCCCAGGTAAAGTTGGTGTCGGCCTTCAGTAGGTCAGTGAGGGGACGAGCGATAAGGGCAATATCTTGAATACAACGGCGAAAGTAGGAACACAGCCCAAGAAAACTGCGCACGTCCTTCTGGGACTATGCACGAGGAAAGTGTTGCACTGCTTCAATTTTAGCGGGGTCAGGGCGCACACCGGAGGCGTCGACGCGATGTCCAAGAATGGTGAGTTGCCGGTGGCCGATTGGCATTGGGACGAGTTGAGCTGTAGCCCAGCCGTACGAAATACTGTCAGGATACTGCTGGGACGTTCAAGGTGCGAGGCAAAGGTGGACTTCACTTCACTTTATTACCTTAAAGACCCCACTTTGGGGGCGTTACATAAGGGGTGGGAGTACAAATATAGGTTGAATATGATTGCTTACATGATATTTATGAAATGCATATTTAAATTGTTCACAAAACTTCATTGGCAGGTGATGGCATCAACGTCGTGGGGAAGGCCATTCCAGTCTTTAGCAGTGCGAAGAAAAAAGGATGCGCAAAAAGTGACGGTGCGGGTGCGTTGGATGCCGGATGCAGTGGATGGCCGGTGCGATGAGATATGCGAGCGGGCGGTGTGATGTAGGGTGGTTGTCCGAGGGAACTGTAAAAAAACTTATGAAACAGACTAAGAGAAGCAATGCGACGACGATGGGCAAGAGTTGATAAACCTGATTGTCGTTTAAGTGACGATACACTGATGTCGTATGAATAGGCAGAATGAATGAACCTCGGGGCGCGATTTTGGACAGATTCTAGTGAACTGATGAGATATGCTGTTGCGGGCTCCAAATAGCAGATGCGTATTCTAGTTTTGGTCGAATGAGTGATTGGTAGGCGAGAAGTTTAATACTTTGAGGGGCGTGCCGTAGATGACGTTTCAAAAAACCCAATGACCGGTTAGCTGATGCGACGATGTTCGTTACATGAGAGCGCCAGGATAGATCCTGGCACAAGGTGACACCTAGGTACTTGTATGAGTACACAGATTCTAGTGGAACGTGAGCAACGAAGTAAGGGAAAATATGGGGTTACGCCGGCGTGAAAAGATACGAGTTTACATTTATTAGGATTAAGCGACATTAGCCAGTCATCGCACCAGGCATGCACTGTGTCAATGTCGTTTTGGAGCTGTGATTGGTCAAAGGTGTTGGAAATCGTGTGGTAAATAACGCAGTCGTCTGCAAACAGACAAACATTGCAAACCAGGTTTGATGGCAAGTCGTTTATGTAGATTAAGAATAGGAGGGGAGCAAGTACAGAACCTTGGGGTACGCCTGATGTTACTGGAAGAGGGTTGGAACTCTGGCTGTTAGCGAGAACAAACTGGGAGTGGTTAGAAAGGAATTCTTCGATCCACAATAAGACGTTAGGATGCAGTTTTAGCATGGTTAGTTTTAGCAGTAAGCGCCTGTGGGGAACTTTATCAAATGCTTTAGCAAAGTCTAGAAAAATAGATACTGAAGAAGTTGGCGCGGAAAAAACGAGGACAAGCGAGACAAACAAAGACGAGCGCTACTCACAACTGAAGGTTTATTCCAGACAATGCTCGAATAAATAGTGAAACCAACAAGAACAAAAAACAAACAAACGTCATGAACACCACAAGTTACCCCGTGAATCCCAATGATTTGGTTAGGAACAGATACTCCCTATCAGAGAATCGGACGGAAGTCTGACTAATGCACTTATCGCCACTGATGCGCATATGAAAGGCTTCCATGAGCTCCCGCGTGAGTTGCTCCCTGTGCCTGAATAGGATGGTCGTTTTTTCAAAAAGCGGTTTACACTGGATTTTCTTTTCCTTGTCGTTTGTAATGCACGTGCGGCAATGTTTAGGGAGGTTATCAAGAGAATCTCCCCCGAGCAATCTTCGGTGCTCTCCTTATCTCTCGTTGACGCATCGTCCAGTTTGGCCGATGTATAGAGCGCCACACGACAACGGCAATCTGTACACAACCCCCCTGGCACAGGTAACGAACGGGGCTTTGTGTTTGATGTTGCATTCATTTCTTGTTTTTCTTGTTTTTCGTACCGTTCTTTCGCCTCCTTCTTCCATCCGTTTGTGCACCTGTGAACAGATTGCTCCCAACTTCCGAGGGGCGGAAAACACAATCGGAATTTGATAACGGCCGGCAACATTTTTCAGTCCATGCGCCAATCTGTGCACATATGGTATTACTGCAAAATTTTTTTGACGCTCTTTTTCCCGGAGTTTAGGTCGCGACCCATCCTTGACCCACCTTACCAATCTTCCACAAGCTTCCACAATTATATGCTGAGGGTACCCGCTTTCTTTTAGCCTCTTCACCTGGGACTCGACGCTTTCCTTGATAGCATGTGAGCAAGACTTGGTGATGGCCGCTTTTAGACAGGAAGTGACTATCCCGTTCTTAATGACTTTGGAGTGACCGGATGAATAATCAAGCAACGCTTTTTTGACCCTAGGGTGGTATGCCCAACAAACATGTTTGGGGCGAAAATGCAAAGACAGATCTAGGAACTGGAGCCTTCCATCTCTTGGTACTTCTACTGTGAAATTGAGACCAGGGCCGCACTCCTTAAAAAGTTTTAGCACATTGACGACGGTGCGTTGCAGGTTGGGTTCAGAAGACAACACTAAGTAGTCATCAACATACCTACATGCCTTCCAAATTATCCCTCCTGATTTCTTTTCTATGGCTCTGTCCACCTTAGCCAGAAAAATGTTGCTAAGGATGGGGGCTATGCGAGACCCGATACAAACACCAGTTCGCTGTACGAAAAATTTCCCGTTCCACCCTATGACCGTTGATTTGAGATAAAACGTGAGTATCTCCAAAAAAGACCCAACAGATACACCACATCGGGACACGAATGCGGCCTCGTCGTTGTGCTCCATAATGCATTCCTGGACACTTTTTATCATCTCGTTAGTTGGCATTGAATAGTACAATTCCTCATGTGTCCCGATGTGGTGTATCTGTGGGGTCTTTTTTGGAGATACTCACGTTTTATCTCAAATCAACGGTCATATGGTGGAACGGGAAATTTTTCGTACAGCGAACTGGTGTTTGTATCGGGTCTCGCATAGCCCCCATCCTTAGCAACATTTTTCTGGCTAAGGTGGACAGAGCCATAGAAAAGAAATCAGGAGGGATAATTTGGAAGGCATGTAGGTATGTTGATGACTACTTAGTGTTGTCTTCTGAACCCATCCTGCAACGCACCGTCGTCAATGTGCTAAAACGTTTTAAGGAGTGCGGCCCTGGTCTCAATTTCACAGTAGAAGTACCAAGAGATGGAAGGCTCCAGTTCCTAGATCTGTCTTTGCATTTTCGCCCCAAACATGTTTGTTGGGCATACCACCCTAGGGCCAAAAAGCGTTGCTTGATTATTCATCCGGTCACTCCAAAGTCATTAACAACGGGATAGTCACTTCCTGTCTAAAAGCGGCCATCACCAAGTCTTGCTCACATGCTATCAAGGAAAGCGTCGAGTCCCAGGTGAAGAGGCTGAAAGAAAGCGGGTACCCTCAGCATATAATTGTGGAAGCTTGTGGAAGATTGGTAAGGTGGGTCAAGGATGGGTCGCGACCTAAACTCCGGGAAAAAGAGTGTCGAAAAAATTTTGCAGTCATACCATATGTGCACAGATTGGCGCATGGACTGAAAAATGTTGCCGGGTGTTATCAAATTCCGATTGTGTTTTCCGCCCCTCGGAAGTTGGGAGCAATCTGTTCACAGGTGCACAAATGGATGGAAGAAGGAGGCGAAAGAACGGTACGAAAAACAAGAAAAACAAGAAATGAATGCAACATCAAACACAAAGCCCCGTTCGTTACCTGTGCCAGGGGGGTTGTGTACAGATTGCCGTTGTCGTGTGGCGCTCTATACATCGGCCAAACTGGACGATGCGTCAACGAGAGATTAGGAGAGCACCGAAGATTGCTCGGGGGAGATTCTCTTGATAACCTCCCTAAACATTGCCGCACGTGCATTACAAACGACAAGGAAAAGAAAATCCAGTGTAAACCGCTTTTTGAAAAAACGACCATCCTATTCAGGCACAGGGAGCAACTCACGCGGGAGCTCATGGAAGCCTTTCATATGCGCATCAGTGGCGATAAGTGCATTAGTCAGATTTCCGTCCGATTCTCTGATAGGGAGTATCTGTTCCTAACCAAATCATTGGGATTCACGGGGTAACTTGTGGTGTTCATGACGTTTGTTTGTTTTTTGTTCTTGTTGGTTTCACTATTTATTCGAGCATTGTCTGGAATAAACCTTCAGTTGTGAGTAGCGCTCGTCTTTGTTTGTCTCGCTTGTCCTCGTTATTTCCGCGCCAACTTCTTCAGTCTGCATTTCAACCAACTAGCCCAACTTTCCGCTCTTCTAGAAAAATAGCGTCAGTTTGTAAATTTAGGTCGAGGTTAGAGTGAACGTCATGAAGAAAGACGGCCAGTTGAGTTTCACATGACAAACCCTTGCGAAACCCGTGTTGTGAGGGAAGAAAGAAGTTGATGGCGTCAAGAAAGTCCATGATTTGAGAATAGATGACGTGTTCCATGATTTTGCAAGGTATGCTGGTTAATGATATCGGACGGTAATTTAAAGGAGAATCTTTGTTACCGGACTTAAAGGCGGGAATGACCTTTCCCACTTTCCAGTCATCCGGAATGGGACCTGTAGAAAGCGACTGTGAAAAAAATAACAATAAGTACATTGCAGAAATATTCTTAGTGTTGCGCAGTATTTTGGAGTTAATTTCGTCGACGCCGGCCGATGATGAAGTTTTAAGGTGTTCAATGAGCGAGGAAATGCCGGCTTCAGAAAACGCGATAGCAGGCATGCTGGACTCTATATTGACGGCGGAAGTTGCAGTTGGTGGGTGAATTTCATTAGTGAACATAGATGAAAAGGGGTTATTAAAAATGTCAGCGCACTCAATGTCATCAGCTTCCCCTCCAGACTATTTATTTAGAGTGATGGTATGTGCCGGGTGCTCACTTATGACCTGCCAAAACTTTCTGGGATTGGAGGTCAACAATTTGGTGAGGTCGTTGTGAAGGAAAGAGTATTTTGCGTTGCGAATTTCTGATAGGTAGGTGCGTTCGGCTGTATAGTATTTTTCCCATGCGCACTCGTCGTATTGCTTTAATTTTGCCGCACGGAAAAGGCGCTTCTTTTTATTGTCGTCTTTTTATCGTTTTGGTATGCCATGGTTTCTGGCGGTCCGAGTGGAAGCTTATTTTGGGGATGTATCTATCGGTTAGTTCGCTAACCTTTTTCTTAAAACGGGACCAATTGTCATTTACTGAATTATCGTGGAAAGATGCTTCAAATGTTGTGAGATATTGGTTTAATTCAAGACTAAAAGGCTTCATAGTTGCCTTTGTCGTAGAGGCGAATAGTTTTGTTTTGATTCTGGCGTCGTGATGGGTGGAACTCAAATGTGGCGTGGATTAGTTTATGGTCGCTGATTTCGCGTAGATAAGTGATAGATGAGAGGGCTTCCGGGTGGGTAGTCAGGATTAGATCTAGGATGTTTGCACCGCGGGTCGGTTCAGATACCACTTGAGTTAAGTTGAACTTTAGGCAGACCTCGATAAAATCATTCGCTTCCCTGTTGCCGACTGCTGTCTGTGCCTGCCAGTTGATTTCTGGAAAATTGAAGTCTCCAAAAAGAATGATATGCGCTTTTGGGTATTTCCTCGTTAATTGGTTGATCACGTCGTTGCGATCTTTGCGAAAAAGGTTAAAATTCGGTAAGTCAGCAAGAACTTCAGTATCGGTGATGCCATTAGTGAGCCATGTTTCGGTAAGTATCAGCAAGTTACTAGCAGATGAACACACAAGATTGGAGATGATTTTGCGTTTCGTAAGAAAACTACGTATGTTTGTGAAAATCGCCGAAAAGGAAAGATTAGGCTGGAGGGTGGCAGGTATGTACATGAGCGGCTGGGGGCTGGCGGCGCAGCAACCGCTATGGTATCTCTTTTACAGATTGCGATGGTTCGTCGAAGATATATCGTCGGGAACCGATGAACAGGGTTTTGTATCGCAAAGAAAAACGGTTAGTCTTGCTTTTGGCAAATGTAACTAGGTGTTTGCGCACATTGCGAACGCGACGTGAAAAATCTTCACCGACGGAGTAGTCAGTGTCCTTGAATTTGCGGCCATTAGCTAGAATTTCGTCCTTCGTTTTGAAAAGTGCGAATTTGGCAATTAACGGACGGCAGCGATCAGGTTCGTGGCGCCCAAGACGGTGAGTGCGGTCTATCGTTTTGGGGTCGAGGGTGATGTCCAAAAATTCGGAGCAATGGCGAATTAGTAGCTTTTCAGAGTCGGCCCACGTTTCAGATGGGTCAGGGTCCGGAATGTTGTAGAATATGAGGTTGTTTCTTCGTGATTGGTTTTCTGCTTCGTCTATGCGATCCTCGAGATCACAGAGCTGGCGAGTTGCCTGGGTGGTGTGAGTGCTTAGGCCTTCTATCTCTGTGCGTAGTGACTGTATGGTTTGGTAATCACCTTCAAGAGCGCTGATGCGCCTGCTTAGATCAGAAATAAGGTTGTCTGTTGTTAGTAACTGGTTTTTGAGGTCTGTAACTTCCGCGATTAATGTCGACTGACCGGCGGACAATTTTTTAAGTTCCGTAACTACAGTTTCGAGTGAGGCAGGGCCGGGGTTAGTCTCTATGTCGCCGGACAACAAAAGCAAGGAAATAATGACGCCAGAACACTCAGTGACAATGGCAAGGCAGCATTGCGGGCTCGGCAGCTGTATCAAAAAGTAATCACTAGATTTCTTAGCGTAAACACGTAAAGACAACATGGCTTACTAACCTGCATGGCGAGGCAGAACGGGTTAAGCGACCGCTTCGTGGCACAGCCACCGAGCCCACAAAGCGACGCCGGTGGCCGAAGACAACAACATCGTCGAGGTAGCATATACACGTAGTCCACTTAAATCCATGAAGGAGGGAGTCCATCATCCTTTCGAAGGTAGCTGGTGCATTACAAAGTCCGAACGGCATGACATTGAACTGGCATAAACCGTCAGTTGTGATAAAAGCTGTTTTTTCGCGGTCCTGCTCATCAGCGGCTATTTGCAAGTAACCGGAACGAAGATTAATGGAAGAAAAGTATTGAGATCTGTGGAGGCAGTCGAGAGCGTCATCGATCCTTGGGAGTGGGTACACGTCTCTTGTGATGCGGTTCAGATGGTGGTAATCAACGCAGAATTTGCCAACTGCCGTCTATCTTTTTAACAAGAACGACGGGAGAGGCCCAAGAACTAAACGGCGGTTCGATGATGTCCTTAGCGATCATATTTTCGACTTCCTTTTGTATCGCTTGTCGATCTGAACTGGACACCCTGTAAGGCCGGCGGTGCGAAGGAGTGGCGTCACCGGCGTTGATACGATGCTGCACAATAGTCGTAAGAGATAAAGGGCGGTCATTGAAATCAAATATATCCTGGAAGGACGCCAGTAGATAGGTAAGTGCCTGTGCTTGGTCAGCGGAGAGATCGGAAGCGATCATATTGGCATAGTGCTCAGGTCCCGAAATAGCTTTTAAATGACCGTCCAAAGAGTGCGATACACAGTTTGTGACTGCGGAGATCACGTATTTGTCGGCCGGGGACAGCGTGGCGAAACAAATGCCCTGAGGAAGCGTCTGGACGTGCGTACTGAAGTTCAAAACAAGTAGACATGCGCTGTTTGCCGAGACAGTGACAACTGTGTGTGCAAGGGCAGCATTCTTTGTGACGGGCAAATCAAGGTCAGGAGTGATGACATACTGGCCGTTAGGAAGAGGTAGGACAAAATTAAACAATACGTAAGTAGCGGCTGCAGGTGGTAAGCGGGTGAACTCGGCAGTACAGAGACGGTGCACAACTGGGGCAGGTGGTTCTCAGAGGAACGGTAGGTCCAACTCAGCAACACTTGTAGCACAGTCAATAAGGGTTGCGTGTTCACTAAGGAAATCAAGGCCGAGAATGATTTCATGAGGGCAGTGGTTGAGAACGGTGAAGAGCACGGTGATTTGGCGATCAGAAATCGTCACACGAGCAGCACACAGGCCGAGGACTGCGGACGCTGTGCCACCGGCAACTCGAACAACGGCTGTAGGAGCAGGCGTGAGTACTTTGCGGAGGCGGCGTCGTAGGTAGGAACTCATCACAGAAATGTGAGCGCCCGTGTCAACCAGAGGAGAGACGGTAACTCCATCGACTTTTATGGTCAGTAAATTCCGTGGGGCACGAAGAACTAAACGAGGATTTGGGGGCCAGGTCGTCACTGCAGCATCACCTCTAGACGCTGCAGAAGCTAGTTTTCCGCCTGTGATCGTCTGTACGGCCAAGGAGAGGAAGCGCGTGGCCGTTGTCGCGAATAGGACTGGCGGCGCTGAGCGGATGGTGAGTGGCTGAAGCGGGCGGCGAGACGTCGGTGGTGGGGCTTGATGGAACCAAGGTTCGCGTGAAAGAGCTTGAGCGGGCAGCGTCGGGACGATAAGGGGGAGTCGAGGAACGGGTCCGCTGTGAGAAGTACCATCCACTACGGCAATGACGGGCGATGTGGCCTACACGGGAACAATTGAAACATATGGGCCTGTCGTCAGGCGTACTCCACTCGGAGGGATTGGGCGATCGAGGAGTGGCGTAAACAGGCCGGACAGAATAAAGAGGAGGGCTTCGGGTACTTGGGGGGGGGGGGATGAATAGCGGTGACTGAGTTGAGACCCAAGTTAGCAATTTCCTGTCGCACGGCAGCTTGAATAAGTGGAAGGGTCAACGGCTGGTCGGCCACAGGAGTCGCTAAGGGAGCCGGACCAAGTGCTTCAAGCTCACAGCGCACAATACGGGTCACGTTCTCAGGTGAGATTGGCTGGTTTCGAGAACAAAGATCTTGGCAGGAGGAAGACGCAGCCGTGTTGGGCAGGCGTACGATATGTTGGGTAATCCGTCGGCTTTTGGCGTCCTCGAAGCGGCGGCATTGTTTTATGTTGTCGGAAATCTTGTCGCAGTTTTTGTAGATGAGCAGGTTGAAGGCGTCGTCTGCGATGCCCTTGTGCACATGTCCGACTTTGTCAGCCTCGCTCATCTCTACATCCACTGTGTAGCAAAGAGACAACACATCTTGAATATGACAGACGTAGGACTCGGTGGATGACTGGGCGCGACTGGCAATATCTCTTTTAGCGGCAAGCTGCCGGCCGAGTGGTTTGCCGAAAAGATCGATAAGCGTCTGCTTGCAGTCAGCCCAACTGGCCAGTGTCCCTACTTTGGCATCACATCGCTTGAACGCCGTGCCCTTAAGGCAAAAAAATATGTTCCCAAGCATGAAAGCTTGGTCCCAGCGGTCCCTAGCGCTGCACCCTTCATACCTGCGAAGCCAAGTCTCGACGTCGGTGCCATGGTCCCCAGAGAAGGGCCCAGGATCACGAGGGTGAATGAGGACGACGGAGGAGACCGATGCTGCCGAATCTTGGGGGGGATGCTTCCGTCATTGTCGGCCGCGGTAGGTATCATCCGCTACGTAGTTCCGTCTTGACGCACCTCCACCAAGGATGCGCTATATTAAGTGTTACGTGCCTGTTAGTAACTTACTGACCGCAGCCACTACTGCACGCGATGTCGTCGAAGTGCCGAGGCGGCGGTCAGACTTGTTATGTGCCTGGTTGCGACAACAACACGCTGAGAGACAAGAACGTTTCATTTCACGCGTTCCCTGCAAATAAAAAGGAAAAAAAGGAGTGGGTGATAAGAATCAACCGCCAGGGAAGTGCTGGTCGCTTCTCTTTGTGGCAACCTTCTAAGCACCACCGGATATGCGGAGCCCACTTACATGCAAGTGGACGCCGTGGTTATATGGACCGGCTGCCAGCAATTTTCCCCCATAAGGTCATCAATCAACAATCTCCTTCCTTTAATAGCGGAAAGTATATATATTGCCACGTGCCGAACGCGCCGCGCGGCCTCTACGCTTAGTCAAAAGACGACGACGAAGTGTTGGTTGGCTCCCGAGGCGCTCTGGCTCTGTGCTTTGGACCCTGGCTGTCTGATTAAAGCGCCTAGCCTTCTGTCCCCCCCCCCCCCCGACGTCTACCTGCATGGCTCCTCAGGTCGTGACACTGGTGGAGGTGCGACCGATGATCCCTTCTCCTGCGGAAAACTCGACGCGCCCGCCTCTTGTGACCACCCATGTCCATCGTGCCAGCCGGAGGATCCGAGGCCTATCCCCCGAGGTCGTGACGGCGAACCCTCGTGCCGCTCGTGAAGGCGAACCCTCGACTTTCACTCCCCTCATGGCGACGCCACTGCCCGCCGTGACGATGACTGTACCTTCGACCAGTCCCACCTATCTGACCCTTCAGACTTCACGAACACCTAAGCCCTTTCACGGTGGCCTGTTCGAGGCTGCCGAGGACTGGTTGGCACACTATGAACGGGTTGCGACCTTTAACGGCTGGGACGACACAACCAAGCTGCGTAACGTGTATTTCAGCCTCGAAGACAGCCCGCACGTGGTTTGAGAACCGTGAGGCTATCTTGTCTACGTGGCCGGACTTCCGACGTCAGCTCCTGACTACGTACGCCAACAGTGACCGCCGGGAGAGCGCGGAGTGCGCCCTGACGTCTCGAATACAACTTCCAGGCGAGAGTGTTGCAATGTACGTAGAGGATGTGACGCGTCTTTGCCATCGCGCCGATCCAGCCATGAGTGAAGAAAAAAAGCTGCGGCACCTGATGCGCGGCGTAAAAGACCAACTCTTTTCCGGTCTCGTACAGAACCCGCCCAACACCGTCGCGGAGTTTCTGGCCGACGCCGCCCACATGGAGAAATTGCTGCAGCAGAGGGCCAATCAGTACGCCCGGTAACTGCGTCCAGTGCCGTCGCTGTCCACGTTGGACCGGTTCGACCACGATCCCGGGATGAACCCGAGCTCCCTTCGCGAACTCATTCGTTCCGTGGTCCGCGAGGAGCTGCAGCACCTTCATGGAACATTTTCCCCTCGCATCGATTCCGTAACCAGCGTCATCCGCGAGGAAGTTCAGCAGGCGCTCAGGGCACAAACCGCTGCGGTCGTGCCGGCGCCGCAACCGGCCACATCCGTTCCCGCGCCGTACCCGGCCCCTGTTCAGCCAGTCACGTACGCGGACGTCGTGCGCCGCCCAGCCCCATTTCCTGAGCGTTCCCCTTACTCCACTCCAGTGGACGCGGTGCACGCTGCTCAACCGCTCCCTCACTGGGCTGATCGGCGCCAGCCACCGCGGAACACTGATCTCTGGCGCACTCCGGATCAACGCCCGCTGTGCTACCACTGTGGTGAAGCCGGCCATCTCTACCGGCGGTGCCCGTATCGCGAAATGGGTCTGCGCGGATTTGCTCTTGACAGTCCCCGTCCACGACCCGGAGAGCACCCTCAGGACATCGCCGAGTATGTCAACCGCCAGCGTAGTTCCCTGCCTTCTCCCCGCCGCCCGTCTCCGCGCCGCGAGTCGCGCTCGCCTTCTCCACGCCGGTCTTCGCCTTCTGGGCCCCGTTATGCCTCAGAACAACGTGGTTCCTCGATCCCACATCGGGAAAACTAGCTCCGGCGACCTTTGGAGGCGAGGCCGCCGAACACCGATCCGACGCAAAGCTTCCACCACCGCACCGACCGACTCGCCCCGACGTAGAACGCCGCATCGCCGCACAGTTTTCCCCAACTCTCCACCCGAATCGCCCCGACGTCGCAACCCCAGTCGTCGACCAGCTTCCGCCGCCGCACCGACTGAGTCCCTCCCCACAACCATCGACAAGCCGCGCTGAAGGCCGGATCTCCTTGGACATCCCTGTTCTCGTCGACACTAAGGAGGTCAGCGCGTTGATTGATACGGGCGCAGATTACTCCATCCTTAGCGGACGGCTTGCGACGACCCTGAAAAAAGTGACGACACCGTGGGAAGGCCCCGACATACGTACGGCGGGGGGACATGTTGTCGCACCACTCGGTATGTGTGCGGCCCGTGTTACGGTTCGCGGCTGCACCTTCGTCGCCACCTTTCTTGTTCTGCGTGAATGTTCTCGCGATGTCATCCTTGGCATCGACTTTCTTCGTGAGCACGGTGCTATAATAGACCCCCCGAATCGCTTGGTGACGTTTTCCACCAAATTGGCCACAGCAGAGCCGGCGCACCTGGGTTCTCATTCCGCCCTGCGAGTCGCCGAGGATAACGTTACGGTGCCACCACGTGCCAGCATTCTCGCTAGAGTTACCTGTGATGAACCACAGCGGGGACTCCGGGTTGCCGAGCTTAATGTCTCTCTCGTACTCACTAAGGGGATTGCGGTGGCACGAGGCCTTAGCTGCCTGCATGACGGTTGGACAGAGGTCCTTATTATCAACTTTTGCAATGAGCATCAACTTCTATTCCGTGGCACAACCATCGCTTACGTCGACCATGTCCAGCAAGTGGCCGAATGTTTTGCTTGCGAGGAGGACACCACTGGAGGTGACGCAGAAGCGCTCGACGACGTCAACGTAAATCCGGGCCTTTCATCCGCTGAAAAGGGGCAACTCCAGGACCTCCTGCGGGAGTTTCGTGCGTGTTTCACGTCGTCGTCTAAGGTGCGACAAACGTCGATAGTTAAACACCGCATCATCACGCCTGAAGGAGCTCGACCCATCCATCAGCAGCCCTATCGTGTGTCCCCTCGGGAGCGAGATGCTATACAAACACAGGTCAAAGAGATGCTCACGGACGGCGTCATCCAACCGTCAAGCAGCCCGTGGTCGTCTCCTGTCGTCCTGGTGAAGAAGAAAGACGGAACACTGCGATTCTGCGTCGACTATAGGAAACTTAACAGTGTGACAAAGAAAGACGTGTATCCGCTGCCCCGTATCGATGACTCCCTCGACCGTCTTCGCCAAGCCAAGTACTTCTCTTCGGTGGACCTCAGGAGCGGTTATTGGCAGATAGAAGTCGATGAGAGGGACCGTGAGAAAACCGCCTTCATCACACCGGACGGGCACTACGAATTTCACGTCCTCCCCTTCGGGCTCTGCTGCGCTCCTGCCACTTTCCAAAGAACGATGGACACCGTCCTCACAGGTCTGAAGTGGCAGACATGTCTTGTTTATCTTGACGATGTCATTATTTTTTCCGCAGCGTTCACGGAACAGCTGCACCGTCTCAGAACTGTCCTCGAAGCCGTTCGTTCCGCCAACCTCTCCCTCAAACCACAAAAATGTCACTTTGGATTCACCGAATTGAAGTTTCTCGGGCACGTCATTAGTGCTGATGGAATCCGAGCTGACCCAGAGAAGCTTGCTGCCGTTGCTGCCTTTCCGGTCCCCGTTCACAAAAAAGCAGTCCGACGTTTCTTGGGCCTGAGCTCCTATTATCGTCGCTTCATTAGAAACTTCGCCCAGCTTGCCAGCCCTCTGACGCTCCTAACCCGGGATGATACATCACTTTCCTGGGGCAACGAACAGCAGACTGCCTTCAACGAATTACGACGCCGACTTCAATCGCCGCCAATCCTAGCACATTTCGACGAAGATGCCGACACGGCGGTACATACGGATGCGAGCAACGTCGGTCTTGGCGCCGTTCTCGTCCAGCGGCAAGACGGTGTCGACAAAGTAATTGCCTACGCCAGCCGGGCACTGTCGCGCGCTGAGTTGAACTACTCTACCACCGAAAAAGAATGCTTAGCCGTAGTCTGGGCAGCAGCTAAGTTCCGCCCATATCTGTATGGCAGACCGTTTTGTGTCGTCACCGACCACCATTCGCTGTACTGGCTAAAAAATTTAAAGGACCCTTGCGGCCGCCTCGCCCGTTGGGCATTACGCCTGCAGGAATTCGATTTCACCGTCACCTCTAAGTCCGGCCGGGACCACACCGACGCTGATAGCCTGTCACGCGCTCCCGTCGAACCTCCTCCACAAGACACCATCGACGACGACAGCTTCCTTGGAGCCGTCAGCACGTCTGAGCTCGTCTCCAGACAGCGTGCCGACGCCGAGCTGCGTCTGCTCATAGAACATCTCGAAGGTGGGCACCCTGAGATACCACGGTACCTAGCTCGTGGGATATCATCGGTTTGTCTCCGGCGGGGTGCTTTATGAAAAGAACTCTACTTCCAGTCCGACAACTTACCTGCTCGTCATACCGTCTGATTTACGGGATGAAGTTCTCCTGGCCTGCCATGATGAACCAACTTCCGGCCACCTTGGTGTTACCCGCACCTTGTCCCGAATCCGGCAGAACTATTACTGGCCCCAGCTCACGTCAAGCGTCAAGCGTTATGTCCGGACATGCTGGCAATGTCAGCGGCGGAAGAAACCGACGCTCAAGCCTCCCGGGCTGCTTCAGTGCATCGAGCCGCCACAAAAACCATTCGACAAAGTCGGCATGGACCTTTTGGGACCATTTCCTCTTTCGTCGTCCGGCCACAAGGGGATCGTAGTCGCCACCGACTACTTGACCCGTTACGCTGAAACGAAGGCCCTTGCGCGAGGTACTGCCGCCGAAGTTGCCCTCTTCTTTATGCACGAAATCGTGCTTAGACACGGCGCCCCATCGATCATCATTACTGACCGAGGCAAGGCGTTTCAAGCCCGGCTCTTACGTGACGTCTTAACGCTTAGCCACACAGCTCATCGACCCACAACAGCGTACCATCCCCAAACCAATGGTCTAACGGAACGGCTCAACAAAACATTAGCGGACATGATCTCGATGTACGTTGACGTTGAACATAAAATGTGGGATGAGATCTTGCCGTACGTCACCTTCGCATATAATACAACGACGCAGGAAACCACCCAGTTTACCCCGTTCCGTCTCGTCTATGGCAGGGAGGTCCGCATGATGTTGGATGCGATGCTCCCTTACGGCGATGAAGAGGTAACCCCTGAATTTTACAGGCATATTTTTAGCGCAAAGGACGGGACGAGATACAGACAAGACGAGCACGGGCGCTTGCTCGTGCTCGTCTTGTCTGTATCTCGTCCCGTCCTTTGCGCTAAAAATATGCCTGTAAAATCCGAACACCAACTAGCCCAACAACTCACCCTGTTGAAGTATATTTCTTCTACATCGGGCTCTTCTTTCTATGTGTCTTCAAAGGAATTTCTTGACGTCAATCTTATCTTGACCTACATTGTGTCAGCGACGTGCCGTGCTCGGTTTCTTGGATTCTGCATCAGGAAGTCAATTACACCGTCGGAAGTAAGTGCCTTGTTTGGTCCTGTTTCGCCTTCATGGGGACATGCAAAAAGAGTTTTGAAGATCTTACGCTCGGAACTGTGGCGCCAAGTGCGTTTATATTTCGACTGGCTGAGGACTGCCATTTCTGCTCAGTTTCCGGAATGGATTGCTGACAAGAGATTCTTCTCCTTGAAACGTGAAGCAGCGCGCCTGACTGAATTTTGGTGGAGCTACAACCTTCGATGTATCCTTGGTACCTTGGGGAAGCCGAAGGCCTCTAAACACCGAAAGGGAGGCCTAATCGTGATGGGTGGTGCTTCCATTCCCTCCAACATTTCGAATCTTCTTGACAAGGGTCCCAAGTTCGGACTGGAGCCCTCGGTTCCACCACACGAACTCGTAGCCTTGAATAGGAAAATGGCTAAGAGGGCCCAGCAGGAAGACTGGGAACGATGCCTCTTGGAAGGAATCGACTGCTTGGCCAAGAATGTGAAAGTGACTGGTCCCAAGTGTGCTAAGGATGGGTTGCAGAATGTTGTGAACTTTTTCAAGGATAATGAGCTCTGTCTTTTGCAAGCAGATAAGGTGGGTGGCTTTGTTGCCTTGCCTAGGTCTATGTACAATGAAAAAGCAGCTTCGGCGGTTACCAAGAACTTTGTCCTAGTGAAAAAAGGCCAAACAAGAGTTAAGACTAAAGCAGCCGAAATTTGCAAGCGTTTAAATTGCAGAGGCTCGCAAGGGATATTGCAGTTAGTGAAAGTTCCGCGTTGCAGGTGTTCTTTAGTGTTAAAACCCATAAACCGGATTCCCCTTTCCGCACTATTGTGAACGAAGGTGGTACATGGCAGCATTGTGTCAGTAAGTTTCTTTTGAAGGTGTTGAATGGCCTTGTGATAAATGACCTCTTCCTCGTGAAGAACTCTACCGATATAGTTCGATTTTTTGAAGAGAATAGTGACGTGAAGTATGCCTTCTCTATCGATGTAGAAGAGCTCTTTTATGCTGTGCCTCACCCTGAATTGTTTGCTGCCGTCAAAGATTGCATTGATGAAAATGGTGCTGTGGCTTTCCAGAATGCTGCAGGTTTGACGGTAGACAACTTTTTAGGCCTTTTAGAATTTTATCTTCGTTCCACTTTTATCAAATTTGACGACCAGTTTTATCTACAAAAGAAGGGCATTTGCATTGGTTCATGCATCGCCCCTGGCTTGTGCAACATTTTTTTTATCATATATTGATCGCTCTTTACACGATCATTTTAATCATTTTAACAATGACAAAGTCCTTAAAGTTTTTCGTTTTATGGACGACTTTTTAATTGTTTTAAACAACCTCTGCCCCATTTCTAATGAGCGAACACTACAATGTGTTCTTGATGATTTTAAACTACATGGCAGAGGGCTCAGTTTTACCTACGAACTTCCAGTCGAAGGGATTCTTCAGTTTTTAGACTTGAGGCTTATGTTCAGGGAAAAGCACGTCTGCTGGGCGTATTCTCCCCGAGCACAAAAAGAGCTCTTGCCGTTCGACTCCTCTCATTCGAAAATAGTAAAGAGAGGCATAGCAACTCTCTGCTTGGATTTGGCGCTAAGAAAGTCGTGTGTCCATGAGATGCAGGCAAGTTTTGAGCATCAATTGGGTAGGCTGTTTTCAGCCGGCTTCCCTGGGTCGGTCGTGATGGCAGTCGCGGAAACGCTCCTCAAGAAAATGAATCCTGGTAAGCGCACATCTGCAGCAAAGACTATGGATGGTCAGCAAAAGCCGGAAGTGGTACCGTACCTGCACAAGGTATCCCACAACCTGAAAAAGGTGGCTAATAGGTTTGACGTGCCTATGGTTTTTTCAGCCCCTAAGAAACTTGCTCAGCTGAGCCGCCGCATTACTTGCGAAGACAAAAAAAGGGGCTGTTATAAGAACCACGAAAAACGGTTTGTGCAGTGCGCTATGAACGTCGTGTACAGGATTCCCCTGTCATGTGGCAAGGTGTACATCGGCCAGACAGGGCGCTGCGTAAACGATCGACTCCGGGAGCATGCTAAAGATATCTACAATAAGGAACGCACGAATTTAGTTGCCCACTGCATTGCTTGCACCAAGTGTGAGCCACGGTTCCGGAGTGCTTCAATCCTTGGCAGAAGTTGTCAAAAAACTGCCCGTGAAACTTTGGAAGCTTTCTTTATCAGGAAAGGGGGTCAGAACTGCGTTAGTGACACGTCTGTCGTTTTGTATAATGCTGAGATCAATTTCCTATCGCGTCATCTGCTGTGATTCCAAGTTCCTTGTTAGGTAGCGCTGGCGCAGGCCAGATATGTATTTATATGCCTCGATCTTTCTTCAATAAAGCAGTTGTCAGTAAGCGCCCGTGCTCGTCTTGTCTGTATCTCGTCCCGTCCTTTGCGCTAAAAATATGCCTGTAAAATCCGAACACCAACTAGCCCAACAACTCACCCCGTTGAAGTAACCCCTGAAGCAGGCAACTTCGTGGAAAACGCAGAGCAAGCCCGTCAGCTGGCCCGCTTGAACATCAAGGACCAGCAATCCGTCGATGCTCGACACTATAGCCTTCGGCACAGGGACGTGCACTACGAGCCGGGTGACAAGGTATGGGTGTGGACACCCTTGCGCCGCAAGGGGTTGTGCGAAAAGCTTATCAATCGGTATTTTGGCCCGTACAAAGTCCTGCGCCACCTGAACAGCCTCAACTACGAAGTTGTCCCCGATGGAACTGTGGTCGCCGGCTGTCAGCATCAACGGCCTGAAGTCGTCCATGTAGTGCGCCTAAAACCGTACTATTCGCGTGACTGAGCGCTGTGTGCACGCTGTGTGTCGCCCCTTTATCTCCTTACCCCACGTGTGAACTTGGCTCTCCTCACCTCTCAACTAGCGCCGGATGTATATTTCACCTCACCCCTATTTTTTCGTTTGTTTTTCCCCTTCTTCTCTCCCTGTGCATAACCCATTCCACACCGAGACGGTGTTTGCTTTCGCGGGGGGGAATAATGCCACGTGCCGAACGCGCCGCGCGGCCTCCACGCTTAGTCAAAAGACGACGACGAAGTGTTGGTTGGCTCCCGAGGCGCTCTGGCTCTGTGCTTTGGACCCTGGCTGTCTGATTAAAGCGCCTAGCCTTCTGTCCCCCCCCCCCCCCCCCCCCCCGACGTCTACCTGCACGGCTCCTCAGGCCGTGGCAATGTTCAGACGGTTATTGCATCTTATCATAACTTCCAAATCCTTTCCAGTCGCGAAACGCAAGAAGACGAGATCCAAAACTGCCTCTGCCAGCCCGGTGCTCCTACTGAACGAGTTGGAGATCAGCTGCGTAGTTGACGTGCCCCAATGCGATCAACTTAAGCGACGCTTTAACTGTGCCATATTTTTTATGATGCTTCGGCTTTGTTTGTACGCATTTTCATGAAAGCGTTTTGTGCGCAGAGAGCGACGCAGTTTCCAAGGAGCCCACCCAGCTGACCTTCGGTGCACCGGCTTCGCCTCGCACGGAAACGAAAGTTTAGTGGTGATTAAAAATTGTCGCGTTCTGCATTCCGCTATGAAAACTTATTGTTCGCTTTTAACGGACCCCTATCGCGCCCACTGATACCGGGGTCCACGGGCGTTGTGGCAACCGTTATATTAATAGCGAGCGGCTTCATCCAGTGAAAACAGACAAAACTTTTCCCCGCAAAGCCAGTCTTCCGCGATATTTTGCAGCTAGCCACGGGATGTCTGCATGTTAGGTTGCATGTTAGGAGTGGCAGAACCTCATGTGTTCTGTGACATAAATGTCATCAGTGATTTCTACCGTGCATATGTTACTACTTCACCGAGTTTTATGATAAACGCGGTACCTCTTCCACCAGTGCACGCATTGTGAAACTTACCCATTTCTTTTTCCCCCACATTATTCTTTTCACCCCAGCTTGGAATTATGTCACAAAAGTCAGGCTATTCAAATGTAGTGCAAATTTGGCGGACCTGCTGGGTGCATGAAACCTAGTATTTATGTATTTTGGTTCACTACGGATACTGTCATGCAGCATGATTGACGATTCCACACCAGTACGCTGGTAGCACAAGCTGAAACGTCGAACTGCATGCTCAGGAGGGGAAACAAACAGTTTTAGAAGTATAACTGGAGAGTATTGATCTGGGCTTGCTGGTTGGTAAGCTCCTTGCACAGGTGGATCAGTGGAGTGAAAGAGAGTTGGGCTGTATAGCTTCGTCATCCTGGTTCTTTGTTGTCTGTATATCAATGTAAGCCGAGAGCAACGGTTCAGAACACCCATTGTGGGCTGAAGTGACTATTTCAAAACCTGAAATCTGCATTAAAGCAGGGCCTAACTGTTCGCAAATCATAAAACAGTTCATTTTTTCTAGGTGCCGACCACTCATTCTCCATGGGGCCTCCAGACGCAGCATCTGCTGCCACACTAAGAAAAGTCGCCCACCTTCTCGAACACTGAGAAAAACTCGAGCATGAAAATAGCTTGCTCCGCAAAGACAAGTCTGAGCTCCAGAAAGAGGTCGAGGATCTGAAGTCTCAGTTGCACGATGTGAAAGTTGAGGCACTCAAAGAGAAACTAAAACTAAAAGATCGTGTCTCCAAAGTTCACGATTTTGTTTCAGATGAGAAACGACTCGTGTTTTATAAGGGCTTCAACTCCTTCAAAAAAATTGATGCGTTCGTTGAACATGTTGAATCCATGTACCAGGCACTGAAAACGGGTGCTGGCAGGCCACCAGCACTGACAATGAAAGAACAGCTTATTGCAGTGCTTTGCAGGCTAGTTGGCTTGCTAGAGCAGGATTTGTCATATAGCCTGAAAGCGTCTGTGGCGACCGTGAGTGCTATGTACTTATTTTGGGTTAAGTTTTTGTATGAAATGCTAATTCAGCTACCAATGTGGCCATCACGTAACACAGTGGGCCTGTTTATGCCAGACAATTTTAAAGAATTGTACCCATCTACACACATTGTACTGGACTGCACAGAAATTTTTATCGAGAACCCGTCTGACTACAAAACACAAAGCGACACTTTCAGCTCATATAAAGGACATAACACCGCAAAAGGGCTCATTGGCACCACTCCAAACGGCTTCGTTTCTTCCGTGTCTAATCTTGCTGCTCGAAGACTTTCTGATCGAGAAATCACAAGATACAGTGGCCTGTACAAGTTGCTCGAGGAAGAGGACAGTGTAATGGCGGATAGAGGATTCTTCATTGAAGTTGACCTCCGTCAGCTTGGAGTCAAATTAAACATGCCACCCATGTTGAATGGTCGCACGCAGTTGTCACTGGCAGATGAGTTAGCAACGCGGCAGATAGCCAGTTTGCGAATCCATGTTGAGCGTGTCATCAGGGAAGTTAATAACTTCAGGATACTCCGTGCTGTCTTTCCTAATGTTATGGCAGAGAAGCTGAACAAGATATGGAAAATTTGTTATCTCAATAATTTCATGCATGAGCCCATTCTAAACCGATGAGCGATGGTGGCGTTTTTAATGTTTTGTATGTTGTGCATGGTCTACTGTAACGCAGGGGTGCTCAAACTTTTTAGCTTTCTCAGTTGAAGAAAGACCAACTTTATTTGGCTAAAATGCAGTGGGCTTCTAACATGTTTCATTTATGTTTGGCCAGCTTCGGTCACGGAGCCTGTCTTGGAATGATTTGCTTTATGGGGATTTAACGTCCCAAAGCGACTGAGGCTATGAGGGACCCCGTAGAGAAGGGCTCAGGAAATTTCGACCACCCGGGGTTCTTTAACGTTCACTGACATTGCACAGTACATGGGCCTCTAGAATTTTGCCTCCATCGAAATTCGACCGCTGCGGCTGAGACTTCAAAAGGTTCAGGAGAGCAAGCTGCCGGGCTAGTTGGTGATGCATGTATTTTGCGCTTCCTAGATTACAACTTAAAAAGGTGCTGGCCGACATATTTAAAAGGGGTACGCAAACTTCACAGCACCTGAAAAAATACTTAAAATCAGTTATGACTGGCTGTGTAGTGAGATAGCAGTAAGCAGCTACAGCATTAGTCCCAAAATACTTGGCTAAGGCGGAATAAGACATGCATGAACATAGGTACTTGGGGAATCTAGGAAGTGCTCCAAGAAACCAGAGAGTTCTACAAAACGCAGTTTGAGAATCCCTGCTGCAGTGCAAGGCATTGAACTTGCGTTAAAGAACACTACTTCATGCACAGCAGACTACAGCAGCATTTCATGCTCTGCTGAAGTCTCAAGTCACTGTACAGGCTACATAGGGCTGCAATGTCTTATTTCTGTGTCAGTGTTGTGCAAATTATTTGAGCATAGAATGTGGCAATACTATATCCGAGTCATGAGTTGAAACCAAAACACCAGTCTCATTGCTGAACTACACAGAAAAGGTGGAAAGTTGAGATTGTAGCCATTGTCTTTTCTACCACAGACTTTCTTTCCCAACTTTTTGGAATGAAATCTGTAAAGTGAATTTCACTTTGCCATTTTTACATGTGTTAGTAACGTGCTCCTATTTTTCAAAGAATTGTGATATGTATATGTATTGTATATTTGTATATGTGTGTAGTGTATATGTAAAAAATTTGTATATGTATGCGAGTATTTCATGCCAGTGAAATTTGAGAGCTTTATTACCAACTCTCATGTAATGTCCTGCATGGAACCCTTGAGAAAGAACCTATATGAATCAATGCTATCGCACTCAATATCAGCTGCAATACTCCAGATGCGGCAGGTTTGAGCTTGGTCGACAAAGCAGTGCAAGCCCCGTGCTGCTCGGAACTTGTGCATTAACCCCTCAGAGCAGAGTTCAAAGTATGCTGAATGTGCACTTTGCGCGCTCTCTGTGACTAAACATTGATTTACAGTAAAGCATAAGCCTTCGTTGGTTCACTTCACATATGTCGTTGAGTAAAGGTACTGCGCAAAACAATACAAACATGGACGAGAAGGGCACAAGCCCGTCCTTGTGCCCTTCTCGTTCACGTATGTTACAAGTCGTATTGAGTGAAAGAGTACCTACACTACGAAAAACACACTTGTCACTTAGCAAAGATTTTGCTTGCAACTTTCAATGTGGTTTCCTTACAGAGACCAATGTGAGGTCACTATCATCAAGTACAGTAAATGTTGAAGTATGTAGCTGCTCAGGTTCCTGGGACTAACAGTGCATTATGTATGTGTTCATTGACAGGGCAGCAAGACGTGTGTTGCTTGACATTTACTTCTTACCGATTAGTTGCTAGTTGCACACACATTTAAATAGGTGGTGGCAACACATGCACATGGTCATAATTATATTACACAGAAAAACACTTTCTTTATTTCTTCATAGAGACTAATGCCATACAAGATATTTAAAAACCAAATTAATGTAAGTATGAACACATGCCAAAGCATGTTATGAGTCCAAGCATCTTTGTCCTGCAGAGCAATGTAACTGAAATAAGTCTGAAATTCACACACAAGCACAGTGCTCTTGGTAGTTCTTGTAACATTCCAGAAGACATGACAGCATTTTGTAAATCCAAAGCGAGCTGTCAAAAGTGATCCTCTGAAAAGTGCAGTCTGTGCCATTATCAACCACAAAATCACACCAGAAGAGTCTAGTCAAAGACATTTGCCCCTGGACCTGGTAAAAGTACTTGTGCGTTGGTTTAAGAACTCCATTCTTCAGGTAGGATGCCGTATTTACAGCATTTTCTAGCTCATCACCCCGTTCGTTGGCAGCTGAGAGGGTCTTAATTTCAAGGAGACCAAAATCTCCCCCTCCTCTACAACACGGTCAGGCGTTGCACCAAGAATAGGGATACCAGGGTTGACACACAACCCAAAACAGTAACTCCTAACTGGCACTGCTCTTTTCCCTATATAACGCTGCACGGCTGCATCTTCATTCCTTAAACCATCAGCCATGTATTTGGTCTGCATCTGGCAAGACCCGAACAGCCTCTTGAAAAACTTGTCAGTTGGCTTCTGCCGTGACACCACATTTCCGAAGTGTGAAGCAGTCAGGCGCTTGGATCTCTCGAAGTTCCATGTTGTAGAGCCGCTTTGCATCCTAGTCACTTGCTCAAGGGCCCATGAGTCTTCTAAAGTAAACTCACAGGAGCCGAACTTGTACCCACCTGGCACATGCTCAACCCACAGGGATTGCACCGGTAACCTGATTGGCATCTGGCTAAAAGCCTCCTCGTGAAGTGTTCTTTTCACTGGTACGGGCAGAAAGTGGTTGTCCTTCAGCGTCTTGCATAGCATGGCGTTTGGAATATTTTTCTGTGTCTTATGCATTCTCTTAATATGGTCTTCTGTCACTCTCAGAGAAACTGTGGCTTCTTGAGTCAGATGCCTGCCAGCTTTCATTGGCCTATGTTTCACAAAACGTAGTTGTGAGAACTCGCGTGTGTGCACGTTGGCCTTCTTAGCCCCAGTACCCCATGCTCTGGGTTTGTCTGTACACGACTGCGTGTCTCGCACGTAAGCTGCCCCAGAGCGCTTCAGGTCTAGTACAAACCATAGTAATGCAACTATATGTTTACAGACACCTGCAGCTCCAGCCCGGCAGTTGCAGGTTCCTTCAACCACAGTTACATTTGACGAGAGCACAGCAGCAGTGTTATATGATTTTGCCAAAGAGAACGATGCCTCCACGGTTGCTTTAACAAAAGTGGACCTGTCAGCCTTGCAAATAAGAACATTGTGAACTTTCTCTGATTTAAACATCCTGTTTAGTAAGGCAGAAACTTGGGCTAGTTGGATATTGTTTGAACTCATACGTACGTCCTGTGTATTTGTGTTTTTGCCCCTTTTGTTCACTAAGTGCTAGAAAATGAGTTCAAACATCCTGTATCCGCTTACAGTATGTTTCTGAGCACCATGTGCATTCTGACGTGCCAAGATTTCTTGCTCTGAGAACCAATCCGGCACGTCTTTTAACTGCTTTGTCCATGGTCCTTTCGGTAACCTTTCTTGTAGAGCCGCCGCGGTGGCTGAGTGGTTACGGCGCTCGGCTGCCGGCCCGAAAGACGCGGGTTCGATCCCGGCCGCGGCGGTCGAATTTCGATGGAGGCGAAATTCTAGAGGCCCGTGTACTGTGCGATGTCAGTGCACGTTAAAGAACCCCAGGTGGCCGAAATTTCCGGAGCCCATCACTACGGCGTCTCTCATAGCCTGAGTCGCTTTGGGACGTTAAACCCCCATAAACCAAACCAAACCTTTGTTGTAGAGGAATTGCATTATGAATGGTTCGTAGTGGTACCTGCACCATGGGTTTAAGCAAGTGTCAAAATGTTTTCCTTGGCACTCCACATATAAACAGAGCATGCAAGCATACACAGCTGATCATGGGATCACCAATGCGATCTTGAAATAAAAGAGTATTCATACATTGTGTTTTGTTCAATTGTGGCAAGCATGCTTGAAAAGCAACGCTGAACCCGTTTCGTTTACTACGCGCGGCCGTGAAGAATGTTGCACGTGGACGTGCTCGGTAAACCAATAACGAACTTAAAACTCTGAGGCCGCCTTAGTGCAAAGTACTGGTGCGTCCATGTTTTTCAGGTTAGTCAAAACATCCGCCCCAGTTTTTTTTTTCTCGACCGTGTTCGCGTTACTTGTAGCCACCGAGGCATGTTCATATTTTGGCTGCGTCTATCTGCACTCTATGGTAGTAAGAAATGGAGACCGCGACCGAGATGGTATGAGCTGTGAAACTCGTTGAATATGGCACAAACAGCAACTGCTATCTGTATCGAGATGCTATGCTCAGCTACACAGAATGTAACAGTGCTAATACAAGAGCTTGGTTATGCTTCGTACTTCCTTCATGAGGATTCATAGCGCACAGAATACACAGGACACAACACAAGCGCGAGGTAAATAATTGAAGCGGCAGAGATGGAAAAAGGGGGACTGGGAAATTGTATCAGTGATCCTTTGGTGTTTTTATCAGTGAAAGACTTAGCTTTCTTAGGTGCAAGGCAGAGGGCGAAAGTGTGAAATTTGTGCACTGTTTGGTAGGTTTTTTGTTGTTTTTATTGTCTTATTTTTTATTTTTATTTTTTAGTTTTTATTCTTTTATTTTTTTTAATGTTTATATTGTTTTGGTTTTCTTCTTTCCTTGACACATCATGACCTTGACAAGATAATCATTGTTAGTTGTTTGTACGTGCGCAATACCTGACCTTTATAAGGCTGTCAGCGCCAAATAAAGACCATTCAGTGGAAAGCGCTTGTGTTGTGTCCTGTGTATTCTGTGCGCTATGAATCCTCATGCTGATTACCCACTAGCCCGACCCTGACCCTTCTAAGTACTTGCTTCGAGCTATTGAAACACCACTACAGACAAGAAAATGCGCTGGCACAAGCTAAGCGCCAACTCAGCAACTTAGTTCTTGCAAGATGTAAGTTATTAACGTATGCTTTGTCCGTTTCTTTCAACCATATACTTGTTTCAGAGTCGTCCGTAGAATAAATATAGATTAAATAGCACGCTGTAACCAAAAGACTGAATGGGCAGTGCTCGATAACGACGTATTTTGCTAAAATACAGCGCATACATTCTCGCAAGAGGGTGTCGCACTGTTGCAACAAACATGAATGTATACTGTACTCTACGTACTACGCCTGCCGCCGGGACAGCCGCGCAAACTTGGAAGGTTCGCGACGGGCGACCAGTAAATAAATGCACTGTTAGCGCGTGCTCACCAGCAAAACACGCCTGCTAGCCGTAGGATCGCGCTCGTGCCTTCTGCAGCATAGATATATAAAACGCTGACAACGGTGTTGCTATGCAACGTAAGCTGCGAGCGCGCGACACTGGCACATGTGTGCGCTTCTCGTGCGCTCACGTGCGAAAATACTCGCTTCGCGCTCGTAGCGTCGGCTGCATAACCACAGAAAAGTTGTACGGCAATGTAAAGATCACTTGTGAGGCGCAAATATGCAACAAAAGTATTACTAGCACCCAAAAAAACGTTTTTTTAACCTGCTGTTGCGCGGCGTCCATAGCGTACCACGGCTCCGGCGAATCCTGCCCGGCAACCTCGCTCACAATTCCCAGCCTGCTTTGCGGCGGTCGCATAGGGGGCGCGCGCAACTTTCCGAAATGCTCGATTCGAATAGTCTGTGGGCGTCTGTCATGCCGGAAATATTATTGTGAGCTTACGATGCTCAATTTGTGCCGCGTGCCCTTGTTCTGAGCCGTGATCCGACGAAAAAAGATTACAGCGAACATCGGTGACGCTGCGCTGCGTCTGGAAACAGGATCCCGCGGCGACACACCGCCGCAAGCAAACGTACGTTTTGTCTATGGTGTTTTGTTTTCCTTCTAGGTGAAGTTACGACGGGGAGAGTTTGTCAAATTCTGGTACCTACTGTGAGGGGCGGGTGTGCTTGTGTACTCCCTTACAAAAATTTCTTTAGACAGTCCATAGACTGTCTATAGACTTTAGTCTGAGAAGTCTATAGACTGTCTATACACAAATCCTTTAGATCAGTCTATAGACAACCTATAGATTTATGGCCATACACATTTAGTAGACTTGTCTATAGACAGTCCATAGACAAATGTCTACTGAAAGTAGACAGTTCCATAAAGAATCTATAGACACCGGTCCATAGACAGTCTATAGAAGATTTATAGATTTACGGCCATACACTTCCTATAGACTTCTGTCCATAGATCGTCTATAGACAAATGTCTACTGATAATAGACACAGGTCTATAGCAGTCTCTAGATGATCTATAGACTTAGGCCATACACTTCCTGTAGATTTCTGTCTATAGACAAGTCTACTGGTCCAGTAGACATAGGTGTATAGACTCTATATAGACATTCCACAGTTCTGTGGCCTGGCAATGCTGTAGACATTTGTCTATAGAAAGTCTATAGAGCTCTGTCTAAAAACCTTAATAGACCATTGTCTGTAGACTGCCTATAGACAGTCTACAACTGTTGAAAAAGGTCACCACACAGTCTTCACAAATGACATGAGGATCAATATATTTACACTTTAGTTTATTTTCAAGCTATGCAGGCAAGGAATATGCAATATATGCACCATAAGAATGCACCACATAAAAATAAATGTTGAAAGTAATGGTCCGACTAAAGTTTCCTCAAAAGAAATCTTGCGACTTGTCTGCAGTCAGTCATCCGGGCATGTTAACCTGTACAGTGGGAGGAAAAAAATAAGAGGAACTGAAAAAAAATTCCCACTCCATCTCTACAAATGCGCTTTACAACACAAGGCATATATATCCTGGCTATCCCATTCAAGAAAGCTAGTCGATGTTTTGGTTTGGTTTTATGTGGTCCAAAAACCCAAGGTGACTCAGGCTATGAGAGGCGCCGTAGTGAAAGGTTGCGGAGTAATTTCGGCCACCTGCGGTTTCTTACCGTGCACTGGCATTGCATAGAACACAGGCCTCTAGCATTTTGCCTCTATCAAAACGCGACCGGCTAGACCAGAATCGAACATGCATCATTCAGGTTGTAGTAGTAGTACGGTTTATTTGGGACAAAAAATATACAAAATTTGTCCTGGGTGAGAAGGCTAATGGCATTGTTGCCTGATGAGGCCATCCCACCCCTGACAGCAGTTGCAACCACTATAGGCCTATTCGAACATATTTGCTGTACAGTATCTTGAATAAACAGCGCGAACAAAGACGAGCACAAAAGACAAGAAAGCGAACGACACGGCGCTGACTAACAACTGAGGGTTTATTGCTGATCACACAAGTATAAATACATAGATGTCGGCAATGAGGTAAAGGTTTACAAAGTGCAAAAAAACTAAAAACAAAACATAAATGTGACAACAGCAACATAAGCATGCTAGAAATCAGCAGAGATTATCAACCCCCAGGAGTGACAGCTCTTTTTGCAGAAGTGTTAGCGAAGGGGTACTTATACATGCATTTCCCTGCTTGAATATGTTGTATGCCTCGATAATTTCCCTCGCAGTTTTTTCCCGATTTTTGGCAATGACCTTGGTTTCATGATATAGCGGTACGCACTGTTTTTTCTCTTTCATTGCCCATTCACAATCCCGGCAATGAATGCCGAGATGACCTGAAACTACTTTTGACACCGCACAACAACCAATATGTATGCAAGCACAAAACAAAACAAATGGACAACCCTGAGGACTGTGTGCATGCTTCTGTATATGGAAAAAAAAGGTTGACTGATTCCCGAATACTATTTACACGTACAACACACCGAAATATCATCCATGACACAAAAGAAATTCTTTGACTTATTATTCCATTACGTACATATGTTTTAGTGTTTCCTTTAGGTAGTGATGGGTAGATTGGTAATAATTCAAAGATGGCTGGATAATGATTCAATAAATTTGCTATTTGCATACATAATCTCACATCACCATAGTTGGTGCGAGATCGGGGCACCTGTATTTTATCTTCCCTAAGGAGATGTGGAGTGTGTTCATTTTTGTATTGAACCTCAATATTTGAACGGTGTAACATATACTGGTGCACGATTTCCAGAAATAACTTATATTTGAATAGCTTACTGATCTCTAGTATGTCATAGATCTTAAAGTATGGCAAGCAATGTTCTATTTTTGGAATTTTCGAATACCACATATTGAGCGCTTTTGCAGAGGGTGCAGCTAATCAAGGTTTCTTTGTGTTGTGTCTGACAATACCCGGGAGCAGTATGTTAAACGTGAATCAAAGAGAGCATAGTAAGTTTGTTGCTTCACTGGCAACCTGTTTAATATGCCAAAAACATGTGAAAGTTCAATTCAGAGAGCTGTGTGTGAATTCCAGAGAAACGTTTCATGAAAGATAACACCTAGAAAGCAAATCCTCTTAGACTGGTTGATAATGTTATTCCGGAACTTCAATTTGAACTCTCTATCTTTTTTGCTACCTTTAGGCTTGAAAATCAGGTATTCCGTCTTGCTTATCTTTAGGTCCAGTTTATTAAAGGTCACCAAAAGTCTAAATAGTTTCATTTCATTTATTTACCCTCAGGGCCGTTAGGCGTTACAGAGGGGATTGGGAATAACATATAAGTACAAAAAACAAAAACAGCAGCTAAAACATTTGAATATAGTTACAGCATACACTGATTTAAGATTAGTAACAGCACTAGCAAAAGGCAACATTACAGAAAACAAACCACAAAAGAAAACAGCAGCAAATAAAATAAAACATAGATATAGACAGAGACTTATATAAAATTAGTAACAGCGTTTCGAAAGGCAACAGTATCGGTAATTTCAACAATATCGTGGGGAAGGTGATTCCAGCAGACACAAGTTCTGGGTATGAATGAATCGTGAAAACATCTCGTGCGACAAGGAGGGATCCAAACTTTGTGGCGGTGATCCATGCGTGCTGAAATATATGATGGTCTTTTTAACAACCTCTCTTTAAGATAAGGATTATGATAAATTTTGTGAAAAGTACATAATGAAGCTATTGACCTGCGATGGGAAAGAAGCGGTAGGGAAAGGTTAGCTTTCATGGCAGTTACACTACTAGTACGATGATAGTTGAAAAGTATGAAACGACAACCGCGGTTTTGAACTGATTCTAAGTCAGAAATGAGAGATTCGACCCCAGGGTTCCACACCGATGAAGCATATTCCAATTAAAAGCGGACCAAAGTTTTGTAAAGTAGTAGTTTTAATGAACTTGGTGCACATTAAAAATTTCTGCGAAGGTATCCAAGGATGCGGTTAGCGGTATTTATAATGTAGTCAACATGAGGTTTCCAAGACAGGCTAGAAGAGACATGAACACCCAGATATTTATAAGACGACACAGTTTCAAGAGTGATGCCATTAATGCAGTAGGTAGAGTATGTAGTAGACAGACGAGAAATGGGCAAATGCTTGCATTTAGTAATGTTTAGCTTCATATTCCACAGGTTACACCAATCCAGTACCTTGTTAATATCTGGCTGAAGAACAGATGCATCATTATCGTCATTAATTTCGCGGTAAATAACACAGTCATCGGCAAAAATACAAACTGAAGACGATATAGTAGTGGGTAAGTCGTTTATATAAATGAGAAAGAGGAGGGGCCCAAGAACGGACCCCCGAGGCACACCAGAGCCAACAGGCGAGGAATCTGAATTGACGTTATTTGCTGTTACGAACTGACTTCGGTTTGAAAGAAAGCAATACAACCATGCAAGTAATGTGGAATCGATGTTAAGGCTGTTTAGTTTAAGAAAAAGAAGCTCATGTGAAACCTTGTCAAATGCTTTAGAAAAATCCATAAATATAGAATCAGCACGGGACCCGCGATCTAGAATGCAATGCAAGTCATTTGTGAAGCATATGAGTTGCGTTTCGCATGAAAATGATTTACGGAAGCCGTGTTGGGCATTACTGAAAAAGCATTTGGATTCTAAAAAGGTAGCAAATGAGAGTAGATGACATGTTCCTTGATTTTACATGGAATGCTGGTGAGCGACACAGGGCGAAAGTTATCAGGGCAATGTTTATCGCCAGAATTGTGCAGCGGAATCGCCCTCCAAACCTTCCAGTCATTGGGAATACAGCCTGTTTCCAGAGACTGGTCAAACAGTTTGGTAAGGATCATTGAACTGTACATCTTTGTATTAACCAGAAATTTCGAATTAATGTTATCGACGCCACAGGAGGAAGAAATCTTTAGGTTCTCAATTATTCTCAGGATGCCAGTTGTGTCAAAAAGAATTGGATCCATGGGAAAAGCATCCAAGATCGGACACTCCTGATTGGTAAGGCAAACATTGCCAGAAAAAGCAGCAACAAAAACAGTATTAAGAACACTAGCGCATTCATTAGGTGAATATGCAACGCCGTCAGAAGATGTGAGTAGTATTGACGAACTATCTTTCTGGTTCACAGTGTTCCAAAACTGTCTAGGGTTATTAATCAGCAGAGCAGGCAAAGTACTGTTAAAGAAGGAGTCCTTAGCATTTTTCAGAGCTAATTTGTACTCAGCGGCCGCAGAAAGGTAACCGTTCCATCGTTGTTGCGAATTCGATGATTTGACCGAGCGAAACAAACGTTTTTTCTTATTGGATAGCCTTTTTAAAATGTTATTGAACCACGGTGATTGGCTATTACACCGCAAAAGTCTTAGTGGCACAAATGTATTAGTGAGACGTTCAACAGTGTCCCTAAACAATTCCCAATTAGTGTGGACAGAACGCTGTGAAAATTCTGGTAAATAACTGTGTAAGAAAAGAGCTAATTAACGATTAATGGCATCATAGTCCACCCGTTTGTAATCTCTAATAGACTTGAAAATGCTCCGGCGATTAGGAATTTTAATTTTTACATCGAAATGAAGCAAGGAGTGATCACTAAGACCAGGTAAGTACGAGATTGAAGGGATAAGATCCGGCACGTTGGTTAACACAAGGTCTAATACACTGGAACATGATGGCGTAACTCGAGTTGGCTGAGTAACTAGCTGCGAAAGGTTGAAATCCAAACAGGTGCGCAAAAAGTTATTGCATTCGGTAGAAAAGGGGCGAGGATACGGCGATGTATTAGCCCACACGATGCTGGGATAATTGAAGTCACCAGCAAGAAGGATTGCCGCACCCGGATAACGCACTGAGATCATGTTAAGAGCATCATGCAAATCTTCAACGAAAGTTGCACACGAAGACGGGGAACGGTAGCATATGCCCAGAATCAGTTTCCTGAAATGAACATGAAGTTCAACCCAAGCCAACTCTAAGGTGTTAGAAAGACTAATGGGCGAAGACACAATATTATCGTCGATGGCTATTAAAACACCTCCTCCACTTCTGTGACCTCTATCAGAACGATAAACATTGTAGCGCTTCTTGCAATCGAACAGTTCCTTGCTCTATATCTTTGCAGAGAGCCACGTTTCGGTCAGCAATACATCATCGGCATCACATGAGTCGATGACAGAGCTTAGATCTTCCCGCTTTGGTATTATGCTTCTGATGTTTGTGAAAAGAATTGAAAGCGCTGTCTTATCTCCAGTCGCCCGTCCACTGCCCCTCCCGTATCTCTATGGCGAAGCGTGTGGCGAGCCAGAAGCAGAAGCAGTGCGACAAGGGGCCACTAAAGATCCCGGTGGGCCAGCTAGCTCGAAAATGCTATCGCGAATAGGGTCAAAGGCGTAGCATTTGTTGTTACAATACAGTTTGTTATACCTCAGCTTATACTTAAAGTCAGCATCCTTCGCGATCTGCACAAGCTTCTTTCGAGCGACACGTGTCTGCAAAGAATAATCTTCACTTACAGTGACCTTTTTATTTATAAGTTTGGTAGACTGCACTAGGATTTGTTGTTTTGTTTTGAAACACCGGAACTTCACAACAATCGGACGACACTTTTTATCCGAGAACACACCAATCCTGTGTGTTTGTTAAAACATGTCATTCGTAAGAACAGGATCAAAGCAGCCTGAAACAAGGTTCAATAATTTTTCTTCCGTTTCATCCCACGTTTCGGACAAACTGTCGGGTACGCTGAAGAACAGAAGATTATCCCTGCGCTGCCGGTCTTCCAGCTCAGCCTGTCCAAGACGTAACTTGTTATTTTCATTGACAAGCTGATCGGTTAGCTCACGCAAAATCCGCAATTCCCCATGCGCCGCATCGCTGGCGGATGATTTAGATTCGACTGCCGACAACCTCGCGTCAATATCGGCAATGTTTCTAATCATAAATTCCTGATTCAGTTTCATTTCACTTATAGAGGCTATTAAGTGTGACTGCTCTAACTCCATTTTAGCGGTCCTTGAATTAACGCCTTCTAACAGAGTCAACATGTCGTTAAGCTGTTTCTGCAGAGAAATATCAACAGCGCTGTCTTTGGACCGCGTAGCAGCACCAGAGCCCGCCACAGGGGCCAGGATTAAGCTCAACATCCCCCGACACCAAAAGTAGTTGACGAGAAACATCGAAGCACTGGGCGAGCAAAATCAGCAGCACTCCCGGGCGTGGGAACAGGAGCAGGCACATATTGCTCGATTTCTTAGCAAACATGGATTCCTTATTACCAACCTGCATGAAGAAACGCATTCCGTGAAGCAGCCGCATGACGACGCTGTCCCCACGCCCACTGAAAGGCGCAGGCCACTGCAGCCTGTTTTTATCCAGATGGAAAGGTGATGTCGTGGACGATGCGCAGGACTTGTACGATGGAGCCATAGTGTAGCAGGGTTGCCAGAGTTCTCCAATTTCCACGCTGCCAACTTGAACGCCGACAGTCACAGGCGCAGCCGGAATGGCATCAGCCGGTGCCATAGGTCCCGCGCTGAGATGAAGCATTGCCGTTATCTGCATGAAGAAACGCATTCCGTGAAGCAGCCGCATGACGACGCTGTCCCCACGCCCACTGAAACGCGCAGGCCACTACAGCCTGCTTTTATCCAGATGGAAAGGTGATGTCGCGGACGATGCGCAGGACTTGTACGATGGAGCCATAGTGTAGCAGGGTTGCCAGAGTTCTCCAATTTCCACGCTGCCAACTTGAACGTCGACAGTCACAGGCGTAGCCGGAATGGCATCAGCCGGTGCCATAGGTCCCGCGCTGAGATGAAGCATTGCCGTTATCTGCATGAAGAAACGCATTCCGTGAAGCAGCCGCATGACGACGCTGTCCCCACGCCCACGTTAAGCCATTCATTTGCTTCCCTGTAAACGAAGCTTTCACTGCAGCCTGAAAAAAAAATACATTAGTGTCATCTGCATTTAATACCATTTCAGAGCAGCCTGGGGTGTTTACAATATCACTCATATATATCAAGAATAATATGGGGCCTAGAATGGACCCTATGGAACTCTGTATTTAATAGTGCCTTGATCGGATGCGATGCTCTTTATTGTGGTGTATTGCTCCCTGCAAATTAAACAGCTTTCCATCAGGACATGTGCTGTACCTTGGATTCTATAGTACGGTAGCTTTATTAATAATATATCATAATGGACAGAATAAAAGGCTTTCCTGAAATCAAGAAATAAACCCAACGTAAGCTTTCATTTCTTAATGTTGTCAAAAATTTTCTGTTTAATATAAAGTAAAGCAGTTTCAGTTGCCTTATTCTTTCTGAATCCAAACTGCTCTTTTACTATCAAGTTATGCAGAGTGAGGAAATCGACAATTCTTTTGTTCATTATGTGTTCAGCAACTTTTGAAAAGATTGAAAGCGCTGACATTGGTCTATAGTTGTTCGTCTTCAAAAGCACCACCTTTATGAATAGCTGGAACACGCGCAAGCTTTATTTGGTTTGGAAATATCCCTACTTGAAGTATGCAGTTGCATATATGCGTAAGGACTGGAGTTATCAGTGCGGCTACAGCTTTCACGGGGGAAACTTTCACATCATCGTAGGCTGATGCACAGTTGTCCTTCAGCGTCATGATTATGTTGAGGACTTCTTTGGCGCAAGTTGGAGCGAGAAATACAGCTTGAGGACATTGAACATTCATGTATTGTTCACACAATAATGTACCATGAATATCATTTGAGGCACCAACTTCTACAAAGTGCATGTTGAAAAGGTTTGAAATGTTTTCGTCAGCTCAGCCCTGTGTAGATAATGCACAGCGGTAATGTCTTGTGTAATAGCCTTAACTTGCAGCTTTTCTACAATCTCATTTACTTTGCTTAGCAAGTCCTCATCCTGGGTTTCAGTCAATATATGAAGCTCTAGGGTTAGAAAGCGACTATGCCACTCCAAATCATCTAGGTCCTGCTTCAGCTGAGTTATATCACTACCTGCATTGAGATTCCAGCCCTTCAACTCACTTCGTTAGTTGTTTTGTAGTTTTTTCTTGAAAAGTCAGGTGGTTCTGAAAGTCGTCAAACTTATCAGAGAGCAACTGCATTTGTGACTCAAATGCATCAAACTTTTTTGACAAAGGCAAAAGAGCATTAAGCTTCGTTTCAGTCTGCATTAATCTGAGTATCACGTCGGAATCATGTTGCGGATTTTCTGTGGTGCTTGTGCCCTTGTGGTTGCCTCGACAAGAGTCACATTTCCATGCTTTCTTTTTGGCTTCGCGCTTAGCATTGAAAGATTCTTCTATTATTCCCGCACATGCACCACGATGAAAATTAAATTTGCACTCTGAGCATGCTGGAAAGATGATATCAATGAGTGGAAGACGGCAAGCACAACAACGAGCTATAGTACGCTCAGATCTTTTACAAAAAACCCATCCACTTAGCAGCGGCGACGACATAAAAGGAAAACAAAATCACATTGAGTGAGGCATAATTATGCACAAACCTGCACAAAGGCAGAGACGGCTACATGAGGCTCGCAGTTACGGTCACCGCTGCCAAGTGAGGTCCCAGTGGAAGGAATCTTCTTTTATAGCCCACAGTGAACCGTTGATGCTATGCCGGATTTCCGGATGACACCGACGACCACGCCTTCCTGGTCTGCTGCTCGAGACTACCGTCTGTCTTCAGGGCACGTGCGATGAACAGTGAGATGTACGGCTGCACAGTGGGTAATCTGCACAGAGGCAGAGACGGTTATGTGATGCTCGCCATTACCGTCGCTACTTTGCAGTGGTGACGATAGCTTGAGCACCTGAAGAACACGATACCCACTGAGCCATCACGCTGGATTCATCATTTCAGTAGATATGCATGACAAATTCCAAGTGGCTGTCATAAAAAATTGAAACTAATATCCACATTCCGTGCAGCACAATACCTCTACACTAAATACCTACTGCAAATACTGACCTCTGTATGCATTCCCTTTACATTAATTGGAATAGAATACTTAGACAACTTGTGCCACTTATCATCATTGACTCGCCACGAGCTGTTGAGAATGCTGCCCCATAAAACGTACATTCAGTGCTCCTTGCAAAAGGATCCCAACTGGAGAATATTCAAGCATTCATTCTTATACCCGCTATTGAACAAGCACTTCAAAATACCCTGCATGAAGCCTGGTACGTATTCCGATACTCAAACGGGCACAAGCCATGCAAAACCTACCAGGCAGACTGCGAACCAGTTCACCACGGTTTTGCGCCCACAACTTGAAACACTAAGACGAAACAGCATACTCATACACCAGCGTGCGCTCTTTGGAACAAGCGGGTTACAGCGCTTCCATGATGTGTTCATTATCCAGAAAAACTCAAGGAGCACATAGTGGTTGCAGCAGCGCCATTTCAGAACCAGACATGAGCTTCAGACGACAAGCTCATTATTGTAAGGATGAAATACCATCTCAAATTCAGTTAATTTTTACTTCAAGTGCAGCCCGCACAGAGCAGCAAAAAGGAGACACTTGCATGCAGGTACCCTAAACTAACGCTGACAGAAAAATCAACGAAAGCAATGAACACGCTCAAAGTAAGAATTATTTCATTTAAACAATTAACGTGTTCATCAAAAGGCGCAGCCATAAAAAAACAGCGCGAGCAGAATTGCATTAGTGGCACAAATAAGCGCCAAGTTACATTGGCGTTTTTGTAATGTAGTAGTCTGAGATGAGAAACGCATACTCTGCCTCTCGCACAATTGGTAGTGAAGAAATTTGTGCCCGCGTAAGCGGGGTTCATGAACAAGCCTCTCGGAACGAAATGTAAGCCATCTCTTGTCGAGGCAACCTTTACTCAGCTTTCGAAATGAATTTCCCGCAGGCCAGTGGCGGCGGCCAACGGCTCGGATAACAGGGATGGACGAATCCATACGTGTGCAACGAAAGGGGAGACGGGATGCAGCTCGTAGGTTCTTCGCGGTGTTTGTACACGCTCGCCATTTGCGCCGGCAACCACTTTTTTTTCAACCATCACTCTATTAGCATTCCTCCACCGCCGCTTCACTACAACTTTGACAAACGCCTCAAGCTCTAGTCAATAGCGTTACAAAACATATTCGGTGAAACATCGCTGCCCACGACGCGCGCCGAGTGAGCGGCTACAACAAACAAGCAATTAATGCACACCTCTCAATGAACAGCAGTCCATGGCCCCGACAGGCGATAACACAAAGAATAAAAAATAAATGTAATCCACCTCAGTACTTGATTGTGCGTTTCCGCAGATGCCAAGTAAAGGCCGTTTCACATGATGCGATTGTTGCCGCAGCGCAGTGCGATTTCTGCCGCTGTGCGACAGAAATGCGCGTCGTTCTCGTCGCAGGGCCACTGCGACAGACTTTCAACAAGTTGGTCGCACTGTCGCAGCGTCAGTGCGGTCGCAGCGATGGCCACAGTAGTCAGCCAATAGGAGTTCAGCGACATGACAGGAAAATCTCGAAAACGTCTTAAGGCCGTTTCACACGATGCGATTGTTGCCGCAGCGCAGTGCGATTTCTGCCGCTGTGCGACAGAAATGCGCGTCGTTCTCGTCGCAGGGCCACTGCGACAGACTTTCAACAAGTTGGTCGCATTGTCGCAGCGTCGGTGCGGTCGCAGCGATGGCCACAGTACTCAGCCAATAGGAGCTCAGCGACATGACAGGAAAATCTCTAAAACGTTTTATTGAACTTAATAATACATCACAGCTCAATATTATTACCCATGATTACGAAATCAACGCCTGCCACGATGTTTGACATTTATTGCAGCCGAAGAATTTTCGGCCACTGAAAGGCCGCACCGACGCTAGGGCGCTGGTGCCGACGGCACCGACTGAATTCATCGTTGTCATGTGAA
This sequence comes from Amblyomma americanum, assembly GCF_052857255.1. NCBI lineage: Eukaryota > Metazoa > Arthropoda > Arachnida > Ixodida > Ixodidae > Amblyomma > Amblyomma americanum. The sequence continues at coordinate 14,687,903 of NC_135505.1, read as the reverse complement.
ACGGCGGCTGCGATTACCGTCGCAACGACAGTGCGACCGGGCCGTAATTTTTCGTTCCCGTCGCACCATGTGAAACAGGCTTTATTGACCTTAATAATACATCACGGCTCAATATTATTACTCATGATTACGAAATCAACGCCTGCCACGATGTTTGACATTTATTGCAGCCGAAGAATTTTCGTCCACTGAAAGGCCGCACCGACGATAGGGTGCCGACGGCACCGACAGAAATCGTTGGCATGTGAAACGGCGGCTGCGATTACCGTTGCAACGGCAGTGCGACCGGGCCGTAATTTTTCGTTCCCGTCGCACCATGTGAAACAGGCTTTAATCCTGCTCACACGGCTCTAACGCATAGTTTCATTTCGGCCTTCACTCACGGGCTAAGCGATATTTCTGGCTGTGCACCTACCTTTCAACACGGAAAAGCCAGTAGAGAGCTCGCGAGGAGGGCTTACCGTCCCGGGTTTCGCATCGCGTGCCTTTCCGCGCGTTAGGAAAGACATAGCGGCACAGACGTAAGCGTATTATTCGAGAACATGGCGGCTGCCGCTGCTCACACAAACGTGCTTACAAACGCCGCTTAAAAACGAGGATAGGAAGTTTGTCGCTGCGAACATAATCTGCTCTGCACACACAGCACTGCTTAGAGTGGCTAAGGAGACCAAATGAATAAAAATAATCGTGTAGACTTAAGTAAGTGGACGATTAAGTTGAATTTCACTCAAAACGTAACCCACGAGAGAAAACTCCGCCGACGCCGACACACCGGCGCACACGGTCGTTTGCTGCCCGGATGATTTTCCGCCGACTCCGGGCAAAATGGGTAAAAAGTGAAACAAGCCAATTTCACGGTCATGTCTATATTGGTTGCACTCTTGCCTAGTGTAGCTTGCTCTAGCATCCAAGAACACAAAGGGCCTTTGGTTTAAAGCATAAATTCTCCACTCGCGCTTTAAAACACTTATTACTTTCGCGAAAACCAAAACAGAAACCTTAATGGTACGCACACACTGGCGGCAAGACGCGCGCGGCACGCCGCCGGTGGCAATAACGCCGCGCGGCAGAGAGGCCACATTGGTTGTGCGCGCGGCGGCCGCCACGGAGTCACGTGACAGCGCTGATCTCGCCTTGTCTCGAACTGCGCGAGCATAGGCGAGATTTCGCGGTTCTCGCGCGCTTTTTCCTTGCTCGGTAAACAGACCACATACCAGCTCCTCGTCCCTCATCAACCGCGCTGATCGCGTTGACTTCTGCAATGGCAGGTGCAGACGACGATGTTCTGACGACGATGAGCGTTTTGGTCATTGTGTGTTCCCTGCTGTTGCGACGGCGGCGCGCGCAAAAGGCACGCAGACGAAGGTTTTGGGTGCACCCCTGCTGGCGCTACCGAGACGTTGAAGGGCAAGCGAATGCTTTGCTTCCCCGGCTGCGCGCCCGAGATGAAGGCTTCTTCCGAGAGTGAGTGATTACAACCTTTTCAAACGCGTAGTGTGCCGTGTGTGTGACGTGATAGTGATGTCTTTGATTCTTGATTATAGCTTCCTTCGGATGCCGCCGAGCTCGTTCGACACATTGCTCCACCTAGTTCGGCCTGTGATTGAGCGGCAGGACACTCCGTTCAGGCGGTCGATATCCGCACACGATCGACTTGCCATGACAGTAAGGTAAATGCGAAAGTCCGTGACCCGGTACTGTCCCGTCACAGTGCCTGATCAGCGGTCCCTCGGAAAATATTGTGTAAAACATACCGCATGAGCACTGTGATGCAACTCATCCCCCCCCCCCCTCCTCATTTATCCTTTGAGACGTATGTAATGAGAATACGCTTTTCAGATTTCTCGCAAACGGCGACACAATGAGAAGTTTGTCGTTCAACTTCCTGACAGGACGATCAACGGCTGGAATGATCGCAAGGGAGACTTGTGCTGCATTATGGGAAATACTTCAGCCATCCTATGTAAGATTTCCACAAACAGCAGAAGAATGGAAAAAAGTAAATGCACTGCAGTCCGTTTTGTTACTGCGGAGAGGGTTTATAGTGTTGACAAGCGTCCAGCTTGCCTTTCTTTACCTCATTTGTTATGCTACTGGCTTTCCGAATGCCGCCTGCGTACCGACTTTTCAAATGTGTTGAACTCCTGCATCTCATAATGCATAAGACAACTAAAGGTTGCCTTATGCATTACTACGCTATTGTTTTGTCACAGTCTCATATTATATTGCCTCCCGATCACTCTTTCAGATTGCCACAGACATGCTTGTCGAATGGAATTTTCCCAACTGCATTGGATGTATTGATGGCAAGCATGTGAGCATTGAATGTCCTGCAAATTCAGGGTCACGAAACTTTAATTACAAAAAGTCATTCAGCACAGTCCTCATGGCAACATGCGATGCACATTATAGGTATGGTGCATTTTTCTTGTGAATCATGAAAACAGTGTATTATATTCATTGAAAGAGAGTGCTATTGTATGCACTGAAAGAAAAGAGGACAGTTCAGTGGTGTAAGTTACATGACGAATTAAGGAGCATAGCGTAGACAGGTGTATGATTGCAATGGTTTGCTCATGTAGGTTGACAGTAAACATATTTGATTCTGCGCAAATAGCAGCAGATGTTAAAATGGCAATCTCTGAATTGTGATTGTGTGTGGCATGTATATTTAGTCAAACTATAATGCAGCACAGAAATGACTTTACATGACTTGAACGCAGTAGTGACTTCAGAAGGAGCAAGGAGAAAGTCATGTGCTACATCAGATGCTAAATGGGCTACACTGAAACTTCTTGCTTTATTTCAGATTTGTGTATGTGGTCGTTGGCCACAACGGGGGAGAAAGCGATGGAGGAGTTTTGTTAAGAACGAAGCTGATGCATATATTGGGCGAGCGCAGATTTGGGATCCCCCCAGCAGCAACAGTGGGCTCAGCGGGACTGATACCATACTTGATGGTGGGCGACGAGGCCTCTCCATTGAAGCCTTACCTCATGCGGCCTTATCCTCGACGTGGCAAGTTGCTTCAATTACTTTTAATGCTGACATCTTCCTCTGATTGCCGAGATGAAATATCAATGCAGCTGTACTGTGTTACTGCTGCCGCTGTTTGCCATAGCAGATACAGTTTCGTGCAATGCATACATACGGCAAAAATGGTCAAACAATTTCTACAAAAAATTTACAAATCCAGTCTAGCCTGCATGCAAGTATATAGCAAGTCTTACAAGGAAAGGTTTAGTTTCTGCATGGAAAAAAAATGGTTCAGAGGACTAAATTTCGTGTATGCAGTGCAATATGAGTGTATTAAAATAGTTTTATTACTGATAATTTACATGTTATGTTGCATTTTGTATGAAAGCAATAACATGATGCAGTAATAAAATGTAATGTTGACATATATGGTTTAGTTGAATGACTGCAAGCAAATGCATGAGCACTATTTAACCTGTTTTACTGACTGGATAATATACGAAAATCTCAAGTTGTGCAATGCAGCCAAAAGGGGCCCTATGTAGCATTTCTTTAGCACAACTTAAGCATGCAAAAAATGAATAAAAACCCTTATATTATCAGTTTATGTAGCATTTCAAATTGTCCGCACCAGAAACAGGCACCCAGAGGACATAAGATGTAGGAACAGTTTTTTTCTTTTCAAGTTGTATTCAGTGGGTGCGCAGAGCTGCCAATTATTTCAATGATTTGAAATTAGTGCCATTGCCTTCTTCATCTAAGTATGTACATGTTTGCTGCAATTTTAATGCCCTGACCTTTTGTTTTTTCTAGCTCTTCATGCCTACAGGGTCAGCCAGTACAGCGAGTACTTGAAGAGGGCAGTGTTTAATTACCGGCAGAGTCGTGCAAGGAGGCTCATAGAAAACAGTTTTGGTATCCTGGCTAGTAGGTGGCGAATACTGAAGAGACCCTTTCGAGCGTCAGAAGAAACCACCGAGAACATTGTAAAGGCATGTGTGGCGCTCCACAATTTTCTAATGAAAGATTCGATGTTTTCAAGAACAACGTACAACCCTCCTGGATTTGTTGACCATGAAGACTGGGAGGGAAATGTCACAAATGGGGCATGGAGGAACGACAGTAGTGCCCTTCCTGGATGGATAGACCAGGGGTACCACTCTGCTCGGTAACTATTATTTCCATGACGGCATGAAATCAATAATAGTTTGCATTTCCTGCTTTATTTACATTAAAGCAATTGAAGCTCATCGATAACAAACAGCGAAACATTCAAAACATTTGATTTAACTTGATCATTTAACACGACATAAGATCTTGTTCATTAGAGTTTGCGTTAAGAATTGTAGCAGTGCAAAAATACATGCGTATTTCATGTTTTCAACAAAGTCAGTGGGTACAGCTAACGACGAGGAGTAAAACACGCCCATTAGAACTGTGACCTCAGACAGACAGGCAGAATAAGCTGAAGGAAAAGGTTGAACATCTCGTGCATTTCTGTGTTACAGGGCTGCATTGGAGATAAGGGATAGGCTGGCATCCTACTTCATGAGCGACGGCCAGGTGCCATGGCAGGAAAGTGTCGTGACCCGTGCAAGACGGCAGGTAATTTCCAATAACAGGCAACTACTTGTCAGCATGCACAAACACTATCATGTCAAAAGAAAGCCGAAATTGCTTGCTTTCATAGAAAAATATTATCGATTGCTTGCACTTTACATTTCATTTATTCATACTGCTCCATTTCGGCTTCATACAGCAGCTTGTGGATTTGGAATGTTACCTCACATCTTTTTTTGTGTGGTAGCATCCTCAGTTTAGCAGCTATCCAGTGTGCTGCCTCTTGACTGTCATCTTTCGGTGCAGGCATTTCATTTTTCTTTTTTAGTTCTAACAGCGTAGCTGAGCAGCTCCCCAAGACATCTTTCACCGCACCGTCGAAGCTGTCAGACTGCCTTCTTTTGGTCCTGCATATAAATATATCCGCACAATGTTTTCTTGCAATCACTGATTATCATTCAAATACCGCAGGAAATGTGAACCATGCCAGTACCGAGAGGAAGGTACATCGGATGCTCGCCTTTTGGCAGACCTGCAGGACAGGCCACATCATTAGACTCAAGAGAAATGCACTGGAAAAGTATGTCTGCTTCCAATAAAAGAAAGTGCGCACAGCTTTCTTACCCTGGATCTGGGGCAGCGGCTCCTGCTTGTGAAGTTGACAACCTGCCTCAAAAAAATGTTTGTTATGGTGTCATATTCCGACACAAGAAAGTGAACACCAACTTACCCTGAAGAGCCAGCAGCAGATGCCGCACCTTCTGATGTGCTGGGGAGCCTATAGAAAAAATAAAAATGCTGCCATTTATGTCGTGCAAAAAACATGTTGTCTACTTGCAATGCTATGAAAAGGAGCAAGACATATCACACTCATCTAGTATCCGAAAGCTTGGTTTCACACCTTGTTGCAGTTTTTAGACTTGCAGTCATTAAATAGAACACAAGTTTTTCCCCATGCATTGCAGTGTTGAGTGTGTGATTCACTTGAAACTGCAGACCAGCGACGAGTCATGACAGCAACTAAGCCAACATAAAACTAATCCATTTCTATGGGAGTGCAGCATAACAGCGCATAATAGAGTGGACACACTCTTAAACGTGAAAGGCTGGTGAAAAGGGTGTATTGACATGGAACCTGGGGTGCACCACAGCTAGGAAAACTGAAAATCACCACTCACCTCAAATCGTCCTCATCGGTAAAGTCATTGGGGCTGTCAGAGTACCTGCATTATATAAAGACATAGGATGTTGTTACTATTGGTGGATAATGACACCACAATTACTACAGCTTACATTTCTTGAAAAAGCGCAGCAGCCGGGCTTGATATACAGTTGCACAGGTGAATGAAATGTCAATGTTGTACATAAACTGTTTCGCTGCAGTAACCGTTATGATAAGCAAACTACGAGGTGCACACCTGGCCACCAGTCTAGGACTGGAAGGGCTGTTGGATGACAGTGGAGATGTCAGAATGGAGGTGCACAAAAGCACAGATGCATAACAAGTTAAATCACTTGAAGCTTTATAAACTGAAGTTATACTTATGAAAACAAGACTTAACGTACATGTCCTCTTCTGGGGGCACATTTGATGAAGACCTGAAATGTAAAATTTGAGGTGTTTTGATGCAAAGCCTGCAGATTTCTTGCCAGGAAAAAGGTAATGTGAAAATACCAATAGCGAAGCTATCAGCGCAGCTGAAGAGAAAATAAATTGTTAAAAACACAGACGCTTGGGCAGTCAAATTACGCAAAAAGATATTAAACACGAAGAAAGCAGCTTAAAAAGAATGGTAGGACAGGTGACAGTAGTGAAGTTATCAATGCCAGGCTTGAGTTGGTGCAGATGGCTATGCAACTAAGTTGCCTTTTTTTTTACCTTTCGGCATAATGTGGTGTGCTCCTCAGCATGCCATCCACGATGTCAAAAAGTGTCCACTTCGTGTGGACCTTTCCGGCCTCTCCTCCGGCGCCACTTTTCCGGCTCCCCTCCGACGCCGACACAATTTTCAGCCAACGATCCTTCACGTTTTTAAATTTTGCGGCTGCTTGCGGTCCTACAGAAATGCCACTGTTTATCACCAAGAAAGGTCGAAAAATGAAAAGATGAGCAACTTGTTTGAGGGCTCAAGCGGCGCTGTACGAAGCGCGCAGCCTGATACGACATGCGAACCGCTCAAGCAAAATCACCATGCCCGTAGGAAACCGAGATTCCACATCATTTGCTCCGCAGCACACCGCTAGAGCACTCTAAACAAGTGTGCTCACCCCCACACATTCCTGCCGACGTGAACATTCAGCGGAAACTCAGATAAAGAATGAAAACAACTCACCAGTCAGATCGAATGTTCTGCCGATGATCGCCCACCGGTTCATTTTGGCGTCCTTATCTTTGTACTCCGGGTGAGTTTTGTCGTACACAAAGGGGAACACGCGAACAGTCTCCAGAAATTGTTCCATCATGTTCTCCCGGTTGAAATTCATTTTGCCACGTGGATGTACACGAGAAGAAAGCACTAGCGCTGTTTGTCGCGGCTGGCTCGGAGCGCTCGGTCGTCGATCGTGGTTCTGCCGCCGCCGCTGGAAGTTAACTTTGGCAGTAGCCAAGAGGTGGCGCTAGGAGAAAGCCTGGACGTTTCTCATTGGTTCGCGGCACGCGGCAAGCCGCCGAAAATGGCTCCTCGACCCATCCTCTGCGCGGCAGACCAAACCGCCTTTGCGGCAGGTTTCGCGGCACGCGGCGCGCCGCCGGCGGCGTGCCGCGCGCGTCTTGCCGCCAGTGTGTCCGTACCTTACTACTTATTCCATGCGCGCCGCATCTCCCATCGAATAGTATGTGGCGCCCTTTTCAAATAAATATAATGCTGCATAGCATAACGTCTTTTTGGCGTGTGCTCGTGTTTGGAAAACTGGTATGGACAACAGCGTGTTATCGCCTCCGATGCAGCAGGTGTACGGTGAAGAACGAAAATATACTGGGTTTCTCATTGTTGAGTCGCAGCACTTTTTCACGTGAAGGCAAACTGCAAAGGTATAAATGGCATATCTTAATTCCGCAGAGAACCATGATCTTTGAGGCTCTTCTAATCATGTTTCTGAGAGATGGGCACATCCTTGATTTCTCACCCCCGTTGTTCCCCCTTATTTTACAGGAGGTTTTAAGGAGAAATAAATGTACAGTCACTGATTAAATACTCCTTAATTAAGCGTGTTGGACAGTAACGATAGAGCGATGTATATTCTCGAGCGATTCCTTTAAGGGAGAGCGTGTACATGTTCGTTTGATGTAGTACAGTTTGCAGCACCCTTACTTCAGAAGTGGGTGCCTTTCCTCGCTCTACCTGTCAGCATTAAAGACTATTGAATTATATTCTCAATATACGTCGCGGTTTAAGGAAAATTAGCTCTTCAAAGCTTCTAAAAACAATATACAGGAAGGTATTGCATTGCCGTTGGACGGTATTTTTTTATTCCTGAAATAGCAAAGGAAGCGGAGGACTCTGACAATAGTTGCGGTCACCCGATGCAGTTTGGTTCGTGGCGGTTTAACGTCCCAAGCCAACTCAGGGAATGAGGGACGCCGTAGTGAAGGGCTCCGGAAATTTCGACCGCCTGGGGTTCTTTAACGTGCACTGACATCGCACACCACACGGGCCTCAAGAATTTCGCCTCCATCGAAATTTGACCAAAGCGTCTGGCAACGAACCCGCGTCTTTCGGGTCAGCAGCCGAGCGCCATAACCATTTAACCACCGCGGCGGCCCGATGCAGTTTTACTCAGCATGCAGTGCGAAAAGAAATGGATATTTTATGGACTTAGTCGAAAGGCAGTGTATAAATTGTTAGATAAAATTAGGATTGTTATAAACAATAGACAATAGGTCTATAGACAATAGTCTATATGCAGTCTAAAGATTGTCTATAGACGATAGGAAATTAAGGCGGTTAGAGATTTTGGTGTATAAATTGTCTATAGGTCGTCTATAGACAAATGGCTGCTAAGCCGGTTATAGACTAGTCGATAGATGGTTTATAGATTGTCTATAGACGAAAGGAATTTATGGCAGTTATAGGCTTTAGTCTGTATATAGATCGTCTAAAGATTGTCTATGGACAAAGGAGATAAGGCAGGTACAGACTTTAGTCTATATAAAATCTATTGACCGCCTATAGACAAAGGAAAATTATGTCTACTATAGACTTTGGTCTATAGATGGTCTAAAGACTTTCTATGCACAAAAGGAAATGAGGCGGTTATAGACTTCAGTCTATAGATAATCGATTGACCGTCTATAGACAAAGAAAAATTTTGTCTGTTACAGACTAGTCTACAGATATTCTATGGACCATCTATAGACAAGAAAATTAAGGCTGTTATAGACTTTACTCTATAGATAGTCTATGGACCACCTATAGACGGAAGGAAATTAAGGCTGTTATAGACTTTAGTCTATAGATAATCTATTGACAGAATATAGACAAAGGAAAATTATGTCTGTTATGGACTTTAGGCTATAGATGATCTATAGACAGTCTATGGACAAGAGGAAATAAGGCGGTTATAGACTTTAGTCTATGGATAATCTATTGACCGTCTGTAGACAAAGGAAAATTATGTCTGTTATAGACTTTAGTCTATAGATAGTCTATGGACCGTCTATAGACAAAAGGAAATTGATATGGTTTTAGACTTCAGTCTATAGGTAGTCTATGAACCATCTATAGACAAAAGGAAATTAGGGCGATTATAGACTTTAGTCTATAGATTCTCTATATACAGTCTATTGAAAAAAATCCCAAGTCTAAAGGTCATCTATAAAGTCTATAAAAAGTCTATAGACAGTCTATAGACCATTTTCATAAGGGCTGTGCCCCTGCGTTTCTCGTCGGACGTGGCGAAGTGATGGAGCAAAACCATTCTCAGGATAAATGAGAAAACCATGCGCGGATGAAACCAACCTACGAGTTCCCCAACCGAAAAGATTTGCGAAAGCAACCTCCAACGCTAACATTCGTTGCTTCCAGCGCAGCGCGCAAATCATCGATCGTTGGCCTCAGTATGATAAGATAACCGAGCGTCTAACAGGGCGTCGTTCGAATGTCGCTCGATGCCGTCGATCTTGCTCCGTGGCAGACAACGCACAGCGTTGTAGAAGGCACGGAGTTATTTTTCTCTTGCGATCTGGCTTGTGCTGTAGCATTTCCATCATGATAGTTTTACCAAACCACTCGGTTTCTGGTTTATGGGGGTTTAACGTCCCAAAGTGACCCAGGCTATGAGGGACGCCGTAGTGAAGGGCTCCGGAAATTTCGACTACCTGGGGTTCTTTTACGTGCACTGACATCGCACAGCACACGGGCCTCTAGAATTTCGCCTCCATCGAAATTGGACCGCCGCGGCCACGATCGAACCCGCGTCTTTCGGGCTGGCAGCCGAGCGCCATAACCACTCAGCCACCACGGCGGCTACCAAACCACTCATCAAGATACACAAATACTATTTATATCGAGAGATACGCGTTTTAGAGGCAGTCACAATTTTTTGAGCGGGACTATTTCTTTAGCCGCGGAGGCAATTGGCTGCTGCGCTTCGGTCATCTGGGCGGGGCCTCTCCTGTCTTCTAAAGTTGTACCCGGCTGTAGGCACTTAGGTTGTAAAGGTAATCAGGCACCTAGGACTGGGTGGTAAACAGGGGCCAATTATTCCACGTTTTACCTTGTTTAAGGAAAACAAAGTGGTACTGGCGGCTACTAGCAAGTTGAAATCAATAGGTTTTTTTGTCCACGAAGATTTCTCGCGGTCTGTTCGTAGTGCACGCAGGAAAGTAACCGAATTCGCTCGGCAACAAGAT